>NC_082639.1:156547341-157173341 GCF_028023285.1 Balaenoptera ricei
TCTCCTTCTCACCACAAACATTTATTGAAAATATACCATGGACAGGTAGAATAGCTCAATGCATAAAACATGGTCCCTGCCTTCAGAGAGCCATGAATCCAGCCACAAGATCACATGCATGCTGTCCCACACAGCTAAGAACCTGTCCAGGTTTTTAAATATCCCTGGAGGAGAATAATAATATTCAGAATCATCATCATTAATATTGTTCTTAGAAGGGCTAAGAACGGGCCATTTTCTAAACACTAGCTCATTTAATGCTTACAGCAAGCCTACGAGGTAGTGTATTATCATTGACCTCGGCATTCTACAGTTGGGGGAACTGAGGCGTGGAGAGATTAAGGAACTTGTCCAAGGGGCCACAGCTAGTAGGCTGTAGATCTGGGGTTAGAACCCAGGCATTATGGCTCCAGAGTTCACATTTTTAGTCTCTGGCCTGCTACTTCTCACGTCCCCAACCTTCCCTCCCTCACTCACTGAGCTTCCCGTAAAGATGCTGTCTATCTAGAGCTATTCTTTATGTCTAAACCGCATCTCTTGTGTTGGCGGTCGATCCCACTTCTATTAGTCTGACTTTAACTGCAATAGAGACCATCTGGGAGTCACCAGGCCCTCTGGGATAAGTGAATGTTGTCATGAGAAGACGCACACAGGCCTCAGAGCAGCAAAGCCTTCTCACTTACCTTCAGGGGACTCTGGAGCCTCAAACAGATGGGTCTCAGAGGCCTGACCTCTTGTGAATCTGTGTTTGTGGCAGGTGCTCCCGCAGGGACAAGTGCCAGCGGGCCTGGGAACCTAATCGATTTGCTGCCAGCATCAGCCAGTGCATGAGCCTCGAGGTGCATCCCAGCAGCATCTCAGTGTCTGAGCACAGCCGGCTGGTGAGTAAGCTCATCCGGAAGGTTGGAGGGGTGGGGTGTGGGACCCGCACAAGTGTGGGTGTGTTCCTTTAACACTTGCACAATGTAAATGGCTCACACTTTAAATGCTCCGAGGAAACCTGATATTTGTAGGAAAACTATGGTAACTCTTATTGTAAAGGGCCTAGTCGTTCGCCAAGCCCCTTGCAGATTCATTACCTATTGATCTGTTTTGTAAATCTAGATTTTGCATTTAGTAACAAACAGCTACAACATAATGCAGTCCAATGCCATTCTTTGGTATATGGTGTATTTCAATAGTCCACTTGATACAGTCTCTCACAGAAACCTGGAGTTGCCTTTGTGCTTGTATATGAGAGAGAGACAGACAGACAGGCAGACACAGAGAGACTGAGACTTAATTCACAGTATGTGCTTAGAATATTAAAGAGAATACAGTGGTCCTTAACCACCTGTCGAGTTGCAACCCCAAATACTTCGTGTCCTCAGGCCCTGCACGGTTATTTCATTCTGGAGGTTTTATGAGCATTCACAAATGTTAATTAGTTAATGAACCTTCCAAGACTTGTGTTCATTCATCCCCACCGGGAGGTTTTGGCTCCCATGGAGCTCAGGGAACAAACAGCAGAGTTTGTACCTAAGTCTCTCAGCCCCATGGAAACGAAACTGGGGCAGAGATTCAGCAGCAAACAAATGTATAGAAAGGCTAGGTGATAGCCATTGTGACTAAGAAATCCCTGCCAGGTGGGATGACAAAGGGAGACCTCCCTCCCTTATGACTGGCCACTTGCAGGCCACAGGGTGTTGTCACCATGAACCCCCATGGGCACTCCCCACTGAGAGTCACATTTCTCACCTATTGTTTCAAATACCACTTAGATATTATATTGTGGTCACTTAGTACAACCCCATTTCCAAGTACCCTGAATTCAGAGCAGCGTTTTGCCATTAAATGATTTCTCAATCAAGAGATTCTTCTGACACTCTGTGATATTTTTACCATTCAAAGGAGAGTGTTCAAACTTGAAAGGCCTGGAAACCACTGACCTAGATCACTGGAATCCTAAGAAACAGCAGACATCATCTGAGCCATTAGTGTCCACTTCCTGCCTTCCTCTGATCCCATAAGCTCCTTGTGAGGCGACTGCCCTACTCTAGGGGAGCTGTCGGGGGGCAGAGAGCCAGAGAGGAACAGAGAATAGAAACTCTAGGAAGCCCACCACCTTGGTAAGCAGACCCTGAGTGACAGCCAGGGTGAGGAGCCAGCTGTCTTTCGCCAACCCGGTAAACTCCTTATAAACCTCCAGGCTGGTGATAACATGTTCTCCCATGAGCCAGGGCTAAGGCTTAGTTGTGAAGGGCTCAGCTCATGACTTGCTTTCACGTTTGCATGATTTCATGTCAAAATGAGCTGGGTCTGAGATGGGTGTTGGGACCTTTCCCCCTAGCATCCCTCCCTCCCCCTCCCCCCAGTGCTTTCTGCTGCCGGACAAGACTGAAAAATTAATAGTATTAATAATAAAAACCATTGGCCCTGCACACCCCTCGCAGTGCTACTGTAATTGTTCAGTGTCAGAGCTAGAAGATCACCTGGACCAACATCCTCTCTATCGATGAGGTCAGTGGAGATGAGTGAGCAAGTGGGCAATGGCAGGGCTGGGCCTGGAGCCCAGGTCTCCTGATCCCCAAGGGCTCTTCCTACAGCATTATATCCCTTTGCTCCTCCCACAGCTCAGCCTGCTTGTGAGGGATGCTCCCGACCTGTCTGCGGGCATCTCCTGTGCCTTTGGGAACCTGACAGAGGTAGAGGGACAGGTATCTGGGAGCCAGGTCATCTGCATCTCACCAGGGCCCAAGGTTGTGCCTGTCATCCCTCTGGATCAAGGTAAGAAGTGTCTGCCATGAGAGTCACATGCTAGGGGCTGCCCTACCAGGGTGGCCGAGAGAAGAGGACCCAGGGGACCGGGTGGCAAATACCAGCACAGACTGACTGACAGTTGCCTGACTAGGTCTCCTTATTGCCAGATACCAGTAGGGCTTATAAACTTGTTTGAGTTTGAAAGCAAACTGTCATGCCCCAAAGCAAACTTCAGGAAGAGGGAAATCCCTTGCTCCCATTTGGGTTAAGCCTGCACAGTGCATAAAGATTTTTTCCAGACTTCCCTTCCCTTCGAGGAATGTCAGTGGCTTCAGTCAGTGGTTTTCAGCGGGTTCTCTCCATAGAACTGGGGGCTTTTAGGGCTTTTGACCTGATATTTCTTTTTTCTTTTTTTTTTTTTTTGAATTTTATTTTATTTATATTTTTATACAGCAGGTTCTTATTAGTTATCCATTTTATACATATTAGTGTGTATATGTCAATACCAATCTCCCAATTCATCACACCACCCCCCTGCCCCCCTGCCACTTTCCCCCCTTGGTGTCCATACGTTTGTTCTCTACATCTGTGTCTCAATTTCTGCCCTGCAAACCGGTTCATCTGTACCATTTTTCTAGGTTACACATATATGCGTTAATATACGATATTTGTTTTTCTCTTTCTGACTTACTTCACTCTGTATGACAGTCTCTAGATCCATCCACATCTCTACAAATGACCCAATTTTGTTCTGATATTTCTTTTTTTTAAATTTTTATTCTATATTGGTGACCTGATATTTCTGACAGTAACTGAACATATTTGACCAAGGCAGGGGACTCTGTGGGATCTGATCCATTACCTCCTCCCTAAGAGGGGGGCTGGGGGTGTCTGGGTCTCAGTGATGGGCTGGTCATCAGCCGGATGAAAGGGAGTCTCTTGGAAGAAGATTCAAGAAGGCTCCATCTACCATCGGTGCCCCAGGGGAGCCCTGGAGTGGCTGAATGATTAACCCTCAGTCTCTCCACTGTGCTCCAGATTTGTAACCCTCTCCTTTTTTTTCCTTTTTCCAGACTGGTTTGGGCTAGAGCTACAGCTGAGATCCAAGGAGACAGGAAAGATATTCGTCGGCACCGAGTTCAAGTTCTACAACTGCAGCGCCCACCAACTGTAAGCACACCCCTCGCAGCACTAGTAATTGTTCAGTATCAAAGCCAGAGGATCACCTAGACCAACGTCCTTCTATAGAGATGAGGTCAGGAGAAATTAGTGAGCAAGCAGGTAACGGCAGGGCCAGGCCAGAAGGAGTCTTGCCCTGGGTCTGGATATGAGTGTGGGGTTTTTCTAAGTTCCCTTAGAACAAGAATCGTATTGTATTCGCCTCACAGTCTCCCAGTTGGACCTGGAACATTGTCTGGAAGACAGTAAGCTCTCCATAACTGTTACTTTTCAGTTATATTCCATTTATTCAGTTATATTAAACCAAATGGCTTCACTCTCCACAGCCTCTGATCTCATTCAGTCTCCCTTGCAACACACCCTACGCTCAACTCTCAAACTAAGAGTTAAAAGAGGGTTTGAAGTAAAAACAAAGGTCATGGCTCAGGACGCAGAAGAAAAGTTCTCCATTTTATACCAATTGGTGGTGGATTTGAACATGGAGACTGACAACCAGTGGAGCTTGGACACATCATCCATGACCACATGAAGAGGGACTCAGAGATGGGGAAACAGCCTCACCCAGCACTCAAATAAAGGACTCAGGCTGGGAGAGGGAGAGGAAGCTTTAAACTATACAGTGGTCCAAACTGAGCCTTCAACTTTTCAAGGAGGAGGGGAAAACCAGACCCAACCACCAGCCCTCAGAGGGGCTTAAGTGCAGCCCAGCTGACCTCACCAGCCATCTCCAGCAGCAGAATGCCTACCAGTTGAGTGCCCTTGGCTGTGAGATCCTACAGCTGAGCAGGAAGCTGGGAGCATTTCATAAGTAAAAAGCAGGGCCTGGAGTGGAGGAGAGAGAGACCCATACTTAGTTTCTGCTGGTTCCTCTCTCGAAGTGAAACTGAGACTCCTTCCATACCATCTGGAAACTCATGCACCATTTGATTTAGAAACAGGGAAACGCGTCTCTATAATAGGGCCACATAAGGGCCATGTGACCCTGGTCAATCAACAAGGAGAGAGATCAAGCAACAGCTCCATGCCAGAAGGAGCAGTACCTGAGAATATTCTATGGACCCATACTTCCCATTGCCCAGGGCAGGAACAACCTGAGGACTCCAGCAGTATCAAGTCTGAGGGTCTAGGCTGTGGGCACGATGGGCCCAGCAGTCCATGTGGGGAGAGGGTCTGTTTGCAGCTAAGCCCTAAAGGAACCTTTAGCCATCAAAATAGGCAAATTAGGCTCCTTAGTCTCCTCTTTTCTGATCTTGATTTTTCATGATTAGAATCATCTTCTAGAGTTCTAGGGTCTCCACAGTAGCTAAGGAAAGAGACGTACCTGAGCCCCATTTGGCCAAATCAATAGATGTGCTGAGAAAGACAGAACAAAATGGCCTGGGAGGAACCAAGGCAGGGCAGTATGTGGCTGAAGCTGAAATGAATAAAATTGCCCCCTAACCACTGCATTCCAATCCCAGCTAACCGTTTTTTTGGGAAATGCAAGCATCTTGGAGAGTGAACTTCCCACAACGCAGCAGTGAAGGAATACATTGTTTGTGAGAGCATCCACATCTCCATGGCAACTCAGTGTGATGTCACCACTTTCAACCATATTGCCATGGCAATGGAGATGCTGTCACAGGCAACAAATTTTAACAGAAAAACAAAGCAGGTATCCTTGACAGTAAAGATTCCATTTTATTGCAAAACACTATCTTACCCTTCTTTACTCCTGACATTCACAGTTAAAAATCACAGAGTCAATTCTTTCCTTTTACTATGGTACACTGAGGCCCATAGGGTATAAGTGCTGCAACAAAGGTCACAAAATTAGCCAATGGAAGAACCTGTTCTAAAACCCTGATCTCGTCATCCTTGGTCCATTTTCATGATTTACTTGCTGAATCATAAGATGTTAGCAAGAACCAATCCATCTGGGCTAGGTTCAGGAACAAAATAACTAGGGGCATATCTAGAAGGGGATAAAAATATTTGGAATGGGGAAGAAGTGTAGATGGGCTAATGCACCCAATCCACTGCGAAGTATTAGCCAGTGACCCCTGGATCAAGCCCCATCCGCCCAAATGCCATCAGAGCCCCCACCAGGTGGCGCCAGATTGCAGACCTGGCCGTGTCCCTTCCAGGTTGGTCTAGTTGTGAGAGGCTAGACTAGAGGATCTGGCAAGAAGCAGGAAGAACAACCCTACCTGCAAAACCCATTTCCCTGACAGTGGTCTGATCACACACAGAGAACCTAGATGATACACACAGCCTCCAGGGGAAACCAGAGGGAAAGAAGTGCTCACTCACCCTGGGGAGAAAGGCAGAAGCCACACACATAGCCTGTTGCTATCTATGCCTGGAGAGTGGGACAAAGTTATCATTTAATACCGTTTACTCCCCCAAAACTCAGAAACACAGGTGGTATGAACCAATCATTGACACTCCAATGTGATTTTTTTTTTTAAATGGAAATTCATTGTAGGGTGGAGAGAAACTTAGTTGTGTCATGTTTATTGTTTTAATAATCCATACCTATGAATTACGAATTATTTTAGATGTGGAACGAATTTTTTTTTAATTAATTTATTTTATTTTTGGCTGTGTTGGGTCTTCGTTTCTGTGCGAGGGCTTCCTCCAGCTGAGGCGAGTGGGGGCCACTCCTCATCGCGGTGCGCGGGCCTCTCACCGTCGCGGCCTCTCCTGTTGCGGAGCACAAGCTCCAGACACGCAGGCTCAGTAGTTGTGGCTCACGGGCCTAGTTGCTCCACGGCATGTGGGATCTTCCCGGACCAGGGCTCGAACCCGTGTCCCCTGCATCGGCAGGCGGATTCTCAACCACTGCACCACCAGGGAAGCCCTCCAATGTGATTTAAGAGCTTGAAATAACAAGTGATTTAAGCACTTAAAAATAATACATTTAGCATTGTAAATACTTTTCAAAATCACGTCCTATACATTATCTCGTTTGACACAAAACACCCCATGGAGTAGACAGGAAAGTTTTAGTACAGACAGATGAAGAAATTCCAAGTCAGAAGGTAAAGTGCTTACTCAGGGTGACCCCAGTGGCAGTGGCAGAGGCAAAACTGCAACCAGATCTGCCCAATTTCTATCCCTGCGCTCTTTGGGCGATTCTGTCTTTATTTTTTTAATTTTATTTATTTTTATACAGCAGATTCTTATTAGTTATCTATTTTATACATATTAGTGTATATATGTCAACCCCAATCTCCCAATTCATCCCACCCCCGCGATTCTGTCTTATAAATGGTGGTATGCTGGCAAATGTTTAACTATCAGAAATCAGGGGAAAAACTTATTATATGGCATTTTCCAATTTCTATGGCATAAATACTCCCTCCATAGCTAATTTTCAGCTGCTATCATGATGCCAACCGCTTGTAAAATTCCTGAAAATATGAATAATCGGCTGTCATGAGCTGATACAGACCAGCTCTAGCACACCACTGGTTTCTAAGTTACATTATTCCCACTCTGAACACATTTTTCTCTCAATTTTCTGGTCCCGTGAACATCTTAGAGGGATAAGCCACCATTCTCAGGGCTGGGGATGCCCCACCAATCTACCCCTCTGAGAGTGAGACTAGGATAACAGACTTCCATCATGACACATAGGCCACCTGGCACCCTTACCTTCCCTGTCTGCTCCCTTCTCTTTGCCTCTTACTGTCTCTATCCTTGCAGGTGCCTGTCTTGTGTCAACAGCGCCTTCCGCTGCCATTGGTGCAAATACCGAAACCTCTGTACTCATGACCCCACCACCTGCTCCTTCCAGGAGGGCCGGATCAACATTTCAGAGGTAAGCAGAGCTCAGCCTGGCACAACAGCAGCCCCAGTGAATCTGAGTGGTTCTCCTCTTTCAGATGGTCCGTCCAACAGCTTGGCCATCTCCTTGCCCTGGTCCATGTTGGTCTTCTTCCCAGAAATGTTAGAAAGCCCTGGTATTATAAAGCTAAAAAAAGTGGCAGCAAATACCCCAGAGAAAGAGAAGTGTGCCATATTTGCTAGACTCCTAAGATTGTGTGCATTCAAAAGCTTGAGGGCACCTGAGGGTTGAGACTGAAAGTTTAGAGGAAATATATCCCACCGAACAGGCCCCATGGTCTAGAAGAGTGTAGTGAATGGCGTTTGTTCTTTGAGTCTAAGCCCTTTGCTTGGCTGCAGACATAGTCTAGTTCAATAGAACATTCACTCTCAACCACTCTTTCATGCCAACCTCCCTTCCTAGTCTAAAATTCAGTGATTCTTTGACTCTGGTGTATGACTGTGTGGGTGGCCTTACAGAAGAGAGAGGCAGTCAACTGGTGAAAAGAACCAGGCCTTGCTAAAAGTCCCATTTTATTATACAGTCGAAGTGCCATCCCTAAGGCCAGACCCACCTTTGTCATCAACACAGTGCAATATCAGATTTCTTCTTTTTCCAGTGAATATCCCACCCAATGATATTTCCTTGAGGTTGACTTTCTTACAAATTCATAGCAGGCCTTAGGACAACGAAGCCTGCTGGGTCAGTGTCTAATGTTTTTCACGCCCCAGAGTGACCAGTAGATGAGTTTGAACAACTATAGAGACCTTATGTATTCCCACAAATGCACATATGTATAAATATACATTCCCCTCTCGTTCCACCTTTTAGAAAATCCGCAAATGTAAATAAGTGACAGTGTAGCATTTGCAAATACTGCTATGGCCTTTATATGTCTCCCTCTTGCACTAGGCTACAGGATCCTTAAAGGCAAGGATTACATATTATCTTTAAATCCTCAGTGCCTTTTTCAGTGAAAATCTGTAGCATGCATGCATGAAAGCATAGAGGAACCAATGACCACTCTACCCAAATGCCATTGATAGGAAGTGTTCCTTGGAGCTACTTGTCTAAGATTTCACGAAATAGAGTCTTTTCTGTCTCCTAATCTGGGTAGAAGTACTGGTTGCTTCCATGCATACACACGAGAAAGTAGGCCTTGATATACATGTCAGCATGATGTACAATTTAAATACCTTACAATTTTATTTGTCAATTATACCTCAGTAAAGCTACATTTTTTTAAATTTTTTTAATAGTTTTGAAAAAATTTTTTTATTTATTATTTATTTATTTTTGGCTGTGTTGGGTCTTCGTTTCTGCGCGAGGGCTTTCTCTAGTTACGGCAAGCGGGGGCCACTCTTAATCGCGGTGCACGGGCCTCTCACTATCGCGGCCTCTCTTGTTGCAGAGCACAGGCTCCAGATGCGCAGGCTCAGTAGTTGTGGCTCACGGGCCTAGTTGCTCCGCGGCATGTGGGATCTTCCCAGACCAGGGCTCGAACCCGTGTCTGCTGCATTGGCAGGCAGATTCTCAACCACTGAGCCACCAGGGAAGCCCTAAATTTTTAATTTAAGAAGAAAGTAGTCCTTGAAAGGTTTCCCAGACACACACACACACACACACACACACACACGTGACCATGAATTCTTTTGAGCTTCTGAAACAATATGTGTTATATTCAGCCAGAAAAAATGGAGTCTGCCTGTCTTGAAAGAGAGACACACAGATGGTGCCCACAGGCGGTATTTAAGGCAGACCCAGCCACAGGTGCCTCAGCAGGATGGAACCAGTTACCTAGTGCCCTGAAAACCTTTCAAAGAAGGCTTTTCCTCTGGCCAGTCTGTATGCTTTGATGTAGCTGACCAGAAAGCGCCACCCTGGTCTTAGTGGACACCGGAAATTAATCCCAGCCCTGGGATTCTGCAAGAGGATGAGACTACTTTCAGGCCAATCTTCTCACCCACAGGAAAGGACCCATGAGCCGAGGGTACGGGGGGAGAGGGCATGAGCCCAGCTTGGGTGTCAATAGAAGAACGGCCTAGGGAGGCAAGGAGGCCAGGGCAGGGCTGTGCAGAGACGAAGGGTGGGCAGTGAAAGGTCATGGTAAACAGTCTCAGAAACTGACCTTCACACTGGTCACTTCTAACCTCCGAAGTTTGTTAATAAGATAAATCGAGGAGGACCACAGAATGCAGAGAGAGAGGGTGACGTGCAGGTCCAGATAAGAAGGAGCAGCTGCTTCATTTTCATCTGGCTGCCGGGCTCCCCTCGGGCAAAGAGAAACCCAAAGCCAAGCTTGACAGGACCCAACGGGCAGCTGGAGTGAGGGCAGGAGAGGCGTCAGACAGAGCGAGACCAGTAACTCTGCCCCGTGTGGAGGCCGAAGGGCTGAGGCCCAGAGGCTAATTGAAATCATGCCACCTCCCTCTCGCCCTTTAGAAGTCACCGGAACACAGCTCCCTCTCAGCCACGGGTGACTCAAGAATTCCAGAGAACTGGGCCTGGGAGAAGCTGTTGCCATCCCAAGTCAGGATTAAATTAATACCGAAAGAGCCCTGGGGGGAAAGCAAGAGGCTTCCCATCTCCTTTTTCATTTCCTCTCCTTAATGTCTGTTCCTTGAGGTGAGAGACATGCCCTTGTCTCCGTCACCTCCCCCTCGCCCTGCTGACAGGCACTAGCCAGCAGGGCCCCAGAGACTGGGTGTGGGTGAGGGTGCCCCAGTGCTCCTGACTTTACTCAGGAAAGGAAATAGGGCGCAGGTTCCGAGGAGGTTGCCAGGGCCACAGCCACTCCCATGTCCTTTCTCAGCAAACAGCTCCCAGGCCCCGCTCTGTCCTGTCCAAAGCTCTGCATTGGGGGGAACCCCGTTCCTGAAAATGTGGGGAACAGCAAAGGTGCACGTGGCCGGCTCGAGTGAGGTTCCCCTTACTCAGTTAAGAGTCCTGCCTATGTCCTCAGGTTCTTCTGGGGACTGGAAATCCCTTAGGTGCCTCTTTGGGGCTCCTAGAATATCTCTTTTACACTTCCAGTAAGGGCCCCTCAACTTTGAATCAAAATTCTACATCTGTCTTCTTCCTAGAAACAATGTACAACTGATTAGCTCCATTGATGTGTATAGTAACATTAATGTATCACACATTTGCATTTCTCTCACATGTGACAGGAGGGTGGGGGATGGGGGGACCAGTGGCATAGCATCACTTGGGAACTTGTTAGAAATTCAAATTCTTGGGCTTCATCCCAGATTAGGCTGAAGATTGAAAACCACTGACATATGGCATCTCAGTTGATTCTCACAACAGACCTGCAGTTTCATATAATTCATATTTGACAGATGTAGTAACCAAGATGCTAAAAATTTGGGGTTTTGCCCAAGGCTACAGAGAACTCAGGCATCCAAAAAGGCAGAGTACAGGATGCTTTCTCCAGAAAATCAGAACTGGTCCGCTTGTCTATTTCCACGGTCGCAGCCACAGTTGCGGACCTAACCTCAACCTAGTCCTGCACCGTTGGTCATGAGGGACCCTCACAAATCCATCCCCACAGATGGAGAAATTGCCCATGGAAGACAGGTCAGTAGTGCTACTTCCAGATACAAAGGCAACCAGGACATGAGATGAATCTGCCTACTTCTTTCCAGAGGGCTGATGGACCAATCCCACACTTAGTCCCGATAACCAAGAACCACTGTGCTAGAGTGAATGCAATTCAAAATAAAAATATTAGTAGTTAACATTTATTGAGTTCTTATTATATATACAACATTATACATGTACATTTTTATCTCATTTAATTTTAACTACCCTATGAAGTGGATTCTATTATAGATGAATAAGTTGATAAGTTTAAACAATTTTCCTATGATCCTCACATAAATGCAGAAGTCATGATTCAGCGTTCCCAAGCTGGTTCTAAGGTTGTTGAAGTCCTCCGATCCTGTGTTCACGTACACATGCGAGAAATATGCAGTAATGATGTTAACATGGTTAACCCGGTTTATCACCACTTACAACAGACCTTCACGTCCCTCTTGCCTGCAGTCTAGGGTTGTCGACATCACAGGCCCCATTTTACAGATGAGGAAGCTGAATTTCAATTGAACCGTCCCTTGAGCTCTTTTAAGGTAACGAGCCAAACCTTTCCCCCACTCAGAGCACAGCAGATCTCTGATGGGGTCCCAGAAATCTGGGCCTCCCTGGACCGGATCAAGCTGTGACATGGTGTTTGCAAGTGGGTGTGCAGGAGTATGTATGGCTTTCAGCTTTAAAAGCTCATCTCCCTCCATGGCTAAACCAGGCCTAGTGAGATGTAGATACATATATCTTCTTTACGCCCTGTCCCGGAGGAAAGATAGAACCAAATAAATCCGATTAACTTCCCAGGATGCTGGCTGCTCTCTCTCTTTGAAGTCCAGCGGGTGAAGATAATGTCATTTCCACATGGGAGAAGTCGTTTCTGAGGGCTGAAGGGTCCCCAGCGCTGAAAGCTGGAGAAGCACAGCTAAACAGGGTGGATCATGTGGCCCAAAGGTTCATACATAGGGCTGCTGTGCCAGGGTCCTGCCCTCCCTCTGGTCCTGTCTCCTCCTCCCCAGCTCACCCCTCCCCTGGGATGTTCCCCAACAGGACGTCTGCTCATCTTGATAGAAACTCAGGTTGCTGCTATGGAGGGATATCCTGCTGCCAGTTAGCCTAGAGGCAGAAGGCGGAGTAAGATGACGTACAGAGGTCATTCAGGAGACTGGGGGGATCTGCAGGAGCAATGGGTGTTTTAACAATGCTCACAACAGTCTTCACATTCTGCAGAAAAAGCCTGCCATGATTATTTGCTCCCTTGTTCTTAGGACAGGAACTGTGTGCATGCATGTGTGTGTACTCACAGAAGCAAACAGGTTGGAAGTGGCCTCATTGTATCTAATGAAACCCATCACCTTCCTAAAGCCCCAGAGGTATTGAAGTTCCAACAACTTGGCAATGTTCAGGCTGCCGGCTCTCCTGCACCTGCCTTCAGCCCTCACCACTGCCATTTCCACCTAAGACGCACTGCTCCCTCAAGATATTCACCAGAACCATCTCACAACCCAAAGAGTCTGTATATCCCTGTATTTCCTAGGAAGAAGAGAGTGTACCTGGGCACCAGCCATGTCTTCCCTTTGCCCTAGAGAAGGGAAGGAAGGATGCTATTCCATCTGACCTGAGAGAAACAGACAAAAAACAAGCAAAGCCTAAGACATTCTTTTCTCCTGGGGCAATCTTGGAACCCTGTTTAGGCGTTTGGAAAGCCCCTAATCATCATCCTTCAATTTAGTCCCAAAAAGTCTGAAAGTCTGACCACGGGAATTTTTTCAAAAATTTTAGAACCTCTTTAAAAAACTCATAAAAATACTCATAAAGTCTCCTTATGATTCTCCAACTTCCAGACAGCCCAGCCCAAAAGATGAGGGTGTGCGTGGGGTGTGTATTTGTGTGTTCGTGTATATACACATGCATACATATATTTTTTGTCATAGTTAAAAGGCTTCTACAATCTTGTTTACTAACCTAAGACATTGTACTCCCAAAGTACATCTTTAAGACTCCGCTCATGAAATTTGAATTTGTTCTCTGAGCTCATTAGAGATGAAAAAACAACTGGTCATCCTTTACAATATATCAACTAGTTCTGATTCTGAATATCTATTCTCTCCCTCTCTCTCTTACAGGTATACACACACAAATGCACACACACACACACACACACACACACACACACACACACCCTCATTATACCTCAGCCTTATTTCTAGTCTAAATTTAAATTCTAATTTATTAGACTCAATGGGAGTTTTTTAGCCACTAACAGGAAATAGTATCTCCTTTTCAATGGGATGCCTGGGTTTCCCTAAAGTGGTGTTCATTTTTTTTTTCTTGGCTATAAATATATGAAAGACTGTCAAGAGTGCCCGCGGGGAATGAAAGTAAAAGTGCAGTAAAGAACAAGTTTATGAGTTGGCAGCTTGAGTGACTGACTTCTAAACAGGGACCCATCTGTTCTGGGGTTGCCTTATGCTCCTGTCTCCTGTGGAAAACTTGCCTGCTTGATATTCTCCCATGCAGTCACTGAGGGATGGCACCGGGGCCCCTGAGGTTCCACCTGACCCTCCTAGATAGGTTTCTGTGGGAATAGGTTTCTGTGGGAAATTTCTCCTGGACCCAGCTTTTAATAAATCCTCAGGATTCCTTAATAGATATAGATGTACCAATTTGAGTAATCCTGTGACTCCAGAAACAATGACCATCTCCAACCCCAGCCTCAGGCATCAAACTCCTGCTCAAGTCTCTAGATGTCCAGAAGGCAGGACTTTACCTCATCTCTAAAAATTCTAGGAAGTTGGAGCCAAATAGAAAGTTTGAGATCGTTTTGTCTGTTGCTTTATTTTCTTATTTTCCATTTACCCTCCCACAAGCAATGACCAAGTGTCCACTACATGTCAGGAACTTGGATAAAGCCTGGGGATACGGAGGCAAATAAGACGCAGCCTAATCCTCAAGGCTCACAGACCAATAAGGAAGACAAGTTAATGAGAAACTGCAATTCTGAGGGCTAAATGCGATCGGGGAGAGTATCTGTAACCCATCCTGAGGGCCAGTGCAGGGAAAGGGTCAGGGATGGCTTTACAAAGGAGCTGCAGGGTTGAGTTTGAAGGCTAATTAAGAGGTAATCAGCTAAAGTGGGCTGAGTCAGGGGCCAGGAGGAAGATTAGGGGGGTGGAAGGGGAATGTTTCTGGTGGAGAGAAAAGCATCTTCAAAGGATCAGAGGTTGATAAGTGAGGGAGGTGGTCCCTCAGGACTAACCTTAAATTCCTCCATGGTATGGCTGGACCATGATGCCCAAGAATCACAGGGTAAGAAGGAGGCAGGGGCCAAATCATGAAGGGCTTGCTCCTGAGGCCACTGCCTAAGCCCACACTGAGCGAGAAGCCCACGGCTAAGGCAGTCCATTGTTTCACATTCCTGTGGCACCAAAGGCTTCTTACCAGGGATGCCTCTGGCATTAGGAGAGGGACCATTTATTGTTCCAGACTGTCCCACACCTTGAGGAAGTTCAGCATCCTGCCCCACACTCGGCACTAAATGCCAGTAGCGCCCTCTGCAGGGTAGCAACATACCAACCCCCCCACCACCACCTTCCCAAAAGCTCCCTCTGAGAACCACCACCACCACCCAGAGGGGAAGGGGACAGGGAAAGAGGTGCCTTCAAGACGTTGCCCAGTTGATCCCCGGAGACAGGAAATGATTGCACATGGAGGAGGCTGTGTGTTCTCATTGCCAGAGGTCACTGGGCAACGTCTTCCTGGAGAGGGAGAAAATGGGCAGGGGGTGGAACTGTGAGGAGGTGGTCATTTGACCTCTGGTGGAGAAGCAGCCTCTAGAAGGAGAACCGAGGACCATCACTCTCCTTCTCACTTCCTCCCTCTCTCAGGGTCCTTCCCACAACCCCTTCACACCAAGACTTTATTTTTTCTGTTTTCTTTTACAAAGCAATATGGTCTTCATGCAAGGCTTGGTAATGAAGTGAGATAAAAAGCCAGAGCAAGTGTTGAGAGCATTGCTGGGAGGGCTTGATCCACCTCCTGGAAAGGCCACTCAATCAGCGCTGGGAAGCTGAGGCTGCCGATAACAGATCACCTTGGGCACGGACAGTGCAAGAGGGGTGGGGAGCAGGAGCTGGGAGACAGATGAAACCCAGAGGTGGGGGGTCCAGCCTGGGGACAGGGACGCGGGGAGCATCTTTTATCCCGTGTCTCAGGAGATAAAATCCACAACCTGCCACGCCGGGGCTTGAAAATTAATTCCTAAATTGTAACACGCACACCAGATACAGGACAACTTGTGGGATGGGGATGATGATATCAAGGCCCGGGAGCTAAGAGATAGATTTCACATTCCCTGCTGACTCCATGTGCCCCTTAAATGAGGTACATCCTTGTGGGCAGCCCGCCTGGATGCAAGAGGGTATGGCCTGGCATGGAAGGCCTGTCCACCTCCCGGGCTTGGGGAGTAGGGAGGTATGAGCCAGGACAGACCAGACGGAGGCTCTCTGCTTGCTCCCCAGGACTGTCCCCAGCTGGTGCCCACGGAGGAGATCCTGATACCCGTCGGGGAAGTAAAACCAATCACTCTCAAGGCTCGAAACCTGCCCCAGCCTCAGTCCGGCCAGCGAGGCTATGAGTGTGTCCTCAACATACAGGGGGCCGTCCACCGGGTGCCCGCCCTGCGCTTCAACAGCTCCAGTGTCCAGTGCCAGAACAGCTCGGTAAGAGCACCAGGGCAGGGCTTTGTCTCACACCTGAGCCAGGGCCTCAGCCTGGCCTGCCCAGGCTTCCAGAACCGTCCGGGTCCACAGGCTGACCCATGTCTCCAGGGACAGAGGAGTGTGCAGGCCCCAGGGTCCCTCAACAGAGCAAAGCAGGTTGATGGTGACGCAGGTGGTGGAGGGCTGTGAGGACCCTCCTGGCATAAGCTGAGAGCTTTGTGCCCTTTCTGAGTTGAAAGAGTACTTCTTGGCCTTTGGTGAAACTTCAGCCAACGCCAGTCAACTTGACCCCAAACCCTGTCCGCATTCAGGGAGTGGATCCACTGGAGGGCAGGGCACCGCGCGGGAGGAGAGCTGCAGAGAGATCAGCGGAAGTGGAAGTAGAGTGGCATGAGGGGAGGGGGGAAGGGAGGAGGAGGAGGAAGCCGTGAACTCCAAGAGCAGCAAGGGTTAAACCAATCCCGAATGCCAGACAGAAAGCACGAGGTGTTTAATTATACTACTAGCCCAGAGAGGATCTTTTCATCTGCCAACTCCCTGTCTCCCACCAGCTCTGGGGGGTCAGCTGGGAGATGGGGGGGATGTGACAAAGGTGACAGAGGTGCTGAGGGAAGGTAATTCGCCCGGGAGAGATAAAGAGAATCTGGGCCTCTTATCAGGGAGCTGTCAGATTCCCGGGTCACGGGCACTTGATGGAATTTGTAATCGGTAGAAGGCCGCCAAGCACCCGGGGAAGGTGGGAGATGAGAAGGCAATGGAGCACAACAAAGGGAGGAAGGTGGCAGGAAGGACCGGAGGGATGGGCCCTGAGAGCTAAGTGGCCGGGCTGGGCAGTCCCCACAGAGGGGATTCCCACAGAGGCGCAGGGGCTGGGCCACCAGAGGGGCTGTTTCAGATGTGTCTGAGGGCTTGAGCGTCCTCAGTGGGATCAGCATGGGAGAAAGGCCACTCCCAGCCACAGCTTGGGGGCCTTAAATGGCAGAGCTGATCAGATCTGTGCCCAGAAAGCTCTGGGCACTTTCCCTAGTGAACTGTTGACCAAAGTAAAGCTCACGTGCAGAAAGAAAGGGCCACCACAGGGCCTGGCCAACCAACCGAGGCACCGCTGTGTGTTACACACGTGCTGTGCTCAGGGCTCTGTGGGATTTACAGAGCGGCATGTGGACTTTCTAAAGAGACTAGACTTTCATGTGAAAAGATGCAAAGCAGCTCCCGGGAAGTGCCTGGTTAAAGACAGAAACACCAGGGGACGGAGAGGATGGGGAGGGCTGGGAGGGATGGCAGAGAAGACACCTGGGGAAGGTGAGTCTGAGCTAGACTAGGAGAGTAAAGGTGGTGAAGGGTGGAGGCTGTAGGGAGAGGGAGGAATTCTTAGGAGATGTGAACTGAACACATGCAGAGAGGGGCTTGGGCGGGTGTGCTTGGAGACAGGTGCTTCAAAGATTCTGGAGGAGACGTCGAAGAGAAGGTTGGAGAACTAAGCTTGGATGGGATCGTAGGGGGTATTGAATGCCAGCTAAGGGGTTTGAGCTGGATCTGTTGGCATTAGTGACTAGCAGTCGGGGGAAGACACCACAGGGATAATGTGAACGGTGCCTGGGGTTCCTGTTTCTCCCTCTGCTCGTCTCTCAGCCCAGAGGGAACCAGAGTCCCTGGTTTCCTTCCTGGTCCCCTGAGGTAGCAGCAGCATCCCCGCCCCCCCGTGATGGAAAGCCTCATGAGCGTGTCCCTCTGCCCCTCTCCCCACAGTACCAGTACGACGGGATGGACATCAGCAACCTGGCCGTGGACTTTGCCGTGGTGTGGAATGGCAATTTCATCATCGACAACCCTCAGGACCTGAAAGGTAAGCAGCTACTTCCAGGTAGAGTTTTGATCTTTCCGTGACCCTGGGAAAGACTGGGGTGGAAGGATCAGAGCCAGCCAGCTGCTGTGCCATGAATAATACACTCCCTCTGTCAGCGTAATTCTTCAGAGGATCCTAAAGCAACATTTGGCGCCATCAAAGGAGTCCTGTTGGGAACCCTGTTTTATTACAACCAGAGCATCCGCCGGGTGGCTGCCGGTTCATCACATTTTCCTTTGGCTCCCGGAGACTTTGAAGTGTGAACCTGACCAGGAGAGCAGCAGGCAGGAATGTCCTGCCAGTTTCCCTGGAAATGGAGATATTATTTCCAATCGGGTTCTGGCTCCCCTGTCCTTGGCCCCAGTCACTGCACAAAGAAGGTTTGTAAGGCGGCTCCCCTGGTCCTGAGGTGGACGGGAGGGACCAGCTCGCTGACTCGAGGGCACAGCTGTTGCAACGAAGCTCAGGAAGGAGCTGGGCTGACGCAGGAGGGGGTGTTCCATGAGGCCACCTCATTCATGTCCTGCACACCCATGTGGAGGTCCTCCTGGGTGCAGGTAGGCTGCCCCCAGTACAGCATTCCTCCCAGATCTCAAGAATGACAAAAGTGACTCCAGTTTGATGAGCACTCTGGCTAGTCACTCACTAAGTGGTTTATCTGAGATTATTTTCCTAATCATCCCAACAACTCTGAGGGGTATGTACCAGTATTATCCTCATTTTATAGATGAGGAAACTGAGACCCAAAGAAGTTAAGAGATGGACCAAGACTGTTCACTTTGGCAACATATACACTAAAATTGGAACGATGCAGAGATCAGCATGACACCTGCACAAAGATGCTACAAAGTCACAAAGCATTCCATGTTTTTAAGACAAAGACTGTGTAGTATAACTTATATGTGGAACCTGAAAAAAAAATGTCCAACTCACAGAAACAGAGTAGAAAAGTGGTTGCCAGGGGTTTGAGGGGGTTGGAGAAATGGGGAGAGGTTGGTAACAGGGTACAAACTTCAAGCTATAAGATGAATAAGGTCTGAGGATCTAATGTATAACATGGTGGCTATAGTTGGTAACACTGTATTGCATAATTGAAATTTGCTAAGAGAGTAGAACTTAAATGTTCTTAACACATATATATACATATACACACACACACATATATAGATATAGATATGGGGGTGATGGATGTGTTAATTAACTAGAAGGGAGGAATCTTTTCACTCTTTGTATGTATGTCAAATCATCACAGTATACACTTCAAATATTGTACACTTTTTTGTCAGTTACATCTCAATGAAGTTGAAAAAAGAAAAAAAATGGACCAAGAGTCAAATAGTAAGAGCCAGGATTTGAACCAAAACAGTCTAATTCTGGAGCCACATGCTTAACCACATCACTGCCCTTCCTCCCAGTGGCTCCGGCTGGTGTGGGATGTGAAACCTCCTCCCCTAGGACCCTATCACCGCCCCCCACCATGAGCCACACTTCACCACATTTCAAGTAGCTAGGGTTGTCACAAGCCTGTCCTTCAGCCCGAGGGTCACCCCATGGGCACAGAAAGAGAGACTGAGGCCACAGGAGGAGACCTGAAAGTGCTTCAGCATCTCTTCCAGATGCTACGGTCCCTGTCCCGGATGCTGCCATGAAAATCGGTGCTACTTAGGCTGGGAGATTTTTTTCTATTTCCCCTCATACCCAGGCCCGATTTTCTCAGTGCTAAGAGATAGGCATTTCCCCGGCTGAGGATCTGGGCTTAGTTCCCAGAGGTTTTGCCTTTGCACCTGGAGCTTAGAGAAAAAACAGCCACATCCAAGCTGTCGCATCGGAACCCTCCCTTGTGGCGCCTGACAACTTTTAAGCAGCTCCTTGAATGCACAGGCCATGGCGATCTCACATTCACCTCCCACCCAGAGCCCAGCTGTTCCTGGAGGTTATGCACTGTGTTGGGTGGAGGAGGCCACAGTGCTTAAGGACTCGGATTCTAGAATCCAACAAACTGGGATTCGAATCCTGGCTCTTTCACCAATAGCTATGTGAACTCAGACTAATTACTGCTCCTCTCAATGTCCCAAGTTCATTATCTGGGAAATGGGGGAAAGGAGGCCCGCCTCTCAGGGTCATCATGAGGGTCAAATGAGAAATTAGATGTGGACCATGTGCATATTAATAAATGCAGAATGCGGATTTGTTCATTTTAAGATTCCCATTTCCTGCCCTCTACCGTAAGAAGCCATAGGCATGAGGGTGTCTCAGTAGAGCCCCTGCAGCTGAGACTGAGGAATGCTTGGCAGAGCAGAGGAGTAGAATGGGGACGCATGGAAGAAAAAAAAATACCTCTACCCTGGGGCATGTACCTGACCTCCAGAATCATGCCACCCAGGCCTGAGAGCTTACGTCTGCTTGACCAGAAGCATTGAAAAATGACTTCCTAAGTATTCTGCTTCTGTAGAGTTCTACTTGGGACTCTGAATTCAAAACTCCAGCAGACAACTACCAAGCCTCGGGCTCACAAAACAGTTCTGCCGACTGGCCTGTCTAGGTCTTCTAAGTGGGTAAGAGACAAAAGCAAAAGCATTTGCAGACTCCAAAAGTGACCTGTTAAGTAGCCAGTTTGCCCTCCCTGGGGATATCCGCTCCATCCACAGGGCCATGAACAAGATGGCGTCAACCATCTTTCCTTATCAGCTCTGCCTCCACTCTGCCAGGCATGTGGCCTTTCTCGAAGCCCCAGCTGACGCCTCTCCCAGACCCACCCAGTCCCCTGTGTGCCTCTCTCCTCTCAGGACCTGCGTGCTAGCAGCACAGCGAGTTGGATCTGCAGAATCCCAGCTTGGGGCACTAACCTTAGTAAACTCCAAGAGTCATTACATCTCTCTTTGAGCTTCTTTTTTGCCTGAAATGGGGAAATCAGTCCTTACCTCTTTCAGCGAGGGCCATATGTGACAGAGAAGCAGCAGCGTAAGAATGTAGTTTGAGTTCAAAGAAAAGATAATAAGCATGTACAGAACATCAGCTATGTTACAGGCACTGTGCTAAGCACTGAATATACAACATCTCATTCAAACCTCACAAAAAACAATGATTATCACCATGTTATAGAGTAGGTACTGAACGTTCAAAGAAGTTAAATTCTTTGTCACATTGCTAGGAAGTTGTGACGCCACAATTAAAGCCCTGATCCAACTTAATCTAGAGCCAGAACTCTTAAATAATATTTTCTTGTAGTGCCTTTAAACGACTGCTAAGAGGCTCAATTTATTATTAATTCCCCATCAATTATTCTTGCAAGGATAATGATGATCGTTGGTGTTATCCATGGATGGGGGCGGTTTCTATCACGCCTGCAAGAAGGCGGTAAATTGTGAGGCGTCCTCTCCAACACCATCTGTGACTGCCTCCCCTCTCTCTGCAGTCCACCTCTACAAGTGTGCAGCCCAGCGGGAGAGCTGTGGCCTCTGCCTCAAGGCCGACCGGAAGTTCGAGTGTGGCTGGTGCAGCGGTGAGCGCAGGTGCACCCTCCAGCAGCACTGTAGCAGCCCCTCCAGCCCCTGGCTTGACTGGTCCAGCCACAATGTTAAGTGCTCCAACCCCCAAATCACCGAGGTGAGTCCCCCAGTTTCCCAGAGTGGGAAGGGATGGATGGCCGGGAGCTGACCCCAGGGCAGTGGGAGTTGAGCCTTTATGGAAGAATTCTTGGTGTAGAGTGAGTTTAATGTAAGGGTGTGTAAAGCCTCTCACGGGTGTCTCGATGGCCTGTGTCCAGGCGTAAATGCCAAGCATATGGAAGTGTGTCCTCACGCCCGTGCACGAATGTGCGTGCACGTCTGTGTGCACCGAGGAGGCAGAGCCAGCCCAGCCTCCCTGCCAGGCTGGCTGAGCCAGGTGGGGACGAGACATCGGCTGCATGGCGGGTGAACGTTTCAGAAAACAGGTTTAGCTTTTCTCAGCAGAAATGCGCTTTCAGGAGCTGCAGTTAGCTCAGAGTTGCAAAGCTGAAAACGGAGGAAGAAAGTGAAGGCAGACACTGCATTAGCCACCGTGCCATTTCCCGGGGTTTACTCTCTGTCCCAATTTGTTTGTGCATTTTAATGGAAAGAAATAGGTAATTAGTTATCCTGGAAAAAACTGATGTTTCCTGAATAGTCAATTGCAAAGGAAGTTGAATAGGTAATGTGAATGAACATGCAGCTGCTTGGGGTTTGAATTGCCGGGGAGAGGAATAGTTGTATTTAACTTCGGTTGCAATATGTGCTCATCACTCTTTGCTGCTCCCTATTCACCGACTGTCGCTTGTGCTTTGAAACTAATTGCATGTTCCTTATGGTGACTAGGAATATCGGCCAGGGCAAGTACCACTGTGATTTGCATGTTTAAGAAAGTAGGAGGGGGAAATTCCCTGGTGGTCCAGTGGTTAAGACTCGGGCTTTCACTGCTGTGGACTGGGTTCGATCCCTGGTCAGAGAACTAAGACCCCACAAGCCGTGCAGTTTGGCCAAAAAATTAAAAAAAAAAAAAAAAGCAGAAGGGGCTGCTCCTTTTCTACCTCTTCCCTGAGCAGATGCACTGTCCCTTTCCCTGCCTCATTTTCCTTACTGGCCAAAAAAAGCCAAGTCTGGCTCTCATCCATGTCGCAGAGTATTGGGAAACTTCTGGAGCATCCCTATGATCATTTTCAAGCTTCAGATCAGTTAAAAAAAAAAAAACCTCAAGATCAAACAAGTGTTGTTAACCTACAGATGAGTTATTTGAAGAGGGAGCAAATATTTGTTTGGTGTGCTTGGCACTGTCTCATTTAATCCTTACAACCACCATGAGAAGTAAGTATTCTCACCTCCATTTTACAGATAAAGAGAACAAGACTCCGAAAAATGGAGTTGTCCAAGTTCACACAGCTATTAAGTGGCAGGGCCAGTGTTTCAACTCAGATATATTTAATTATAAAAACATTTTAAGAGTCTCTGTGATTTGCCCAAGTAATATAAAACAAGAAGTGAGCTTCCTCTTCCTTTACATCCAACCTTCCTAGCGGATATGGACCAGTCAGATGCCATCCATCCAAATGGCGGTGTATCCCAGGAATAGCGCACGCAGTGCTATAGAAGAGCATCTCCCGCCATCCAGGTCCTTATTTATTCTGGTAGGAAGATGTTATGAGGGTGCAGACACTGCCCCTCAAAGATTGAGCTTCTTCAATCCCATTTTTCTTTTGGCCCTGGCCAGTGGTGGTGGCTACCGACTGTCCTGTGTCTTTATCTCACCGGGAAAGTGTTTTCTGGGACTGCTGGAGGTGCCCCAACCTCTGCCCTCAGACAGCTAGCTCCCTGAGCAGCTCAGGGCTCCATGCCTTCTCCCTGATTCTAGTGATTTCCAGCAACAGCTGCCTTGAGAACTTGCTCTGTTCTGTAATTCTTCTTGCTGCTGCAGTTGTACGTCTCTCTGCCTCTGCACCTCTGGTACAGGGGAGCTTAGGCAGGGACTTGCTTCCATCAGCCCCTCTCACTTCCAACAATCGGCTGCTGCCCCAGCGCTGTCTCCTCTCTGACTGGCAGGGGCCCCAGCCCAGCCAGAAGGCAGGCTTCTCCCTGAGAAACCTCTGCCTCCGCCACCCCTGCTCGCTGACCGAGGACTGACAGGCTGCTGTGTTCCCAGAGGACACCCAGGCTACATGATGCTAATTAACCCCCTGAGGTAATTAGGCTGTAATTGATTTTCCCAGTGAACATAGCAGCAGGAGTTGGAGGCCCTGAGCAGTTGGGTCTCCTCTTGGTGTTTTTCAAGTAGAGGCTGTGGAGAAAGAAAGAGCATCTTGGGAGAGAGACAGACCCACACCGTGTCTCCAGACACTCGGGGGACAGCATTCTGGGCAGCACATGTGAGCTGGAGGAGACAGGGCTGGAATGTTTTATTCACTTTCATCCTGCACCTCCCACCCCCAATCTATCCTCCTCTCCTTATAAAAGTCATTTTTCACTTTTTTAACTTTTCATGTTTGAAATAATTTCAGACTTACAAAAAGGTACAAAAATAGTACAAAGAACTTTCATATACCCTTCACCCAGATTCTCCAAAATTAACATCTTATATAACCACAGCACAATTATCAAAATCAGGAAATTAACAGTGATAGAATAAAGCCATCTAATATACATGTCTTATTCACATTTGCCAGTCATCCCACTGATGTCCTTTTTCTGGTCCAGGCTCCAATCCAGGATCACATGTGGCATTCCATTGTCATGGCTTCTCAGGGCTATAATCCTCAATCTTTGTCTTTCATGACCTTGATACTGTGGAAGAGCACGGGACCATTACTTTGTAGAATGTCCCTCAGCTGGGATTTGTCTGATGTTTCCTCATGATTAAATTCAGGTTATATAGTTTTGTCAAGGAACACTAAAAAAACTGTAGGGTGCATGTGCAAAGGGCACAGGAGCCAACTTGATTTGGCCCTAGTGGCCAAATCTGGGGCAATGTAAGCAAGAAAATAAATTATAATGCTAATGGACTATACTCAAGAGAATAGTATAAGAATCTATGGTCCTTATTGATATAATAAATTAATAATTAATGTGGGAGAGAGGAAGCTCCTCTTTATACTAGAATTCCAACTCATAAGTGTAGAAGGACTTAGGGAAATAGAAAATCACCATTTGGCAAAATTCACAGTAATAATTGTTTCAGGCAAGAATGGCCAATGAATGCTAAAATTAGCAAGTGAAAGTATGATGAGAAATAGGATATTTACATAGCCTCAAGCTATCTCCCCACAAGATATGTATTAATTACAACAAGAAAAATTGTTCAGTGTACTTTCGTACACCCTTTACAGTGAAGAAACCTGGTAAACAGTGGTTAAAGGGTTAAGGTTCCTTAACCAAGTGATCAAAGTTAACCACCAGTTATGGGAAGAATCAACCTCAGGCACCTCTCTGTAGGGTGCGCTGAGAAGAACACAACCTCATTTCTATGGCATTTGTTACCAAAAATGTATAATTTGTTAAAAGTAACTTTTAAGAAGAATCAACTCATTTTCTTTACCTCAGCTTTCTTGGCTAATTCCTTGATGTTGGCATAGATCTTATTTTTCTGGAATGGTGCTGTCCTGCCCGGGGGCAGGGGATTCTATGAGCTCCGTGCCCTTTTATACATACCTCCCTCTTGTCTCTGACCCTTCCTTATCTTCAAAATATGTAGCCCCCTCAGTGCATGCCCACGTGCAAACAGAAGCCATTGACTACAAAGATCTTGCCTGAGGGAGAAGAGAAGGATTCTCTGATGGCCCATGACAGCTACTGGGGGCAGCAGAATGTCCAGTGCTGGAAACCAGTAGGGACTGGAATGGTGCTGTCCTGCCCCGGGGGCAGGGAAATCAATGAGATGACCTCAAAGGAATTCTACTTTAGGAAAAGGAATGAGCTCAAGCTCAGCTGGATGAACAGCTGTGTTCTTCCTTAACCCCTCCTAACCCAACTGTCTCCATGGCAACCAAGTCCTCCCCTAGAGACCCATCTCTTATGGCAGCTCCATGTAGGACAAGTCTTACAGCCGATTGAATTTCCCAGTTTGCAACAACTCCAGGTTAGGACCCCCTCAGGACTCACCGTCTGCTCCTTCTCAGCCAGCCCTTGGTGTGATAATGACGCTGTCCCCTGTGGGAGGCATCCCAGGCTGCTCCCATTCCAGCTGTCATTCTGGGTGTCTGTGCACTTGTCACCTGTTCAACCCCCAGTACAGGAGACGACGTGCAGAGGTTTGGAAAGCCTGTGAGACACCAGGCAGCCATGTTTCTGTTCTTCCCAGCGTGTGCTGCAGGACCTGCTGCGACATCAAAGTGGGGGATGTTAGGAGCCATCCCCTAGAGAGAAAGGAAAACCCAGAGAAAACATTTCCCAAGAAACTGTGAGTGGGCAGCATCCAACAGAAAGGGGAAAGAGATTGAACATGTTCTTGGGAAAAGAAATTTAGAAAGGACCAAGGGGCTTTGGAACTCACGTGAAAGAGGTCTCCACTCAAAGTGAGTGTATTGGTCTGCTAGGGTTGCAGTTACAAAGCACCACTGGGGGGCTTAAACAACAGAAATTTACTTTCTCACAGTTCTGGGGGCCAGAAGTCTGACATCCAAGTATCAGAGGGTTGGTTCATTCTGAGGGCTGTGAGGAGAATCTGTTCCATGCCTTTCTCTTGGCTTCTGGTGGTTTGGGGCAATCTTTGGTGTTCCTTGGCTTGTGGAAGGAACTCCCTAGTCTAAGCCTTTGTGTCCACATGGTGTTCTCCCTGTGTGCATGTCTGTTTCCAATTTTTTTATTATAATTTATTTATTTATTTATTTATTTATTTATTTATTTATTTATGGCTGTGTTGGGTCTTCGTTTCTGTGCGAGGGCTTTCTCCAATTGCGGCGAGCAGGGGCCACTCTTCATCGCAGTGCACGGGCCTCTCACTGTTGCGACCTCTCCCGTTGTGGAGCACAGGCTCTCAGACACGCAGGCTCAGTGGTTGTGACTCACGGGCCTAGTTGCTCCGCGGCATGTGAGATCTTCCCAGACCGGGGCTCGAACCCATGCCCCCTGCATTGGCAGGCAGATTCTTAACCACTGCGCCACCAAGGAAGCCCTCCAGTTTTTTTTGTAAATAAGAATGCCAGTCATATTTGATTAAGGCCCACACTAATGACCTCATTTTGACTTGATTATCTCTATAAGGACCCTATCTACAAATAAGGTCATATTCTGAGGTAATGGGAGTTAGGGATTCAATATATGAATTTGTGGGGGATAAAATTCAACCCACAACAGAACATTCTGAGCAAAAGGAGGAGAAGCCATGGTTCTAAGTAATTGATCCACCCATTAAATATTCATGTAATGAGTGACTGCTGTATGCCCTGCACTGTGCTAAGATTGGAAGTTATCACATGGATAAATTAGTCCTGGGTGGGGAGGCAGGGTGATGCAGCCAGCCTATCCCTGAACATTGGCCACCTGGAAGAGGCTGGAACTTGATTGCCCTGCAGGCTGCTCTGTCTCTTCCAAAGGGCCTCGGGCAGAGATTTCTAATCTACACCCTTTGCAGCTGTCTTCTATTAGGAAAGAGAATTTTAACAGGGACCAAGGCCTCCACACCTGATAAGGATACCAACCTCAGGCCAAGAACATGAACAGACAAGCCATATTCTTAGTTCTGGGAGCCTTAATAATAATAGCTTTTCTTTAACAAGACACTACTCTGTGCCAGAACCCATGTATTCCACATACCTTCTCCTCCCTGCAATCCTGCAAGATAGCTGTAAGAGCTGGGGAAACAGTGCTTAGGGGAGTAAGTAATTTGCCCAAAGTCGCACATCTGGTTAGTGACAAAACAAATTCAGAACCAGGCTCTTCTGACTCCAGAATGCAGACTTGCTCCACCACTTGATGTTACTTCTCTTGGTCAGAGGGCTGGAGAAGTACTCCCTGGCTATACACTTTCCCACCTCACCCCAACCCCAAAACATCTGTGCCCAGGATCTGAATCCCCTTGGAAGGTCTCAGGAGATGCCAGACAAACTGAGAACATTGGCTACTCTTTTAAGTCTGAAAATAACCGTCACCTGTCTTCCTAAAGATAATTAAGTCCACACTTATTCCTATGAGTGGGGAAGAAAAATGGAAGAGCATTTGGGGGCATTTTTAAACTTAAGGCAATCACTTCTTGCCTGTCCAGGGGATGTGTTACTTTAATTACATGTGTTTCTTAAAGCTATCAGACTCGGTTTGGTTGGTTTCTGGGTGTGTCTATCAATGGGACAATGGTTACGGTGAAAGTTACTCTCACAAGCATCTCAGCCTGATGGGAGAGCCCAGAGGATGAGGCCTAGGTGGTTCATGCCTGCCGGTAAGAACGGAGATCAGGGTGAAATAAAGGCAAAGCAGGCTTGGGATGCAAGGGACGAATCCCCAGTGTAGGGGTCCTCAGGGAGTGACCAGGAACCTACACCCGTTGGCTACCAAGAAACGCTCCTGTGTGTTTCTGACGTCCCCTAACACAATGCGCAGTAAGACCACACTGATGCCAGGTCCTAGGAGTACTGGGACCTAGGACCACCTTGTAGCTTTTACTGTATAAATTTGTTAACTTCAGTAACTTCCCCCACACCTCACTTGTCCATGTTTAGGGGATATTGACTTTGTTTAACATTATCTTAATTACATGTAACCGGGAAAGAAAACCAATTGTAGAAAACCGCCAACACTGCCCTCAAAACCAAGCATAAATTACTGTTGATGCGATGGTAGTTTGAGATGATCCATTGTTCTTGCTTCTTCCTGCTCTCCATTTGCCCAAATTTTTTTTTTTTTTAAATTTTTACTGGGATAGAGTTGATTTACAACATTGTGTTAATTTCAGGTGTACAGCAAAGTGAATCCGTTATACGTATACATATATCCACTCTTTTTTTTAGATTCTTTTCCCATATAGGCCATTACAGAGTATTGAGTAGAGTTCCCTGTGCTATGCAGTAGGTCCTTATTAGTTATCTATTTTATATATAGTAGTGTGTATACCAAATATTTTAAAGTAGATTTTTTTCCTGGATTCTCTCAGATGCAAATGGATTTGTGAAACTGTTTGGAAAGCTGGACACTTACAAGTATTTATCCATAAGACTGTACCGAATCTCGGCGGGAAAAGCCGGGAGCCACCTGCCCAGGCCCAGAGCGACTCACTGCAAAGTTCCCAACAAATAAATAAATAAGTCAGCCAGCTTTCCTGAGAAACAAGTCGGTCCTCTGATCTCCCGTTCATTTATTTGCAGGGCTCATTAATATAACATCACTGCAACAAACAGCTAATGGGGGATGGTGTCAGGATGAATAATGGAGTTACTCTGCTGAGATAACAATTAGGTTTTTGAATGTACTATCAGCTAAGACAGAGCCAGCAAGGATTCATGCCGGGTAGGAGAGCTGGTGTCGCCGATGCTGTAGATTCCTGCAGGGCTCATCAACTGGGCTCTAGCCTGCCGTGAAGAGTGTGCACATACTTGCTCTCATGCACACGTGCTTGCGTGCTCACACACACACACACACACCAAGTTGGAAAAGAATGTGACAGTTTGCCATCTTGGATCCAGCATCCAGGTGCCTTTGGGAGCCAGGCTGAGCTCAAAATTTGCAGGCACAAAGTTGGCATCACTGCTCTAAAGTCAGGAAAACTCTAAGCAACAGGAGTTGCTTAGATTAGTTAGAAAGGAGTAACTGGATTAGTCAGGAGAGGATTAGCTGTCTACATACCCACAATTGTCCTCACTGGCCTGTCCTGATTAGGGGGCTGCTCAGGGCAGAACCCTCCTGATCCCAATCTCAGACACAGGAGCTTTTCAGACAAAGCGTGGCCATCAGTTGGGGATACTCCACCCTGGGGCGACTACTCTGGGACCCCCTCCCTTGGCTGCTCTGGGAGGATCTGACGTCAGTCTCTCCCATCTCCTCTTAAGAACACAGTCTAGGGTGCTGACAGCCTGCTGGAGACATGGCAAGAGCTGCACAGGCCCGTCAGAGAGGCAGCCAAAACCGTGCCGGGCAACCTCCGCACCTGGCACTTCCCCTCCGCAGGTCGGCTCTCTGCCCCTCCCCTGAGCCCCACCAAGAACAATACCCAGAGGTTCCACCCGCCTGGGATGCTTATAAAAATGAAGCCACTTTTCCTCTGGACCTCAACAGACCTGGCTCCTGTCCAAATTTCTTAATCATAAAATAATAATGAGAAAAATGATAGATAACATTCACCGAATGCTTACCTGGCACGTAGCACTGCTAACTTAGCACCTCATGTATATTATCTCGTTTAGACTTTACAACAACTTTTATGAGATGGAAGCTATTATCATTAGTCCCACTTTACAGACAAGGAAACCAAGGCAGTTTGAAGTGTGATACCTTTCTTAATGTCACACTGCTAGTGAGTTTTAGAACTAGGAGTTAACCTTCAGCTACTTGACTCTAGAACTCCCATGTTTGACCCATATAGCATCCTTCATCTCTTTCCTGGGCTCACTTAGACAAATAGAACACTCAATCCACAGGGCTGGAAGAGGAAATGGTGCGGGCATCAAGCTCTTCATCAAGCCTGCTGCAGAGATGGGAAGCAAGCCGTAGTCCCCACCCCAAGCATCATTTAAGGAGACTGGAATGCACAGGGAGAGATGACCCAGCGGCAAGGCCGAGGGGAGTGTGGGCATTCACAGGGGCAGGGCCAGAGAGGAGGGAGGGTGGAAGCTGAGAAGTTCGGAGAGATGGTGGTCCCAGCAAAGCCATCTCCAGAGCTCCTTGGAAAGCAGCAAGCATGGCCTTAACCATGGGAGGGGGGCTGGGGGACCTACGTAGAGGGGCCCACAGGCAGGCTGGGTCATGGGTTCTCATGGCTGATGATCTCGGGGCAGTCCCAGGCAGAAGGATAGTAACTCAGGCATTGTGGTGTGGAGGCTTGAGGCACAGGTTAGATAGACCACTCACAGGGTAACCTTGAGCAAGTTACTTAACCTCTCTGGGACACAATTCCCCATCTGTAAAATGAGAATACTACTAGTGCTTCCTTCATAGTTTGTGTGAGCCCTAAATGAGATAAAATATATAAGGCCCTTGGCACAATACCTGGCTCATGATAAGTACTTAATAAATGGGGCTTCCCTGGTGGCGCAGTGGTTGAGAATCTGCCTGCCAATGCAGGGGACACGGGTTCAAGCCCTGGTCTGGGAAGATTCCACATGCCGCGGAACAACTAGGCCCATGAGCCACAATTACTGAGCCTGCACGTCTGGAGCCTGTGCTCTGCAACAAGAGAGGCCACGATAGTGAGAGGCCTGCACACAGCGATGAAGAGTGGCCCCCGCTTGCTGCAACTAGAGAAAGCCCTCGCACAGAAACGAAGACCCAACACAAGCAAAAATAAATAAATACATAAAAATTTTAAAATAAATAAATAAATAAATGAATGAATGAATGAAAAGAAAATGGTAGGCATCATTATCAGACTCTTCAGTAACCTGGAGCCGATGCCCGTTTCTGTCTTCTCTGCCATCACATCTATCAGGCAGGAGATATAAGCAGAGGAAGACAGGGTCTCTAGGACAGGAGCCGGGCTTCATGAGGCTCCCACCATGAAGGGGTTCTCCTTTGACCCCTTAAACATCTACCCTGGGGCTTCCGTGGTGGCGCAGTGGTTGAGAATCTGCCTGCCAATGCAGGGGACACGGGTTCGAGCCTTGGTCTGGGAAGATCCCACATGCCGTGGAGCAACTAGGCCCGTGAGCCACAATTACTGAGTCTGCGCGTCTGGAGCCTGTGCTCCGCAACAAGAGAGGCCGCGATAGTGAGAGGCTCGCGCACCGCGATGAAGAGTGGCCCCCACTTGCCGCAACTAGAGAAAGCCCTCGCACAGAAACAAAGACCCAACACAGCCATAAATAAATAAATGAAAAAAAAAAAAAAATCTACCCTGTAGGAGGCACCAACTCCATCTCTCCAAGGCTCTGCCTGAGCTCAGGAATGGCCCACCCGGCACTCCCCAGGCTGCCAAGCCCCTGGGCCTCCAGCACCTCCCACTCTGCTCCCTGGTGCAGCCCTTCGGAGCTCCCCAGCTGTAATTAATCGCTGCATCTACTCTCACCCTTGGACGGCTTTGTGGCACAGTTCCCTCCGAACTGTTCAATTAGCGGCTGCAAGAATCAGGGCGAGTGCAGCATCACGGTGGCTGTTTTCCAGGTCAAGGCACCCACAGTGGAAAACAAACCTGACACAGTCTGGCAGGAATACAGGTTTGGCTGGGCTGCTCAGGTGTGCGGCAGGCTCAGTTGGGCTGTGCTGCTGACAGGTGAGGTCTGAGGAGATGGGGAAGCGGCTTCCCAAATCAGGGGCTCCAGGCATCTTTGAGAGGACCCAGCAGGAGATAGGAGTCTCCTGGTTAGTCCCCTCCCATCAGCACATGCCAGCCTCATCCCACATCCTACTGGCCTATTCACCCGAACTTAAGGTGACCAGATCAGGGACATGGCCTGGACTGGGACCAGCCACCTCTACCTGGGCGTGGTCTGTGACTGCTTCTGGGACAGGGCTTAGGGGCTGCTGGACTGAGCCCTCTGCGCTAATGTGTTCCCCACGTTTTCCTTCTGAATCCTGCAAATAGACAAACTTTTAATTCTACAACCAGTTAAAAAGCCAATACTCTTAAGGTAATAACTTAATGTCCCATTAAGATTCAAATAAAGGGTTCATTAGGGAAGAGACAATAGTAGAGTGTAAGGTGACTAAAATGGGGGAAGGAACTCCAGGTAGTGAAAAAAAGCACTTGGGAAAAATAAAGGCTTACCCTCCCTCTGGGATTTGCCCAGGGTCAGCCTGGCTGATGGCGTGTGGGACGCGCTAATGGAAATGATTGGCTCAGACCTCGTTTGCTGCAAATCCGCAGACCTTTGCTCAAGCCACAAGCCTGCTTGGAGTCCCTACACTCTCAGAGGATGCATGGATATCCAAGGGTCCAGAGAAAAGCCTCTGAAATGATCAAAGGACCTGGAAAACAAGAGCTTCCAACAAAAGGCTAACAGAATTGCAGAAGCGCAGACCAGAGGCGACTTGATTGCTGTCTTCAGTATCTGAAAGAGGTTTGATGAGGAGGCAACTGTTGAGTCCTCCATTCGATGAGGAATCACAGCAGAAATTGGCTTAAATTAAAGTAAGAGAGATTGCAGGAAGAACTTCTTAATGCTTCCGATGTGAAAATACTGCATCACTCCCAAGCGACACGTAGGCATCTCCATTCTTACAGTGGTCATTCAAGAACACAGTTTGTACTAGAATCCTCTTGAGACCAGCTTTTCCCAGGAATAGAGAACTGGAGATATTTCTTGACAGCTGCTGTGTCCCAGGCAGTGTGCTATGTATCAGGTTACTAAGAGAAAGCAAGGTCCCTGTCCCCAGATAGTTATTGCCTTCTTGAGAAAAGACGCAATTACAGTCCGGTGGCTGTTGCGTCTTGGGGTGTAGGCAAAGGGGCTGCTAAATCTTCCTGAGGAGGCTAGAGAAAGACTTTCTGAGGACGTGTCATTAGCAGAGGCTTGCAAGAGGGGTAAGCATTTGTCAGTATCATGCTTGACCGGCAGAGGGAACCACAGGTCAAATGCACATGGGCTTTACCCCCTATAGCCATGGGGACCCCCAGCTCCCCCTGGGAGCCTGCATAGTACGTAAGAGAGGGGAACCGGAGGTCTAGGAGGGGGCAAAGGGGAGCACACAGAGAGAGTCAGCACAGAGCCTAGGGGAGACCCTAAGACACCCCCTGCACCCCAACTCAGCAGCTGCTTCTGGGCTCTTCTCTCCCTCCTCCCCTACTTCTGGCTCTCCCTTCTGAGGTCCACAGAGGAGAATGTAAATAGATCTCAGGTCCACAGTATGTGCTGAAAAACATGGGGCTGAAATTCGGCCATATCGAAAGATCTTCCCAGATGATTTCACAGGTTTTCAGCTCCCTTTCCCCTCTCTCCACACCCCCACTACACACTCACACACACACTCACACACACCCCAAACTGTCAAACCATTTGTTTGCGTGGGCGTCTTATTCAGAATTACTTTCCTGAAAGAATCCATTGAGTTCACTGGGAAATGCTGTGCCTTACCCCAGAATGGCTAATAGCTGGGGGCAAAGAAGCGGCAAGAAGGGAGGGAGGGAAGAATGAAGACGATTTTAGATATGGCCAGTGTCCTCCCAAATTTATTCTGGGTGAAAGGGTGATGTCTGGTTCAGAATATGCTTCTGTGCGGAGCCCAGAAGCCACCAACCCTGAGACCCTGCCCTGGGCAGCACGGCCACTCCCCGTCCAAGCTCAGGTTTTCTCCAATCAACCCACGAGTGACTCTCTCTGCCCTGGGTCACCCCACCATCCACCAACTATGTTATGAGTTCCCTGGACCAGGTGTCCTCCTTCCAGATAAATAGGAAGATTCCCATTACCTCTAAGCTCCCGCCAACACCACCATCCCATGTTTTTGTGATCTAGGAAGGAACAGGTGCAGGGGGGACGCAAGGAAGGAAACTGCCAATTATCAAGACCTACTTTCGAAACCACCATCCTATTAGGGACTTTCCAAATGTTGTCTTATTTCACGTTCACAACATCCCTGTGAGGCAAGCATTGTTATCTGTTTTCCGATAAGGACACTGAGACTGAAGGTCACCTAGCTCATAAGTATCAGAGCTGGAATTCAAATTCAAGCCTGTCTCACACAAGAGCTTACTCTCTTCCTGCTACAGACACTGCCCAAGCATCAGAAGGTCTCCCTTCCACACCACAGAGTAGCCAGCAGCCCGAGGGCCATCTAAAACTAGAAGCAGAGACGTGAGGATCTGGCTGCCATCCTGGCCGTATCTTGGTTTCCCCTCTGTCTGTGGGGGAGTGTCTATAACTGCAGCCTGCCCTTTCACCCCCATCTCTGCGGGAGGTTAGCTCTCCCCTCCCCTATGGCCCCCCAACTCCTTCCAGAGCTGAAAGGCCTTCCTGGGAGTTCTGCAAGCAGTAGTATGGGACTCCACCGACTTGCCTCCTTATAGACCCACGTGGAGAGGCCAGACTTGGCCCCCAAGAGAACCAAGTTTTCTGGGTGCCACGCTGGGTGTCCTGCAATCTAACACTGCTTTGAAGAGAGAGCCTTGGAGGCTGTCTCCAGGGTAGAGCACTGCCTGGTATGAAGCGGTATCTGAAGAATCCTATTCACTCCCTCTCTGGAGGATAAATTCTTTTCCTTCAAGCCTCCCTTCTAGAGCCTCTCCTCAATTCTTGGTCCTGGGAGAAATGAGGAAAGCAGGGTGCCTTGGGTTGTACCACCACACAGACAGGGCTTTGGTAGACCCTGATACTCATTCTCACAGTCACCTGGAAGCCCTCAGATGGCAGGGGGTGTGTCTCACAGGACTCCTCCCTCTGTTCCTTTGCACGCTGAGCCCAGACCTCCACCTTGACTCTCTCTGATTTTTAAGATGGGGGAGAACAAATGACACGGGCAAAGGCACAGATCTTTAAAGTGTGTTGTGTATATAGGAACTGCTGGGATCTGGGTAGCACATGGTGGATACAGTATAAGACGGCAGATGTGGCTGAAGAAGTAACAAACATCAGAATGTGGAGGACCAGGCCAGGAATTAGGGACTTGGCCTGCACAGTGGCCAGAGCCATTGAAGGCCTTTAGAGCAAGTGACTAGTGACCAGAGCAGGTATGTGTTCATGAAGGCCACCTGGCCATGTGAAGAAGTCAGATCTCATGGAGGAAGACAAAGGCCCTTGCAGTTAGTGTGGGTGAGAGGTGATGCAGCCCTGCTTATCGCCTACGCTGGAACCAGAGCAGGACACAGATTCAAAAGACACTTGGGAGACTTCCCTTGTGTCACAGTGGATAAGAATCCGCCTGCCAATGCAGGGGACATGGGTTCGATCCCATATGCTGTGGAGCAACTAAGCCCATGCGCCTCACCTACTGAGCCTGCACTCTAGAGCCCGCGAGCCACAACTACTGAGCCTGCGTGCCACAACTATTGAGCCCGTGTGCCACAACTACTGAAGCCCACGCACCTAGAGCCCATGCTCCGCAACAAGAGAAGCCACCACAATGAAAAGCCCACGCACCGCAACGAAGAGTAGCCCCTGTTCACCACAACTAGAGAAAGCCCACACACAGCAACAAAGACCCAATGCAACCAAAAAAAAAAAAATTTAAATCAAATCTTTAAAACAAAAAAGACACCTGGGAGTAAGAACCAATGGTCCCTATATTTATTATACATGGTAGGGGAGGGAAAGGAAGCAGTCGAAGATGCTTGCAAAATTCCTGGCTGGGTGCACGGTGGTTCCATTAACCTTGAGAAAGGATCTGGGAGGATAATGAGGTTGGGGGTGGAAGGAGGGAAAATTAAGAGTTCATTTTTAGACATGGTGAAATTTGAGGTGCCTGAGGGACATACGTGCGGAAGTTGAGATGTCCGGTAGCAATTAGATATATGGATATGGAGCTCAGGAGAGAGGTCTGAGCCAGCAATATAGATTTAGAAGGCATCAGTAATGGAGACCTTGGGAATCCTCTTGCAAATCAAGTGCTCACCACCTCATCTATGTTTTGGAAATCCAGACTTTTATACATCAGTTTTGTCTTAAGCAAGAAAGAGGAAACTACATCCCATGTAAGCCCCAGGGCATGGTGGCTGCTGAGTGCTTTGACCCCCAAACTCCTTCACCACCTCCCCAGGTGCTGGTGGCACAGCACATAGTGTGTGCTGTATGGGGAAGAGCCACATGGACCCAGTATTACCCAGGCACTTTCCAGTGACTCATGAGGATGCTAATTCTCCCAGCTGTTAGCTGGACCCATCTCTTTGACATGTGTCTTCATGCCAAGATTATAACGCTTGCACATATTAATATTTTTGTAAGTCTTCCTTCTCTAAACAGTATAAGCTGGTTTATGCTTCTGGGCAGCTCTGTGCTAACAAATGAACCCTACAGCCCCCCAAGTGCCATGACCGTGTCTCTGCCACAGACCCTCGAATGTCAGAAGAGGACACTGCAGAGTCTTCCCAGCAGGAGGAGGCTGCCCTATGGGCCTGCCAACTCCACTGAATATCCCCAGTACAATCCCCGCGTGCTACCTGCAAGACGGAAATACTTTTAGGCTTTCCAGAAAGATCTCATTTCAGTTTTTCTTAAAGCTTGTAATTAACCGCAGCGAGCGAGAGAATGTATTTTTAAAAATAAAAGTGGAGGCTTCCCTGGTGGCGCAGTGGTTGAGAATCTGCCTGCCGATGCAGGGGACACGGGTTCGAGTCCTGGTCCCGGAGAATCCCACATGCCGCGGAGCAGCTGGGCCCGTGCGCCACAACTACTGAGCCTGCGCGTCTGGAGCCTGTGCTCCGCAACAAGAGAGGCCGCGATAGTGAGAGGCCCGCGCACTGCGATGAAGAGTGGCCCCCACTTGCCACAACTGGAGAAAGCCCTCGCACAGAAACGAAGACCCAACACAGCCATAAATAAATAAATAAATAAAATTTTAAAAAAATAAATAAAAAAATAAAAGTGGAGGAAAGAGAGCAAGCTGATCACCACAGTTCTGTAAGGGTTTCCAGTAGGTGGGTTCCTGGCATCCAGGTGGCTGGAGGAGGGGAGGGGGACCAGTGATGCTACTTCCTTCCTCCCGAATCTCTCCTGCAGGGGCATGGAGGCCACCCCTTTCCTGTTCCTCGTTATGAATAGCCACCTCCCAGAGCCCAGGAGGCCTGGGGACCTGAGGAAGTGGCACCAGGGGAGAGTGGAACAGCCAAGATCTAGCGTCGGTTGTTTTTAGAATCCTCAGGGACAGAAAAGCTATGGGGCTACTGGTTCCTCATGCCAGCTCCTTTCTCTCCAAATTGTCCTGCCTCCCCCCACCCGCCAAGGCCCAGTGCACAAAGTTGCCTCTGAGCACCGCCATTCCCTCCCTTGATTCATCTCATGAATCTTGTTTATTTTTATTCATAAGGTGGGATATTTTATTCCCAGAGAAGGGAGTCAGAGCCACAGACAAGGTGACTTGGGTGAAGTGGGCCCCCGGATAAGAGAGTTCCCAGCCTGGGCCAGAAGGAGGGAAGGAGGCTGCACCGTCTAAGGTCTGCAGAAGAGGGTGGGAGATCAGGAGGTCTGAGTGGGAGTTGACCTGGCTGTGCAGCCAATGCACAAGAGCCCAGGAGTCAGCGGGCAGTGAGGGAGGAGGCCTGTCCCGGGGCCTCATCCCCACCATCATCTCTTCTGTGTCTGCTATCACCTATTCGTGGCCAAGTTGGCGGCCGCATTCATGGTGCTTACATTACTGGAAGAGAGCAGTGCCCCTTTGGTGAAGACAGGAGCGGGGAAGAGTCTCCAGAGCCTTCGATAGCATTTTCGCCTGTACTCACCTCTAATCTCTGCCCAGAGGCCGCATCTGGAAGATTCTGATGGACTCTTGGCCTTGACGAGCCCTGCTTGCCTCTCTCCCTCCCTTCTTGTCTTGCCCTTCTAATGGTGTAATGAAAAGAGTCCTGGACTTTTTTAAAACCATGTATACATGTTGTATGATGATCTTAGAATAAGACCCCCCGCATCTCCTTCCAGTTCTGAAATTCCATGCTCCTGCCTACAGTTGGGTTCATGTCTAATTTCCTCTTACTTTGGATAACTATGGACCTTGAAGTAGGAGCTTATTCCCTGGGATCTGTTGGATCCTGAAGAGCTGCATTTTTCCTGGAGCCTGATCCATTCCCAGACAGAAATTTACACCTTAGAGCTGCCTGATTCTGCAGTTCCTTTTCCTGGTGGGTCAAAAAAAATCAGGCAGTCAGCATTTGGTGACTGAATTAAGAAATGAATAAATAAACGATCCTTGCTGCTGGGAAGCCAGCAAAATTTGGAAAATCAGAAAGCTATTTCTCTTCGGTACTAGCACGTGTCACAGGATTTGTTTTTGCAGAACAATGTCAAATATACTTTCCATCTTTGGTCATCCCCCACAGCAGTTCCTAATCTGGGACTCCTCTGAGCTCCCACAGCTTTTCCTTCAAATCTACCTTATCACTGTGTACCCTGCATCAGCATTATTTATGGCTCCCTTACCTCCTCCTCCTTGACCACTAAGTTCCTTGAGGGCAGATTTCCTGTTCTATTCATCATTGTAAACTCTACAGAGGCTAGCACCCAGGAGTGGCAAATCATAGCACGGTCACAATGACAAAGCCCTTTCAAGTTTACAGAATGCTCCCAGACACCCTCCGTTTGGGAGCTTCCAGGGAGAGGTTGGTTAGAGATGATTATCCTTCTTACCAACTAAGAAGAACTGAGGTTCAGAAAGATTCTGTGACTTGATCACAATCAGGCAATAAGCGAATTAAAGTACTGCCTTGAGCCAGTACTCTCTGATAATTTCTTTTTCATAAGTGGATGAATGAATGAATCATTGAATGGATGTCCTAAGAACCGATGAAGTAGGTACAACATGACAATGTCGGGATCCTAGATAAGTTGAAAAGTGGAGAAAACACACCCAGTTCCCCCAGATTCCAGGTGTCCCAAAGCCTTCCCGTGCGGAGGGAAATGGGTGCCACTGCCCCTACTCCTGTGACCGACCAGCTTTTCTCGTCCCATTTCCCTCCCGCAGATTTTGACGGTGTCTGGACCCCCTGAAGGAGGGACCCGAGTGACCATCCATGGCGTGAACCTGGGCCTGGACTTCTCCGAGATCGCCCACCACGTGCAGGTGGCTGGGGTGCCCTGCACACCCCTGCCGGGGGATTACATCATCGCTGAGCAGTGAGTCCAGTCCGCTCTGGCCCACCCTCTTCCCCCCCGGAGCTTCTGGGGGGGTCTCCCCTCTCCCTCCTCTGGGACTTCTCCAGGATCCATCTCCTATATCCCTCCTCCCATGGACCCCACTCCTTGAAGCCTTCCCAGGGCCCTCTCCTAGCCCATCTCCACTCTTAGAATATCCTATTCTGTTTGATTCCCGATTCCCTGGCTCCTCTGGCATCAGGGGTCCCGGTGCAATGCTCCCCCACAGTTGGTCTTCTCCTGCCCACTGGCTAACTGAGCCACTTTCCCAGCCCGTCCATTCTCCTCCTCCTCGCTTTCCCCCGCCCCTCCCCCCGATAGCCCCCATTGGAATGCATCCTGCTCGGTGGGCTGCAGGCAACAATTTGTTTGGCTCATGGGGCTCTGACAGCAGCTTAATCTGAGCAGGGCCTCCGCCAGAGCAAATTCATTTATTTCACTAAGGGAAATGTCAGCTGGAAATTAGAAAATAAGCATGTAGCAGCGGACAGGCGGACGGGGCTCCAGAAGTGACATATGTTCCAATTTGGGGTGTTCATTTGGCAGTGGCGGCCGCTGTGAAGTTGGTGGGCAGGAGGTGGGCATGAAGTTAGGGGGATGCTGGGGGTGGGAGGGTAGAAGGAGTGATGCTTCCCCTCCTATGAAGAAAGGGAGGGGAGCAGCCAGATCCTTCTGCATGATTTATCTTGTAAAGTTGGGTCAAGTCACCCTGGTTCCAGTGGGCACACAGCTCTGCAGGGGGTCCTGGGAACGTGACCATGAGCAGGGTTCCTCTCCTGTAACTCCGCCCCTCACAGCCTCCCCAGAGCCAGCCTTTAGTAACAACCAGAAAAGTTGTTTCTTTTTTTCCAACCGTATGTTGGAAATGTTTCCATTTCCAACCTTAAAAATGACACTTCATCTTTCATCAGCACTTACACTTTCTCATCCATTCTCTTGCTTTTAATTGGTAAGGACTCTGAGAGGTAGACATTGTTATCACCCTTTTACAAAGTAGGAGAGAGTAAAAGACTTGGGAAGTGAAATGACTTCCCCCATTCACTCAGTGCATAAGTGGCCATGGCAGAGTTGGAACTCAAGTCTCCTAACTTTTGGTTCAGGCCTCTTTCCGTTCCCTAACAGCCATGGGGCAAGACTCCTGGGTAAGAGTGGCCTGAAAATTCCATTATCCATCAGCCTGTGGCCTTCTGGGTCAGGGGCCATGATTCCAGTGTGGCCAGGGCAGGGTCGGAGTCAGAGGGGTGAGTTCCCCGACTTTGGGGACACCCAGCAGGGGAGAAGAAGGAGCTGCCTGATCCTGCTGACATTCAGATCCTGCAGACCTGACCCTTCACTGACAGCCTTGTCCCTTCAAGGAGTGAATCATAGAGGGAAGACGGGCTGGGTCTACAGGAAAGACATGAGGAAGAGGAAAGGGGGAAATGATATAAGTAGCGCTTCTGAGCTAGAAGAGGAGGGGAAAGCTGTCGGGCTCGTCAAGATCAGATGGCTTTACAGAGCCCAGCGCCCTGCCACACCCAGCTAGACTCTCAGTCACACTGACCCCAGACCCACCTTGGCCTCAAGGAGCTGCCTTGGGCCACTGGACACAGGTCAAGTCTCCAACTTGGTGAGATGCCACAGGACTCCAAAGGAAAGGGTTCGCGGGGGACTGAAGGGTAAGGCTTTGAATTGAGAGGTGTAAATCTTGGGCAGCTGAACATGGAAATCGCATGAGAATTGGGATCCAAGGGTCTTCTAAATCCTGCCTCCTCTACCTGCCAGCCCTGAGACCTTAGCAAACTGTTTGGTCTCTCTAATCTTCATTGGTCCGATGGAAATCATGATCCCTACTGCATGGGTTTTGGGAGAGAATTCAGTAAGATGAAAATGTGAAGACTGTAACGTGCCATAGGAACATAAGGAAATATTGTTCTATTCAATATCTTTGAAATCAAATGCATCACACTCACCCAGGGCCCTGGAGAAGAAAGTTCCAAGAAAAACTAGAAGTGAGGATACAAAAGGAGCCTGGGGAGGTGAATGGTTGCCAGGGGTCCCTACCAAGGCCAGCAGTCACCCTAGAAAACCAGCCCCGTCATCTCCTCAGGCGCGGGGCGGGCAGGAGGCAGCAGGCACGTTCCTCACCTTGCCTGCACGCAGCCCTGGTTTCCAGCCGTGCCAGGCTCATTACTGAGAGTTTGTTAACATCATTAAAGCCTCCATCTTGGGCAGTGAGCAGCAGGCACAATCATTATCGATATCTGTGAGAGATGGATTTGGCTAAATGGGCCCAGTGCAGAGTCCCGGGCACGGGCAGGATTAGCGGGCACAGTAATGACTCACCATATGCTTGTGCCGTGCCATCTATCAGTCAGCAATTAGGTTAATGTTGGTTAAAGGGCCCCGCTTAGTCTTGCAATCAGTGCCCCACAGGTCTGTGGAGGGCCAGATGATTCCATCACAAGATGTTTCCTGGGTGATGAGATGCGGGTTGAGGCTGCAGCTCAGCCCTGCCTGGGACAGGGGCTGTGTATGAGATGGACTCAGCTTGGGTCCTCAGACCCCCTCCCTCTCATCTGCTGCACCTACGAACTCAACCATGTCTTCATGGATGTTAGATGCTTGTGTTCCCCACCGCAAGGATGCACACTCACGGGGAGAAAGGCACCATCTTTGCCAATCTATGGGAGGTGGTGCGGTGTGAGGCGAGGGCACCTGGCTGGGTGCCCGGAGCTCAGCTATTGATGAGCTATGTGACTTTGGGCAAGTCTCTTTGCTCCCTGATCCTCAAATGTCTCATCTGGAAATGGGTATGTAGAAATGGACCTCTACAATCACTTCTATGGCCCTAGGATGTCAGAAGCAATAACTTCTATGCCCTATGGAATCTGCAACTCCCACCATTAGAAAGCTTATCGGTGGCACTATTGTGAATCCAGAAGCTCCTGTCCAGCAGGAGGAGTCAAGCCTCCCAATGTTGAAGCTAAATAACGATTAGAGAGTTATTTAGTCTAACTTCTCATTTTACAAGGAGAAACTTTAGGCATCCCCAGCTGTTGTCTCCTGATAATACACAGGGAGCCTAAAGCTACCAGGGACACCAAGAAGAGGCAGGAGGCCCCTAGAAGTCAAACCACAGGAACTTTGCTGACCTGTAAGGCCTGAATGAGGAAGTGGTGCCCACACCGCTGCCTGTGGTCATCTCCAACCAGGGAGGGACGGGGCGCAGGTGGTTATGTCTCAGAGTCTTAGGAACCCAGACAGGTCTACCCTACCTCCCCCTCCTCCAGCCCCAGCCCCCCAACAACCACCTCACCTCCATCCTGGCACGGCCACCATGTCCATCCTGTCCCTTCCACAAAAGACACAGAGAGAATTCCACTGATTCTAGGGTCAGTAGAGTGGAATGGTCAAAGGCATGAGCTTCGGAGCAAGGCTGACCTGGATTTGAATCATGGCTCTGCCACTTCCCAGCACTATGGCCACAGATGAGTCACTTGGCTTCTGAGCCTTGGCTTCCTTGTCTATAAACATGGAGACAGTAAGACCCACCCTGTAGGATGCCTGAGGATGACACAGGATCCTCTCTGGTCCAGTGCCTGCCACACACAGCTCAACAAATTGTAGCTCGTGTTATTGTTGAGGTACAGAATCTGCTTTGGCCTGACCCTCATTTCTCAATATAACCCTCTCCACTCCCTATAGCTGCCCTTGCTTCTTCCTTTAACCCTCTATCTTCTTGAGCTCGGAGAACAAATGCCAATAACAGATACACTCAAGGAGGCCTCTCCATCCTTCGCTGCAAGCACTGGGTCCCAGGAATAAAAAGGAAGAAGAGTTAGAGGTCATTAGAATTTTTCCACGATGTGGTCTGAGTCCTCAGGACTCTCACCAGCTCTTAGACTTACCAACCCAGACCATTCTACAGTCCACTGCCGACTCCTGCTCCTCTCCCACTCACTGGATGAAGTAGAACCGCATTCCACCAGCAGGGAAAGGAGTCAGCTGCAGTGCCAAGGAAGGGAACCCGTGGTTCAGCTCTAGGCCCTCCCTGCAGCCTAGCTCCTGGGCCCCTGCATCATACCCTTCCAGGAGGGACATTGAGAGCCAACTGCAGGCATTCAGCCTTGGGCACTTGGGCAGTGCCATCTCCCATCCACCCTCTTCTCCCACGTGCTTGACATGCAAAGCTCATCTTTTGGGCCACAAACCCTGAGCAAGAAAATGTTCTAGAAAAGACAGTGTGCCAAGACGCCCCAGACAGCTGAACAGGCCATTCTAGCCTTCTCCTCTCCTAGACAGGCCTCAGGAGGAGCAAATATGCCTATGACCTTCACGTGTTCTCATGTTTCCTCTTTCCATGACTTCAAGCCTGCCATGATTTGCTCCTGCTTTTCCTCTCGAGGGTGGCTCCAGCACAGTTGCCAAGGGGGGTGAGTGAGGGACAAGAAAGCACTGATTAGAAGAGAGAGACAGAGACTTATCTGCTGCCTCCTCTTCTTCACTCCCCATACCCCCAGTAGAGAGCCGATAATCCTCTGATGCTCCTTGAGAGCCCGGAGCACTGTGACAGGATGACAGGGGCCCCAAACAGGAGCAGGCGCTGGGGCCCAGGAAGCAGGATGGGAGAGTTGTTACTCCAAGCAGGTAGCAGCATGGAAATAACCCCACGTAGTACCTTAAATTAAGCTTCTCAAATGCTCCGCTAATGAGGTTTAAGGAGACGGTTACGTGTAAAATACTAATTGATCATCACTATCATCTTTACTGTGGGTTCATAATTTATTTATTCACAGAGAAAGGGAAAGGAGAACATCCTTTGACGTGCACTCAGTACTTTCTTGTCGAACCTAATATGCTAAACGTAATAAGACAGTCATTGTATGTTAAGTAAATATTCACCAGGAGTGAAAGTACTTATTTGGGATTAACTGTTATGAAGGAGCTGGAGATCGTTGGCATGCCGTGTGTGTGAGCACGCCATGTATTTGTTTAATGCAAGTTTTATTACATCAAAATGAAATCTCTGTTTAGTTACCTTCCTTCCTAGAGAAGTTGTTGAGATAAGCATCCTCCGTTAAACGCGGATCTTCCCCACCGTGCCTGGGTAATGCTGGGGGTTAGTGGAGGGGAGTTCTGTTTTTCTGCCTCCCCACCAAACCAACCTTCCAAGGGCACCAGACTGCTCAGACTGAACTCTTAAATGGCATTGAGAAGAAAAGAAAAGCCTTCCATCTGTCCCCTGGGTTCCTTTTTGCTGAGCCTGGTGGAGCCCTTTCCCACCCATCCCATGCCTTAAAATTCCAGGCAAGAGATCCCCCCAAGAATCTGATTTCTTCAGTTCCTCCCATATCCTCCAGCTGCCCACTCTTTCTAGAGTCTGCTGTGGCTAAGGCAACCCGTCTGTAAATGTGCTTGTTATAACTTATCTCAGGCACCAGGGAAGCCCTCACTGGGGGTATCAAGCTGCACATCACGAGAGAGAGTGCCTCACCACCCCCCACCCCATTCTCCAGCTCTCCTGTTGATGTGAGACATGACTTCCAACCCCAGGGGTGGTTCACTGCCTCGCCCACCAGCTCCGTGAGCTCAGCCCTTGATTAAGTGGGAGTCCAGTTTCGATTGCTGTCCTAATGAACTCATCCACCTCCCACCCCCTCGCCTGCTGCCACTGGATGCCGCTCCTCCCATTCAGCTGGGAGCTCCCGGTTTGGGGAACTCACTATCTCACCAGATTATCTGTTCCCTCACTGCAGGAAACAAACCACAATTGAATCAGCTTGGCAAATCAGTCCTCACTCCCTCTTCTCGGGAGTGTTGCAGTGTTGGCTTGTCACAAAGAGCACTAAATTACTGCCCCTAGATCTCTGTTGAACATTAGGTTTATTCCACAAATACTGGGTTGATACCCAATGCTAAGCCCTGCGCTAGGCACTGGGGACTACAGGCTTGCTCATGGAAATAGGCAGCATAGCGTTTCGAGGGCTTTAGAGATGAGCTCATCCAACCTCTCATTGTACCGATGAGAGACTAAAGCCCAGAGAGGGAAAGTACTTTACCCAAGGTCACACAGCCACATGGTTGAGCAAGCTGAGTCTTGGTCCAGCACTATTGTAAGACTGTGATGAGTCATTCACTGTGACTATGACGGGGTGAGCAAGCTGGGGCAGGGATGCAGCTCTCCCCAAGTCTCTCATGGAAAGGTTTGCTCTCTCCTCAGGATCGTTTGTGAGATGGGCCATGCCCTTGTGGGGACCACCTCTGGGCCCGTGCGCCTGTGCATTGGAGAGTGTAAGCCAGAGTTCATGACCAAATCCCATCAACAGTACACATTTGTGGTGAGTATTGGGTCTAGTGCTGAGCTACGGGCTTCTAGCAAGGGCACATTTCTGCTCCAGACTTCTCCCAGGAAAGTCCCACCCACCCCTCTCCCAAGCCGGCACCTCCAGGCTTCTCGCAGATGGAGTAGGAGACCAGAAAAGGGAAAAAGCCTGTCTTTCCTGGGTGGGTCAAGTGCATGACCAACAACACTTTGGAGATTTTGGCGTCCCAGAGAGCCACAGGTCAGAGTTCTAAATAAGCAAAATCAGGCCTTTCTTAGAAAGTGGATCCTAGACGCAGGGTGGGGAGGGGCTGCCCTTTGTCCCGCCAATGTGATGTCTCTGTCTAATTCCAGCCTAATGAGGACAGATCGTCTGAGGGACCTAATTAAAAAGGCCTATATTTATCCACACGCTTTGTTTTCTGCCAAGGATATTTAAGTGGGAGTTTAGAGGAGCCATTTGAAATCCTGCAGGAACGCATGTCTGTGTGCGGGACCATGGGAGTGGGATGTACGAGTGAGCTGCTCTGTGTGTTGGTGTGGTTACACACACATATGCACACACTCAGCCCTGGAAACCCTTCTTCCCACCCAAGCAACAGATGGTGGAATCACAAAGGCTTTATTTTCTCTTGCTGAACAACCTGCTTCTTGGGCCCCAAAGTCCCTTTTCTGACACCTAACCAACATTGCCATATCAAGTTTTTCATTAAAAAGTGTTAACACCGGGCTTCCCTGGTGGCGCAGTGGTTGAGAGTCTGCCTGCCAGTGCAGGGGACACGGGTTCGAGCCCTGGTCTGGGAAGATCCCACATGCCGCGGAGCAACTGGTCCCGTGAGCCACAGTTGCTGAGCCTGCGCGTCTGGAGCCTGTGCTCCGCAACAAGAGAGGCCGCGATAGTGAGAGGCCCGCGCACCGCGATGAAGAGTGGCCCCTGCTTGCCGCAACTGGAGAAGGCCCTCTCACAGAAACGAAGACCCAACACAGCCATAAATCAATAAATAAATTAATTTAAAAAAAAAAAAAGTGTTAACACCAGCGGAGGGGGTCAAACCAGCCTTGCTCAGAGTATTGAAAAATTATTTGACCACAAAATTCTCTTCTCTCTAAAGCACTTTACTGCTTGTTTTAGGTTTTCCAGTCTCCGCCTTCTTATCTCAGCACCTCCACCTTTTCCTTGTACCAGTCTTCTCTCAGATGGGAGGGTACCATGGCCTATATGCAGCCCACCTACCCCATCTCCTGTGCAGGACAGACAGGGTCTTGTGTGAGAAGCAAACCCAGAAAGACTGGATGGAGAGAGCTGTAGCGTGTCAGAGCTGGGAGGGCTTTAGAGATCATGTAGCCCACCCTCCTGTCTTGACAGAGGAGGGAACAAAAGCCCAGAGTGATCCAGAAACTTGCTTCAGGGCCCATCACTAGTGAGTAGCTAATGTGGACTAGAGTTCATGCCTGTGTAGGTGCTCAGTTAAATGCACTTTCCACTCCACTCCGCTGCTCGATAGGCAGGAGCAATTTCTTTCTGATGCATTTTAGGCCAGATGACATTTCTTTTAGGCTTCAGGCTTAATTTTACAATTTAGTGAGCTTACTAGAAAATCCCAGCCAACGATGGGCCATCCTCCTGGTGAAGGTCAGGGAAGACACATCTAACATTTACTGACAGGTCTCTGCACCAGGCACCCTGTTGTGCCCTTATCTTGCTTAGGGAGGGACGGAAGGACACGAGCCTGGGCCATTAATGGATCCTCTTGGTGGCCCAATCCAGGCAGGGATCCTTTATTCAGCCCTATCGATTTTGTGCCAAAAAAATCAGTATGCGCTCCAGATAGAGAAGCATTTTCAAATTGTTCTCAATTTGCAAACTAATTGATAGATTAGTCAGTGTCATCTCTGCCTTCCCATCAGTGTTATGAGCATAAGACTCCCAGGGGAGTTAATTAATTGCAAAACGTGGCCCTCTGCCTTCCCTGGATATGCCTGGAGCCTCTTCTTAGAAAGGGTCTCAGCTCCAGGGTAGGCAGAGAGTGTTTGGGATTAGAAAGGGTTCACTCTGAGTGTGGACACAGTCCCTCCTTCTGTCTTTAAGTCTAGCCTGGGTTTCTCCCTTTGGGTAAAACCTGAGCTGTGATCATTTCTCTGCTTCCTCCCAAAGAACCCTTCCGTGTTGTCACTCAACCCCATCCGAGGGCCAGAGTCCGGAGGCACCATGGTGACCATCACGGGCCATTACCTCGGGGCTGGGAGCAGCGTGGCCGTTTACCTGGGCAACCAGACCTGCGAGTTCTATGGGTGAGATGGGCTCGAAGGAGCACTAGGAGACTGTACACGTGAGGCCTGTGCACACATGTTCCTGTGCATGTTCACATATGTGCCTGCCCCATCCTCTCCATGTTATGTGTCATGTCCTGGGCCCAAACACCATTCCAGTCACTGTAAGAAATATATACCACTAGTCAATTTGTATCATGAGTATCATAGGGGCTAAATACTTCTACAAATATTTAGAAGTGAGGACCATAAGAACTGCTGATGAGGGAGGTTCCCAGGAGCTCTCAGTCACCACCAGGATCAAGCATTCATTTTGTCCCCACCATGGTGACTTGAGAAACATGGAGATTGCATGGCCTCTGTCCTCTGCAATCCTCAGGGCATCTCTTATGTGCTAAAAATTGAACACCTACTATTTGTCAGATATTCCGATGAAGCCCTGGGGATGTAGAGAATCTAGAGAGAATTCTGAAAGGACCCCTGGATGAGAACCCAACTTGCCCAGTAAATCTCCTCCCTGGACCATAAACTGCCTGAGGGCAAGGACTGGATATTTGCTTCTCTGCATAGTAGATGCTCAATTTATTAACTGACTGACCAGACACTAAGCACTGGCTAAATAGTCATGGTCTAGATAAATCCAGAAAAGAGGAGTTCCCCCAAAGCCCAAGGAGCCCTGCCCCTGCCCCACCTTCTCTAATCCCCTTCTCCAGTTGGCTCCCTCCCTAATCCAACTGGAGTGGGATCTCAGGTAAAAAGAAGCACTGATACACACTGCTAAGGGATGTTCCCTAGTCTAGAGTATAAAAGGACAGAAGAACATTCCTGGGCCATACCCCCCAACCGGGGAAAACCCCTTCTCAGGCCAGAGGCTGCCCCTCTTGCCCATACCTTTGCTCACAACCCTCCTGCGGTCTCCCTGTAGGCGATCAATGAATGAGATCGTGTGTGTCTCACCCCCGTCGTCCAATGGGCTAGGGCCCGTCCCTGTCTCTGTGAGTGTCGACCGAGCCCGTGTGGACAACAACCTGCAGTTCGAGTACATAGATGACCCCCGGGTGCAGCGCATTGAGCCTGAGTGGAGTATCGCCAGGTGAGGCAGAGTGGGCGGGGACACACCCAGCCGCCGTGCAACCTAATCCCTTCTGCCCAAGTGCAGCTCCTGTGAGGATCCTAGGGGGGCAAGTGGTAGCAGTTTGAGAGGGTTTTTCACCTAACCCAGACTCTGCTTGTTCCCAGTGGCCACACACCCCTGACTATCACAGGCTTCAACCTGGATGTCATTCAGGAGCCAAGGATCCGAGTCAAGTTTAATGGCAAAGAATCTGTCAATGTGAGTAACCACGGGTCCCCCTGATCTGCAGGAAACAAGGCTGTGTCTGTGTTTTGCAGTGTGATAAGGTCTGTGTTAGGCACTGGGACATTTGACCGCCAGAGAAGAGTCCAGAATCATGGCCCCAAACACCTGGGCCTCACAATGATTTTTATAATTACAGTATAATCATTTCTTGTCAGAAGGTGATGTCATGAGTGTATAAACATACTGGCTTCTGAGCTTAAGATATGGTGCAAAAGGGCTCTTGTTTTCTGCCATGTTCACTTTGAGGTCTGATAAGAGGTAGTGTGAGGGGGGAAGAAATTCTGGATCCAGATTCAGACATCTGTGAATTGGAAACAAAACACCACCATCTATTAGCTCTACAACCATGATCAAGTCGTTTAACGTCTCTGATCCTCCCTTCCCTGGCTAGAAATGCTGATGATAAGACTTGCCTCGCAGATTTGTAACCTGCCACTAGGCTGGTACCTGATAAATGTTAGTCACTGCATGCAGATAATTCCATCCTGGTTGCTAAGATGATCAAGCTGAACATTTCACTTTATTCCCTGTGCAGACCCATGTAATTTAATTTTTTTCCACTATGGATTTTTGTGATGTTAAAAAGTTCTCCATCATAAGAGCAGAATGTCTGCTATGTTGTTATAAATTTTTTAGTTCGTTCTACTGGCTGCATCTTACTCTTTTCAGTCAGTATTTTCTGAAACGTTATTGTATTCATAATTATAGTCCAGGAGATGCTATTATGGCCATTATTGTTCATATGAATTACTGCTTTGACCTTCTGGGGATTGACGAGGCTGAGATGGAGACAGAGATGGGCAAGATGGTGTTGGATCTACCCTCTTATCCCTGACACATTCCCAGCATGCTTGAGGCTTCCCGAGGAAACAGAGAAATACAGAAAATGACAGGCTGCCAGAAGGCTAGATCTGGAAAGGTCCCAGGGATGATCTGGTCCAAACTTCTCATGGTATAGCTTAGAAAACGAAGGCCAGAAAGGAGTAATGACTTGCCCCCAATCATGAAGGTGGCTGGTGGCAGGACCAAGCTAGATCCCAAACACCTGACTCTTCGTAACTAGACCACGTGAGATGATGGCGGGCTTGACATTCCATCATGCCAGAGACGTGGAGACACCTGTATCACACCTCCAGTGACCCACTGTGGTCACAGCTCTTTGGGCTAGAAGAGCGCGCAACTCCAGATCCCAACATAGAGCCCGATCCATGAGTAAAAGAGCTGTGCCCCCGCCCCACTTCCAGACCGAGGCTCAGTGTTCCCAGGCTGCCTCCATCTGTTTGCTGTCTCTAGGAGTTGGCCAGCCTGGCGAGGGGCAGCCCCTCCAGGACCAGCAGGACCCCAGAGGTTAAAGCCTCAGAACACAGAAAATAAAAGACATGGTTAATCTAGTACAGAGGGAATTTTGGAGGATGAGTGCATGACTGACAAGATTATAACCTCCAAAGGCTGCAGCATTAGTCCCCGGGAAGCTATTTGAAGAGAAGACTGGGCTGGGCAGGCCTCCCCACACCTGGCAGCCTTCTGAGAAGGCTTGGGTCCTGGGCATCCTGTGCGCCCGCCAGGACACGTTGGCAGCCCCAGGCAGGAACCTCCCCAGCAGTTCTCCCAGCCCACCCACCAGGACCTCAGTGCTTCAAGGAGTTAAGAAACAGCTCCTGCCTCTCAAGCGTTGGGGGCCCTGAGCTCCAACAGGGACCTGCCTGGAGCCTGCAGGCTGGCAGGCAGCCTGGAGGAAAGGCCTGGGTGTGCAGGTTTCCACCAAGCCGGGCCCCAGCATGGGAGGCCCGTAAACTCCGCCCGATGCCCTCTCTTTCAGGAGTGGTAAGAAAGAGCCATGTTGCCCCTGAAGCCCGGCTTGGGCTCCACGTCATCCTCAGTCCCCGGGGGCTACCCCCTGCCTTTGGGTTTGGAAGCAGCCCCAGTGAGAAGGGCCGAAGCGAAGGCCGCAAAACCCAAAGGAATGTTTAGCAAAGTGCCGATGCAGCGCTGGGCAGAGAGCAAACGGAGGCTGTTTGTCTGGGGGTGATTTGCTCATTCACAGAGGAGTCCCGTCCAGGGGCACTGGAGTGAGCAGGGAGGAAGATTGGGGCGGGGTGGGGGGGGCGGCGCAGGGAAGCGGTGCTTGGGCTGGGGGTCTGCCCTGCGGAGCCCAGGGAGGGGACTCCCAGCTCAACTCTGCCTGTTTGACCGCACCACCATTTTCCTCATGCCAGGCTGTCCCCAGCTGGAACGTGAAAGGGACATTAGGTTCACAAGGGGCTGCTGAAGCATGAGCTGAAAAGGGTGGGGATGGGTCCTGACCTCCAACACGGCACGAAGCCCTCAGTGAGCTGTTGGTTTAAACTCTTCAACTCCCTCTGGAAAGGGAGGGTTAAGACTTGGAGCTCTGACATAATTTCTATGCAAGCGTCAGCTTTTTTTTTGCAATTTCACACACGGTCTTGTTTTCTGAACATGAAGCCTGGGTATGTGTATGTTGGCCAGACATGCAACATGTGCGGACCTGCCAGGACAGCGTGTACTTGAGCAGGGTTCTCACAGATGCCCTTGGCTGTTGCTGGGACACCGTGTCCCAGAGCCAAAACTGAGCCGTGCAGGGCGAGACAGGAGGAGGTGGGGAGGGGTCCAGGTTTTCTTCCCAGACCACACGTGGGTCCTAGAGCGCTTTCTTCAATCTGGCTGCTGCCTTGGGAAGCCCGCAAACTAAACCACCAGAGGAGAGAATGGCACCACACATGCCACGTGGGGCCAGCTCAGCTAGGATGTTATTTGGGAGATGAGGGTCCACCAAGGAAGAAAGGACATTATGAACTCAGTGTCAATACCAAGGTTATATCCCCCGTGGAGAGTTAGGGGGCACTCGGTTGGAGAAGAGAGAGATCCGGACTAGAACATTTAAGGAGGTGAAGGATCCTTTTCATCCATCAGTGTTTTCAATAAACATTAACTGACCACCTACTATGTGCTCCTCTCACACAACTTCCTTCTTTCCATCACACATACACACACACATGAGCAGGAGACTGCTTCTGTCCTACTTTTTCCGCAAACATCCATGCTCCCTCATCCCCAGGACTTTGCTGCTGTTCTCTCTGCCAGGGACTTGGTCCCTTACCATCCCCCCTGTCTGGGTAAGTCCTACACATTCTTCAGATTAAATTTCATTCATCTCTTCCAAAGGAAAGCTCCCATGAGTCACCCTCACCCTGCCTCAGGCCATGCACGCATGCGCACAAACAACAGGCTCGTGCACACACACAGACACCCGCACGTTTCTCACCTCTATCCATGCATTTAACAGTGCTGGTGCCCCTCCTGTGCTCCAGGTCCTCTGCCAGGACTGCACTGTAATGCTTGTCGAATCATTTGTCTCCCCCATAGACTGTGACTGTTTCACGGATGGCCCAACTACTGGCACCGTTCCTGGCACAAAGTAGGTGCTCACTCAGTGTTGGTGAATGAATAAATGAAGTTAAAACACACCCCTCCCTGCCAAAAAAGAAAAAAAAAACAATTTCACAGCCCTTTTCCTCAAGCAAGTAGCCCACTGGAGACCGGCCAAAATAAGCAAAGAGTGGGAGGGCGGCAGTGTGACCCCCTCCATCACCTGCTGAGTGTTTGAACACCGTGCTCTTGGGCCCTTTAGGTGTGCAAAGTTGTGAACACCACCACCCTGACCTGCCTGGCACCCTCTCTGACCACGGACTACCGGCCCGGCCTGGACACCGTGGAACGGCCGGACGAGTTTGGATTCGTCTTTAACAATGTCCAGTCCTTGCTGATTTACAACGACACCAAGTTCATCTACTACCCCAACCCGACCTTTGAACTGCTCAGCCCCACTGGGGTCTTGGATCAAAAGCCGGGATCCCCCATCATTCTGAAGGTAGGAGGGTGAGATGGCTGCCTGCCACACGCAGGGGTGGCCGGAGCACCCCTCTCCTGGCCTGGCCCCCCTTTGATGCACATGGGCTCACATGGCTGTCATCTCCCTGTGAAGGGAGCTTGGTTATAGATATCGACCCACTGAGTGACATACCTTGCACTTGGGATTCTCAAGGAACACCGTAGAGTATTTCTGTGTGTCCTTGTGAGCTTTGGGACCTAAAAGTCCTGCAGTGCACTGGAAGCAACGATGTCCTTTATTGACCCCATCCGTGACCGCAGTAACTGCCCTCAAATGTGAAGAGGTCACGGTCCCCTGGTGCCATCCTTCCAGGTGTGTGTTACTCCACCACTTTCACTTCTATCCCCTGCGTCCTCCCCCAAACTTTCACTTGTTTACTGTTTGGTCTCCCCTTCCTTTCTCTTTACCACTCTCTTCCTCCCTTTCATTCTCTCTTCCCTTTGTTTTCTCTTTTTCTGTCTAAATTGTGGCTGTTAGAAGTCCTCTCCAAAAACTTACCATGGAGTCACTCATTGGTTTTTGCATTGCTGCCCTTACCCCGCCTCTTTAATCTCTTTTTATTTTTATTTATTTATTTTGTTCATCAACATTAGAATATATTTTGCATTTATATAATAAAATATAGAAGACAATAAAAATAAGTGAGCATTGCTACAAGCAACAACAGAAATAAAACTCATGAGCAATATTCAGCAAAACAAGGCAGACATAAAATGATATACACTGTATGGTTTCTTTTTAAAAAATTCAAAGCTGGGCAAAACAAATTTATGGTGAAGATAATTGTTACCTTGGGGGCAGAAAGCAGGGGTCATGATGAGGAAATGGTATAAGGAAGGCTTCCAAGGTCCTGGGAAAGTTCTGTTTCTTGATCTGAGTAGTGGTAATACTAGTGGGAGTTCAGATAACTCACATAAGTCATAAGTTTATAGTTAAACTTATGACTTATGCACTTTTCTCTATATTATAACTTACTAAGAAAGCTAAGACAAAAGCCTTATTTAGTTCATTAAGATCAACAGTAGGCAAAGAATTATTGAATATTATTTTAGACACCTACAAAGTTCAAGGAACTGTCTTAGGTGATCAAAGATTCCAAGTCCATTCCACTATCAAATTTTTTTTTTCTTATTAGTCATCCATTTTATACACATCAGTGAATAAATGTCAATCCCAATCTCCCAATTCATCACACCACCACCTCCACCCCCGCCGCTTTCCCCCCTTGGTGTCCATATGTTTTTTCTGTATTTCTGTGTCTCAATTTCTGCTTGGCAAACCAGTTCATCTGTACCACTTTCTAGGTTCCACATACATGCGTTAATATACGATATTTGTTTTTCTCTTTCTGACTTACTTCACTCTGTATGACAGTCTCTAGATCCATCCACGTCTCTACAAATGACCCAATTTTGTTCCTTTTAATAGTGGAGTAACATTCCATTGTATATATGTACCACAACTTCTTTATCTATTTGTCTGCTGATGGGCATTTAGGTTGCTTCCATGACCTGGCTATTGTAAATAGTGCTGCATTGAACATTGGGGTGCATGTGTCTCTTTGAACTATGGTTTTCTCTGGGTATATGCCCCGTAGTGGGATTGCTGGGTCATATGGTAATTCTATTTTTAGTTCTCTAAGGGACCTCCATACTGTTCTCCATAGTGGCTGTATCAATTTACATTCCCACCAACAGTGCAAGAGGGTCCCCTTTTATCCACACCCTCTCCGGCATTTGTTGTTTGTAGATTTTCTGATGATGCCCATTCTAACTGGTGTGAGGTGATACCTCATTGTAGTTTTGATTTGCATTTCTCTAATAATTAGTGATGTTGAGCTGCTTTTCATGTGCTTCTTGGCCATCTGTGTGTCTTCTTTGGAGAAATGTCTATTTAGGTCTTCTGCCCTTTTTTTGATTGGGTTGTTTGTTTTTTTTAATATTGAGCTGCATGAGCTGTTTATCTATTTTGGAGATTAATCCTTTGTCCGATGATTCATTTGCAAATATTTTCTCCCATTCTGAGGGTTGTCTTTTCGTCTTGTTTATGGTTTCCTTTGCTGTGCAAAAGCTTCTAAGTTTCAGTAGGTCCCATTTGGTTTTTTTTGTTTTTATTTCCATTACTCTAGGAGGTGGATCAAAAAATATCTTGCTGTGATTTATGTCAAAGAGTGTTCTTCCTATGTTTTCCTCTAAGAGTTTTATAGTGCCCGATCTTATATTTAGGTGTGTAATCCATTTTGAGTTTACTTTTGTGTATGCTGTTAAGGAGTGTTCTAATTTCATTCTTTTACATGTAGCTGTCCAGTTTTCCCAGCACCACTTATTGAAGAGACTGTCTTTTCTCCATTGTATATCCTTGCCTCCTTTGTCATAGATTAGTTGCCCATAGGTGTGTGGGTTTATCTCTGGGCTTTCTATCCTGTTCCATTGATCTATATTTCTGTTTTTGTGCCAGTACAATATTGTCTTGATTACTGTAGCTTTATAGTATAGCCTGAAGTCAGGGAGTCTGATTCCTCCAGCTCCATTTTTTTCTCTCAAGACTGCTTTGGCTATTCGGGGTCTTTTGTGTCTCCATACAAATTTTAAGACATTTTGTTCTAGTTCTGTAAAAAATGCCTTTGGTAATTTGATAGGGATTGCACTGAATCTGTAGATCGCTTTGGGTAGTATAGTCATTTTCACAATATTGATTCTTCCAATCCAAGAACATGGTATATCTCTCCATCTGTTGGTATCATCTTTAATTTCTTTCATCAGTGTCTTATAGTTTTCTGCATACAGGTCTTTTGTCTCCCTAGGTAGGTTTATTCCTAGCTATTTTATTCTTTTTGTTGCTATGGCAAATGGGAGCCTTTCCTTAATTTCTCTTTCAGTTTTTTCATCATTAGTGTATAGGAATGCAAGAGATTTCTGTGCATTAATTTTGCATCCTGCAACATTACCAAATTCATTGACCAGCTCTAGTAGTTTTCTGGTGGCATCTTTAGGATTCTCTATGTATATTATCATGTCATCTGCAAACAGTGACAGTTTTACTTCTTCTTTTCCAATTTGTATTCGTTTTATTTCTTTTTCTTCTCTGATTGCCGTGTCTAGGACTTCCAAAACTATGTTGAATAATAGTGGTGAGAGTGGACATCCTTGTCTTATTCCTGATCTTAGAGGAAATGCTTTCAGTTTTTCACCATTGAGAATGATGTTTGCTGTGGGTTTTTCATATATGGCCTTTATTATGTTGAAGTAGGTTCCCTCTGTGCTCACTTTCTGGAGAGTTTTTATCATAAATTGGTGTTAAATTTTGTCAAAAGCTTTTTCTGCATCTTTTGAGGTGATCATATGGTTTTTATTCTTCAGTTTGTTAATATGGTGTATCACATTGATTGATTTGCGTATATTGGAGAATCCTTGCATCCCTGGGATAAATCCCACTTGATCATGGTCTATGATGCTTTTAATGTGTTGTTGGATTCTGTTTGCTAGTACTTTGTTGAGGATTTTTGCATCTATATTCATCAGTGATATTGGTCTGTAATTTTCTTTTTTTATAGTATCTTTGTCTGGTTTTGGTATCAGGGTGATGGTGGCCTCATAGAATGAGTTTGGGAGTGTTCTTTCCTCTGCAATTTTTTGGAAGAGTTTCAGAAGGATGGGTGTTAGCTCTTCTCTAAATGTTTGATAGAATTCATCTGTGAAGCCATCTGGTCCTGGACTCTTGTTTGTTGGAAAATTTTTAATCACAGTTTCAATTTCATTACTTGTGATTGGTCTGTTCATATTTTCTATTTCTTCCTGGTTCAGTCTTGGAAGGTTATACCTTTCTAAGAATTTGTCCATTTCTTCCAGGTTGTCCATTTTATTGGCATAGAGTTGCTTGTAGTAGTCTCTTAGGATGCTTTGTATTTCTGCGGTGTCTGTTGTAATTTCTTCTTTTTCATTTCTAATTTTATTGATTTGAGTCCTCTCCTTCTTTTTCTTCATGAGTCTGGCTAATGGTTTATCAATTTTGTTTATCTTCTCTAAGAACCAGCTTTTACTTTTATTGATCTTTGCTATTGTCTTCTTTGTTTCTATTTCATTTATTTCTGCTCTGATCTTGATGATTTCTTTCCTTCTGCTAACTTTGGGGTTTGTTTGTTCTTCTTTCTCTAGTTCCTTTAGGTGTAACGTTAGATTGTTTATTTGAGATTTTTCTTGTTTCTTGAGATGGGCTTGTATAGCAATAAACTTCCCTCTTAGAACTGCTTTTGCTGCATCCCATAGGTTTTGGATCATCGTGTTTTCATTGTCATTCGTCTCTAGGTATTTTTTGATTTCCTCTTTGATTTCTTCAGTGATCTCTTGGTTATTTAGTAACGTATTGTTTAGCCTCCGTGTGTTTGTGTATTTTACGTTTTTTTTCCCTGTAATTGATTTCTAATCTCATAGTGTTGTGGTCAGAAAAGATGGTTGACATGATTTCAATTTTCTTAAATTTACTGAGGCTTGATTTGTGATCCAAGATGTGATCTATCCTGGAGAATGTTCCGTGCACACTTGAGAAGAACGTGTAATCTGCTGTTTTGGAATGGAATGTCCTATAAATATCAATTAAATCTATCTGGTCTATTGTGTCATTTAAAGCTTGTGTTTCCTTATTAATTTTCTGTTTGGATGATCTGTCCATTGGTGTAAGTGAGGTGTTGAAGTCCCCCACTATTATTGTGTTACTGTTGATTTCCTCTTTTAGAGCTGTTAGCAGTTGCCTTATGTATTGAGGTGCTCTTATGTTGGGTGCATATATAATTGTTATATCTTCTTGGATTGATCTCTTGATCATTACGCAGTGTCCTTCCTTGTCTCTTGTAACATTCTTTATTTTAAAGTCTATTTTATCTGATATGAGTATTGTCACTCCAGCTTTCTCTTGATTTCTTTTGCATGGAATATCTTTTTCCATCCCCTCAGTTTCAGTCTGTATGTGTCCCTAGGTCTGCAGTGGGTCTCTTGTAAACAGCATATATATGGGTCTTGTTTTTGTATCCATTCAGCAAGCCTGTGTCTTTTGGTTGGAGCATTTAATCCATTCATGTCTTTTTTTTTTTCCTACACTCCTCCTCCCCTAGTCTTTTTTTTTTTTTAATTTATTTATTTTTGGTTGTGTTGGGTCTTCGTTTCTGTGCGAGGGCTTTCTCTAGTTGCGGCAAGCGGGGGCCACTCTTTATCACGGTGCGCGGGCCTCTCACCATCGCAGCCTCTCTTGCTGCGGAGCACAGGCTCCAGACGTGCAGGCTCAGTAGTTGTGGCTCACGGGCCCAGTTGCTCCGCGGCATGTGGGATCTTCCCAGACCAGGGCCCGAACCCGTGTCCCCTGCATTGGCAGGCAGATTCTCAACCACTGCACCACCAGGGAAGCCCTACATTCATGTTTAAGATAATTATCAATATGTATGTTCCTATTACCATTTTCTTAATTGTTTTGGGTTTGTTTTTGTAGGTCCTTTTCTTCTCTTGTGTTTCCCACTTAGAGAAGTTCCTTTAGCGTTTGTTGGTTAGGTGGTGCTGCATTCTCTTAGCTTTTGCTTGTCTGTAAAGCTTTTGATTTCTCCATCAAATCTGAAGGAGATCCTTGCTGGGTAGAGTAATCTTGGTTGTAGGTTCTTCCCTTTAATCACTTTAAGTATATCATGCCACTCCCTTCTGGCTTGTAGAGTTTCTGCTGAGAAATCAGCTGTTAACCTTATTTGAGTTCCCTTGTATGTTATTTGTCATTTTTCCCTTGCTGCTTTCAATAATTTTTCTCTGTCTTTAATTTTTGCCAATTTGATTACTATGTGTCTTGGCATGTTTCTCCTTGGGTTTATCCTGTATGGGACTCTCTGCGCTTCCTGGACTTGGGTGGCTATTTCCTTTCCCATGTTAGGGAAGTTTTCGACTATAATCTCTTCAAATATTTTCTTGGGTCCTTTCTCTCTCTCTTCTCCTTCTGGGACCCCTATAATGCAAATGTTGTTGTGTTTAATGTTGTCCCAGAGGTCTCTTAGGCTATCTTCATTTCTTTTCATTCTTTTTTCTTTATTCTGTTCTGCAGCAGTGAATTCCACCATTCTGTCTTCTAGGTCACTTATCCGTTCTGCCTCAGTTATTCTGCTATTGATTCCTTCTAGTGTAGTTTTCATTTCAGTTATTGTATTGTTCATCTCTGTTTGCTTGTTCTTTACTTCTTCTAGGTCTTTTTAAAACATTTCTTGCATCTTCTCAATCTTTGCCTCCATTCTTTTTCCGAGGTCCTGGATCATCTTCACTATTGTTATTCTGAATTCTTTTTCTGGAAGGTTGCCTATCTCCACTTCATTAAGTTGTTTTTCTGGGGTTTTATCTTATTCCTTCATCTGGTACATAGCCCTCTGCCTTTTCATCTTGTCTATTTTTCTGTGAATGTGGGTTTTGTTCCACAGGCTGCAGGATTGTAGTTCTTCTTGCTTCTCCTGTCTGCCCTCTGGTGGATGAGGCTATCTAAGAGGCTTGTGGAAGTTTCCTGATGGGAGGGACTGGTCTTAATCTCTTTTTAAATAACCAGTTAGCTTCTGTGCACATATGTCAGTTATTCCTATTAAGATTGCTCTTATCTACAGGGCAAAAACCTCTGCCCTCCTGCTTCTGGAGGTGCCAAACTCAACTACACCGTGCTGATTGGAGAGACCCCATGCGCTGTCACTGTGTCCGAGACGCAACTGCTCTGTGAGCCTCCCAACCTCACTGGGCAGCACAAGGTCATGGTGAGTGAACCCTCTTATTATTCCTCCCCTCCTCACCTTTCATGTATAATCTGTCATAAAGAAAGGGTCTTCAACCTCCTCCATATCTCCTCATCACAAAGTCCTAAATAAATAGGTAGGAGTTAAGAACACAAGAAAAGAAAGGCAGATGATAAGCAGGAAGTCATTTTGTATCCAGACTGCACTGTGTGGTTGTGGTCTCTCATGCCCTTTCTGAATTGAGAAGGATTGGATGCCAGGGCTCTACAGCAACTGTGTGTGTGCCATGCGCAGGTCCACGTGGGTGGCATGGTATTCTCGCCTGGCTCGGTGAGTGTCATCTCAGACAGCTTGCTGACCCTGCCAGCCATCGTCAGCATCGCGGCGGGCGGCAGCCTCCTGCTCATCATCGTCATCATTGTGCTCATCGCCTACAAGCGCAAGTCTCGAGAAAATGACCTCACTCTCAAGCGGCTCCAAATGCAGATGGACAACCTGGAGTCCCGTGTGGCCCTGGAGTGTAAGGAAGGTAAGTGGAGGCACTCCCTCGCTTCCGGGACCCTCTTTCCTCACCAGCCTTATTACCCCCCCTCCCTAAAACAGCTCTCATCTTTGCTCCCATCTCTTCTACCACAAGCCACCCTGCTCCACTTTGACCTCTGTTTTCTGTTAAACTTCCTTTGCCCTTAAAATGCCCACAGTAAGGCCCCAGACCTGATCCCATTATTCTGTCTCCCTGTGCCCTGACTCATCCCACAATCCGGCCCAGCCTACTCTCCTTCCCGGGACCTCAGTCTCCCCACAGTCAGAGCCTCCTGGGCCCTGTTGCCTCAGACTCTAGATCCCCACGTAGGAGTGACAGCTCCTTTTGCCTGGCTGCCTTGGAGCAGCAGGAGAGGTGAGAGCACATGCCCTCCCTTCCACCCCATCCCCTCCCCCAGGGTGTGTTTTCAGCCAGTACTGCAGGCTAAGCCTCTGAAGGCCACTTTCAGGGCATCCCAGGCTGTGGTGGTGGAGACAGTGTTTCTTCTGTCTCCCAAGCAACCGCAGCTACCTGGTGTCCCCTTGGGCTGAGGACCTGGAAGACTCTCTGGGTAAACATCTCAATTAGGAATCAAAACACTTCTCCTTTTGCTGCAAACTTCAAGATCAGAACAAGCCCTCTGCTGGATGAACGGGAAGAGCTGGGCTGGGGCAAAGTGGGCCACGGCTCCTCCCAGTGCCAGGGCTGGGGAGGAGCAAGGAGGGCGTCAGGAGACAGGTCTGCCACCAAGGGGAAGCCCCTGTTTGGCCAAGGGCCTGGTGGTCAGGGCTCCCTAAATCTGGGTTTGGTGGTGTTCTCAGTTTCGTTTCTGTGTGTGTGAGTGTTAAATATATATAACATAAAATTTACCATTTTAACTTTCTTATCTCTGCACCCTAGTGCTCTCCCCTCCTCCAGTTCAGAGGCATTAAGTACATTCACAATATTGTGTGACCATCACCACCATCCATCTCCAGAACTTCCACATTTTCCCCAACTGAAACTCTGTACTCATGAAACAATAATCCCTCATCCTCCTCTCCCCTTGGCCCAAGAGGCATCCACTAGTCCACTTTCTGTCTCTATGAATTTGATTACTCTAGGAAACTCATATAAATGGCATCATACAGTATTTGTTCCTTTGTGTTTGGTTTATTTCACTTAGCATCATGTCTTTAAGGTTCATCCATGTTGTAGCATTTGAGAGAACGTCATTCCTTTTTAAGGCTAAATAATAGTCCATTGGGTATATAAACCACATTTTACTTATCAATTTATCTGTCAATGGACATTTGGGTTGTTTCCACCTTTTGGTATCATGAATAATGCTGCTGTGAATGTGAGGGTACAAGTATCTGTTCAAGTCCCTGCTTTCAGTTCTTTTGGATATATATGTAGGAGAGGAATTGCTGGGTCATTTGGTAATTCTATGTTTAATTTTTTGAGGAATCACCAAATTGGTTTCCAGAGCAGCTGTACCAATTTACATTCCCTCCAGCAAGATATGAAGGTTCCAGTTTTTCCACATCCTAGCCAACACATGTTATTTTCCACTTTTTTTATAATAGCCATCCTAATGGGTATGAAGTGGTATCTCATGGTGGTTTTGATTTTCATTTTCCCCCAAGGTTTTTGCATCTTGGTTTATTCTCTTGCTTGGAAAAGGGGAGCAAAGCTACCTATTCTGGTCTTTGTTTGATCTGTTCGACCACTGTCTCTCACCTGCTTCTAGCACCTGTATCACCTGCATGACCCAAGTCGTGTGCTTCCTTTCTTTTAACTACACTTATAATACATAGAAAGAAAATTCAAAATTATAGGTAAGCATAGAGGAGGAAATAACATAAAAATCACCCATAGTCCCACCACCTAAGAAAGGCAGACTGGAGATATCTCACCGCCCCTGGAGACGCACCCCATAACCCTCCCTGTCTCTACATCTGGCCCTTCCCTCCTCCACAAACTTCTCCCGCCTTTCCCCTCCCCTGCCTGCGTTCCCCTCCTGAGCTTCCCTGTCTCCACTGCACTTTCATAGCTTTTGCCGAGCTCCAGACAGACATCAACGAGCTGACCAGTGACCTGGACCGCTCAGGAATCCCCTACCTGGACTATCGGACCTATGCTATGCGAGTCCTGTTCCCTGGCATTGAGGACCATCCCGTCCTGCGTGAGCTGGAGGTAACACCCGCCTCCCTCGCCCAGCTGCCCAGCAGGGACATGGGGCCTGGGTTTCCTAGGAAATGCCAATGGGGCCCAGTGCTCAGAAGAAGGTCAGGAGTGAGGAGGAGAAATAGCTTGTAGAAGCAACGGGGATATTTCCAACCAGGAAAATCACAGCCGTGGGCGGGGGGCACCCAGGCCCTTTGGGATGATTCCAGGGGAAGGCTGATTGTTTGTCATTTTTAAATTAATGACTGAATTAATTAACTAAGATTCTGCCTCATTTCCGAATGGATTTAAGCTGGCTTAAGGAAAGACCTATGATTCTGTGAGGCTTGTTTGTTCATTTCTCAGTTTGTTTTACTAAAGATAATAAATCAGGGCAGAGGAGATTAAGGGGAGACTAGTAAACCAAGCTAGTCTTCTGTGGTATCTCCTGTTGTGTTGCATCCTTGGGAAAATCAGATGAATAGCATCCTCTCTGAGGTCTCTACCTGGAGCCCAACCCTCTCAACCCAGGGGGAAGTCAGAGCAGACTGCAGACCTCAGAGACCAGTTATTCCTACATCACCGAGGGTGGGGTGGTTACAGGCGTCATGGAGAGGGTCCTATAGCTGGTATCATCATCAGCTAACACCCTCACGGAGAGCCGGAAGCTCGTCCTCTGAGGCCACGCCCATCACATCCGTCCCAGGTGCAGGGCAATGGGCAGCAGCACGTGGAGAAGGCCCTGAAGCTCTTTGCCCAGCTCATCAACAACAAGGTGTTCCTGCTGACCTTCATCCGCACCCTGGAGCTGCAGCGCAGCTTCTCCATGCGGGACCGCGGCAACGTGGCCTCGCTCATCATGACCGGCCTGCAGGGCCGCCTGGAGTACGCCACCGACGTCCTCAAGCAGCTGCTCTCCGACCTCATCGATAAGAACCTGGAGAACAAGAACCACCCCAAGCTGCTTCTCCGGAGGTCTGACCTGCGCCAGGGGCGGGGAGGCATCTGAACAGGGACGTCGTGTGGGGGGTGGGGGGCAGGGCTGGTTAGTGTGGGTCCCACGAGAAGGCGCCCCTCCCCAGGAAGGCCTGTGTCCCCGCAGCTCCCAGTGCAGAGTCTCATCTTCCTTCAGTCCGGGTGGCTGTGCCGTGTCTGCAGGTGCTGAGCGTGATGCAGGAGCACAGGCCCCAGAGCACCTGAGCTTGAACCCCGGCTCTGCTACCTGCTAGTCGTGTGATCTTGGGCCAGTGATGTGGCCTCTCTGCTGTTTAGTTTCCTCGTGAACAAAATGACACTAATAATACCTGTCTTGAAGTCTCCCTCCCCATGCATCCTGAGTTTCACTGTCCAACACAGTAGCACATGTGACCATTAATTAAAATGAAAATTTAAAATTCAGTTCCTCCATTGCACTAACTGCATCCCAAGTGCTCGGTGGCCACCATATTGGAAGCGCAGATAGAGGCCATTCCCATCACAGCAGGATCTCTGTTGGACAGCACCTGGCTGGAGATATGGTGTGGCCTGTCCCATCAGTGCCCAGTTTCCTGGATCTGAATCACCAGCATCCACCACCACGCCCTCCTCGGTTGCCATTTTCCTGGCAGGGAAGAGGGTCAGAGACCTTGGCATCCATCCCCGAGCCTACCCTCTCTGGGCGCCCTGGGGAGCCCAGCACAGCTTTGGAGCTCAGCTGGCAGCAGGGCTTGGAATGTGCCACCTCCATTTCACTGCTTTCTCGGTAGCCTTCTCCTTGCAAGGTCTCAGGCTTCCAGACCCCATGTGGGGTGAGGAGGGAGAAAGAATGGCTTTGTTTTATGAGCACAGAGCCCCCATTCTGCCAATGTGAGCATTAGAAACTCTCATTAAGAACTGTTGTATTTAAATTAGAGCTAATCTCAGGCACAATGCAGGGAGAAGGTGCTGGGAGGGGCCAGGGAGAAAGCCACAATTTCTTCTGCCATTGTCACTCTCTCCCAGGCCCTCATTGCTGAGCAGCCCTGGCAAATGCCTGGGATTTACTGCAACGAGCGGGTATAATTTGCACCACGTGCAGGGAGTTAAAATACCCCTCCGGCATCCCCATCACTGAGGGTCTGTCACAGCCGCTTCGTTCCTTCGCAGGTCCCCAGATCTGCAGCCTGGGATGATGGGGGTGGGGCAGGACAAAGGGGCGGTGCTTACAGAGGCAGATCCCCTGTCAGCTAAACACTTGCACACACTGCTCTTTACCTGAGGGGCTGGGATCCACGACCCCGCAGGACAGCAGTGATGTCAGTGAGCAGGTATATGCACTATTCTTAGCACTTTACGTATATTAACTCATTCAACCTTGACAACAACCCTGTGGGATAGATGATGATGATGATGATGGTTATTACTATTATTATTATCATCATCCCCATTTAGAGATGGGGAAACTGAACCCAGAGAGAGGAAATGACTTACTCAAGATCACACAGGCCAGTACGCAGCAGAGTCAGGATTTGAACCCAGGCAGTCTGACTCTGTTTGGAGGGGAAGGTACCAGGGACCTTCTGGACATGCAAATAAAGTATTCAGATATGCAGGAAATCCCAAAGGGACAGAGAAACTCCATCACCCTGAGGCTGGAAGAGGGTAAGAGGATGGTATTCTTGGTCCCTGTGTCTGCAGACTCATAGTATCACTCCATTTTTGCAGGAAATTGAGGTCCAGAAAGAAGCCTCTAGCCCAAGGTCTCACTTCTCATTATTGGTAGAGTTGGGACAGAACACAGTGTCCTGGCCCCCAGCACTGTGTTCTTTCATGCCCTTGTTCTCTTGAACCCTGGTCCACACAACAAGCTAGGCACACCCCCGTCCCGAGACCCCTCCATAAAGGACTGCCCTTCATCCCTTCTGCCTCCCCAGGACAGAGTCCGTGGCTGAGAAGATGCTGACCAACTGGTTTGCCTTCCTCCTGCACAAGTTCCTGAAGGTGAGACTGGGAGTGAGACAGGAACTGGGAGTTGAGAGCAAGATGGGGGGCTGCCCCTCTGAGCCTGGCCATCAGGGCTGCATGGGGACCCCTCTTAGGAACAGAAACCTACCTGGCTGGGTGCCCCAAAGCCAAGCGGGCCTAGAAATAGGGTCAGGAGAGGGAGGGAAGGAGGCTGGTACCCCGCCACCCACGCCCTGCCTCTGCCCACAGGAGTGCGCGGGGGAGCCGCTCTTCATGCTGTACTGCGCCATCAAGCAGCAGATGGAGAAGGGCCCCATCGATGCCATCACGGGCGAGGCCCGCTACTCCCTGAGCGAGGACAAGCTCATCCGGCAGCAGATCGAGTACAAGACCCTGGTGAGGAGGCAGGAAGCCCAGGGGACAGCACGGACCTCCTGCCTCTGATCCGTGCTCTGCCTTCTCACCACAAAGCCAGTTTGAGGGGTCAATAAAGAGGTTGGGAGGCCGGCCTGGGGGCCAGTCCAGGGGGCATGCCAAGTGTCCCAAGGGCGGACACACAGGCCTGGGCCCCTCCTCCCCTATCTCATTGGGTGGGCCTAAAGAGCCTGCATTGCCTGCATTTACCCTGGATCACTCAGCGTTAGCTATGGGGAAATTAGCATTACAGGGAAGAAGTCTGCTGATTTCTAATATAGAGGTTTTGGGGAAGTGGGAGGCCAGCCCTTGAAACACCTGGAGCCACCCCGAATCCCCCAGGATGTCTCCACCCAGGATGACAGCCTCCCCTAAGCCATCAGGGGCTAGAAAGTAGAGTCCTGGTTCTCTGAGAAAGAGAGGTGGGCAGAAGGACTCAAGCTGTCATTGGCAGATGGCTGGAAGGTGAGAGAAACTGAGACACAGACAGAGGGACACCCGTTTCTCCTGTGAGGAGGGGGAGCCTGGGTAAGAGAAGGCTCCAGGGCCTCACTCCCTCTCCCCCAAATGGCTCCTTCAACTCGCATCCTGTTCCCCTTCTATCGCCACCTGTAGATCCTGAACTGCGTCAACCCTGACAACGAGAACAGTCCGGAGATCCCAGTGAAGGTGTTAAACTGTGACACCATCACGCAGGTCAAAGAGAAGATTCTCGATGCTGTCTACAAGAACGTGCCCTACTCCCAGCGGCCGAGGGCTGTTGACATGGACTTGGGTAGGAAACCTGGCCTTGGAGTGTGAGGGCAACTTCCAGGAGGGCATTTGGGCTATGGGGGGTGGGGTGGAAAACCCTGCCCCGCACACAGCCCCTCCTCGGGGCCTGGGTGCCGTCCAGGTGAGGGGCCAGGTGAAATGTTTGCCTGAAACACGGCCCACTCAGATGTGGCCACCTCTGGGGAGGCCCATGCTTTTGCCAGTGTTGGCCCCCCCGGAGCCCCAGACACCTGAAACACTGTCATTGCACCAGCTTGAGGGGGCCGGGGTTGCCAGGCCCCTAGAGGACGGCACGACTGGGCAGTCCCGGCCCCCGCCCCTCACACTGCTCCTGCACCACCCCTCCACCCAGAGTGGCGTCAAGGCCGGATTGCCCGGGTCGTGCTGCAGGACGAGGACATCACCACCAAGATCGAGGGTGACTGGAAGCGGCTCAACACGCTGATGCACTATCAGGTGAGGGCAGGGCTTTGCGTCAGGGACCCCTGCCCTCCCAGAATGCCCCCTCCTTCTAAGGTTTGCTCTAAGGCCCTCAAAGGCCTAAAAGGGTTTTCTTATCTCCCCTCTCCACCTCCTCCCTGAGTCTAGAGCAGTGATTCTCAGCCACAGCTGCCTATTAGAATTACTGGGGGAAGCTGTCGAAAACACGAGTGTCCAGACTCACCCTGAGAAACTGACTGAACTGGTGTGGGGTTGGGCTGGACATTCCTATCCTGTACAGAGTGTAGCTCTTCGCCTGCAGAAAAATGGCATCTTTCACAGACAGCTGCATAGTCTTCTGCTGCTTTCTCTTTGCTTTCTTACTAATGAGGCTTAACACGTCTCACCTGCAACGAAGCAGGGAATTGGGTCTTATATTCTGCCGCTTACTAGCTGGTGTCCCTGGGGAAGTTGCTTAAGCTCTCATTCTCATCTGTAAAATGGAGTTAATGGTGATCCCTGCCCCATAAAGTTGTGAGGAATAGATTGAGTATAGTAGGTAGAGTGTTTAGCACACCGGCAGACACATTGAATGGAACAGTCAAGAAAAAAAAAAAATCTCAGCAAAAGAACAAAAGATCCCGAGAGGTATCTACTCTCACCCCCCTTGCTTCTCATGGTAACCACCCACAGCTGGGGGTCTCTGTAAGATTAAGCACAGGTAGGCTGGTTGGGATTCGAAAAACATACTAAAATAGAAGCTGGAGATGAGAGACAGTGAGGGAAATTAAACCAACCAGAGGAAGCGCCTTGGGCAGCAGGACCCTGTGGGATTGCCTGATTAATAACATCATCCTCTGTCCCTACCTCACACGGGGAGGGTGCAGAGGGGCTGGCAGGCTGGATTCTTTTTTTTTTTTTAAATAGATTGATTGATTGTTTGATTTTTGGCTGTGTTGGGTCTTCGTTGCTGCGCGCAGGCTTTCTCTAGTTGCGGGGAGCGGAGGCTACTCTCCGTTGCGGTGCACGGGCTTCTCATTGCGGTGGCCTCTCTTGTTGCGGAGCACGGGCTCTAGGTGCGCGGGCTTCAATAGTTGTGGCGCGTGGGCTCGGTAGTTGTGGCTCGCGGGCTCTAGAGCGCAGGCTAAGTAGTTGTGGCACACGGGCTTAGTTACTCTGTGGCATGTGGGATCTTCCCGGACCAGGGCTTGAACCCGTGTCCCCTGCATTGGCAGGCGGATTCTTAACCACTGCGCCACCAGGGAAGCCCAGGCTGGGTTCTTAAGCACTGAGTTACCAACGACCAGGATGCTAGGGGTCCTAACAGCCAGCAGGACCTGCCTGGGAGCCTCTTGGGGCACAGACGAAAGAGAGGGGCACTGGGGAAACCCCAAAATGCTCCCTTCCAGGCTCCATCCCCCTTACTGGCCTGCATTTCCCATGCTGACACTCTGCCTGGACCCCCTCCCTAAATGGAGTAAGTGTGGTATAGTGGGAAGAGAAAAGGATTTGTGAGCTCTATTTAAACCCCTGCTTCCCCACTCACTGGTGATGTGACTTTAATCTCCCTAAACCTTGGGCTCCTCATCAGTAAATGGAGCTATGACCCCAAATTGTGAAGGTGGTTGGAAGTATTAGAAACCACAGGTGAGGTATACCAGGATGTATATACCACTCCATAGTAGCTATAATCACTCTGTTGATTCCACCCCAGCCCCCAACCCCACTTCACACTGGGCTTCGTAGAACAGTTTTAATGAACCAGTTGGAACCGAAGAAGAAAGTGCAAAAGAAATGAGCATTATGCCCCCAAATTGTAAGTTTCTCCAGGGCAGGAATGGGGCCACTCTTCTCTGTCTTTGGTGCCCTAATGCTTGTTACTGGGCCGTCTGTCCTATGACTCCCAATCAGGAGAATGGAGTATTCTGTTCTTACAGTGCTCATCTTACAAAGCACTTTGAATTCCCCGATGTCATTTATCATTCATGTATTCATTCATTCCTCAAATAGTTACCGAGCTTTACTTTGTGCAAGGCTCTTCCCACACGCTAGCCCTGAGTGACAGGGGACAAGAGGGATTATTCTTCCCTTTGGGAGACAATGATGATGATGATGATGATGTCCATAATAGCAACAGTAATACCAGCATTTACTGAGTGTCACTGGGCACCAGGCACTGCTCCCAGCCTCTACGTGTCCTAATGCCTTTAATCCTCGCAACAAACCTAGACACGATTATTATCCCCTTTGACAAATGAGACAACTGAGGCACAGAGAGGCTAAGTGACTTTCCCAAAATCACGTAGCTAGTAAGTGCAGAGGCAAGGTCAGACCCAGCCAGGCATCTTGACCACGGGTTTGCATCACCTGTTGGTCAAGAGAAAGACTGGAGACTAAGGACAAGGGAGATTTAGTGATGAGACCTGGAATTCAGTTGAACTGTGGTCATTCCAGTCACCTTGTGAATCTCCCTTTAGGTGACAACAAGCCATAAATGATAACATAATCTGTTCTCCCTGGGAGAATAAACCCTTGCTCCTGCCAGGCTTTTGTGTATCATTTCAATTGCAAAGAGAGTTCCTGAGAGTCCTAGGTGGAGAGTTCCCCCTCCTTTTCAGACCTAGTGCTGATGGTGCAAACTGCCTGCAGTCTGGGGAGCTGCCCCAGCTGGGAAGTAACTATGCATTGGCATCTTCCAGACAACTGTGAAGAGTCCTGGACCCTGCAGCTTTATGCTGTCAAGTCAAAGCATCGACCTCTTGTTACCCTCCCAGGAGTCAAAGGTCCTTGGAGCCCCAACAGGAGAAAAATCTGCATAATCTTAATTAACAAAGAGATTTTTAAAAACTTCCCGGGTTCCCGCAGATTTATAGGGAGGGTGAAATTAAACACCACTACTAAAACTGGCTATAGGGGAATCTCGTTAGCGCTAATGTTCACTTATAGTTTGACTTCCCAACATTTAATTTTTTTTTTGGTGGGAGAGAGGGACTGACAATTTAAGACCCAGAAAGATGGTTTTATGACTGGTGCAGCCATAAATCAAACTTATAAAGTTCATAAAAATTGTTAAAGTAAAAAATGGTTTAATAGGAATGTTTTATGACCCATAACATTATTATAGCTGTTTTATTCCCTCTGCGTTAGGGGTTTAATTGGATCGCCACAATTCTGGGGATTCTCCGTTTTTATTGGATGGAGGGTAACCTTAAATCAAAATGCCCCCAAATGTCCTCAATATGGCCCCTCATTTGTCAGCCCTTTCCCTGCAGGCTGGGTGCTGAGCCTGGGCACCCTCACAGAGGACAGGCAAGACACCTTCTTTCTCGCTGACTCCCCAAGAGCAGCTGCCTTCTGGTGAAGCCTCTCAAGGTGACTGGGCCATTATAAGACCCAGGCCAGAAAGAAATCAGAACCAAAAGGGAAAATGGGCTTCAGACCAGTGTGTCTTGAAATAAAATCCCAAATTAGGATGCAATGAGGAGAGCATGTGCTCTGGAGCCTGACAATACGGACGACAAATTTTGGCTCTATCATGTGTTAGGTGTGCGAACTTGAAGGTGTTGTTTAGCTTCTCAATGCTTCAGTTCCTCATCTCTAAAGTGGGGATAGTTGTATGTAACTCACAAAGCTCAAGGCAGGCTGGGCTACGCTCCCTCTAATAGAAATACAATGCAAGCCACACGTATAACTTTACATTTTTTACTAGTCACATTTAAAAAGTAAAAATAAGCAGATAAATGTCATGTTAATGTTCTATTTAACACAACTGATCTAAAATAATTGTCATTTAAATATGTAATCAATATAAACATTATTAATGAGACAGTTTGTATACTTTTATTCATCCTAAGTCATTGAAATCCAGTGTGTATTGTACATTTATAGCGTACCTGAGCTCAGACACTTACAGGGCATCTCCCTTTGGACTGATTGGATTGCAAGAGCCCAATAGCCACAGGTGGCAACTAGCTACCATATTGAAAAGCAGGAATTGTTATTTCTAGCATTCCTGATCTCCTTACGCTCTACGTAAACCTATTCTGTAACTCTCTAGAAGTACTTGACAATTTTATTCCCCAAGATACCAACATTCACCTGAACTGTATCTCTCATACCCTTCTCAGGTATCAGACAGATCGGTGGTGGCTCTGGTCCCCAAACAGACCTCCTCCTACAACATCCCTGCCTCTGCCAGCATCTCCCGGACATCCATCAGCAGATACGGTGAGGACCAGAAAGGTAGCCTGGGCAGCCAATGGAGTCTTCTGTGACCCCCGGGGGCCACTCACCGTCCCTTCTGACAGCAGGAGCTCCGTGCTGCTGCCAGCCTGCAATCAAAGGCTTCCCTTTCTCCCTGGACCAGTCATCCTCGGAGCAGCCTGTCTCCTCAGAGCTGTGGCAGCAGGTGGTATCCGGCACCTTTCCTTTGATAGCCCAGGTCTGATGAAGGAGTTTGAAGGGCCCAGACCCAAGGAGGCTCTTGGATGGGAGGTTCACATAACCCAGTCCCAGTTTATGCTTATTGTCCCGACTGAATTATTAACAGTGCCCCCTTTAGCTCTCAGTCATGTCCCAATTTGGGCAATCAATTGTCCATCCTAGCCCTTCCACCCCTGAGGAGAGCTAGGGCCCCCAGTGCCCTCTGGGCAATGAGGTTGTGGTGTTTCACTCTCTCTGACTGTGTTTCCTCTGGTTCTGTATAGCACTAGGCTTTGGGCTGTCCAGCTAAAGGACACCTCAGGACTGAAGCCGGCAGCTCCAAAAGGGGCTCAGGCAATTCTATATTCTGGGCCCCAAGTAAGAAGGAACCCATCAACTCCCAAGAGGGAGCATTTCCACTCACAGCCCTTCGTATCCAGACTTTTATTAAAGCCCCTATGAGAATATCTGGTTGACATTTTACCTATTGATTGTTCTTTGCTGGAAGCATCAGGGAATGAGGGACTCCCAAATTCCCAAGGGCCACTCCAGCTCACAGAATTTCTAGGTCCTCTTTTTACAAAAAGATTTCAGGCTGTTCTTGTGCCAACCAAGGATCGATAAAATAACCCACCAAATATGAAACCCCAAGGGTCCCCTTCCACTTGAAACTGGTTTATTCTGAGTGAGTGCAGCAGGTGGGCAGGGATTCTAGAAGGATTCTTCAAGCAAGGATGATGCAATTAGTTGCTCACAGGCCTCCACTGCCCCCTTCTCCTCAGACTCCTCCTTCAGGTACACAGGCAGTCCCGACAGCCTGCGGTCTCGGGCCCCCATGATCACCCCAGACCTGGAGAGTGGGGTCAAGGTGTGGCATCTGGTGAAGAACCACGACCATGGGGACCAGAAGGAAGGTGACCGGGGCAGCAAAATGGTGTCCGAGATCTACCTGACCCGGCTATTGGCCACCAAGGTAATTCCTGCCCTGCCCTGCCCTGCCCAGCCCAGGGAAGGCTCCTCACAGAGGTGTGTCCTACCCCCCGCCCAGCCCACAACATCGGAAGGACATCATGGAACCTGTCCTTCAAGGTAACGCATTTGGACAAGCAAGTCCAGGTCTGGGGCAGGCTTCCCAGGAGATCAGGCCACTGCTGCTCTCTACCCTTTGGCAAAAATCACAATGACATCTTTCCTCCTAGCTCACTCTGTAGGACCGCCATTACTCCTCAGAGGATCGACACTCTCACCTCGGGCCCCTACACCCCTTAGGAAATCACTGGGGTTTTTTGTTGGTATTAGATGGACAGATATGCCAGCTTCCTCCATCAGTGCCTTTTCTACCCAGTTTCTGGCCACAGTGGGAGGAAAAGCGTGAAGGCCTGGTCCTTCTGGTATCCAAGAGAAGGCTTCCCCTTCCCCGTCCCATCTCATCTACCCCCAAATGCTGATGGAAGTGAGGCAGCGGAAGTGCTGGAAGCTATGATCTAAAGCTGTCTTCTAGCCTCCCTAGCAGAGAAAAGTTTGCCTATATGCATAGCAATCATACAGCCCGTATTTGCCAGGACTGTCCCCCACTGACCCCACAAAAATGCGGCTGAAATTCTAATACAGTGGCATCTCAGACTTGCTCCCTGACGTGCCTCAGAAGTACACCATCAGACCACGCGTCTCAAATTTTGCTTTGCCTAATATGCTAATAAGAGACCAACAAAGAGACACCAAAAGGTTGGACATTTTCCTGACCTTCAGAGGTGCTTTTTGAATGTGCAAACTGTGGGCCCCAGGCCCAGCCTTGTCCCTGCCCCAGGTACCCTCCAAGGCCCTGTGATCAGGGCTGTGTCTCAGTGTTCTTGGATGTGGACCCTTCACCCAGTCCCCACTCCAGACACCACTTATCCCCAGCCACTAACATGGTGAGCCCTTCACACCTTCCCGTGAGACCCTCTGCAGTCCTGCCCTGCTCCCGCTGTAAAGGTCCGGCCCTCCGTCTTGTTCTTTAGACACCCTCTCGTACCAGCCTGTGCCCTTCATTCCCCGTGGGAAGCCTGGGCTCAGAGCACTTGCTGTCTTCACTCAGACTCCGCACGCCCACACCCGCCTGCCATGGACACAAGCAGAAATGTGGCATGTGGCCGCAGGTTGGAGGGGGTTCTTGCCAGGAATCTGCAGCCCATTCAGTCCTTCCCACCTCCCAACATCCGCCCCCAACCCCCACTCCCACCGCACTCTCTGCACAGCCTGGCGTTGCAGACAAATTTCCAAGGCAGGATCGGTCCAAGGCACCATCTGGTCTGCCCGCCTGCTGCCCGTCCCCCTCCCCCACCTCATACTTTCCCACCACCCCTCCGCCAGGGCACCCTGCAGAAGTTTGTGGACGACTTGTTTGAGACCTTGTTCAGCACCGTGCACCGGGGCAGCGCTCTCCCCCTGGCCATCAAGTACATGTTTGATTTCCTGGATGAGCAGGCCGACAGACACAGCATCCACGACACAGATGTGCGGCACACCTGGAAGAGCAACTGGTAACCCCCTGGGGAGCCCAGGGAGAGCTGCAGCCTGGCGAGGCTGCAAGCTGCGGGGGGTGAGGACCAGGGAGATGGGCGGAGCCTGTTCTCTGCTGTGGCTGAGTAATCCAAGGCTCCTGGGACAAACATATGCTCCGCAGAGCAGACGTGGTCCCCAGGCGCCAAGTGGGCCCTGCCAGGCATAGAGCCTGGCACCAGGACAGATGCACCCTTGAGCTCTGCCCCTTTAGGCTGAGACCCTTCTCCAGGACGTGCCTCCTCCTCCCTAACTCCTGGTTCTTAGGAAAGGGAGCTGGAGGAACCTACACAAAGAGCCACGTCTGAGACCTAGCAGCAGAGCTTCACAGACAGGCGTTGTGGGGCATTCTGAGCACGGCAGAATCTAAGGCACTTCCTGAAATGGGGAAGCCCTGAATTAAACTTAGACCCTGGGGAAGTTGGCCAGTGCTGGGAGAGAGCTTGCACCTGCTGTAGACTTGAGCCCACCAACTACGAGGTTGTCATTGCAAACGTGATCCCTTAAGGCCAAGCGATTACCCCGGCGCCATGGCTTTCAGGAAGCAGCAGGCAGGACGTCCTGCAGGCGTGACTGTCTCCCCTAAGGTAACCTCTGCAGCCAAACCCAGCAGTGGGAGAAACAGTTCCTGCGGGCTCTTCGCGCAAGACTTTTCTCTCCTGGGTTTTGAACCTGGACCACAGACCACACTGAAGACTGACTTTCAGGTCACAAAGGGACTGGCCAAGAGCTGGAGTAAAAACCTTCCTTCAGGAAAGAGCACAGAGAGGGGAGAGGGGAGGTCCAGGCATCTGGGTTGGGCAGGCAGCCCACACAGCTGTCTGGAGTCAGCCATCTCCTCAGAAAACAGAGCCGGCACAGATGGGACCCGGCTGTTATTTGGGAATCAAAAGTCCTAGCAACCAGCAAAACACTTTGGAAAAAGCCAACCCCAAACCCCATGTATTCCTTCCTTTCCGGGGTGTTGTGGTTGCCAAGCCCTCCAAAGTCTGCAGCTTTGATCACAGTGGGGTGAAATAAAGAGGCTCTGGTGGTTGTGGGGTGAGGAGCCTCCAGTGCACGTCACTGGGACAGGCCTTCCACCTGCATTCCCAGGGCCGGGGCCGGGGCTGTTCCCTTTGCTTTGGCGGATCCTCAGTCCAGCGCTGGGAGTGGCAATTTCAAGGAAATCAAGAGAAAGTTCTGGATTATCCCCATCTCTGTGCCTTCTGTTTCTGGCCAGGCCCAAGTCATAAAAATGCTCTGCCCTGGAGTTGTGGTGGGGAGAGTCCCCTTAGCCAGACCGCAGGTCCCTAATGTCCAAGGAAAGACTATTAGAAGCTTCCAAAGCTGCCAGGGGAAGGGTAGGTAGAAGAGAGGAGTCACCTCTCAGCCCAGGCCACTCCCTCCAGGTTAAGGAAAGTGAGTGATCCCGTTGCATTTGGAAAGATAAGCAGAAATCATAATGGAAGGACTTGGAGTGGGCACAGCTGATCTTTCCCAAGACTTGGCATGAACTGAGACATTTGGGAAAGCTTGGGGTCCAGGAGAATCAAGAGAAAATGAAGGAGAGAGGGGAGGTAGGTTGGGTGGCTGAAACATCTCAGGCCCAATGGACAAGCCGGGGACAGGGCTCATTCCACAGAGGAGCCAAAAGAGTTAAGGGCCCGCAGGCAGCTGGAGGAGAGGGCCAAGTTGGAAAAGGCGGCAGAAACAGCAGCTGTTCTGGTTTTGAAGGGGAGTAAATGGGCTTATCTTCCTTACGGCCTAAGGAGCAGAGAAAAAGCATTCTCCTCCGATTATAAATTCCCAAGTTGCAGAAAGAACTCTCCGAACGACTGATCAGTTCCTCTTGGGGTGGGAAAAAATCGGAGTCCTAGTGAGTCATTCCCAGCGTGCCAACATGGCCTCCTCTTCTTCCTCTGCCCCTGACCAGATCCAAGAAAGCCCCGGGGAGAGTCGTGAAAGAGCTGCCCCCAGGGGAGCCCATTCCTCAGCCCAGCCAGGCCGGGCCAGCCCTGGGAAGTGGCTGGGCAGCCTGGCTGGGTGGGGAGCACAGGTGGCGCCCTTTGTGCCCACTCGGAGCCCGTGCTGGGGCTGCCACTGCATCCTTCTGGACAATGGCCACAGGCATTGAGAAGGGACTCTGGGAGCCTGGGGGCTTTGTTTGAAGCTCTGAGAAAACTGTGCAGCCCTCTGTTACTTGGGCTTCCCTGGGGACACAGAGGCCTTTGGAAAAGACCTCCAGGAGGGAATGAAGCCACCCACGCCCACCTCTCAGTTGTTAGAGAACAGGGTCAGCACCCCATTAGGGCACAATAGTGCCTCTCCTTTTCTCCCAGCATCAGTAACAGCTTAGCCTAAATTGGCAGCCCTGGCTGGACCAGTTTTCTGTGACTTCATTCTCTTGCCCTTCGAGAGAGAATTTGGCATTTGTGGGGGAGGGAGGAATGTTAGTGGACAGCATGGGGCACGGCCAAGGTGCAGCCCTCAGACTCTGCTCTGCTATTTCCTACAGCCTCCCCCTGCGCTTCTGGGTGAACGTGATCAAGAACCCCCAGTTTGTATTTGACATCCACAAGGGCAGCATCACGGACGCCTGCCTCTCTGTGGTGGCCCAGACCTTCATGGACTCTTGCTCAACATCAGAGCACCGGCTGGGCAAGGACTCCCCTTCCAACAAGCTGCTCTATGCCAAGGACATCCCCAGCTACAAGAGCTGGGTGGAAAGGTCAGTAGCACCCTCAGGACACGCCCGTGGCCCTGAACGCCTGCTGCGTTCCCTCCTCTGGGCTTCACTGACCAAGGACTCAAAACCATGTTTGTGGTGCCTTCGGGACCTCGTGCTCACCTTTTTCTCTCTTGTCCAAAGTTCCTGCTGGGGGAAGAAAGGGAAGCTTTGTACCCTTCAAGTCAGATCATTAGCATTCTAATTACCATTTATTGAGCACATGCTAAGCACCCAGCACTGTGATAAAGATGTTGTATGTATCACCTCACTAAAATATCCAGCAGAGTTGTAAAGTAGGTATTATTATCATCCCCATTTTACTGATGAGGAAACTGAAGCACAGAGAGGCAAAGTAACTTACCCAAGGTCACACAGCTAGCAGGTAGCAGAGCTGGAATTTGAATACAAGGAGTCTGGTCAGAGACTGGGCTTTTAACTACCCTGGAAAGTTAGTAGTTAGGGAAAACCAGTCTCCAGGTCCCAACCTTAGGGAAAACCATCCTCCAGGCCCCAACCTCAGCTAGAGGGAAGAGGCCAGAGGAAGCTTCGTGAGAAGAGAAATAGGGAAGCAGGAGCAACTATGGGGACAACTGTGCTCTCAAGGGTTCTGGGACCAGGGTAGGTATAGGCAGTATTTGCTGAGTCCCCACCAAGGAGCCTGTCCTCTCTCTGGCAGATACTACGCAGACATCGCCAAGCTCCCCGCCATCAGCGACCAGGACATGAACGCCTACCTCGCCGAGCAATCCCGCCTGCACGCCGTGGAGTTCAACATGCTGAGTGCCCTCAATGAGATCTACTCCTACGTCAGCAAGTACAGCGAAGAGGTGAGTCAGGGCCCCGGGAAGGACGCACTCAGGGGGCAAAGCAGGTTAAACAAAAAGCAGGGCTCCATCCTTAAATAACAGCAACGGAGGGTAATTCAGAAAACACATTCACGGAGTCAAAAAGTCATCACCATGCTTTTAGAAGGCAGCCTATCCTCTCCTGATTCATTCGGTGCTTTCTTACACCTTCCATTGTCTTGCCTTCATTGTTCATGCAATACATAACACTTTTATTTAATAATGTAATTGTTTTTCAGTTCAAAGTGTACGATTAATTTCATCCATTCTTAAACAATGAATCAGACTATTCTTTGCAGTTGGGCAGATGCTGTCAGTTACATTTCAGACAGACAGGTGGGCACAACTAGATCCTGAAGAGGACAGCTCCAGAGAATTCACAAGTCATGCATTAGCATTGTACCTGAATGTAATCGTAGTAATAATAATAGCTAACACATAGCACTTGCTATATGCTAAATGTCGTTTTAAATACTTTAGATATGTACATACACACACATACATACACACACACATATGTATGTCATACATATATTCAATTAATCATTTACATTATTTAAGGTAATATTCATTAGGGCAGAATGGAAAGGCAGATAGAAGGATATAGGATTCTGGAAAATGGCCTCTTCCATGCTGAGTGCTGAGTCTGCCCCCCCTTTGCTTTTGTTCCTCAGCTCATTGGGGCCCTCGAGCAGGACGAGCAGGCCCGGCGACAGCGGCTGGCATACAAGGTGGAACAGCTCATAAACGCCATGTCCATTGAGAGCTGAGAGGTGGAGCCTCCTGTTCCTGGGAAGAGGGACCCGTGAAAGCTGTCACACTGGGCATCTCAGAAGGAAGGACAAGTGAAGGGGATCAGGCCCCAGCGCTTGCTGTCCCCTGAGACCCCCTCCCGGGGAGAGGGGAGGACCCCTCTCCCCACGCCAGCCAAGTGTCGTCACAGCCTGTTCCTGCAGGGAGAGACCGGGGGTGTCATCCACCCCATCCCCCCGCGGCGAGGACGAGAGGGACACCAGGACCCGGAGAAGGTGGCTCTTCAAGCTGAGAGGCACGACTGGGCGCGGTTCTGCCTCTGTGACTGCTGCTTTGCATGAAAACTCATTCAATGTATATTGGGGAAATAATGAGAACTTTATTTAATTTTTTTTAAGAAAAAGGAAAACCAGAAATAAAACAAAACAAAAAGCTTCCCTGTTCATCCCGTCCAACTTTCGTTTAATTCTGATTTCTGTCCCCCTTCCTTCTTTTACCCCTGTCCCTCCTTCCTCGTATAACTCCTGGTTCCCAATGCCAGAAAAAGCCTACAGAGAGATGCTGAGAGAAAGCAGAGGGAAAAATGATTGTTTCCTTGCCTTTGGAAATGTTTTTTTTTTTTAAAAAGTGAGGAGGAGAAGAATGAGCACAAGTTGGCAACAAACACTTCGCGAAAAGAGAGGCCAGTGAAACCTGAAATTATCCCGGCAGCCGTGAGAGGTGGGGAAGGACTAGCCTTTGCACAAATGGCACAGCCATGGAGCGGCTCCACCTGGCTGACTGGAAACAGCTTTACATACGCACACCTGTGTATTCTCATCTCCAGCGGACATATGTGTCTGTAGAGTACCAATGCTTTTTGCTACTGTTTGGTTGTTTTGTTTTATTTAATCCCAAACCTCAACAAATGAGGAGCTGACTTTGGTACTTTTCCTTTGGGTTTCCCTAAAGTGACTACCAGAAGTGGGGGAGAGGTGGGCCTCTCCCAGACCAGAGGCCTGGCCTCCCTGAGGGTGCTGGGCAGCTCTGCCTTACATCCGTCACTGTCATAAACCAGGCACCCTGGCGAAAGGCCTTGGAGGCGCGTGGGCCAGGCCTCCAGGAGATTGCATTTGGGAGCTGACCTGGGGATATGGGTGTTTGGCTTTGGATTCTGCTCCAATCCGCCAGTGGTTTCTTGCAATTAAAAAGAAAACAAAAATCAAACACTGTTTACAGCAAGCAATACTTGAAGAGCATAGGTTCAGGAAGCTGCAGTATTTATTGTTGTGCTTTCTGTCTTTTATTCTCTCATGCCTAGAGAGGGGAGGCAACCCTTCGCTCGTATGTGGAAGCTCCTGATCGTCTGGACACTGGCCTCGGTAGAGATGACTGTAGCATCCCCATGTTATGTCTTCTTCGGCCTCTCTTTCTGCCTCTCATGTCCTTATGAGTTTGAAGGACAAGTGGGCAGCTTCTCTCTCTCCTGCTGACACCTAAATCCATGGATGACCCTCCGTCCTGAGTGTAGTTTCCAAATAAAGAGACCAAAGTTCCACACCCTGGTCCTGAGGCCCCATGGAAGGCAGTGGGAGGCATCCAGAGGAAGGCACCTCCGCTGGTGCAGGACCCTAGTGACCGGACAGCCACCAGAGTTTCCGGGCCTTCCACTCTGGCAAGGATCCAAGCAGCCAGCTCCAACTTCTCCACAGGCAGCATCGGAGTGAGTGGGAAGGAGGACAAGAGAAAGGCAAAGGGATGGGAAGGGAGGCAGCAGGAGAGGACCAGCCTACCCTTCCCACCTTCTACTTTACAAGGGGCTGCGATGCTGGGAATCGGGACCAGCCACCCCCAGCGATACCAGACCAGGGTCATTTCCTCTGTAATTAACTCTGGGCCCTGGCTTCTCTGTGCCCTGATTTACTTCCAAACACTTTCAATTTCCAAAGGCTCTGCTGACCACATTGGATTGCCAGGAAAGGGCCGGGGGAGGGGTAGCTCTGAGGGCTGGCTTCCATCGCTGGGGTGTGGCTTTGGATCACTGTGCTAACCACACAGCAGACAATGCCTGGTGGCCTCAGCTCCAGTTTCTTGCCTGAATGCAGCCGACAAATGAGAGGAGAAAAGCATTCAGCAAAATACTCAGGAAACTCGCTGTTTTCATTATAATTCACAACCAGCCATGTGAAGGCCACTTTCTTCTGATAATCCACTTCTGTTAAAGTTTCTCTGGGCCCTATTAATAGCCTGAAAGAAATACTAATGACTGACCTTCTGCACTAAGCCAAAGTGTTTGCCCTTCATATACCCAAAGCGTATTCAGCTCAGAGCCCATGATTTATGGAGATGAAAGGCGAGGAGATACGGCAAGAGGAATGTGAGCAGGAACTTTGTGCTGCCCAGAGAAAAGTGCAGCCCACCCTCATTTTACTTCTGAGCTCTGAATGAAGGTTTTCTGATCACACCACTGCTCAGACTGGCATCCTGGGCTTTGCCCCACCAAGAAGTAAAAGTTAGACATCTCAACTGCAACCTGTAGGCATCTACCCGGGTGTCTCCCAGCAGCTACTTTTGGTGACCATTCACCACCCCTGGGGATGCTTCCTTGAAGGTTTTGGAGGAGTGGGAGAATGATGGGGTGATGGCCGCTTGGACAGTGGAGAGGAGAGGCACCAGAGCTGGCCTGAGAAGCTTGACCACATTTCTCAGGATTCCATGAGAGAGCTGGGGAATGTGGGCTGGCAAAGGATGTGGCACAGGGGCATCCCTAAGGAAGGAATTAAGATAAAGGAAAACTCGACTGGACTCAAGTCAGGCTGTGAGGGTGAAAGGATGGAGAGCCTTGCTTGGCTTTGGGTCACCAAGAGTCCATGCCCTGTGGGATGGGAGGAGAGGGAATTAATTGGCCTCTGTCCTCACTGTTATCCGATGGGAAGATATTTTGACCTTGTGTAAGGGATAGGTATTAAAGTCACGTTCCCTCCCCCACATGAAGTCATCCGTCTTGGAGGGAGGCAGAGAGGGACTCCTCTCTCGAAGGTTGATCCAGCTCCGTTTTGTTTCACTGGTCTGCACAAGAGACAATCCTCTGGAAAAGGGAAAGGAAAAGCACCCCAGAAACGTGCTTGGCAAGACAGAGGGTGCTCATACACAAGACGGAGATGGACAAGCTGTCCATCTTGGTGGAGTGAGTCCCTCCAGCTGGCCTGCTGCTGCCTGCCCCCCAGCAGAGGCTCAGGTGCTTCTGTGCTTGCCCTCCTACAGCTCTCCACAGCCCATCTCTCAGAACCATTCCTGATCCACTACTGGCAGAGAGCTCCCCCTCCTTGAAAAGTTCAGTCATTAGGAGCACGGATCCACTGGGAGCCTCACTCGCGGGAGGGAGCTGTTTCCTATATTCATTCATTCAGAGAACGCTCCTGAGCTAACACTGTTTGCTAGGCCCTGCTCCAGGTGCTGAGAAACAGCAATGAACGAGACCAAGAAGAGCCTTCTTCTAGCGAACTGACATTCTTCGGGCTGCTGGCTCCTGCCACCAACTTAGCCCGCATAGCTCACCTCCCAGACCTGCAGAGGGCACAAGTTTTGTAGAAAAGGGAGCCAGAAGAAGGAAGAAAGCCGACCAACCCAGCTGCCTTACCTCGTTCTGGGGACAGTCCTGAGAGCCATGAGAGCCTTTCTCGTTCCCACTGCCGCTGTCTCTTCTGGTGGCGCTTCCCCTGCTGCTTGAGCTCCTGGCCTTCCTTTATTTCTACCAAACGAGGACAAGAAATAGCAGTGGAGGCCCTGGGCCCTGCTGAGCATGAAGCAGAAGCAACGGATGGGTGAGCTGGACTCCGATGGTCTGGGCAGCACAGATTGAGAGCGTTTGAAAGCCCCTGGCTGATCAGCCTCCAGGTGCATCCCAGTTGCCACGCTGCCCCCATTAACCTGCAGCCAGTAGATACTGAGCGGGCAGCTGCCCCCGGGGAGGCCACTATTCCCAGCCACGCTGTCCTGCCTGAGGTTCCTGGGCCCTGGCCACGGGCAGGAGAGAACTGAGCCTCAGGGGTGGGGGCTCTGTGGGTGAGAAAATGCAGAGAAGTTTAGTGGACACAGGGCTGTGGGAGCAGGTCCTCTGGGGGGGCTTGGGAGGTGAAGTTCAGGGCCTTCTGGTGCCTTGTCTCAAGAACAAGCTTTGAGAAGATGGCGGCCTCCTCTTCATCACCCCAGTCTCTCTTCCCTGTCTCTTTCCTTTCTTCTGGTTTCCCCAAGAGGGAAGTTTTAGCATCTGGGGGCTCCGTGATGCCAGGGATAAAAGATAAAGTTTCACCCTTGGTATTAGGGAGGTGCTGGGGGACAGGGCCTCAGCCCTGTCAGCAAACTGGAGATTCTGGGCCTTTCATGGACATACCCATCGCATTCCCCTCACCCTAAAGGGACTCTCCCCTCTATCCTTTCTGCAGTGCCGCCCGTGCCTCCTGTCCTCACCTCAAGGAAACGGGAGGCATCGTCTGGATTTCAGTCAAGGCCCTGACTCAGGCCTCGTGTGCGCTCTGCCTTGGCATTACGGGTGGAGGACATAATGGAACGTAGTTCACCCTGCAGAGCAGATGTCCCCTAGTGTGTCAGGGAGGGAGGGACAAGCTCTTTGTACCACGAGACTAAGGACCTGAGCCCACCTGCCTCTCCCCTCAACTTCTCCTACCCAAACCCACTCTTCTTGACACACTGGAATCTGTGTATTATATATTTTTTTAAGAAAATAGAATGATAGCTGTCCAGTTTTGTTGTTTTTACAGGTGTTGTGGAATAAAAACTGTAAGAAAATTACGTATTTAAAATGTTCCAATAAACTGGGGGTTTTTTTTTGTCATTCTAATATATTATTGTGTACCTATTGTAAATATGAAACACTCCTATTTTGCAAGCCAAGGACACAATTTGTACTGTTGTTATATATAAATAAAGTTTACTGGATTAAAAAAACCTTCAATCTTCAAATAAACCTGGTTGTTCAGGAGTATATATGCAGAATAACATTTCCTGGGCATATTTAAGAAGCAGGGTACTCATGGGAAGATGAGCTAAGTTGTTTTGGGGGACTTCTAGAATTCTCTCTGGAGCCGGAGCTTATTAGTGTCCAGTTATCAGCATCAACACACCAGCACTCACACACACACACACACACACACGCACGCACGCACACATGCACACACACGCACGTGCTCCGGCTGTACCAATAGGTGAACACTGCCCTCTGGCCCCAAGACCCAGAACATCGCTTTTCTCCAACAACAGGCTGATAGTGCAGACTTTGGGTTGAGGTGCTTTCCTAGGGGTGAATTAGGTCTCAGAAGGAGGAGATCCACCTGCAGTCCTTCCTGAAAATTACACTTATTTATTTGTATTAAAAATTTCAAGCACCTGCCATGGAATGGCATTGTGGTAAGTGCTGGGGGATGAAATCATAAATGAGAAAGACACAATCTTTGCCCTCATCAGCCTTTTAGGGTATGAAAATCATAAGGATTCTGAAAAAAGAATGTCTCAGCTGTGCCATGGAAGGGTTTTTTGGTTGTTTTTCTTTTATTCTCAGTTGAGAGATTAAGGGTGAGTCAAGGGAAATATGCCAGATACTGTGTGCTTTTAGATCCAGCCCAGGGGAGAGAGAAAAGGGTTGGGCTGTGGCCTGGGGGATAAAAGCAGTTCAGGGCTGACATGGAGTCCAGAGGCAACGCATCCTAGAGGTAGGGAATTGATGTTTGGCCTGAGGATGCCATGTCCCCTTCCCCTTGCTGTACCTCCTTTTTTCTATTTTTCTTTCCCATGTCCCAAAGTGTGTGGGTGACACTTCCACTCTCGGGTGCTAAAGGAGCAGATGAGGATAACCTGTCAATCTGATGTCTCAACGGAGCGTGCCAGGAAACCACCGATCTACCTCCATGAGGTCAGAACTGTATCTGGGCCCACAGCTTCAGACCCAGCACTAAGTGGAGGATCCTTAAGGATGAGGTGCAGCCCTCGCCCTCAGAGGGCCTCCAATCTGATGGCAGAGATAGCCCCTGTCTTCAGGGTGCCTCTAGCCTGACAGGGGAGACACAGACCGTGCTCTCAAGGACAGCCCAGTCTTACATGTCTTATACAGACAGCCAGCACATGTAAGAATGGGGCCTGGGACTTGAAAACCACAGTCATGTAAACAACTGCATATTGATAAATCTAGTGCACACTAGAGTTGTAGAATTATTGTAGATTCAGAGAAATAATTCCTGTGAAGATATTTCAGGGCCTATTGTGCAGCCTCTGAGTTTATGGTGTTTGTGCGTACACACACACACACACACACACACACACACACACACACACTCGTTCGTGGAGAGACTGGAGAGATGCAAATGCTGGTCTTGAGGGTGAGAAAAATGCAAACACAGCACCCTGAAGAGCCAGGAGAAGAGCACGTTGCCAAGGCCTGTGTGTAATTAGTACATCATTTTCGATTGCACGGAGGTTTTGTTGTGAGTGCACTGGGCTGTTTTGCTGACATTAAACCATCCTCCGCTTCTCTTATAAATGCAGACCTTGAGCACTGGAGGCACTCCGTTCCACCACAGTGATGAAGGTATAATCATTCCTCAGCAGAGGCACTAACGTGGCCCTGGCAAGCTCCTGGAGGGTTGGCAGTGTGGGGCAGGAGCAGCTAGATGAGACCGGCCTCTGCCACTGCCTGCTGGGGACGCTGGGGTCAGCTGGGCTGGGACGCAGGGCCATATGGACTGCATGGAGGAGGCCATTTCTCTGCATGCAGTCCTTGTACCCCAGAGTTTCCCCAATCTTCTTCCCACCCCCCCATCTCTCCCCTCAGTAACTTGATCTTGGGGCACCTCTGTTATTAAATATCTGCTGCAGGAACTACTATACTCAGGGAAGGAAGAAATTGGGGAGGAAGTGTCTGTCTATCCTGGTCACTGTTGTAGTCCCAGGACAGAGCACACTGAGCACTGGGCAGGCCTATAGCAGATGCCAATGAGAACGTTCAGAATGAAAGAATGATTGAATGAATGGATGTTGTGAACCACCTCCATACTGCAAACACTGGAGCATCCTCTCTTTTAGGCCTCTCAGTCTCATGTGATAGACAGGTTCCATTTTTATAGTCTGAGGATCAGAGAGGTTAAGGGATTTGCTTAAGGTCACACAGATACTCTGCTCTTTCCACTGCACAACACTGCCTTCCATTAGCCCTAGAACAATTTAATACTTGAAAGTCTTCCCAGGAAGTGATCCTTCCTCTTGTAAAAAGCAAGTGCTATGAGAGCACTCTTCAGCATCCATTACTATTCACATTTGCTCAATACCATCACTGTCTATCCATTACTTGCAGTGAGAATGACACGAGACTAGGCACTGTTAGACGTACAAAGGGGGAAAAAAGCTAAGTCTTAAAGTTGCAGCTTTCTCAGATTTTACAATCTAATATCAACACTATTCATTATTCTAAGAGAGAAAGGCTCATCCTTTTTCTTAGTGGGAATGAGATATCATTTTTACTACAAGTGCAAAATAATTTTGCCAAACTGCAGCAGTAGGATTCTCAGAGAGCTGGGCTCTTCAGTTTGAGGGAAAACCTGCATGATAAGCCACACAAGAGATTTTAGGGAAGTGGGTGCTTCTGGTGATCTGTGCTCGATCACGATGACACCATGCACTGTCAAACCTCCCTGCTCAGCAGGAGAGCTGAAAGGCAGGGGAGGCCCCTGCCTGGGTGTGTGTCGGCTGCTAGGAACTGGGAGCTAAATCTGTGGCCCACCAGTAGCACATATGCAGGACTTTCTGCAGTCTACTCTTTTTTTTTTTTTTTTAAATTCATTGAACTGCATATTTTATTTTATTTTATTTATTTATTTATTTATTTATGGCTGTGTTGGGTCTTCGTTTCTGTGCGAGGGCTTTCTCTAGTTGCGGCAAGTGGGGGCCACTCTTCATCGCGGTGTGTGGACCTCATTATCACGGCCTCTCTTACTGCGGAGCACAGGCTCCAGACGCGCAGGCTCAGTAATTGTGGCTCACGGGCCTAGTTGCTCCGCGGCATGTGGGATCCTCCCAGACCAGGGCTCGAACCCGTGTCCCCTGCATTGGCAGGCAGATTCTCAACCACTGCGCCACCAGGGAAGCCCCTGCAGTCTACTCTTATAATATTTATCTTATTCCTGGTTTCGCCTTATGTCTCTAATTCATTTACTTTTATTCCTCACTCCCTCCTCTTTTCTAATTGCAAGTTTTCATGTATCCCTGGCTAAGAGCACAGGACTTGGATTCAGATTGCCTGGGGTTAAATTCCATTCCCAAACTGTATGGCCTGGGGCAAGTTCTATAACCTCTCTGTGTAACAATTTTCAAATCTATAAAATGGGTTTACTATATATTAAATAAGGGGTTTTGTAGAGGTTAAATAAGATAGTATATATAATGAACTCCCTAAATATTACAATAGGTAAATGAGAGAGAGAGGGAATTAACCATACATCCTCCTTTTACAGGCAGTCCGGCAGGACCTGCAGGAGGAGATGAGGATCTCTAGCTGGCTGTGGGAAGAAGCTGAATTAATGCCCATAGATTTCAGCAATAAAAGTTGGTGCCTGAGAGTTAAGCCCTTAGGAGACTAGGCATGGATGCTGGCCAAGGAAAATAGGAGGTGAATCAAGGCTTTACCCAATGGCAGAACCAGCTGTGAACCAGCTGGTAAATATGGTACAGGTAAATGCAAAGGAGCAGACGGGAGTGGATCAAGCCAAATCTGCATGTGCTAAAACCACAGGCAGAGCCCGGTTGGCCGCAAGGTCAGGAGATGGCTTCTGGAAGGCCTGACCAGGACCTGGGTCCAAAACATGGTGAGGCCTCATAGGAAAGACACTCCTTCACTTAGAGAGCCAGGGGGCAGGGCAGGACCTCAGGCCCAGGGCAGGGGCAACAGAGAAAGGCAAGTAGGCTGGAGGCAGAGGGCACTGACTCCAGGGGCCAAGTCCCCAGGAAAGCAGAGGAGGAGAGGGAACAGGGTGCGCACCAGGCCTGGGAAGGGGCCTCTCCTGTCTCCCCTCTGGGAAGTCCGAGCACCTCCAGCTCTAACTCGTTTCAGGTGAGTATATTATTCAAGGTTTTCCAGAGAAACAGAACCAAAAGATGGATAGGAAGTGTGTGTGTCTGTGTGTGTATAGGGTGGTAGATGATAGATTTTAAGGAATCAGCTCACACAACTGTGGAGGCTGCCAAGTCTGAAATCTGCAGGGCAGGCTGGCAGGCTAGCAACTCCAGCAAGAGCTGATGTGCAGTCTCGGGTACAAAGGCAGTCAGGAGGCAGAATTTCTTCTTCTTTGGGAAACCTCAGAGTTGCTCTTCAGCTGTTAGATGAGGCCCACCCATACCATGGAGGGTAATCTGCTTTCTCAAATTCTGCGATTGTAAATGTTAACCACACCTATAATACACCTTTGCAGCAACATCCAGACTGGTGTTTGACCAAGCACCTGGGCACCACAGCCTAGCTAAGCTGACACAAAAAATTTACCATCACAATGAAGAAAAGACAAGTCACCTACTAACAAACACTGAAGCTAAACTCAGGGCAAATGATCTGTAAATCCATCCACTTTGATGTGTTTTTTTTTTTTTTTTTTTTTTTTTTACTGCAGTAAAATACACATAACGTAAAATTTACCATCTTATCCATTTTTAAATGTACAGTTTAGTTGTATTCAGTCCATTCACATTGTGCAACCATCACCACCACCCATCCTCATAACTCTTTTCATCTTGTAAAACTGAAACTCTATACCCATTAAACAATAATAACTCCCCTTTCTTCCCTCCCCACAAACTAACCAAGAAACCCTTAGTTTCCTAGTAGAAAATGCTTCTGAAAAATCCCAACCTTTGCTAGCTAACCAGAGAAGAAAAGAGACAAATATCAAGGTATGGAGCCCTGGATGCTGGAAATGAGAGAGAAACGGAGAGGGTTCCAGCTGCAGATCAGGGAAGAGGGGCTGATTCTTGGACTCCTCATAAATAAGAGGGAGTGGGAAGAAATGGACACCATCCCGTCCTCTGGTTTTTCTCCTGAACTCATAGATGTCTGTATTGTCGTAGCCCATTTATAAAAGCCCCACCTAAGAAGCATACACTAGAAGCTGATCAAAACAAACAAAAACATGTTCAGTTGTTTAATATCCAAGAATCATGCAGATTTCCAACATTCCTGATCCATCTCCCCAGTCTCATCCGTCCTTCATTCTCCCGTCTTCATTTGGCTCCGTTTCTAACTTTGATGATGCGCATTTTGGAAAATCTCAACCTGGAATTCTGATGTAGCATCGCAAATTGCCCCCAGCCACTCAGGAGAAGAGCCCCGCGTCCATCCTCACAATGCCTCGCTCCAGCTCCATCTGACAACCCTCAGTGAATTTAAAAGCTGCAAAACTGTCTTCAGAGTGAAGTCCTGGGTGATCGCAGTGAACCCACCTCCTCTGTCTGTGTTAGAGGCAGCCCTTAGTTTTTATTTCAACTCCAATTTCCTTGTTAGAAGTGTGAGGATGCCGAGGAAACAGGAACAGGCATTTTCCGTCCTCCTCCTGCAAGTTCTTCTTCAAACTTGAGGAGTAAGGTAGGACGTGGGGAGAGCGCACAGACATGGGAAAGCTGTATAGGGATTCCTCTCAAGGACAGCCAGTCCCTGTTCATTTGTTTATTTAATCAAGTATTTATTGAGAGCCATCTATATGCTCTGCTGTGTGCTAAGCACCAGGAAAGCCCAAGACCTGGCAGCTGACATCCTAATCTTGTGAGTTTTCCTGGCTGTTATGTTCATCTGGTAGCAATGATTTCTGTGTGTCCGTTGTGCACTTACTGTCTTTGGGGGCTACACATACATGATCTGATTGGCTCCTATAAAAGCCTGAAGAAGCAAATACTATTTACTCCCATTTTAGAGATAAGGAAACTGGGCTCAGAGAGATTACATAACAAATCACACACAGTCACAAGCTGTGACATCAATGGCCATGGAGAAAGGCCCATTGCTCTTTAGGACTCAAGGAAGTAGCCTCACCTGTTCCAGGACACAGTGCTCATAGCAGAAGGGGTAGATGGCCCTTATTGCTCAGAGCCAGTCTGTGACAGCAGCACTCAAGACTCCTGGACCCTCAGGCCGCTCCCAGCCTGAGCTTGGGCAAGATACAGAAATCCACAAGACTCTTGGAGAGGTGGGTCATGCTACTGGGTCAGTGTCCTCAGGAATCTGCCCCAGCCATTGAGACTGTCTCTCCCTAAAGCCCTAATCTGTCACTAAACCACTTAGGTGGCCTTGACAAACCTTTTCTCTTTGTTCAATTTCAGCTTTCTCCTTTATGAATTGAAGGGGCTTAGAAAAGATCCATAGTTTTCAACTTCTTATCAGAGAAAGGCTCATACAGAATCCAGCTCCAAGTGAAGTTGCCCCAGTGGAGACAGAGACAGGAAGCCAAGCCCCAGCCCACTTGGCCCCACCTTCCCACTCCAGGTCTTCCCCTACCACTCCTCTGTGTTGCCCCCTAAAGCGCCTCTGTACACCCCTAGGGCTCCATGGAATACCCATGATCCCCTATGGTCCCACCCAGAAGCCACCCTTCCTATCAGACGGGTGCCTCCAGCCCACAGCTGCGTTGTAGACCAGGTAGAGAGAAGTGCCAAAAGTCAAACTGCAATCCAAGTTTAAAACTCAGCTTCACCCCCAACTTCTTAGAAGGACAAATGGCATTCAGCCACCCGAGATTGGGCAATAACAGGTCTGTGATGCCCTTAGCTGTTTGGGGCTGCACGCAAGATACACTGGCGGGTTCAGCGTGTGCCTACCATACGCCAGCAGGCTCCGGTAACCTATGGAACACCATTCGTGATGGGGACCCGGGATTGCAATTACTGCCCATGAACAAGAAATTCCCAGTGAGTGCAGGTCATAAGTTTGCAGTGATTAAGTCCCTGCCCTTTACATACCACCCATCACTACTACCCATTTGATGGTTTAATGAGGCCCTCGGAGCCACACTGCTTAAGAAAACACAAAACAAAAAAAAACTCAGCTTCAAATCCAAGGAACTATGGAGAAAGCAAGGGCCAAATATGGAGCCAACATAAGGATAATGAAATCAGAGAGGGTAAAGTTGGAGTAGCAAAGAGGCAACAGTACAAGGGGCCTGAGCAATTCCAGAATTGACAGTGAAGGATGCAGCTGCTTTTACAGAGGTCCAGCCCAGCAGGAGAGGGCATTCTAGGTTCCTTTAAGGGGCCACCAAGGGCAAACATCCATTCCCCCAGACCCAGCCATAGCTCTTTTATCTAAATTCCCCATTAGTGTTCTCGGATCAGGAAATGATCTACAGAGCAGGGGGCAGAGAGTTTCTGAAGCGTTCCCAAGGAACATAACAAAGGTCACCTGAGTCTTGAGGTCCTTGCTTTTCTACCTACAGAGACCCAACAAGACTTCTGCTAGACGAGGAGACAGAACAAGGGAGAGCCTGGAGGTGGTTCTGCGTGTCCAGAGATTGAGAGGGCTGGGGATCCCCGACCCCAGAGTGGAATATGACAGAGTGAAGAGAAAGAGATCCCGAGGCACCATCCGAGGAGGACGAGGGAGAAAAGCGCCATGTGGGATTGGGGAACCCGATCCTTTTATACTTGAACGAAGACCAGGATTACCCAATACCTATGGTTTTGAGATTTATTTAGCCTTTATCTGCCCCAGGATTGGTTATATTGTAAACTCTGTCCGTTTTCATGTGGCGAAGAGTTGAGAGGGTCTCAAAAATGGAAAGGGATTGTGCTGACTCAAGAACCAGGCTCCTGTTTCAGAGCGACCTGGACCCAGGGCAGCTGATGAGAAGAGAGATAAGTAGGCCAACTTCCTGCTCTAAAATGAAGAGAGAAAGGAAAGGGAAAGAGACATACAGGAACTTTGGGGGATGGCAAGTGGACAGAAGGGACTAAACTTGGCCCATTTCCTATTCTTTTTACCCCTTCTCCCTCTCTGTCCATGCAGGCCACGGAGAAACTTGCAGGGGCAATGATTCCACTTCACTGTCTCAAGAAGCCCTGGGCAGGAGGGACTCAGAACATGGCCTTAGACTCCAGATGATAGGTAGGCTGGAGGCCAGCCCCTTCCCACCAGCCCAGCCTGCCCCCTCCTTATCCTTACACTTCCATTACCATTTTCCTCCTTCTTCTCTGCTTCTTTGTACTGAATTAAAGTTGTATTTTATCAGAGACACAAGAAAGAGCCAGGGGGACACTGGGCAAAGCACACAGCTCAGAGAGCCCTGGTCTAAAACATCAGCTTTGAGAAACCTTCCTCTGATGTTCTCTGATCTTGGTCTTTAGAAAATTCTGAACTTGGAAAACTGTGATGTGATTCTCTCTTCCCTCTGTGCTCCATCCCACTCCCCCCAGGCTGCCCACCTCTCCTTTCAAGGCCCCTTCCCCTGGTCCTTGTAGGGGAGGAGAAAGGACAGGGACCCACATACCACAGATGGCCATACATCCCTCCTCTTTGCCCTTGAGCTGGTCTCATCCCTTTCTGAATCTCCTCCACCTCTGTGTCAGTGACATTGCTGACTTGTTATCATTCTATGATAACGTTAAATGGACAAAACCTGCTCCCAGGGTCTCATTCCAGTCCCTACCACACAGCAAGACAGTTTCCCTGTGGGAGGTTCCACTGGACTTCCTAGCTGTAGATTCTCTGATCAGACCAGATCTCCAGGGGTGCAAAGCCCCACCCAGCCCGTTATCCTAGCCCCTGTGCCTACGTCTTTGTTCACTTTGAGATTTCTACAAACTAAGACAGAAATACAGCAAGATGGTGAGATAATTATGACAAGCCAAACAGTGCATAGACTCTGCCAACACAGAATAACAGCACTGTGGCTGCTTTGGTCTGTTCCAAGAGCAACTTGAAAGATGGCTCATACAGATGGAAAAGACAAGAGACGTGGGGCAGGCGTCCTGGAAAGAAACAAGATGGCCTCAGGGCTCAGGTGGAAACCTTGTGGCCTTTTCTTCTTTCTTTCTAGAGAGCCTAGTTAAATCAGCTCTATTGGGAATCCAGAAGGAGAAGCAGGAGTCCAGGAGGCTTAGATGGAAAAACACTCCAAAGGTTCAAAGCTGGGCTGGCATGAATAATAATGAAGGGTCTCACCACACCTTTCTTCAAGGGAATGCCAAGCCCTCCATCTCTGACATGATTCCCAGAACCACAAGCCTGGTGGGGGAACCATCTGCAAAGGTAATAATGGCTGACTATGTGACCTTGGGCCGGTCATTTGACCTCCAGGTCTCATTTTTTCTCATCTATAAAATAAGAGGGTTAGATGATGTCCCTCCATCCCTGTGGTGTTATGAATTCTATGACTATCAGAACAAAACAAGAAAAACCTGAGAACCAGGGGAAGAAAGTGTCTTATAAAGACACACCAAGTAAATAAAAGAAAAAGCCAAGCTCAAAACCCAGGTGCCTAGATTCCTAGCCTAGGGCTCTACCTGCATCAAAGGAATATCTTCAGAATAACAACTGGCACTATTACATTTTCTATGCCTCCTCCTCCCAAAAGTAAAATCCCCCCCACCAAGCAAATGAGCTTTTATCTTCCCATGACCAGATCCTTTGTTATCAGTCTGTCCATGCATTGCCCCTTCCAGACAGCATTCAAAATATATTTTCTTTAATTATGGATTATTGACAGGATGGAATGCTATAGACCATGAATAACTAAACGTGGGAACTATGTCAATACGTGGATGTGTGAATATGGACTAACTTCACATGGAAAGGAGGACAGTGCATACTGCGGGGACAAGTACACACTGATTACATGGGTGGGAAAACGACCATGTGCTCATCATTTGTTTATTGACCAAGATTAGATGCAAATTTAGATTGTGTCCTTTTTTGAACTTATTTTATTTAAGTATAGTTGATTTACAATGTCGTGTTAGTTGCTGGTGTACAGCAAAGGGATTCAGTTATCTATATATGTATATATATATTCTTTTTCATATTCTTTTCCATCATGACTTACTGCAGGATATTGAATGTAGTTTCCTGTGCTATGCAGTAGGACCCTGTTGTTTATCTATTTTATACATAGTAGTTTGTATCTGTTAATCCCAAACTCCTAATTTATTCCTCCCCCACCCCCTTTCCCCTTTGGTAACCATAAATTTGTTTTCTATGTTGGTGAGTTTATTTCTGTTTTGTATATAGATTCATTTGTATCACATGTTAGATTCCACATATAAGTGATATCATATGATATTCGTCTTTCTCTGTCTGACTTACTTCACTTAGTATGATAATCTCTAGGTCCATCCTTGTTGCTGCAAATGGCAATATTTCATTCTTCTATGGCTGAGTAATATTCCATCGTATATATGTACCACATCTTCTTTATTCATCTGTCAATGGACACTTAGGTTACTTCCATGTCTTGGCTATTGTGAATAGTGCTGCTATGAACATTGTGGTGCATGTATCTTCTTGAATTAGAGTTTTCTCCAGATATATGCCCAGATTAAATAAATGTATGCTTATTATTTTTAAATTCTGGCTGTCTTAGCCATCTCAGCCACTGTTTGGGACAGAATGTGACCAGGTCCACAGAATCCTTTTTCAAGCAATGGGTTTCCTCCTCCTCCTTCTCCCTGTAGGTCCCTCACCTTTGCTCCCACCCTCACCAGGCACACAGGCTCCACCACACATACACCCAACCTTGAGAGTCAGCAGCTAAAAGGCCAACTTACCTGGCAGGCTGGAAAGACAGGGCAGCTGCAGGCTGGGGAGAGGGGGAGGGAGACGGACCTGCAGGCAGAGCTTCCACCACGGCTGAGGATGGTGTGGACCCTAAGGTGACCCCACTAGCCTGGGTGGATAGGGGCTGGAATGAGAGACCCCTCAAAGCTCAAGGAGGTGAAAGCATTTTCTCCAGATGACGAATTCCCCGTCACAAGAGCCCTTGGGGGAGGGGCTGCAGTTCCTGTTCTGAGTCACCCAGGCACAGAATTGGTAAGCATGGGATTTGGAATCAGAGGCAACTGGGGTGAAAAACAGGTTCTGCCTCTTAGTAGCTGGGCGATATTAGGTGTTTCTTACTCCCTCTGAGCGGGTCTTCTAATGTGTAAAATGTGGTATTGGCTCAGATGGTTCTGGGGAAAATTAGACGAACGTAATGTAATGTCCTTAGCCCAGGCGTAGCAGGTACCTAGCAGGCACTTCAGAAGTGAGGAGCTTTCTAGTCTAGCGTTAACTATCTTGCACCACCTCCCTCAGCACCTGGTTGTGCTGAGATGTTGAGAGAAGGGGAAGGAACCAGGACAGGTCTCAGTCTCCACCCACCTTGGTGTTTTCTTAACTGAAAATTGAAACCTGGCATCAAGCTGCTTCATCTCTTGGATCATTTGGATCATCTCTTGGGTCACTGAAAAGCTCTGGCCAAAAGGTTGACTCTATTCAGGAAATGAACCCCGGTTTGGGAGAAAGCAGGCAGTGACGCCAAGAGCCATCTGGAAGAGGTGGCGTTTCCAACTGGTACTGGGGAAGACCAGACAATGATCAGAGCAGTGTGGCAATAGCACAAGAATAGACAGATCAGTGGGACTAGACAGCTTAAAAACAGACCCTGATATATATTTAAGGACTTAATAAATGATAAAAGAAGCATCATCAATTATTGGAGAAGGTGTGAGTTACACAAAAACTGGAATCAGGGAAAACTGGCTATTCAAAAAGGAATTGACTCTGGTCCTCATCTCACAGTCTACACTAAAATTTTACTTATATTAAAGGGTTAAACCCGTAAAAACAAAGGAAGGGGGGGTAAAAACAGAACATGTCATTTTTCCCAAATAGTAAAACTGAACAGTATAAAGATGCAGATGGCTCATGAATTAAGATATATGTTGAATCCAATCCCTTTCAAAGTCCCAAATGGGATTGTTTTTTTCTGGAGCTAAACAGCATGGTCCTAAAATTCATCTGGAAAATGAGCAGGAATAGCCAATTTTTTTTTTGTAAAACTGGGTAATTGTGGGAGATTTGTTCTACCAGAAAACAAAATGCTACATTTCATACACAAATATGTCACATTTTAAAATATGTGAATGTATAAAGATACAATAATTAAAACAGTGTGATGATAATAGGAGAACTAACTGAACAGAATAAGACAGCTCAGAATAGACTACCGTATATTAAAAAAATGTTAGCATGTGATAAAGGTGGCGTTCAAGCCAATGGGGGAAAAAACATTCTTTAAAAAAATGATGCTGGGATAAATGTTAACTATTTAGGGGGAAAATCTATTTAAATACTTACCACACAGCAGAGAACACAATAAATTCCAGATGAATTAAAGAGTTAAATGTAAAAAAAGAAATCATAAAATACTTATAATAAAATATAGATTATTTCTATCTCAGTGTGGAAATGGAATTTCTAAGCATAAAAGCAACTGGAGAAATCACAAAGAAAAAATAGATATATCTGGCTGCATAAAAAATCAAACCATCTCTATAAAAAAACATCATTGAAAGTAAAAATAAACAGCAAAATATCTGCAACAAAAACATCAAAAAAATTAATGTTCTTAAAATATAAAATGGCATTTTGGCATAACAGAAACCACTAAACCCAAAAGAAAAATGTGCAAAGAACAAGAATAGGCTATTTGCAGAAGAAATACAAATAACAGTTTAAACATGCAAAAGACTGTTAAACCCCACTAGCAATCAATATCTGTGAACAAAACACATTAATGAAATACATTTTTTGCCTATCAAATTAGCAAATACTTGTAAAAGTCAATGTAGAGTATTTTTTTTTAATTTATTTATTATTATTTATTTATTATTTATTTTTGGCTGTGTTGGGTCTTTGTTTCTGTGTGAGGGCTTTCTCCAGCTGTGGCAACCGGGGGCCACTCTTCATCGCGATGCGCGGACCTCTCACCATCGCGGCCTCTCTTGCTGCGGAGCACAGGCTCCAGACATGCAGGCTCAGCAGTTGTGGCTCACGGGCCCAGTTGCTCCGCGGCATGTGGGATCTTCCCAGACCAGGGCTCGAACCCGTGTCCCCTGCATTGGCAGGCAGATTCCCAACCACTGCGCCACCAGGGAAGCCCCCAATGTAGAGTATTGATGAAGGTATGATGCAATGATGGGCTTCTCACACACTGCTAGCATGATAAAATTTGTGCAGTATTTCTAGAATACAATGCCGCAGCAAGCCTCCAGAGTCTTTAAAATATTCATTCTCTTTGTTGCAGTAATCCCACTTCGATTTCAAGCAAGTAAAAATAAGGACAAGCATACATTCATCTCTTTTATTTATAATGATAAGTAGAAATAAGTATCCACCAAGTTTTTGAATATCCACCAAGTTTTGGAAAGTTAAATAAATTGTAGTATATCCACAAGATGGACTATTATACTATCATTTAAAATTATGCCCACATCGAATCTTTCACGATTTGGAAAACTGTTCATAATGTGTTACAGCATGATCTGAACAAGACAGTGGGATCATGGGTGAATTTTATTTTATTTCGTACTTATTCTGTTTCCCACCCCAGCCCCCAATTTCTACAAGTGTAATAATGATTGTAATTTTAAAAAAATACTTGTACCCCTGAACTTCTCTTCCACAATCACTCTTGTGGTAGAGCCAAAATACTCTCCCATGCTCTTGTCTCAGTGGACCCTCTTCTTCCCAGTCCTAAACTAAACTGTCCTCATTGGTGACCTCTTTTACTCCTCTGAGGTTGCCCAGTTGGGAAGTAGGTGAGCCCTCACATAGTATGCTTTGTCAAGGCCACACCACCCACAGGACCCAGCACCCCGGAAGAAGGAAAAGTGATTCCCCAGGCTTTGGTGTTGGCACACCCTACCTGGGTTTATATCTTAGTCCTGCTCGAGTAAGTATGCATGCTGGCTAATGACCTTGGGAAGCTCTCCATCTGAGCCAAGTATGCTGCAGGAGATCAGACTCTGTCATGGCCACCATTGTCTCCCCAAAGGGTTTCAATAAATATTGAACGAATGAATGAACATTTCTTCCATGAAGTGGGTGAAATAAGCCCACTTGACAGAGTGGTTGTGAGAACCAAATGCAATAATGTATGCAAACAGGCCCATTGTAGATGCTCAGTGAATGCTGGTGCCCACGCCACACCTAGCTGACCACCGACGAGGCCTTTACCTCCCTGCTCTCCTACGGTTAGGCAGCTTCGCTGAAGGTATAAATGGTTTAGCTTTGTCTCTGAGTTTTCCCAGATGGTCTGAAACATGTGGCTTTCTTCTTCTTCTTCTTTTCCTTTTGGTTTCCTCTGAATTGATTCTGCCACTGGTGAAGGGCAGAAAATTAATAACTAGATTTCCCCCCATGACAACAAGCCCAACAACTAATTGGCTCAATACCTCCCTGTTGCTGTATCACTTTGGGATTTTCTGGGTGAGATATAAATAAGCCGATTCTATTAATAAGCCATTTGGCCAAGGGAAGAAAATACTCTTCCGAGATCCTGAGGGGCCTGGGGAAGCTGCCTGGTGGCCTGTGGATCGAAAGACTTGATTACAGGAATGAAGCATTCCACCTCTGTGCCCTCCTCCCTGCAAAGCCGCCCTCTCCGCAGATTCTTCTCAGTCCTGTGGGGTGGGGAAGGAAAGCTTTGTTAAGTTTAAAAATTATAATTTAGATAAATCTGTGCATTCATTGGCCTGCACGTGTCTCTGGAAAATAATAGCAGGGTAGAACCTGCCGCATTTCAGGGGCTTTATTGTCTCCTTATAATTAAGTCCTGCACAGAAATCCAATTACAGATGTTCTCAATCGCCCTCCAGCTAAGTGCTAACAGAAGAGAGGAGGAAAGCTCTCGGGCTTAAATAACTCTGGATAAAAATTAATATCGTGGCCGTGTTGGCTAATTAAAAGTGCCGCCTCTATTAGCGGGCCTTTATATTAATAAATGAGACTATTATTATCATATCCGACAACCAGGGCCCTTATCAAGTCTGCTCTGTCAGCTTTGCTCTTGAAAGCACAAGTTCATTGCCCTGGGTACAGGGTTCTATGGGAGCAGAGGGAATGACTCCCTCCTAGCCAGGCGTTTACAGAGATGGATGGACACCTTTGCCTATGCTGCCTTGCCTGTTCCTCGCACTAACCCTGTCTGGGATGTGTTACGGTTCCTGCTTCGCGGTTCAGCAAGCTGAGGCTTCCATGTTCCCTAATAAGAGGGAAAGTGGGGTTCAAACATGCAGCCTCAAGACCCTGAGTCTAGGACTTATCACATTATACCAGCTAAGGCTTCCTCACTGGGTGAGTGGGGCAGGTGCTGGTTTTACTATGTATCAGTTCCTAGAAGGTGGAAAACTCCCCCTCAGTGGATTTGGCACATTCCTTTGTTCCCGGTGACTTATTTACAAATCTCCTTCTGTGGGCCAGGCGCTGTCTGAGACACTGGACACATGGCCATCCCCACTCTCAAGGGGCAAGCAGGTATTTACAACAGCAGGGCAAGCACAGGGCACCATCGGAGCCCACTGGGAAATAGCCAACACAGACCTGGGGATGGGGAAGACTTCTCAGTGGAGGTGGCAGCTAAGCTGAGTTTGGAAGGACAAAGAGAAGAAACCGAGGCACTATGGTGGGCCAAGATGGTGGGGAGGAGATTCCCAGGCAAGGAAACCCTGCGTGCAAAGGCCTGAGAGAGTAGCTGGGCAGTGTTCACTGTGCCTGAAACATAAAATTCAAGGTGTATTATGAAAAAATGATAAGGCTGCAGAAGGAAGCAGGGCCAGATCACATCAGGTGGGGCCTTGCTGCCTACACTCACAGCTTGGGCAGCTTACCCAAGGGTGATAAAGAATCTTTGAATGATTTTAAAGTTCTTGTCTCTCTGGCAGAAATGTGGGGATGAACTGGCCACTGGAAGCAGGGGACCAGTTAGGAGTAATGCAGGAGAGACATGAGGGTAACAGTGGAGGTGGAGAGAAGTGGCCCCATTCAAGAGACATAGAAAGCATAGAATCCACCCAACTCAGTGACTGGCAACAAGCACATGTGAGAGAGAAACAGGAGTCACATCTGATCCCAGGTTTCTAGCTTGAACAAAATGAAGGGATTTCAGAACACGGGAAAGAGAGAATGGATGAAGAGCAGCTTTGGGTGAAAGATAAGAAGTTCAGTTTGGGCTACAAATAATAAATGCTGGAGAGGGTGTGGAGAAAAGGGAACCCTCCCACACTGTTGGTGGGGATGTGAATTGGTATAGTCACTATAGGGAACAGTATGGAGTTTCCTTTAAAAACTAAAAATAGAGCTCCCATACGATCCTACAATCCCACTCCTGGGCATATATCTGGAGAAAACTCTAATTTCAAAAGATACATGCACCCCAATGTTCATAGCAGCACTATTTACAATAGCCAAGACATGGAAGCAACCTAAATGTCCATCGACAGATGCATGGATAAAGAAGATGTGGTACATATATACAATGAAATATTACTCAGCCATTAAAATGAAATAATACCATTTGTAGCAACATGGATGGACCTAGAGATTATCATACTAAGTGAAGTCAGACAGAGAAAGACAAATATCATAGGATATTACCTATACATGGACTCAAAACAGAAGATGCAAATTAACTTATTTACAAAGCAGAAATAGACTCACCGACATAGAAAACAAACTTATGGTTACCAAAGGAGATATGGCGGGGGGGGGGGGGGGGGGAGGAGATTAACTAGGAGTTTGGGATTAACAGATACATACACACTACTATATATAAAGTACATAAACAACAAGGACCTACTGTATAGAAAAAGGAACTATATTCAATACCTTGTAAAAACCTATAATGGAAAAGAATCTGAAAAAGAATATATATGAATATATATATGCATAACTGAATCACTTTGCTGTACACCAGAAACTAACACAACATTGTAAATCAGCTCTACTTAAGTAAAAAGAAAAAAGTTCAATTTGGGCTATGAAGAGCTTTCAGTTCTTGAGGGATATTCAAGGGCCGTTGTCTAGTGAGCTGCTAGGTACAGGGGTCTGGAGCTCAAGAGAGATAATGGCCTGGAGATAATGTTTTAGGAATGACCAGGTCATAGACAATGACTTCAGTGTGATCACAGATGAGGTCAAGGGCAGGGGGGTGGCCAGAGAGGTCCTCAGTGGACCTCCACAATTTTATTCATCTTTGCAGCAAACACTTAGCATGCATCTCCTACAGGCAAGGCACTCATCTCTTGTTACCAAGCATTTCTTCTATTAGGATATTGTTTCCTTGGTGACAAGAGATGAGGAATGTCATGTGCAATTTCCCCCAGACCCACACAGAAACATTAGATTTTATTTGAGTCATCAGAATCTGTTGGCAATCCGGTGACCATGAATCAAATTCCAATTCTATGCCCCCCTTAGGTTGGCCTCTGATTCACTCTGAGGCCAGAACTATCATGAGACCAGGACGACTGAGAAAAAGTAGCCAAACACTCTCTCAGTCTCAGAGAATATTTGTCCTAAGTCACCAGAGCCCCATAATGGAACCCAGACCCAATCATTTTAATGTCTAAATTCCAAAAATAATGATAATAAAGAATGAAATACTGACTAAACTTAAAAAATGAAAGCTTTTAAGTGAGGCAGGAGTGGGGGGAAGAAGAAAGAAGAAAAATATCTGAAAACAGCATCTTTTTTTTTACAAAGTAATGGGCTAACCATTTGCCATCCATCAGCTAACAAATGCAGGGAAGTTCAGATTGGTAGGAACGCTAAGAGAATGGTGAAGGGCTACGAAGCAATGAATTTTCTCATAATAAGGAGGTTGTTTCAGCTTTCATTGAAAATCTTTCCAGGGGTCTGGTTAAGCTTTCCTGCTCTAGTATGTCAGCTGATTTTCTGATCCTGCTTTTGGGTAGACCTGGGGCAGGTGAGAGGCAATCCTGACCAGTGCAGAGTTCCAGAGGTAGCAGTTTCTAACACAAGATTATAAAGTGTGAAATCAGAAGGAAGACTCCAAACATTGTGTCTGGAAAGGTACCAAGGTCAAAGCCACATGATAAGGCCAAGACCTGACCATCAACCCAAGCAGCTGGAGAAGGAGATAAAGATGGAGTCAAAGGTTAGGGGTTGGGAGATAGAATTGGGAAGCTGGAGAACAGTAAGTAGGGACAGTGGTGAATGGAAGGGTTCTGAAGGAGTCCCAGAGGTTAGGAATTGGTGGTATCTGAGTATATTAGTTATCTACGGCTGTGTAACAAATTATCCCAAAACTTAATGGCCTAAAACAAATATTTACTATCTCACAGTGTCTGTGGATCAAGAATCTGAGCATGTCTTAGACAAATGCCTCTGGTTCAGTCTCTCGTGAGGCTGAAGTCAAGCTGAAGGCCAGAGCTGAGGCCTCCTCTGAAGGCTTGACTCAGGGGTGAGGCAGGAGGAAGGATCCACTTCTAAGTTTACTCATGTGGTTGCTGGCATCTCATGGGCCTCTCCACAGGCTATCTAAAGGTCCTCACAACATGGCAGCTGGTAATTGGAGAAAGAAAGAGACAAGAACAGAAAGTGAGGGAGAAATTGAGAGAGAGTAACACCCAAGATGGAAACCACAGTCTTTTTATAACCCCATCTTGGAAGTGACATATCATCACTTCTATCATATTCTATTCATTAGAAGCAAATCAGTAAATCCAGCCCACATTAAAGGGGAAGGGACTACACAAGTGAGTGAATACCAAGAAGCAGGGATCACTGGAAGCCAACTTAAAGGCTACCTACCACATTGCGGTTGCTTTTTCAGTTCCAAAGGTGGGACTGCATGTGTGGGCAAGCCAAGTTCATTTAAAGGGCCATTACAGGCTGGAAACCAGCATGAGGGATAAACAAGTTCTTTGGCAGATGAGAATCTTGCAGAATTTCTGGCTCATTCGTTGTCTTCATTGGTTATTATTTTCCATGGCAGCAGATGTTGAAATAGAAGGCTTAGACAGCTCAAGTAACTATGTACTGATTTTCCAATATTTTCTACAAGCTGACTTTTTGACCAAATCACTGATGACATCCTAACATTTGTTCCCTCCAGCCCACTGATACCTCCTTCTCAAAAATTCCTCTAAAATTATTTTCTGTGTTACAAATTAGTCTCTTAAATAAAAGGCACCAAGCTCTGTCTGTACTTTCTCACAATGCTACCTTGATTGAAAAATCTTCTGGGAACAGAGCTCCAATATCTAGTCTGTCACATTAGGAAAATACGATTTCTTTCTTGTGATGGTGTAAGACAGGCCTCTACTATTTTTTCTTTTTTTTTTTTTTTTTTGTTTGTGCCTGGTCTTAGTTGCGGCTCGTGGGCTCCTTAGTTGCGGCATGCGAACTCTTAGTTGTGGCATGTATGTGGGATCTAGTTCCCTGAGCAGGGATCGAACCCAGGCCCCCTGCATTGGGAGCACAGAGTCTTAACCACTGCGCCACCAGGGAAGTCCCAAGGCCTCTATTTTTTTTAAAGGAGTGTCAAGCATCAGCAGGTGGAGTGAGAACACAGGGTGATGTGTGGTCAGAGTGACATGATCAAGTCTCACCTGGGGCCAGCTTCACCTGCCTGGATGCAGGCTGGCTTGGTCTTTTCAGATGTCTGGAGAGAGATGTGAGCAGGTGGAGTCCAGGAAGGTCCACGAAGGGAGTGCACAGTGGGACCCCAGCTGCATATTTTCATACTGGGACCGGGGGTTTGGGGAGGACCCTGTTGAGAAAGCACGCTACAAATGCATCTGCCTGTATGCTTCAGAACAACCAGGGACCAGGCCAGGTCTATGAAGAGGAAATGGGGAAAATGAGGAAAGAAAAAATGACAGCAGTAGCATATGGAGAAAGGAGGGGATATGAGAAGAGAAAGAAACTAGATGGAAGAGCCCACAGTAGAAACAGCAGGAGGCTCCCATGCCCAGCTCTGGGACTGGCAGCCATATCTCCCTCTTGGGTAAATTCATTTCACCAATTTTAGTGAGTTTCTACTAAGTTCTAGACCCAGAGGACACGAGGATGAACAAAACAGACATCACTGCTATTCAATCAGAGGAGGGGACAGAAATGGGTCAGTGCAATGAGGCTCACGAGGGAGATGGCAGGTCATGAGGATGAAACTGTTATGTCCACAGATGTGAACCCACACCCCCGCCCCCCCAGCACAGCAGAGTCTGCACCCTTCTGGTTTGGACCCAGCCTGAGGGAAATGACCCTTCCAACCTTCTTCTCCCCAAACCTCAGCCCAAGAGTCCAGTGTTTAACTCTCACACCCCCTTCTCTCTTGGTCTCTCATGGCTTTGACCATCTCTCGGGATCTGGGGGTTTTATCCTTTCCCTGCCTCTTCCTCTGTCCATTCAGACTCGTTGGGAATGGCGAGGGCAAGAAGAAAAGCCAGTGGCTGCCGTTGGCCATGGGTTTGGGAAGGAGCACGTCCTCCAGTCTTGCTGACAGACTCCACATGGCAGAGGTAAAGGGGCAGAGGCCCAGCATCCCTCTCTGAATGGCACTGTGTCCCTTGTGGTACCAAGATGGCTGACCCTCTGGGCACACTACAAGGAAGACAATTCAACTAAGGAAGAAAATGGTAGGTGGTGAGATGTTAGCTCCAAGGTATGTAACCAGCCTCAGTCTACTCAGAGAACCCTAAAAGTCTCTGGTTGGTGGATTCCTCCCCAGCCTCCAGGGGTCAGCAGTCAGCTCGACCCCATTTGACTTTCTAGTCAGAGTTCTGAAATGAACTGTTGAGATAACCCTCAGTCCTTTTTCTCCCACTCCTCACCTCCTTTTATGAGTATGAATTTCTTCCTGATGTCTGCCCTGTATCTCTCCTGTTAGTATTTCCTTCTACAATTAAAAGCAAAGAATTAGAGTCAGCAAAATGCCACAGATTCTGGACACTCTGCAGCACACAGAAGTCAAGTGCTTGAAGGCGCTTAACTGTTCACACAGGTAAGCTGAGGACGGGGCATCTCAAATAGGGCTTGAGAAGGACGGAAGGAAAGCCAGGGTGGGGAAGCCTCCCGCAGAGGCCGTGGAGCCCCCTGAAAGCTGTGGGATGTACACCAGTGCCCACCTCTGGCACAGCTTGTAGCTCCAGTGACGGGCCTTGGGATGCACTTCTAGGTGAAACTGACAAGCCCCACGTGGGAAGATGCCCCCCAGCCTGGTCCCTGTCAGTGGTTGACACATAGGCCTTCTCAGTAGCCCAGTGCCCCCTCACTTCTCTGACTCTTGCCTACCCTTCTCTCACCCAGAGCTCCAGCATGCATGTTGAGCCATCTTTTTAATTTTCTGGTTGGTTTAGCAAATTGCAGCTGCTCTGTCCCCAGAGCTCTGGGCCTATGTACAACTTCCATTTGCATGTAGCTGCAATGCTCCTCTCTGCTCTCCCCTGCTCAGTGAGCGCCAGACCCCAACTTCTCCATCAAACGACCCTCCATGGGGGTCAGACACTGTGCCATTCCCTCTACTTTGCCCTCCTAATCCCAGGGCTCCCTGCCTCCCTAATCCTCCCACCCCCGGACTCAGCAATGGGGCAGCTCTAAAAGTCAAAAGGGGAGGGAGAGGGAATGGTGAGGGGAGGCTGGGAACTGAAAACCCTGGCCCCCTCCACATCTGCTGCTGCAATCACACCCACCCCCCCAGCTGACAAAAGGCCTCATTAGATCCAGTGGCTCTGGTGCCAGCCCAGCCCCTTGGAGCAATGACAGCCATCATGTGCTACGTTTGCCCAATTCCGCAGCTGGGCTAATTACTGTGGTTCCCGAGCTTGGGGTCCAGCCCCAAACCAAACAAATTAGGACAAAAACCATAGCCTTCTTCATTCCTCTCATTCCCAGCCAGCAATTGCTGAAGCACCCCTATAATTGATAACAATGAAATAAAAACCCACCACCTGTCCTTAATCCTAAGGACTTGGGAGCCCAGCCAACAGCACAGCCCAGCCCTCTATGGCCACAGCAACATGGGACTTAACGATACTGCATCTCCAAGTGCCAGCATCACTTCTTCCAGGCTGGGCCATGTCCTGGCATATGACAACTGGGATCTGTCATATCCCCGGACATGGTCCAGCCTGGAAGGACTGCAGCTGGGTGGACAGGCTAAGAGGTGGGAGGATGCGGGGCCACGACTGTCCATGGCGGTGGACCAGACCTGTGAGGACTGCTGCTGATGCTGGCGGTGGCGTGGACACAGGGGCGTGTGGGGGGAATGGCAGCAGTTGGTGGCCTGGAGCCTCAGGATGCACAAGTGGACAACCCAGTGGCTGGGAATCACCTCCCAGCAGGCCAAATTCAGAAAACTGGGGAGGCAAGGGGAAGGGATCAGTAAAGTCTGGCAGTCAGTAGGGGGACCCTGGCTCCGGCATCCAGGTTCAGGAACAGAAATTGAAACAGGGATGCAATGATGTACCAGAGCTGGGTGTTATGAAAGGAGAGCAAAGCACAGTTAAGGCCAGGCTCCACCAGCAGTGGGGAAACGGGATCCAGATCAGATGCTGGGCTCGGACACCCTGACCAGGGTCCCACTTAGGTCCCTGAAATAGAGGTGGCAAAAGAGGTCTGGTCAGGGGCAGAGAGCCAGCTCGCTGACATCAGTTAGGTGGCCCTATTCCCCACCTCCAGTTTGAGCCTGAATTGAGAGGCAGCAGTTGCTTTGGTGGAGCTCTGGCCTGGGAGTGGCTGGCACCCAACCCCCAACACCACACAACGGGGGACTGAGCAGCAGCCCCGGGGGAATGTGACCTTGGGAAGCAGGGGCCAGTCAGGTCTGGAGGGAAGGGGCAGAGAACACTTTGGAACTCGGTTCACAGTGAGCAACTTCCCAGGAAAGTGCCCCGAAGAGCTCACTGAAGGCAGTGGTTCCACGAGCAGCAGCCTCCCTGGGAACCCGTTAGAACTGCAGACTCTCTAGCCTCACCTCAGTCCCCGGTATCAAAAACTCTGCCGGTGGGGCTGGACAATCTCTGTTTTTATAGGCTCTCCTGGTGATTCTGATTCTAAAGGTTGAAAATCTCTAAGCAAGGTTCTCAGGGAAGACATTCATTTGTTCACAGTTGTTCTCAAACTCTACCTTATATCGGAATTGCCTAGAAGGTTGGTTAAAACACAGATTGCTGGAGTCCCTGACTCAGGGGGATGGGGCAGGGCCTGAGAATTTGCATTTCTGACTAGTTCATAGGTGATGGCTGTTGCTGCTGGTCCAGGGACCACACTTTGAGAACCACTGATTTAAATACCTTGGGACAGGATATAATCCTCCGGCTGCAAGTGAGCTTTACCCAGACTGTATCTCTGGGGCAATCCCAGGGCCCAAGAGGAAGCACCAGTTCCAATTAGGCAATGTGATGGGCTGAATGTTTGTGTTCCCCCTTCCAAGTTCATATGTTGAAGCCCAGTGTATTTGGAAATTGGGCCTATAAGGAAGTAATAAAGGTTAAATGAGGTCAGAGGGGGGCCTTAAATCTGAGAGAGCTTGTACCTTTATAAGAAGAGAAACAGACACCAGAGCTCTTTCTCTCTCTCTTCTTTGTGAGGACACAGCAAGAAGGCCATCTAGAAGCCAGGAAGAAAGGTCTCACCAGAAACCATATCAGCCAGCACCTTGATCTTAGACCTCCAGCCTCCAGAGCTGTGAGAAACAAATTTCTATTGTTTAAGCCACCCAACCTGTGGTGGTTTGTTATGGCAGCCTAAGCAGTTTAAGGCAGACTCAGGGACTAAACAACCTGAGTATATCAGCAGATTTAATCAAAGAGAGTGAGAGAAAGCGTTCCATGTATCCCCCTCAGCTGGCAGCACAGATGAACCCCGTCTATGGTCTTCTGCAGTTTCAGACCCATCCTCACCTTCTGAGTGATCCTTCTCCTTTGCCTTCATTCCCAAACAACCCTATGGAACTGCCTTTAAAGTCTCTTCCTGATCCCTCCTCCTCCTCCATCCCTCCACTAACAGCCCCTGCCCAGCCCCAGTGCAGGCCTTCATCTCTGGTTCAAGGTCATACCCTGAGCCTCCAAGTGGCCCTCTCTCCCTCTGCCTCCGTCTCCTTTCACCTCTGCCCCCGATGAATCATCTGAAGGGCAGTTAGGAGGAGCAGGGCTCAGCCAGCCAGTGAGTACCTGCGGAGGCAGCAGCCGCAGGTCAGGGAGGCTCAAGGAAGATTTATTGGCCACTAAACTCAGCCAGAGGGGGTGGAAAAAGAAGGCAGAGTGTAATCAAAGTGATACTTTATGTTGGTCCATCTGAGGAAAATAATTGTTCCACTGGAACATCATTACACTATCATTTTCCTACTCCTGTGCCACTTACGGGGAAATAGAAACTCACTTTCTTCTTCATAATAAACCGCAATTTCAATAACCCAAAAGGGTTTTTCTGAGATGGAGTCATTCTCCATCCTCCGGTGATATAAAGACAGGTGCCCGCTCCAAATTCCCAGGCTGGGGCAAAGGTCTCAGCAGCTCCTTAGAATAGCTGTCCCCACTTCACCATGCCCTTCTTGCCCATCACTCAGATGACTGTCTATCCCAATTTGCCGGGATTAAAGGGTTCTCCAAGATGCTGGACTTTCAGCACCAAAACCAGGTCGGTACTGGGCAAATCAGGACAGCTGGTCACCCTACCTGCCACCACCTGGGGACAAGGGAGCAGCACTGTGCATTTCACAAGTATTTGTTAAGTACCTACAATGTGCCAGCCACTTTTCCAGATTGCTGGGAAGCAAGCAGTGTACAAAGCCCATGAAAACTTGCCCTCGGGGAGTTTACATCCTAGTCAAGGAGACAAACAATAAACATGATAAATAAGTGCATGACATAATGTACTAGAAAATGCCATGGAGAATAATAAAACAGGAAAGGAAGATTGACAATGAGGGGTGGAAGTTTGTAATTTTAAGTAGGGTGATTGGGGTAGGACTCATTAAGAAGGTGTCATTTGAGCAAAAGTTTGAAGGAGGTGAGGGAGCAAGTTACAACGATATCTGAGGGAAGGGCATTCCAGACAGACAGATAAGCCAGTGCAGAGGATCACAGGCAGAGCTTGACTTCTGTATTCAAGGAATTCCATGGAGGCCCTTGGGGCTGGAGCAGAGTGAGCAAAGGGAAAGGGAAGGAGAGAGAAGTGGCAAATGTGACCAGAGAGGCCAGACTTGGTAGGGTTCTATAGATCATGATGAGACCATTTGGCTTTTACCTGGAGGAGGTGGAGGAAAGGACACAGTTCGATTTATGTTTTCATGGACTTGCTCTGACTGCTGTGGAAGATCATGGAAGACAAGTTAGGAGGCTGTCACAGTAACATGAAGAAGCAATGACTGTGCCTTAGACCAAGATGGTAATAGTGGACTTGGTAAAAAGGAGCTGGATTCTTTTGAAGGTGAAGTTGATAGAGTTTCCTGATGGAGATTGGGCATGAGATGTGAAAGCAAAAGAATCAGCATGACTTCCAGTATTTAAATGCACAGGGGCCATCATTAGATCGTAGAATAAATAATACATATTTCAAAGACATTCTACTCCCAAAAACATGCAGTTGAGATATTGCTGGATTTAAGTTAGAGACTAAGATGCACTTCCAAATAGAATCATTAAGACTCTGGAGTATGGTCTTTAATGCAGAATAGAATTGCATTCATCCTGGGGCCTGGGGCTGAGTAACAGGGCCACCTACCCAAGGTCAGCTCTCTAGCCTACTGGCTGACTCAGTATAGTCCAGCAGTTAAGAGGTTAGATTTGCGCTTAAACTCTCTGAGGTAAGTTTTCTCATCCAACGATTTTCTCATCACAACGATTATTGTGAGAATTGAGTAAGATTATGTTCATAAAATACGTAACACAGGGCCTAGACCCTGGAAAGTGCTTCTTTACTGGTAGAGATGTTTAACACTCTTTGAACCGTGTTGAAATTCTGACAGTGACCAGCAGAGGGCATCACCAGCAGGAGACGATGGGGCTGTGCTGCTAGGGAGACTGGCATACCTACCTTGGGTCCACTAATCTGGTGAAAAAATAAACTAAAAGTAAATAAATAAACAAACAAACTAGCTCCGCATAAATAATACATTGGGATTATGTTTCTCCTCTCTCCTCTTTCTCCCTACACCTTTTTGCCAAATTTTACATTTCCCCGGATTCTCCCCCTCATTACAGAAACCCACTGCTGTGTGAAATGGATCTTCTATTTTCAGGTTCCCCTTGCTCAGAACAGCCCCAAAGCCCTGGCATTAGAGGAGAATAATGTACCGACCTCCACCATCAGTCAGTTCTTACCTCCTCCCCAGAGCCCTGAAGGAGACCAGATGACTCTTCGAGTACCCTGGGTGTGGGAAGGATGGAGACGAGCAAAGATAAAGTGTGCCCAATTTGTTCGGGTCCCTGGAAATTCTGCTTCTTATCTCCCCTACCATTGCTTCATCACATTGCCAAAATTACCTCGATGATATATTTTTTTAATTTAAGAATTCATTTTCACTTCAAGAAAGAGGAACACGGCAGCCTGATAAGAAATTCCATCTGTCTTCAAGAAAAAGGGTCGTGGGTTTGGGTGTCACGAATCCTGTAATGTCTTAAATTAAGCTGCCACTTTTGAATGCTTTCTTCGTATTTATGAAATGATTATTCTGCAGAGGTGCATTTAATATTGTTAAAATAATGATTATGCATGTTTAATACATCAATTTAAGTTATTATCTCCCATGCTATAAAATGCAGGATAATTTCATAAATAATTACAAAGCATTTACAAATGGCACCTTAATGCAAAGCATTCTTGCTAATCCTTTATCTTTCACAAACACAGAAATAACAATTAGATTCCTGTAATGGAAAAGGGAGGTTATGTTCGAGAATATGTCACCTCCTTACTGAATGCAAATAAGGAGGCAAGGAAAAAAAATTAAAGCCCTGGGTAGAACCAGTGCACTTTTCCCCCTTCCTGACAGATGGAAGATGTCTGTCCAGGGTATCATTAGTCTACGCACCCGGCTTTCTCTCTGCAGGCACTGGGGAGCAGGGGAGTGTAGCCTCAGGGAAAGGAGGAATTTTGAACCCCTTTGAGGAAAAGTAATTCTGCCTCCTGCTAATTTCTTTTGAGAAATGGAGAAGCTGTTAGTACAGAGGTCTGACCATCGGGTTAGAATAAGAAGCACTTTTCCCCACCCACCCCCAACTCCCACACACACATACATAGGGAGGACATCCCTAGATTCTTAGAAGTTTGATCCAGATCTTGAACCACTCCAAAGGACGAATTGAGTTATAGGTCACTAGGGACCATATAATATAAAAATCCTTCAGTTTCCATCCTTCAGTTTGCCTGTCAATTAATACAGACTTAGGGAGGCAGGAGATCCCCTCAAGAAGCTTACACTCTGGATGGGGAGCCTGAATGTTCACATTTGAAACTACTCAGTAACACAGACAGCATAGAGCTGAGGTTAAATCAGCTAAAGTAAAATTCAGTTGACATGAAGTAAATCAGGAAGGCTTTTTGGAAGAAGTGAGACGGAGCCAAGTCACAGATCGATGGAATCAAATAAATCAAAGACAGGCTGAGGATGCTGAAAGAGACAATGCACAGTGTATTTAATGCACTTCTCTCTCTCTGTGTGTGTCCTCTCATGCACACAGTAAGCACCAGCTGTGATTCAAGCCAGGACATCAGGAACCAGGCTTGGTCAACCCAAGGAGATATTTTGGGATAACGCCCTTTGCATCCCACCAAGTCAGTCTGTCTTTCAAAGGCTGGACAGTGGCAGAGGTAACTCTGAGTAGAGGAAGGAGGTCCTAAGCAGCCCTGCAGCCAATACAAACCCCAGCTCTGCAGAAACAGACAGCTCCCAACTCAGACAACTCTCTATAAAACTGAGATGTGGAGGGGAAAACAGAAGGGGCAAAACCTCAAGGGTCCTGATGCTGGGACATCAGCTCCTATAATGGTGCATCAGTGTTACTTACACACCAGCAGAGCTAGTGAGCCACTGTAGACTGACTCCCCAAATCTGGGGAGGAGGAGAGGTAGACAAAGTTGATCAAGAATAGACCACCAATCAGTGGGCCAGCAAGCTGGTCTGTGTCAGGCTGCAGCCCTACGAAGGAGGTTGCCGACAGTTCCTAGTGGGCTGAGAAGCAGGCTGCTATCACAGCTCAGAAGTAAGATCCTCAAAGAAGCTGAAGGGCATCTCCTCCACTCCTGTCAGTCCCAGGGCCAAGCAGGGAGACAAGACAGACTGAATTCTTACAGCTCAGTCCCTGAGCCCTCTCCTGCAAAAGATGGCCAAGAATTCATTACTAGGAACCCATGCTAATTGCACTTTCTCCTCCCACATCTCACCCCCATCACTTCCTCCACCACCATGACCACATCTGCAGAGGTCCTGGCCTGGTTCTCAACACTCAACTAGCCCCGGTTCTGGCAACAAGTTGCTAGGTGACTGACCACAGGCAAAAGAATGAATCTCTCTGGTTCTCACACACAAATCCCGAGTCCTAGGGACCCTCCGATCTCTCGTCTTGTGTCTCTGTCTCCCTCCTATGTCCTCTGCACTATAGCTTTGGCAAAATCAACTAACCCACTAATGAACTCACAGAAACAGGATATCTGCATAGCTTCAAAGCATCTCCCCAAAACATGTACTGTCTACCTGGTGGTTTTAGCACCTCTCCATAAATTCTTTGTTACTGTCCTCCAGAAGGTGCAGCTTAATTTACATCCCCTTGACTGTGGGATGGACTTAGTGAGTTCCTTCTAACAAATAGAGTACGGGAAGGGAAAAATAGTGATTTTTCAGTAGAGAATGCTGATGAGAAATTACCCAGAGGGGATAAAGTGTGCAGCTTCTCCAGAGCAGGAAGCCTTTTCTAGTTCATCTGGATAATAAGGAACACATAGGCAGGAATGCTAGATTATTCTGGAAAACCAGGCTGACGCTACCCTTTTAGAGAGTGCTTAGAAGGGCTTACTTCCCCAGTTTAAGTCGTGTTAAGATTGTGAACCTTGTGATATCGCTGGATGAGACAGGCAGTCCACCTCGGTGTTACTATTCCTAAAAGTCCACTTGTGTGGGCTTCCCTGGTGGCGCAGTGGTTGAGAATCCACCTGCCAATGCAGGGGACATGGGTTCGAGCCCTGGTCTGGGAAGATCCCACATGCCGCGGAGCAACTAGGCCCGTGAGCCACAACTACTGAGCCTGCGCGTCTGGAGCCTGTGCTCCGCAACAAGAGAGGCCGCGATAGTGAGAGGCCCGCGCACCGCGATGAAGAGTGGCCCCCGCTTGCCCCAACTAGAGAAAGCCCTCGCACAGAAACGAAGACCCAAAACAGCCAAAATAAATAAATAAATAGAGTTCCCTTAAAAAAAAAAAAAAAAGTCCACTTGTGTTGCTTTATGTCACAAAGTCAGTACCTGGGGTTATTTCACTACCACTGAACACACGAAGCTCCCTCTTGCCTCATGAGCTTTGCTCACACTGGCCTGCCCCCTGCCTTCCTGCTGGTCCCAACACACCAGCTTAAAGGGTCAGTCCCAAGCTCACCTTCTCTGTGGCTCTCCCGCTGGCACACTCCCTCTTTTGGATCTTAGGGCATTTGCTGTCCACATCACTCGTTTCGCTCCTTATAAGCAGAGAGTGGCTTTCCAGGAGTAACACCCAACTCGGAAATGCCACCTCCCCAGCCCCTACTTTCCCCAACGACTCTTTAAGGCTCAGACCCTCAGCCCTTCCGAGAACAGGGCAACAGTGCCTCCTGGGGACTGATACGAGGAACTGCTGACTCCACACCACTTCCCCACATCCCTACAGCTCTTCAGAGCCTGGGCACCCACTGCTGCATCCTGCCTTCTTTCTCTTTCACCACCTCTCAAGGCTCAGTGCATTTCAGCACAAGCAATCTCGTTCCCGCGTAGGCACACACCCTTTTCCGGTTCTATGCTGGGTTTTTCCCCCTTTCTCTCTCTAACTCTTGCTGAAGCGCCCCAGGATTCCTTTCCTCCCTCTTTTTGTTACATTTGTGAACAAACTAATGACCTTAATTGAGACCAGTAAAAGAGCTAGCCTCATTATATAGCAATCAGGGAGGGGGAGGGACAACCCTGAGTTTTGCACAGAAATTAGATGAAATAAAGATTCAGTCCCATCGACTTCTAAAACCCTTGAAAATACTCCGAAAGTCCATTTAGGTTTTTCCATAAGTCTCTCTCTACTTTCTCATCCTTTTCTAATCATTTTTCCTCAGACTCCAATATTCAAAATAAAAAATGTTTACCTATTTTATTCGATGCTATCATATTTCTCTTTTAATTACTAGCTTTGCAAGAGTATTGCTTTCTGCTATTTTTCATGGCAAATGCACAGCACTTAATCTGTACTATGGGTTAAATAGGTTTTTGGCAGCCAGCCCAGGAGCCTCGCCCGCACTGACACCTTTGTTGTTGTGGGAAAAAACTTCAGACAACTAACTCAAAGGAATTTTTGGAACTCAACCCATTTATAAGTCAGGAATTGCCTGGGCTGCCATGGATGGTTATTTGATTGGTTTGGGGGATATAGGTCTTTCTTTCTTGTTTCCCAAATGAACTCATTCAATATGCAACAAATACATATTAAGGCCTACCACAGGCGAGCCCTACGCCAGGCCCAGGGGATGCTACAGGACCCAGTTTAGTTTCTGCCCTCACAGAAGGAGACAGACAGGGAAGCAGGCAAGTCCAAGGCCAGGTGGTAAGGGCTGCAATGGGGGTATGTACTAATTGGGGTTCACCAGAGAAACGGAGCCTATAGGAGATTTTATACATATATATATATATATATATATATATATATATATATATATATATATATACACACACACACATACATACATATACATATACACATAAAGAGAGAGATTTATTTTAAGGAATTGGCTCATGTTATTATGGGGGCTGGGAAGTCTGAAATCTGTAGGGCAGGCTGGCAGGCTGGAAATTCAGGTAAAAGTTGGTAGTCTTGACTCTGAAATTTGTAGGGCAGCTAGAAGGCAAGAAACTCAAGGGAGAGTTCTATGTTGCAGACTTGTGGTCGAATTTCTTCTCATTCAGGAAACCTGTCTTTACTCTTAAGACCTTCAGGGGATCGGATGAGCCCCACGCCCCCAATTATGGCAGGCAATCTGCTTCATTCAAAGTTTGGTTGTCAGTGTTGAGAACATCTAAAATATATCTTTGCAGCAACATCTAGACTGGTGTTTGAGCAAACAACTGGCCACCATAGCCTCGCTGAGTTGACACACAGAATGAACCATCACACTGTAAAAGCTCAGGAAGCCGTACAGCCCAAAGGTGCTGCTCCTATCTATCTGAGTCTAGGGGAAGGAGGTACAAGCTGAGACCTGAAACAGGGCTTACTTAGCCAGGTGAACATTTGGCAGAGAGAACCAACGCAATCCTCCACACCCCCTGGGTGGTCTAGTCCATGACGGACTCAAGAGTATTACACTGCCTTCTGCGCACCCCTACCCTCCAACATGCACATGCCCGCACTTCCTCAACACCCTAGGAGGGGCGGCCAGCCTTCTGTCTGCTCGGGTTGCCAAGGGCAACCTTGGCCCAGGTGGGTATTCACCTAAGGCCAATAACCCTGAGACTGGCCGGCTCAGGAATGAGTGTCTCCCCTCCCCCTCCTCCAGGAGGCGCCGGGCTCCTGCAGAAACACTCGCTCCTGGCATCTGCTTCGCGCTCACATCCAAGAATGTGAATCTCTCCATTTGACCCCCCCCCCCCCGAGGATGCAACCCAGCCAGGCCCCATGCCCAGGTCTGCCAGGTCGCCCCCTGCCCGCCTCCCACCGGGCCCCGCCCCCAGGGGGTGGGGCGGGGAGAGCATCTGGCGCCACCGCCTGAACAGTCCATCAGCCTTCACACCGCTGTCACCACCAGACGTGGTGGAACGAAAACAAAAGACGTGACAAATTTGTCCTTTTCTCTTTCATAATTAACCAAAATATCTCAGCATGTAGCAAAGCACGGCTCCTAATTAACAGACAGGCGAGAGGCGATTAAGAAAAAAAGCCGCAGCCCCTCTCCACACCCCTCCCCCACTCGCTCTCCCTCCCTACCTTGCCGACCCCCTCCCCAACCCCGGTAATTATATCTGCGGGAGAGAATGATATTCTGGTCAGACACGACAGACAGAAAGAGCCCAGTCCCCAGCGAGGCAATTAATATTTCACACCTGCCAAAGCGCCGTGGCCAGGGGAGGGGGAGAGGCTGGGAAGGCGACCGTATTGTCACAAGGCCAGGGTGTGCAAAAGCCAAGTGGGGATAGTCCTTCTGTCGGGCTGCGGGAATGGGCAGGCCAAGCTGGCACAGAAAACAACTCTTTCGGGTGTGTATGGAGGGGCGGGGGTTTAGGGGGAGCATTGGACAGAACAAAGAATCCGCCAGTTGCATCTGCTCTTTAGCTGCCGTCCTACTCTGGTACCCATCTCCTGGCTCACTCCACACACATTCCCTCCCCACGGAAAGGGTGGCATGACAGGTGGGGAGGGGACAAATACAGAAGTGGGCACAAAACATTCACTTGTGCCCACCCACCCCGAGTCCCACAGATTCATATGCTGCCCGCAGGGGCATTATTCATATGCCAACCCTGCCCACCACAGACACGCATCCTCACATCCTCTCTGGTGCTCCCCAGGGAGCCCACACACGTGTACACACACACACTCACACTCATGCTTTTACATACACACACAACCATTCCCAAGTCAAACAATCAGCAAAGAGTTAGTGACCATTTATTATGTTCAAGTTCCTGCCCCTTGAGATTCTAGCATGAGTTATGGAGATAGAACTATTGTGGATTTAAAAACAAAAAAAGGACGTACACTACAAAGCCATGACTGGTAAGTAATACTTGCGAGATATGAGTGGCATCCTAGCCTGCTCTGAGCACTTGCTAGTCGTCAGGTACGCTCACCAGCCGCTTCACATCCCTTCTCTCATTCACTGCCTATAAAAATCATAAAAGACACAGAACACCACTGCATTTTACATACAAGAAATCTGAGACTCCTGGGGGTTAGGCATTTTACCCAAGCTGAGATTTAAGCTCTTCTGTCTGATGCCAAACTCATGTGACCTATTCACAGTAGCCGAAAGGTCGAAGCCACCCAAGTGTCGGTCCACGGATAAATGGATAAACATTATGGAATATATATATACAATGGAATATATTAGGCCTTAAAAAGGGAGATTCTGACACATGCTACAATATGGACGAGACTCGAGGACATTAGGCTGAGTGAAATAAGCCATTCACAAAAAACTACTGTATGATTCTTATATGAGTGACCTAGAGTAGTCAAATTCATAGAGACAGAAAATAGAATGGTGGTTGTCAGGGGCTGGGAGAGGGGGGAATGGGGAATTAGTGATTACTGAGTACAGAGTTTCAGTTGGGGAGGATGAAAACATTCTGGAGACGGATGGTAGTGATGGTTGTACAACAATGTGAAAGTACTTAACGCCACTGAATCGTAAATTTAAAGATGGCTGTGATGGTAAATTTTATGTTATATGTTTTAACCACAATTTAAAAAACAAAACAAAACCAACTGGCATTGTTAAATACCATGCCAAGGGAGTAGAGAAGGAAGATCACTGTGGGCTTGGTGGCCAGAGCAAGTGTGTGGAGGAGTGAGATTTGAATGGGGCCTTGAAAGGAGGCGAGGACTCGAATGGCAGGGGTTAGGGTGTGAAAGTTGGCAATATACCAAACAAAATGCACATGAGAAATTGGTGCCTCCGTGAAGGAGGGGACCTGCGGAGACCATTTCAATGCAGAGGAAACCATTTTATTAGAGATGACTCTAGAAGGGATACCTGAGCGGCCAGTTGGATTGGATGTCATTCTGCACTCTGGATTCCAGAGTGAAGATTTTAAACTTTCCAAGGACAACAAAGCCCCCATTGAAGAAGGAAGTGGGAGATGAGTCTGGCTGAAGTGTAGGGGCCTGAGGAGGTAAGAGGCCACTAGGACCAGATAGGAGACTCGGACAAGGGGCCTGAGGCCGAGCAGAGGAGTTTGAATGTCCACCAGACAATGGGGATCCTTGGGAGGGCTGAGTGGGGCATGGCAGGGGGACCCTGGGGCTTGAAGAGATTATTCAGACAGAGATGAAGGTGAAGATAGTCAGAAACACAGTTAAGAACCAGCGAATGAGAGAAGACAGAGCCTCACCCAGGAAGAAGCCACCGCCCTTGGGGAATGCACTGCATGAGAGAACAAACAGGTGGATGAAAGGTGACCTCTGGCTTTACTGATGGAGAAACAGGAGTGTGGCAGCATCAGGGACCCTAACGCCTTGCAAGGAGGAGCACAGCCCACGTGGGAAAGAGAGTAAATGACGGAAGGTGCGGTTCATCCTGGCCTGCAGTGCGGTCCCTACTCAGGAATGGTAATACTCATCCCTGGTGCTACCAGCCTTGCCTATTCTGCCTCCAATACAAATCTAGATCCTTGCTTCTCTCCAACATTTTTTTTTTGCCACCACCCCAGTCCAAGGCATGACCCTCTGCTTTCCTTCGCTAAGTCATAGAAATAATATTGACCCCAATATACCGATTAGGAAACTAGATTCTGTATGGTGGAATTACTTGTTAAAAGAACTGCAAAACTTATATTGATAGATCCTATTCAGGAACCTGGGTCTCCTAACTCAAAATTGGAGCAACTCTTGGGTGCAGAGACTTATGAGATCGTTTGCCATCATTCCCTTCTCCCGAGAAGTTTACAATCAATTTAAGCTCATCAAAAACGCATGTAGGGGCTTCCTTGGTGGCGCAGTGGTTGAGAATCTGCCTGCCGATGCAGGGGACACGGGTTCGAGCTCTGGTCTGGGAAGATCCCACATGCCACGGAGCAACTAGGCCCGTGAGCCACAACTACTGAGCCTGCGCATCTGGAGCCTGTGCTCCGCAACAAGAGAGACCATGATAGTGAGAGGCCCGCGCACCGCGATGAAGAGTGGCCCCGCTTGCCGCAACTGGAGAAAGCCCTTGCACAGAAATGAAGACCCAACACAGCCAAAAATAAATAAATAATTAATTAATTTTTTAAAAAAACGCATGTAGGTAAAAAGGATAGCATATATCTGACGCTAGTGTGAAATGAGTTTATAGCAAGGCAGGTGGGGGAGTAGAGAGAGCACGAACGTTAGGGACCCAGACACATGGCTGGAATCTCATCTTCCCTTGGTGAGATCGTGAGATCATGAACTCATGGGTGCATTACTTAAAAAGCCTCAATATCTTCGTTAGTCAAGGGCTACCATTTCTTCATTTATTCACTCCTACATCCATTTATTCAAAAGTAAATGTTGAACAGATAGTCTGAGTCAGGCATTGTGCTAGGCACTGGAGATAGAATGCTGAACAGGACACACAGCGTCTGCCCTCAAGGAGCTTATGTTCTGGTGGTGTGGGGTCTGGGATGGAGACCAGAAAGAAGCTCTGCTGTAGCGCAGCCAGGGGACAACAGAGACTTGGATTGGGCAGTGGTGTGGAGGCAGAGAGAAGAGAATGGATGCAAGTTAAGTGCTAGAGGTAAAATTAACAGGACTTGCTGATAGGTTAGGTGGTAGAACCAGAAGAAAGATAGGGGAGAAGAGAGTGACTCCTGTAATAAGAGTTAGAAACAACCAGATACTTGGCAGAGTGCCTAGCACACACTGGCGCTTTACGGATTCTGAGCACTGAGGGAACTAGAATAACTGAATCCAAGTGACGTTTCTACAGAGGAGGGCAGGAGTAATGGAGAAAGACTTCTGGAGGAGGTGAATTTCGAGCCAAGTTTAAAGCAGAAGAGGCAAGTGGATTGACATGGGGATGGAGAAGGAGGGCGTCAGGGGTTTCTGGTGGGAGGCAGAAAGGCCTGGACCAGGCATCAGTTTGGAGGTGGGAACTGTGAGTCACCAGACTTAAGAATCAGTTAGGGTTGCACACAGGAGGATTCTGCCTAATATACGAGTAAGACATATGTAGGATTTTAAATTAAAATAGAACTAAGTCCAGATCCTCAAAACAAGTTCCTGACTCCTCTTCAGATCTGTGAGCCTAGATTGGGAGATTTTTTTCCTCCATTTGGAGACTGTCTCCTTCTATGCACATAAAGGAGAAAAAACTTTGAGCTTAAAAGGCTACAAGAGGCCGTGGGGTGTGGGATCGGGCAGGCAAGGACCAGCACCGGAGCCCAGAGCCATCTCAGCACCTCTAGCCAGCTGTCTCCTTGGAGGGTGTCCTAAATGGAGAGCCCACCCAATGGCCCTTATGGGTCTTCCTGTTTTAGCAGCTGCTGCCCACACAGTCTCTGCTTAATTTTCAGCATCCACTCTTGAAGGCTGCATTGTCTAACGCGGAAAAGCTACTTAAGCTTCAGATTGGAGTGGCTCAACCCCTGGCATATACACCTCCCCACCCCAAACATTTCCCCCATCCGTGGCTGCCACAGTCTGTGTGGGTGGCAAAGGCCCAGCCCCTGTGAAGGTAGTGCAGAAGTGGCTAGAAGCTGCTCCTCCAACAGGTGGGGCCGTGCCTTCCCCGTCCTCAGTACCACCTATGCCTGGTTCTCTAGCTCAGCACTTCTTAAAGTATGGTCCACAGAGCCCTGGGGTTCCCCAAGACACTTTCAGGCGTCCACAAAGTCAAAATATTTTATAATAATATTAAGACATTATTTATCTTTTTTCTCTATGTTGACATTTGCACAATGGTGCAAAGGCATCGGTGGGTAAAACTGTCGACACCCACATGAACCACAGTAATGGCACCAGACTGAACTAATAGTCATTTTATGTTTTCCTCATCTCATACTCACAGTTTTATGAATGTTCTTCATGAAGCAGCAGAAATCATTAATTATATTAAATCTCAACCCTTGAGTCACATCTTTTAAATTTCTGTGTGAGTAAATGAGAAGTACACATAGAGCATCTCTGCAGACACTGAAACCCAGTCCCGAGTGAAAAGCACTCAAGCAGCTGAGCTGTGAACTAAACAAGTTACTCCTTTCACAAAACACCATTTTTATTTGAAAGAACAACTAACAAGCTATGGTAATTTAGACTTATGTTTTGGGTAGAATTTTCTCGAAAATGAACAAAGTGAACCTGTCACTTTAAGGAAAACAATTGACAGATATGTGGCCAATGATAAAATTTGACTTTCATGTGGAAATTTTGGAAAATTTGTATTCACCACCATGAAGTGATAGCTTCCCAATACTTAAAATCTTTCTTGATGAGGTCAGTGATGATAGTAACAATCTATTTTTTGTTTTGGGTTTTTTTTTTATCTTATATAATGAAGTGTGTTAACTTTTGGAAATCTACATAACTCAGTGAAATAATATTTTCCAAATGCCCAAGGCATGAGTCTACAAGACCATGCCTGCATAAAAGAGCCATTGGAAGCAGAAGAATCACCCATGTATTTTTATACAATACATACAACAGGGTATAAAATGTTCATTGATATGGTTTCAGATTCTCAATTGCAAATAACCTTTAAGAAAATGTCATATTTTGAGTTTTAGTGTAGGATCAAAGATGATTAGCCACAATTATCTAAAGAAATTACGAAAAACTCCTACCTTTTCTAACTACATATTTGGATGAGGCTGGATTTTCTTCACATTTTCAACCAAAACAACAAATCCCAACAGATTGATGCAGAAGCCGATGGGATCCAGTCAAACATGAAAAAGATTTTTTTTAATGCAAAACAATGCCACTCTTCTCACAAATTTTTTTTTTGTTTTGGAAAATATTTTTCATAAAAATATGTTATTTATATTAACCTGGAATAGCTCTATTACTATTATTTCTATGTTCTACTGTTATTTTTAAATAAATTGAAAATAAGTTTTTTTGAATTTCCGTTTTAATGTCTAATACAGGAACTATTGTATTAGAAATACAACCCACATGAACAAATGCTCTTTGGAGTCCTAATAATTAAGAGTGTAAAGGACTCCTGAGACCAAAACGTTTGAGAATCCCTCTCTAGCTCACTGTCTCCATCGCCATAACACCTCTCTTTGGACCTGGGGCCCTGGTGCTCCTCCTGCATCCAAGCCCCAGGGTCCAGTTTCTAATTCAGAACATCAACCCCAGATCCATAATGCCTCTCCAGATCCTTCCAGGGATTCCATTGCAGGGTGGTCTATGAGGGCTCCAGCCTGCCATGTGTCCCCTGTCCTCAGCACCTATATCTGCTCACACACACAACACACACACACACACACACACACACACACAACAATTACTATAGACAGTAAAGACCCAAGTCCTCCTTGGAGTAACTTTTTGATCCTGGAAAAGTCAAACTCTCAGGCTTTATTTTCCTCAACAACAATACACAGATGTCAATAGCTACAACCATCCTAATGGGGCTGTTGTGAGAATCGAATGAGACAACGGGTGATACTAGATATTCTCCATCTGCAGACCCACCCTCACCTTCCCCCACCCTGCTCTGTGGCCCGGGAGGCTTCCAGTTGGCCCAATGGGAGGCACTGGTGGGGGACTCCAGAGGGCAGGAGGAGAAAGAGGTTGGAAGGCTCGTCACCCTCTGACACGCACACACGTGTACACCCCAGAGTTTGGCAGTGCCTCTAGAGGAGACAGAGCTGCTGTTGGACACCCCCTCAGGCCTCGGAATGATCTTTTTTGGCCCCAAGGTGCCTGACACCCCCCTTGTTGGTTTCCTTTAACAGCCCACACCTCTGTGAATAGCTCCTCCTTTAAATTCTCCTCAGTCACATTGTCTGGGTATGCCATTTAGTTTCTGCAGGGACCTTGATTGATACAGTATGTGAAACACTGTAAATTTGGATGTGTCCGCACCAAAGAAAAGTCCTTTTCTTTCTAACCTAAAGTCTTCTATGACCACAGGGCATCCCCAGCTCCTCGCTCCCCCTCCTAGTGAGGCAGGAGGAGACAGAGATTTAATTCCACTCAATGCAGTTTGTTCTCAGCACCACTTACGTCCAAGACACTGCGCAAGGGATTCACAAAGAATCTCAAGAAAAGGAACAAACACCCTGTGCTTTCCCATCTTTGTGCCTTTCCTCCTGATGTTACCTGCAACCCAAGCATTCTTCTCCTTCCATCAGTCAAAACCCTCAGATGTCACCTTCTTAAGAAACCTTCCCATGTTCCCCAACAATAAATAATGTCTTTCTCACCCAAACACCTCTTTTCAAGCACTTATCTCATTTTAACTTGTATTATTCAATTTGATTCAACTCATGTTTACCCAGTGCTTTTTTTATGCCAAGCCCTAAGCCAGACACTGAGCAGTGCAAGGAAAAATATTAGACTCTACCTGCCCGAGGGGAGCTCACGCTCTTGCTGGAGAGACAGAAACATAAATACTTATGATGCAAAGGGAAAGAGGTCATAACAGAATTTTACACAAAATTCTATAGTTTGGTTAAGGGAAGCACTATGAAAACATCTAGATAGATGAGGGGAGATCAAGACCATTAGAAGGACAGCAGTACCCTCTCAGGGAGTAGGTTTAGGAAGGCTGGAAGCCTCAGTCGAGGAGATGCTCAGCACACAGGCGGCCAACATGGCACAGAGCATAAGAGCAGCCACTGGGGAGGGAGCTCGCTTCATCAGTGAGCCTGAGGCAATGCCCTTGAGTCCCTGCTCTGTCTGCTAATGGCTTGTAGGGATGACGTAGGACCTCCTTGTGCCCTCGTGAAGAAACTCAGAATGGCCTGGTGGCCAGTGGACCAGCAGAGGCTCGAGGTTTGATGAAAAAGCTGCAGGTCCTTTCCAATCAGAGTCCCAGAACTGGACCGTAGACACTAAAGGTGGGTGCCAGCGTGAATGCTCCAAACAGCCAGACAGGACCTCAGGGGTCGCCAGGTTAGGCACCAGCCCAGATCAGCCATTCTGCAGGAGAGACCAGGCAACTTGAAATGATGTCATGTGAATCCAAGACATCCTTCTCCCCACAGCAGCACAACGTCTTTTAAACCCTCTACCACAATGAAGGGGGCCAGAGAAAGGGAGAAGACATACCTAAGACTGAGCATTTACCCAAAAAGAATGAAACACCAGTTCCTGACAAGATGGCAAGCTAGCATAAGCTGCTAGCACCTTCCCCCAAAATTAATTTTGGAGAAACTACAGACGAGGAAATAAGTCATGGATCTGAGGATCTAAATATAAAACTACGAGAAACCCCTGGGAGAGAGAAGGCTCCCCAAAACTGAGAACAGTTGTGTTTGTGAAGGGGATGGGTGGTGGGTGAATGGGAATAGAGGGGGGAGAAGCCCTAGTGGGAGACTAGGTTGGCTCTGAAGGTCTGATCTTGTACCACTCTCCTCTCCCCCAACACACATACACGTGCACACACACAAAGCTACCCTGAGATGACCATTGTCTATGCAGAATAAGCAGCATCACAACCCAGACCTTCAGAATTACAAGAGTATTAGAGAAATCATAAAACTCTGCTGAGATGAGAGCTAATGGGGCCAGAAGTGTGCTTCCAGCTGCCCTTGGATGTTCACGCATCCACCCAACACTCCTCCCCATCCCCCAATAGTCAAGGTTGGTGTATCTACTAAGGATGTAGCTACCTCTCAAGTTCAGCTTCTTTCAAAGGAGAATGCCAGACAGAGAGGAGTTGCACAGTAAGGGAACAGTATCTAAAAGGGATCCTAAATTGGGAAGGGGCAGCAGTTTACTGGGTCAAATCAAGAGGGTTTCTGCAGAGCCAAAGGTTCTCTGCCTTGGAGCTCATCCTCACCTCTCTTCTTTAAATCCACCAAGAGGTAACAAACTAGGATTTTAGAACCTCTCCCACTACACATTACAGACAGCATAACTGTATTCCCAAGGGAAAGTATGTTTACAGGTCAAAATAATTTGACCTTGAGAAATAAAACCACTTTAAAAGAAAGATAACAAACTTAACATCATGCATCCCATGAAGCAAGATAATTGGGACAGCTGCACCAAGATTTTTAAAGAAGCATAATAAATAATCTCAACAAAAGTATTGAAATATGAAATAAGTTTTAAAAAATAAACAAATAGAAATCTTGTATTTGAATAATAATTGAAATAAATAAAAGAGATGAATGGCTGGATGGATAACCCTGAAGACAGAATATATAAACAAGAAGATCATGTTGAGGAATTCTCCTGGAAGTCAGCGAAAGAAGATAAAAAGAAAGAAATTAAAGAAAGACTAAGACATGCTGTAAGTAAATAGAGATACTAATATTCAAATAATGGAATTACAAGAAAGAAAGGAAACAACAGAGGGAAGGAAATATTTGAAGAAATTAAAAGATGAAAGACCTCAGATCGACAGGATTTATAGAGTGCCAAGTAGGATAATAAAGAGAAACCCACATCTAGAAATATTTTAGTGAAATTCAGAAATCAAAGATGCAAAAAAATTCTAAAAGTTTCCAGAAAGAAAAACAAGTTGGGCTTCCCTGGTGGCGTAGTGGTTGAGAATCTGCCTGCCAGTGCAGGGGACACGGGTTCGAGCCTTGGTCTGGGAAGATCCCACATGACGCGGAGCAGCTAGGCCCGTGAGCCACAATTACTGAGCCTGCGCGTCTGGAGCCTGTGCTCTGCAACAAGAGAGGCCGCAATAGTGAGAGGCCCGCGCACCGCGATGAAGAGCGGCCCCTGCTTGCCACAACTAGAGAAAGCCCTTGCACAGAAACGAAGACCCAACACAGCCATAAAAAAAATAAATTAATTAATTTAAAAAAAATTAGTCAAATTGCCTTAAAAAAAAAAAAGAAAAACAAGTCATCTAAAGAGGTAAAGACTGATTTTATCAGATTTCTTAACAGTACATTGGGTATAGGAAAACACAGATAAATATTTTTAAAGTATTAAAAGAAAAGAACACTGAACCTAGAATTTTACATATAGACAAATTGTCATTTATATGCAAGAGTGTCAGTAAGATATTTCCAGACATACGAGGTTTACATCACAAAAATCCCATTTTGATAACTCTTGGAAGACCACTCAAGTAAAGAGAAATCCAGGAAAGCGCTTCAAGAGAAATTCAATGGAAGAATGATCAAATACCCTAATAAAGCTTGCTGTTCTCTAAAAAAAGTAAGGATCAAACAAAAGATTTAAAAAGAAAAAACATATTTATAGCTCTCAAAGCTAAGATTTTAGATACTCTCAAGCAAATAAACGTAAGCATAGGCAACCACCATAATAATAAAAATAGAAGATATAACTTTTGAATAAGCATAAGACAATTTATCTATGCAATGAAAATAAGACAAAATAAAAACAAAAGGAATGTATAGTAAATGGAAAATATGAAATAATATGGCAGAAATAACTCCTTATTTAGTAGTATTACAAGACATAAGGTGATTTAGCTTACCAATTAAAACACTGAGACTCACTCTAAAATTAAAACAGTGTGGCATTGCTGTACTAGTAGACAGACAATTAAAATAAATTAGTAGGTACAGAAACAGGCCCAAGTGCATAAGGAAATTTTTTATATGATAAAGGCAACATCTCAAATCACTGACAAAAAAATAGAATTTGAAATAAGTGACGTTGAGACTACTGAATAACCATTTGGAAAAAGATAAAATTGGAATCATACCTCTCAGCCTACCCAAGAATAAACTGCAAATGCATCAGAGACATATGATACAACAAGGAAACCACACAAGTATTAGAGGAAAACAGGAGATGTACCTGATAATTTGGAATTGGTAAAGGCTTTCTCATTATGACTCAAAATCCAAAATCAATAAAAGATAATTCAACTACATGAAAAAATCTTTTGCATGGCTAAAATCACCATAAACAAAGTCAAAAGGCACATTATATACTGGGAAAATATTTGCAATGCATATCACAGATAAAGGGCTAATATTCCTAGTATGTAAACAGCTCACAAAAATCAAGAGGAAAAAACCGAAACAGAGATTAATGGAAAAAAAGCAGAGGGAGAGAGATATTAAAAAGATAATCAGAATAAGAGAAATGCCAATTAAAACTGCACTGATACCATTTTGCAACTACAAAATAGGCAAAATTTCAGAAGCTTCATAAGGCATTCTGTTGACAAGGATATGGGGAAATAGGCACTCAAAATCAATTCTGGTGAAAATGCAAGATGGTACAACCCCACAAGAGGGATTTGGCAATATCTCACACAATTGCATATGCATATAACTTTTCACCCAATAATCCTATTTATATTGATTTACTTTGAAGATCCATCTTCAAAAATATGAAATAAAATATGCACGAGGTTATTCACTGTAGTGTTATTTATAATAGCAAAATACTGAGAAAAATCTACATGCATATATGCAGAGCAGATTGCTAGAATAAGTCATTTTATATCCATACAATGGCATAATATGGATCTATAAAACTGAGAAATAGCTCTATAAATTGGTATGAAGTGATTTCCAGGATATTTTTAAGCAGAAGACACAGATACTATGCTATATTTTTGTAAGAAAGAAGGTGAAATAAGAATATATACCCAGGGGACTTCCCTGGTGGCGCAGTGGTTAAGAATCCACCTGCCAATGCAGGGGACACGGGTTCGAGCCCTAGTCTGGGAAGATCCTGCATGCCGCAGAGCAACTAAGCCAGTGTGCCACAACTACTGAAGCCTGAGTGCCTAGAGCCCGTGCTCTGCAACAAGAGAAGCCACCACAATGAGAAGCCCATGCACTCCAATGAAGAGTAGCCCCCACTTGCCCCAACTAGAGAAAGCCTGCACACAGCAACAAAGACCCAGAGCAGCCAAAAATAAATAAATAAATTTATTTAAAAAAAAGAATATATACCCATTTTTGCAAAAGAAACATATGAAGGATAAATCAGAAGCCAGTGGAAAAAACAAACAAACAAACAAAAGAAGCCAATGAAATTGGTCATCCGCAGGGAATGAGTTGAAATAAGGAAGAAATGCTAAGAAAGAGACACAAATGTCTCTCAAATGTACTATTTGTATAGTTTTGATTTTTTGACCCATGTAAATATTTTACCATACAAAAAATAAAATTAAATCATCAAACGTGGGGGAAGACCCTAAAACTGAATGTAAATAGAAACAAATGAACCTATCCACATGTTAAGTTGGTAAAATAACTATATAGAAAGAAAAAACTTTAATCCAACTAACTTTTGGTTAGTATTTGGACTGTACATCCTTGTTGAGACATATTCTAAAAATTAGAACTGTAAAGGAATTTTAACCTTTTCTAATAGTATTGTTTTGGTAGTGGTATGGGTACAGCAACTTCAAAATTATTTGCATGTGTTACGGCAATGAGCAAATGAGTAAATATATTGATGTTGTTGAGAGCCAGGGAGGTTAAGAACCTATTTGAGAGAATCACTGTGGAGGAATGAGATACAAATAAAGAATGGGAAAAGGAGAGGAAGAATCCTGTAGTATTGGATTAGAATTAGAGGTGTTAATACATGATTTTTTTAAGCATTCACTTTTCTCCAACCTTATTGAGATATAACTGAAGGACATGAAGCCACACATATATAAAGTATGCAATTTGTTCAGTTTTGACAAATGTGTGCACAAATAAAACCATCACTACAATAAAGATGATAAACATTTCCATCATTTCCAGAAGTTTCTTTCTGCTCTTAACATCCATCCCTCCTTCTGCCTCCATCCTCCATCTCTTTCCTGTCATTATAGATTAGTATGTAATTTCTGGAATTTTACATAAGTAGGAGTATATGGTATGTATTTTTTTTGCCTGGCTTCTTTCACTAAGTGTAATAATTTGAGATTCATCAATGTTGTGTATTCCTTTTTGTTGTTTTTATTCCTAAAATTGGAATGGCTCTGTTATTGGGTTCATATAAGTTTATAATTGTTATGTCTTCCCGATGAATTGTCCCTTTCATCATTTGAATTGTCCACCTTTATCTTGAAAAGTGAAAAAGGGATACTCTTCATGTTGAAGCCTATTTTATCTGATTTAAAAATAGCCATTCTAGGCTTCTTCTGATTATTATTTGAATGGTATCTATTTGTTTTAAAACTACCTGTGTTTTTGTATTTAACGTTTGTCCGTTGAAGGAAACAAAGTAGGAACTTGTTTTTTTATCCACTTTGCCAAACTCTAGGTCTTAATTGAAGGGTTTAGACCATTAGCATTTAATGTAATTATTAATATTGTTGAATTTAGTTCTACCATCTTACAATTTGTTTTCTATTTTTCCCCTCTATATTTGTACCTATATCCCCCTTTGCAGCCTTCTTTGGGATTACTTAAATAATTTTTAATATTCTATTTTTATTTTGCATTGGTTTTTTGTATAAATCTCTTTGTATTATTTTGTAGTGTTTGCTGTAGAGATTGCAATACATATACTTTCATATTTAAGTAAAATGTAGAAGCTTTGCAATCATATCAACCCCTTTACTATTCTCCTCAACTAACCTTTATGTTATCATTGTCATTTGTATTATATTCTTATACACTGAAAATTCCACCAGATAGTGTCATAACCTCTGCTTACTATAGTCACATGTGTTTTAAAGAACTAGGAGGAAATATGGTCTCTTATATTTACCCAGATATTTACCATTTATGTTTTGTTCCCTTCATTCCTCAAGACCAAATATTCTTTTGTTATCATTTTTCTGTAACCTGATAAATTTTCTTTAACACTTCTCACAGAACAGGTAATCTAGTGACAAATTCTCTTTTATTTTCCTTCATCTGAGAATAGCTTAATTTTGACTTCATCCCTGAAGTATATTTTTACTGGATATAGAATTCTGTGTTGACAATTCTTTTCTTTCAGCCCTTGAAAGATGAGGTACTACTGTCTTCTGACCTTCAGGGTTTCTAATGAGAAATCTCAAATCATTAGAACTTTTGTTCCCCTATATGTAAAGTGTTGTTTTTCCTCTAAATGCTTTCAAAGGTTTTTCTTTGCTTTAATTTTCACCATTTTTATTATGATGAGTCTAGGTGTGGTTTTCTTTGAGTTTAGCCTATTTAGGATTTATTAAGCTTCTTGACTCTTGAATCTGCCAACATGGAATAAAATTAAAATTCAATAAAATGTTAATAGAAGTATGGACCACATACAGTGAAGGCCCAAAAGAGGAGGAATCAATTCTACCAAGTTAGTGGAGGGAAGGAGATGCCAGGAATGGACTTAAGCAGGTATACAGAGTGTGGGAGAGGCAGTCTAGGCAAAGGGTATTGTTTGCTTTGTAAGCAAACATGAGACGTGACACATACAAAACCCAGTTCTTCATTCTCCAGTGCTCTTTCACTTCACCTTTTTATTTTTATTTTTTTTCCTTCACCAGCTGGCTTTGTTTGTGAAGTTCTTAATGACATCTTTAGGAGGGACATGTTTTCTTACACTGTTATCTTCTTAAGGACAAGAGTAGAATTCTCCCCTTTTCCTGTACCTTCTAAGGATGTCTAATGTGGGGCTTTGCCAATTAAAAAAAAAAAAAATACAGCCATGATCTTTGGACAGTATGTGGAGGACCGATTTGGGTTTGTCACTTTATGAAAATACAGTGCCAGAACGAGGAAACAGTTTTCCCTACTAAAAAGGCACAAAATCTACCTCTTTAGACAGTAATAAGTTAATTGGTTGAGGCACTTTGGGACTCTTAGAAACAGAATAAGTAAAAAATTTCATTTTATCACCCAAACTTACACCTATTAAAACTCACTCTCCAAACCTTAGATGTTCATTCAGCATTAATTACGACATTTAAGGGGATAAAAATTAAGTGCTTTGTTGGTTTCTCTAAATAATTTACATATCATTACTTTACAGTTTATGTTGCAGTGATTTTTATTAAAATTAGTAAATGAAAATGGAATGATATTACCTCCGAGCTTTCAGGACCCTAGGGTCAGAGTCACTAATTTGTTTCTCTTTTAAAATAATAATTGTCAATTGAAAAAATATATATGCAGAACTTAATCATTTGTGTTAAAAAGGAAAGCATGAAACTAAAATAAGTTAGTACTTATAATTTCCCTGGGAATGCATCAAACCCACAATCAGTGCTTTGTAATATAGAGGGCAAGAGGAAAAAACAGAAAGAAATGGAGAAAAATCATCCAGAGTAGAGAAGAGAAAAAAAGCAAAAGTAAAACAGAGGAAATGACATTTTTTAACTTTGCTAGCCCAGAACCTTCCAAATTTATTTAACTGCAGAGCCCCCAAAATAGTTCAAGCAGCATTAGTGCTCCCAGGGACATATTCTAGGAAACCTTGGTTATAGCCATCCTCGAACTCTCTCCAGGAGTAGTGGGTGTCATTTGTGTAAAGAGCTTGAAGTCTAAAGGCAAAGACTGGAACACCTGTGGAGACCCTCTTCTGCATCCACCAATTCCCAGCCAAGAGAAGTGGCCCTGGGTGACCACGATTCAGTCCGTGGCACCCTCTCCCCCAGGCCACCTCTTTGGAGAGGCCTAGCCAAAGCTGGTCCGCAATCTAGCAGGCAAGTGTGAAGTGTTTTGTGAAGCACAATACCCAGGTGAAAGGTCTCTGATGTTCATTCGGACTCTGTGCACCTGGAGCACATAACACAAAGTTGGGGGGTGCCCTAGGAAGGTGCCCACTTATCTGGAGGCCAGCACCTTTGGAAGCAGTGAGTAAGGGAACAGAGACTCCCAGATCATAAGAGATGCCCACCCATACTGAAAGCAGAAATGATGACCTCTTGTCCTAGACTTCTCTACTTCTCCTTTATTCCATCTTTATTCCATTTTCCCTTTCTCCTGGTCCCTTGGTATTTTCTGGCTGTCTCCTCTGCCTGTCTCCCTCTCCATCCTCATTTTTTTTATCTCCTCCCTCTCTCATTTGAGGCCCTACTGGCCAACAGGGTCGTTCTGTTCAAATGGGGATCTGTCAGGACTTCCCGTGGACCCTCTCCCCGACTCTAGGTAAATCCACCCCACCTGCCACACTCCCCCCATCTCCAGCTCAAGCCATGGGGTGGCACAGTGACAGAGGGAGCCTGCCCTAAATTCTTCAGATGGGGGGGGAAGGGCGGCATGTTTGTCCATGCCGCTGTCCGTCTCTGAGTTGGGAGGGGGACAGTTGTTTCTGGAGCAGAGCCTCCGCAGAACCTCTGTCTCCACCCCCCTCCCTCGGCAGAGAGAGGATCTGGCCGGTGTGACATTTCCTGACAGGACTCAAGGAGACAATTAATGCCTCACAGCTGCCTCTACCAAGGAAGGTGCTGGAAGAGGAGGAAATGGGGTAGGGGGAGAGAAATGTGTAAATTTGCAAAAAGTTTTAAAGTAATAGTATAGAGTAGGGAGGGAATTGAATCGAAATCTTATTGAACAAATGCCTCTTGGATCCCTCAAGGGCCAACCAGAGAGTGGCCACCTGAAGCAAACATGGCATCACCGCAGAGCGAGGCTGACAGACTCCCCCTCAATTGTCAAAGCTTCTGGAAAGAAGGAGAAAGCTGGTGGCAGAGCCTCTGCCCCTGGCCTGGAGCCCTGAAATGCTGGACCTTGAACCCTGTCTGCCTCATGGATGGGGGTGGGTATAGTCTAAGGTTGCAAGTGCCCAGCTGCCAGGGCCAGGGAGAGAGTGAGAAACCCCCGGGAAAGCGGTTTCTGATAAAAAGGCAGACAGACAGACAGAGATGGACGGGTGTCCTTCCTTCCCAGAGGTCTGCCTGGGCAGACGGGCCTTTCCTCTGGGCTTTATAGATTAATGTGTCCTTCTTATCAATTATAGAGACAAGAAAGTGTAATTTTCTCCCCATGTTTATACTGTTCAGGATTAATCTGCCTATAAATGGATAATCTGTCAGCTTCCGAGACACTGAAGTGGGGAGGGAGTGGGGCAGGAAATGGGGAAGAGATTTACCAGTGGGTAACGCCATCTGCTTTATTAGGTTGTTTTATAAACCTGACATTCAATTTGTTCTGTAGGACTTGGTGACAGATTATTCTGTAAATTCCCCAATAATTACGATAACCAGAGAAAGGGGAAAAAAAGAGAGAGGGAGGTGGGTTTGGAGGGGGGAGGGTTGCCAGCACATCGGTGAGTAATGGTCCCAGAGGACAGCATCCATCCTCAGCCCCCTCCAAGGGTGGCTGGAGAAAGGCTAAGCCTTAGAGGGGGATTGACAAAAAAGGCCCAGAGAGCCCTTCAACCCCTGGTCTCGTCCATCCCCACCCTTTCAAATCCTCAGACTCTCTGTTCTCCCCAACAGGATGGCAAATTCACATGAGTAGGGATTGTGTTATCAGTAAGTATCTTATATTCTTTCTCCTGTCACCTGGGTCTGAATCCCATGCTCTCTTTGTTCGCTGTGTGAACTTGCGTAAATTAACCTAAACTCTGTCCCTCAGTCTCTTCAATGGTACAATCGGGCCAGTAGTAATACTTACCTACAGTTGTTGGTTGTTGCCAGGATCAAATTAGTCCTATATGGAAAGCACTTCTTTTTTTTTTTTTTTTGGCTGTGTTGGGTCTTCGTTGCTGCACATGGGCTTTCTCTAGTCGCAGAGAGCGGGCTTCTCATTGCGGTGGCTTCTCTTGTTGTGGAGCACGGGCTCTAGGGCATGTGGGCTGCAGTAGTTGTGGCTCACGGGCTCTAGAGAGTAGGCTCAGTAGTTGCGGCGCACAGGCTTAGCTGCTCTGCGGCATGTGGGATCTTCCTGGACCAGGGCTCGTACCCATGTCCCCTGCATTGGCAGGTGGATTCTTAACCACTGCACCACCAGGGAAGTCCCTGGAAAGCACTTTAAAATGATGCATGGTGCATACTAAGTACTGTATAAACTATTTGCATTTTTATTATTTCTTTGTGTTTTTATCCCTCAGTTTTCAGCCCGGTACTGGTTGGGTCTGAAAAATCATGACGGTAGAATCAGAATCTCAGCACTGATAGGCCCCTCAGCAATTTCGGATTTCACCCCCACCATCTATCCCATGCTTGTCCTGAGGACAAGGAGCTCCCTGCCTACCGCTGGGCACTCAGGCCTTCATCCTCACCTAAAGCCAAGGGCTGCCTGCCCCGCGGAGCCCTCCCCAGGGTTAGAGCTGCTGCGTTTGCATAGCGAGGCAGGCAGAGCCCCTCCGGTGAAGCATAGTCTTGATTATCAGCTCTGAGAGCTCATTTCTCAGCAGAATGCTATTCAATTACCCGGTGCACGTTTATCTTTTAAATTTCCGAATGCTGCCTTCCATGGCTTCTGTAATCTTATTTGCTGCTTGTGCTGAGGGGAGGTGGGTGGGGGAAAGAAGGCCACATGGTGTGTGTCCCCAGGGCCCACCTACCTGAGGCCTGTCCTGTGTTCTGGGGTCCAACCTGGGAGCCCAGTTTGGGGGAGGGGAGGGGAGGGACTGGAATCCTTACTGTCTGCTCTTTCTGGCCATCTTTGTGCCTTTGTCTTCCCAAGGACAGTTCTCTGTTACCTCAGTTGGTTACCAAGATAAAGAGGCTCTGGGAATGGAGTCTCTGAGGCTTCCCATAAAGAGGATGTCTGTGCCATGGGCGACAGCTGGGGAGAATACACACTCCCTTACATCTCAAAGTGCACTCTTGACCATAGGCCTCCATGTTACCCATGTGAAACTCCTACATCCACCAAGAATCTATTCCCCTTTCAGAAATAGATGCATAATTAGGTTAAGTAATTTTTTTTAACTTCTTATGTTATACTGGAGTATAGCCGTTAACAAAGTTGTGATAGTTTCAGGTGCACAGCACAGTGACTCAGCCATACATATACATGTATCCATTCTCCCCCAAAGTCCCCTCCCATCCAGGCTGCCACATAACATTGAGCAGAGTTCCCTGTGCTATATAGTAGGTCCTTGTTAGTTATCCATTTTAAATATAGCAGTGTGTACATGTCGATCCCAAACACCCTAACTATCCCTTCCCCCCATCCTTCCCCCCTGGTAACCATAAGTTCATTCTCTAAGTCTGTGAGTCCGTTTCTGTTTTGTAAATAATTTCATTTGTATCATTTCTTTTTAGATTCCCCATATAAGCAATATCATACGATATTTCTCCTTCTCTGTCTGACTTACTTCACTCAGTATGACAATCTCTAGGTCCATCCATGTTGCTGCAAATGGTATTATTTCATTCTTTTTAATGGCTGAGTAATATCCCATTATATATATGTACCACATCTTCTTTATCCATTCCTCTGTCGATGGACATTTAGGTTTCTTCCATGTCTTGGCTATTATAAACAGTGCTGCTATGAACATTGGGGTGCATGTATCCTTTCGGACCACGTTTTTCTCCTGATATATGCCCAGGAGTCGGATTGCAGGGTCATATGGTAGCTCTATTTTTAGTTTTTTAAGGAACCTCCATACTGTTCTCCATGGTGGCTGTACCAATTTACCTTCCTACCAACAGTGTGGGAGGGTTCCCTCCTCTCCAGCATTTATTGTCTGTGGATTTTTGATGATAACCATTTTGACTGGTGTGAGGTAATATCTCACTGTAGTTTTGATTTACATTTTTCTAATAATTAGTGATGTTGAACATCTTTTCATGTGCCTCTTGGCCATCTGTATGTCTTCTTTGGAGAAATGTCTTTTTAGGTCTTCTGCCCATTTTTTGATTGAGTTGTTTGTTTTGATGATATTAAGCCGCATAAGCGTTTGTAAATTTTAGAGACTAATCCCTTGTTGGTCACATCATTTGCAAATATTTTCTCCCAATCTGTGTGTTGTCTTTTCATTTTGTTTATGGTTTCCTTTGCTGTGCAAAAGCTTTTGAGTTTAATTAGGTCTCATTTGTTTATTTTTGTTTTTGTTTCCATTACTCTGGGAGATAGATCGAAAAAGATATTGCTGCAACTTATGTCAGAGAGTGTTCTATCTATGTTTTCCTCTAGGAGTTTTATAGTGTCTGGTCTCACATTTAAGTCTTTAATCCCTTTTGAGCTTACTTTTGTGTATGGTGTTAAGGACTGATCTAATTTCCCTTTTTTTCTTTTTTTTTTGCATGTAGCTGTCCAGTTTTCCCAGCACATTTGTTGAAGAGACTGTCTTTCCACCAAGGTTAAGTAATTTAATTTATCTAATCACACATGGAGTTAAGGTTTGGACTGTGTAGTGGGCTTCTATTGCGTTACCTGTCCAGAACCGACCTCCCTACTTCTTCCGGTAAAAGAACTCTCTTTTTTGTGGGGAATCCATTCCAAGTGGTTTGGATGGGACTGACACTGCTTTTCTTCAGGGACGTGCACAAGAACCTGTCCTGGCCCAATCACGATACTTCATGCCCTTGGCCAAAGTAATTGAATCAGGGATGGTCATGTGACCCAAACCCAGACAATCAGATCCTTCCATAGGACTTTTCTGCCAAAACTATCAGGGAAGAAGCTTTATTCTTCCTGAATTACTAATCTGGTAGGATGTGAGCCTTTGACTATCAGTGGCCACCATGCTCACCATAAGGAGAGCACCTGGGATAGACAAAGCCCTGATGACATTGTGGACATCCTGAACCCAGCCTTGTCTAACCAGACATATCCTCTAGACTTTTCAGTTACATGAGTCAAAATATTCCCCTTTCGCCTGATAGTATGAGTTGTGTTACTGTCATACAAAACCTCATTAATATAGGCTGTAATTAGCACCTCCTCCCCATCCTCAAGCTTCATCTCACAAAGTCAAGGTGTTTGTCAAGGAAGGACTGGGAGCTGGGGTGATCTCCCGCATCTCAACAGGAGTCAGGCTATACAACTTCGTGGGACGCTTCCAGTTCCCAGATGCTCTTCTTCTATTACAGACCCCCCATTTCCCTAGTATTATTCCTGTGTGTGCTGACAGATGTGTTTCTCCTTACTGGTTTATAAAGTTTCTCCTGTCCCCTTCCTAATGACCTTTGTCTCCATCAGTAATCACACACTCCCTAGGGATAGGGAGATTAACCACTTCTAGGTCTTCTTTGTCTCCACCAATTTCTAGTCCAAGGTTCTCAAGTGTCTGATATGGAGCCTCGTGGTTTGAGGGTATCTGCGTGTTTGTGGGTATATGAATGTGTCCTTAGGATACATGACAATGAAGCTGGAGGGACTGCCAAAAAGCATGTATGCTGCAGACTAGAGAGAGAGAGAGAATAAAGAGATGAGCAAAGAGGACCCCTTGAGATTGCAGAGTCTGAGAAGTTCTGCTCAGGAACTTGAGCTGGCTTTATGTTATTGTTTATTCAGACTCCATCGTCTACCAAAAGAGGACCAAGGGAACTTTCAACTATTGTTCTTGAGATACAAACAAGGATGGCATAAATGTGGTGTTTACTTCCTTAACTGTGTGTCCTGCCCTGGCACCAGGCCCACTCAGGGACCCCAAGAGCAGGCTTATCCTACCAGCTGTGGTCCTCACTAACTGGCCTACCCAGAATCTCTGGCTGGGCTGAGTAGTGAAGGACTTTTCCTGCTGAAGGCAATCAGTAAAGACTGGAAGAGGTGACTGCTTCTTCAAACGTGTAGACACTAACACAAGCTACAAAGATCAAGAGGAATCAGGAAAACATGACACCACAAAAGGAACAAAAAAGAGCTGCAGTAACTGGCCCTAAAGAAATGGACATCTACAAACTGTCTGACAAAGAATTCAAAATAATTATCTTTAAAAATGAAAAGGCAAGTCACAGACTGGGAGAGAATATTCGCAACTTATATATCTGACATAGACTCATATCCAGAACTTATAATGAAGTTTTACAACTCAATAATAAAAAAACAACCCAATTTTAAAACTGGCAAAAGACAAACACTTAACAAAAGAAGAAATATCCAATAAGCACATTAAGAGATTGCCAACATCTATAGTGGTCAGGGAAATACAAATTAAAACCACAATGAAACACCACTTCATACCCAATAGAACCATTAAAATATTAAAAATAGACAGTGTGAAGTGCTGGTGATGATGTGGAGCAATTAGAACTTGCGTACACTGCTGGTGGGAGCGTCAAATAGTACAGCCTCTTGGGAAAAGAGTTCTTCAGTTTCTTAAAAAGTTAAACATACACCAGTCCTTCAACTATTAGGCATTTGCCCAAGAGAAATGAAAACCCAAGTTCACACAAGGACATATACAAACGTTCACAGCAATTTTATTTGTAATAATCCAAGACTGTAAACAACCTAAATGTCTATCAGCAGTTGAATGGATAAACAAATTGTGGTACCTCCAAATAATGGAATACTACTCAGCAATAAAAAAAGAAAAACAAAAAGAATGAACTATTGGCATATATAACCACACGCATGAATCTCAAAAAAATTACGCTGAGTAAAAGGAATCATATACACAAAAAGCACATATTCTATATTTCCATGTCTATGAAGTTGGAGAACAGGCAAAATTAATCTGTGGTGCTAGAAATGGGATCAGGGGTTGCCTGGGGTGGAGACAGGGTTTTGACTATAAAGGTGCACAAGGCTTTCTGTGGTGATGGAAATGGTCATTTCTTAATTGGAGTAGTGGTTACGTGACTAGATCTATTTGTCAAATCTTATCATACTTCACACTCCGACTGTGTGCATAATATGGTATGCAAATATTCCTCAATGAATAAAATATTCTTTAATCAAAACAAGTACAAGGAGGAGGGCGATGGAAGCTCTTACCTCATGCTGCCCCTGTCCTGCTCTTACTTCTTCAGACAGAACACTGCAGATCTAACAGATGGAGGTGGAGGGGGAGCCTTTGTGCCAGAGGTCTAGTTTTGGACATCACAGCCCAGGGCCCAAAACGCAGGCGACGAGACAGTCCAGGCATGCTTGGGACACAGTCCTTAACAGAACCCTGAGAAAAGAGTCATTTGCAGGTGCAGCAAACACAAGTAAAATCTACACCAGACTCCAAGTTCTCTGCCCCCACTTATGTGGGCAAGTTATTCAACCTCTGTGTGCCTCAGTTTCCCTCATCTGTGAATGGGAAGAACTCCTAGGGTTGTCATTAGATTCAATTAATAAACCTCAAGTATTCAGAATAGAGTTCAGCAAAGAGGATAGTGCACAATAAATGTTGGCTGCTCTGGGGACAGTGGGGGTCCTAAGGCCGCTAGGGTGACTGAGCTCAAGGGGGATGAAGGCGAGGCTGCCGGAGGGAGCCATCCAACCCAGGTATCTCTTGCTGCCTGTGCCAAAGGTACTGTGCATCCCTGGTGTGGGCATGCACCACATACTCTGCGTATCTTGGGCTTTCATTTCCTAGGGCCACCATAACAAGGCACCACAACTGGGTACCTTAAAACAACAGGAATTTATTTTCTGACAGTCTGGAGGCTAGAAGTCCAAAACCAAGGTGTTGCAGGGCCGCACATCCTCCCAAGTCTCTAAGAGAGGGAGCCCCAGTGTTCCTTTTCTTACAGAAGCATCATTCCAATCTCTGCCTCCATTTCACATAGCCATATTCCCTCTATGTCTCTGTCCAAATTTTCCTCTTTGTATAAGGATACCAATCACATTGGATCAGGGCCCACTCTACTCCAGTGTGACCTCAGCTTAACCTGTTTACACTGCAGAGACTCTATTTGCAAATAAAGTCACATTCACAGGTACCCAAGGTTAGGACTGGATGGTATCTTTTAGAGGGACATGGTTCAACCCATAACACTGGGTCTCTACTCCACCCTGAATGTATGTGTGAGGATGCTCAGTGTACACGTGTGTCCAGGCATGTCATCACACTGGTCTGTGCAGTGCCCATCATAGCTGTGTGCACACTTCCATGCTCTGGTTGAGTGGACCCATGCACTGGGTTCCATGTTCAAGTCTTGGGTTTATGTCAAACATGGGAGTTTCTGGTTTTCTCCCCCACTCTGTTCTGAGACTCCTTACCTGCCCAGAGGCCCCTGTGCTCACAAACAAAAGGAAGGGTTTTTAATGACTTTCCACTAGTAAAATGAGTTATTTCCTGACTGACATATTTCCTCCTCTAATTATACACCTATGTCCTCTATTGGCTTACTGAGGAGGAAAGACAAAAGGGCCGCAGCGCAGGCTGACTCAGGGTGTGCGCACACAAACACATGCACATTTTCACAAGGAGCGGATGGGGTGTGGTACCCAAAGCAAGTTGAGGACCCTGGGGGTCTTCTTGACTGAGATAAACATCTGCAAAGCTCCCCGGAGCACCTCATACCATCAGGGTCTTCTACTCCAGAACTGCATATATATTTTCAGGCACAAACATTAACATTAATATCTTTAAATATTCTTTTAAGATAAAAACACCAATAATAATTCACCCCCCCCAAAAAATTACTCTAAGGTTGCTGCTGGTTTCTCCACTGGCAAGTGAACCCAGGCAGGGTGAGGGAATAAATAATACAGTTCTCCTGCCTGCCCTCCTGCTGCTGCCCCCTGAGAAATGGGGGTTCACAGACTGCGTTTGAGGATGGGCCCAGGACAGCTGTGGCAATCACGCTCCCTGGCCTAGAAGTAACCGGACAAGGAGACTAAACAATAGATTCTCTGCCTCTTTTCAGAGAAATACAGTTTACGAAAGCGGGAAGGAAGTTCGAGACCATATTCCGACCTCCTCATTTTACGTAAGGGAAGACTGAGGCCTAGGAAGGAATTTAGTGTTGGCTAAGCTCAGGGATCCAGTGTCAGCTGACTCCTTTATAGTATTCCTTTCTCCTCACCTCCTGCCTCACCCACTGCATCTCTTTAGGCTTGAGGTGAGGATGGTGGAGAGGGAGGGTGGAGGGAAAGTCCCTGGTCAGGGAAGGTACAGACAAGAGCCACTGGAGAGCACCTCGTAAGGCACAGAAACCCCCTCTCCATCTGGATGTTCCTCCGCAGCCCAGACCTCCCTCCCAGAAAGTCCAAGGTGCCCACTACATGCCTCAGCCCCTCTGCTGATCTACTTAACCCAGAGACACTACTGCTCCTGTGCTTTGATCGTGCAGGCCTCAGGAGATTTTGTCTTATTATTCACTGCAGGGTGGATGCTGGGTTGTCTTCCTCATTACAGGCCGTGGCTGGGCTGCCCACCACCTCCCCCAGGCCACTGGATGATGTCCATCAATAAGTCAGTAACAGCAACTGGATTTGAAATGCCTTCTGGGGAAAGGGTTTGCACCATTTCAGTTTTCTACAAGCCTCTTTTTAGGAAGAGAGCTGGAGAGGAAAACAATAAGCATAAAAACTATAGAAGTGCATGTAAAGATGCTAAGAGGCATGTCTTGTCTGCCCAGTTGACTGCGTAGCTTTTGAAGGCAGGTCCTGCTCTTATGTGCGTGTGTCCCCAGAGCAGCCAGCACACAGTGAGATGTCACCAGTATTTATTTAACAAGTGGATGCATGAGTGAGCATCTCCTCCCAAGCCTCAAGCCCATTCCCTCCAAGGAGAGAGGAAAAAGAGCACAGAGCTTCATAGCACTTCTAACTGCACGGCATGATGGGATAAATTTGTCTGTTTACCCACAATTTCCATACATACACACCAGAGGATACAAGATCTATGCAGTCATTTCCTTTTGTTCACAGCTGTATCCTTAGCACCTAGCACAGTGCCCGGCTCATAGCAGGTCCTCAACCGATGTGTGCGATAAATGAATGAACTGGGTGGCAGACCTGTGATCTAATTCCAGCTCGGCCACCAGCTTGCTGAGTAACCTAGGCCAGTCACTTCCCCTCTCTGGGGCTCAATTTGTCCCTCTCTATACCGGGGGCTTTGTGCCAAAAGGTCTCCAGTGACGTCACCCAGTCTAGACATTTCTTGAAGAACATGGAACATCGGTGTCACCATACAGAGTCATGCTGTAAGCCTTCCAGACCCATGTTCTGTCCCTGGCATCTTTATCGGAACCTCCATCACCAGGTGCTTTGATAGCCTATGGAGAAGTAGGTGTGATGGGGTTATATAGTAAAACACAGTTATCTGCAGCCAGGGTAAATGTTCTGAGACTAGAGAAAAGAAATGCCCTTGGATGGAAAGCATGACTTCTGCAAAAGTGGCAAAACCTTTGTGAGTTCATACCTTCATGCCTGAAGTTGCTCTCTTCCCACCAAAATTCCAGGCACTAAGAGCCCCTCTGGTGGCACTGGATGATGTCCATCAATGGGACGGAGTTGGGAGAGCATGAAAAGCAGGGGACGCTCTAAAGAAGCCGTTTGCCAGCACACAGTCCTGGAAATACAGGTGGAACTGGGCAGAGGCTAGTGACACTTTTTATGATTAATCTTGAAGTCTCCAAGGAGAGAAAACACATTCCAAAGTGACTGCTCGAGACAAGCACAAGGTGGGACCATAGAAAATCAAGGACAACTCAGACTCAGGAATTAGGGGAGGACTCAGCCTGCCTAGGTAGCAACGATGAACTTAAATAGAACTGTATGTAGCGTGGTTCCCTAAGTGGACTAGGGCACACAATTCTCAGTCTATTGTGGGAGTTCACTCTCCTCAGCTAAGCCCTCCTTGTTGGGTGCCCTTCAGACATTGTTATGACTGGGTGAGTCCCCAGCAACCCCTCCATCCTCACCCCCACCTTGCAGAAAGCTTGCCTTTCCAGAATTGTTACTAGGCCATATATATTATGTCTGTAGGGTGGGCAAAGGAGTGGGTGGTATCCCCCAGTTTACAGACCCAGGAGGTGGAATTTGAGGGCTGGCCAGACTGGTTCTTACTTCTAAGTCTTGACGCCCCTGCCGCCTCCTCCCCCTCCCCTGAGCAGCAGAGCTGTTTTGCCAGCGCAGCCTTGCTCAAGGTCAAGGAGCAGCCAAGGCCAGGAGGAGGGGGCGGTGGTTCCCAGCACTGCTGTCACCTGACATTTACTTTATAGGCTGTTGACTCCCAAACAATACCGATTTGCAGGGTACCTTCCGTCTAGTTTTCCAGTAATCCATTCCCACCAAACAAACATGCAGGTTACCCTGGCCCCGCGAGGACCTGGAAAAACACTGCGCTTGGCTGGCCTCCCGGGCTTGGGTTTGCCCGTCCCCTCGCGGCCAGCGCCGGCCGCCGCTGGACGCAAGTGGCCATGCCCTGGCGCCCAACTTCCACTAGAGGGCAGCCGCGGGCCGCAGAACCTCCGACCGCGCCCGCCTTTCCCGGGCAGGCTCGGCTTGCGCCTGCGCAGACCCGAGGTCGCCTCTGGCCCCGCGCCCGAGTCGCGCTTCCGGCGGCCGCGGCGGTGGAGGCCGTTGTGGGCCGCCCGCCCAATCCGGAGCGGTGGTTCTGCGGTCCCGGGAGAGAACAATGGGCGAGTTTCAGCTCTCCGGGCCGGGCAGCCTTGTTCCAAGGCCCCAGGGACGCGATAAGAGGCAGCAAGCTGCGGTCGCGCGGGGGATTTAGGAAGAATTCCCAGACGGCTGGGACGCAGCGCAGCCGCCGCTACTTAAATCCCGGCCGATGCCTCGGCCGCCTTTGGCCACACGGCTGGCCTCTCACTTTCCGGCCGCCCCACGGCCCCTCCTCCAGTCCACCGACCGTCCATCTGGCTCCATGCTGAGCAAGGTCTCCTCAATCTCGTATTTTCAGAAGTCGCACAGACCCGGGAGGCCTGGGGCGTGGGCAGAGGCCACCCAGAACGTCCAGTGTACAAAGAGCTCCAGGAATGGGCCTGTGGGCCAGCTGCGCTTACTGCTTCAAAAGTTCCAAGGTCGGCGCAGGAAACGACTTCAGGGATCAGCCAGACACCGATGAGAAAACTGAGAAAGTACACTGTCCAAGGTTACGGAGTTTGCTAGCGAGGAGCAAATCAAACCATGTCAGTCCCCTACTTGGGACCCTGTAATGGCTCCTCTAGCTCTTGGGAGAAAGTTGGAGCTCAAGGCCCTGTATGATCCGCCCCTGCTTACTCCCCAACATACCCCCCTCTCTTCTCCTTCTCTTCATCTTTTGGCTTTGGCAAGCTCCATGAACCCAGCCCCTGCAGCCCCCATCTCTGCAGGCTAACTCCTAACTTGTCTTCAAGTTCTCGGTTCACACACGATTTCCTCTGGAAAGCTTTCCAGTTCTTTCCTGTACCGCTCACGTAGAACCCTATCCAATAGTGTGTGCAGGTATCCCATGCCGAACCTCCCTGCCTGTTTACCCAGAGTCCCCATTCTCCCCCAAGACTGTGAAAGCCCCCACCACACCAGCATCTAAACCAGTCCTGGGCCCATGATAGGGACTCCATAAATATATATATGAGTGAATGAATGGGTCAGAGCCAGCCCATCTAGTTTCTGGACCTGTGTACTTTTCAACATATTGCCCACTGGCCCTTTTCTTCTTGTAACTAAAATAAGATTTATGGCATGGAAGCACCTATTCTAGATGGCAAACATGGGGAAACCAAGTCTCAGAATGAGAGCCAATTCTTGGAAGAGTATTGTGTTTCTTGCTTCTGCAGCCAAGGAGTAATTTTCAGTGTGTTGTTTTCCCTATTACTGCACTCTGAGTGGTAATTTCTAACAAGTTATTCTTGTTATTTCACTCAGAGAAATGACCTCACCAAACAGATTTCAAACCATGTTCCTAGAATCTGACTGAGTGCTTGAGGGGCTCCATGTGCCCAATTCAATCAGAGCAGCACCATTTTTATTATTTTTTCTTTTTTCAGGTAGTACTTGTGGGAAAGAAAAGAAGCCAAGGTTTCTATTAATGCTTTAAGAATGTTTAGGAATCTACAGTGCCAAAGGATTGCAAAGTAGAGCTGCTGAAGAGCTGTGAACAATTGTTAGCAGCTGATCATTTCAAAGGGCTGTAGCCTCCATTCCCAGTGAAGCACATATTACAACTTGCCCACCTACTGAGCTTTTCCCCTTTTCTTTTATATGGAGTCTGTGTTTGCTGTTCTTTATTATTTCTTCTTCCCTGATAGCAGGGAATCTGATGTTAAATGGATACAGTAAGGAACTGAGAGGTAGTTTTTTCAAAGTTTGTCACATCTATAGGAAAAGTTGCTATGTTACTTCTCAATTGAAGAAGAGAGAGTTGAACATTTTATATTTCTCCTTAGAAAAAAGTTTTTGTTGTCTGAGGCCCTAGTTTGTGTTTTTTTTCCCCCCAGTGGCCCCCCTCCAAAGATGTTCAGGTCCTAGTCCCTGGAACCTGTGAATATGTTCATGGCAAGAGGAACTTTACTGATGTGATTGCATTAAGAATCTTCAAGAGATTATCCTGGATTACCCATGTGGGCCCAATGTAATCGGAAGGGTCATTACAAGTAGGAGGTAAGAGTGTCAAAGTCAGAAGACGTGTCAATGGAAGTAGAGGTTGAAGTGAATGCAGTGTGAGAAAGACCCAGCCAAACACTGATGGCTTTGAAGATGGAGGAAGGGGACATGAGTCACAGAATGCAGGTGGCCTCCAAAAGGTAGAAAAAAGCAGGAAACAGCTTCTCCCATAGAGCTTCCAAAAGGAACACAATCCTGCTGACACCTTGATTTTCGCCCAGTGAGACCGATGTTGTACTTCTAGTCTTCAGAACTGTAAGATACATTTTAAGCCACTAAATTTGTGGTAATTTGTTACAGCAGCAATAGGAAACTAATCTCCCCCCAGAAGGAGAAATATTCCTGCCATAGACCCACTTTAATGGCAAGAAGGGGGTTCATTGGAGACAGGAGATGATTGGACCTTAGAGCTACTGTGAGGAGAGAGTGCCCCTGCAGTTGGGGGGGGAACGTTAGAGGCTACCCAGATGTACACGTATCCCTTGTCATTCCAAAAGGGTGTAAGGCGGCACCCTAGGGTTATATTGTGTAGCACTTGCATGCATTGTCTTATGTTTTGACTATTTGTATAGCCACTTTTCTTTCCCCTGCTAGCCTGGAAGATTCCCAGGTGGCTTTCATCTCTATATCCCTGTTGTTCCCAGGGCCTTGTGTGAATGTGTGAGGCACTTCACACTTCCCAAAGCCCTGGCTGGTGTGGCCAGTATCCATTTTGAGTCTTACCACAACTCTCGTGGACTCAGGCAAGACCAGTAGTATTATTATTAAAATTTTTCATTTTCCAAAGACTAACACCCAAATTTCTCTGACACCCAGGCCCTTCTCTCCCCAGTATTCCAACCATTTTATCTGCAAAGTGAATGCTCGAGCGCAGATGAGGAAATTGAGGCACTTTTGGACTCCCAAGGGTCCTGACACTGGGCTCTGAGGGGTCCAGAGTTACTGTGTAGACCACCTTGGGCTGCTTTCTCCCTCTAAACACAGGAGAAAATCCTTTTGCCCACCTGATGGTGGAGAGGAAACTTCACAGCAGAGAAAACAATCTTGCTTCTCAAGGACATTGAGGGATGTGGACGGGAAGAGGGAAAGGCCCCTTCTGGTTCTGACTCTGGGTGCAGGAGGCAGGCAAGGCTAACTGTCAGGGGCCCCTACTCTGAGCCCCTGCCTCTTCCCCGACTGTCCTAAGGAAGTGTTGCTGTGGAGGTAGGGAGGAGGAATGGTCATGCCTCCGGCCGAGACTGCAGGAACTGGCCTGAGGACAGTCAGAAGAGAATGTTATCTACCACTGTTTGAAAAATTCTCTGTATCCCATCAACATTCTCATGTACAGAGACAGTACAGTCTCTGGAATCAGAGGCAGTTTCAAGTCATAGGTCCCCACTTACCAGTGGTGTAACCTTGGCAAGTCACTTTGCCTGGATGCGATCCCACTTCATCTGCAGAACGTGGATAACACCTACCCTGCATATTGTTGGGAAGATAAAAATAATATATGGAAAATAAGAAGCACTCAAATGATAGCTATATTGTTTATAATCAAGAAAACCGGAGGATTGGATTTCTCAAGTTTGGGCATCTGGTAAATAAATGGTGTAACCAAGACCCCATCCTTAACCCAAGTCTTCAGTTTCTCATCTAAAGGCCCTTCACTCCCCAGAAGCTTCTGAGGCCAGGCGCTGGCCCTCCAAGGCCAAAGCTTCCCCACCCGGCTTATACAGAGAGAAGCAGGGGCTGCTTCTGAACTCGGCCCTCACCCAGAACCCGCTGGAGGCCGCGCGGGTTCACACAGCTGCGCACAGTCTGGAACCCCGCCTGCCTGGAGCCCCGAGGGGCGCTCCGCGACCCTAAACCTCTGCGCCAGGAGGCATCAGGGCGGCCGCGTGCATCTCTTCCGTTCTGCCGCTGCCCCTCGGCTCCCGCCCGCACGCGAAGGGGCACTGAGTCCGCGGTCAGTGTGGCCCCCTGGGCGGCGCCTGGCACGGTCTCGGTGAGGCAGCTCCCGGAGCGCGTCCCTTTGGGGAGGGGGCCCTTCCAGCCCCGGGAGCGGCGGGGAGAGGCGAGGCGCGCAAGGAGCCCCGGGCAGGCACACGTCCGCAAACCCTTAAGCCAAGCTCTGGCTTTCGCACGCGTGGACGATCGGCGCGAGGGCCGAGCCAGAGGAACCCGGTGCGGGCCAGGGAGGACCCGCGAAGCCGTCCAGGGCGGCCGGGAGGCGTCAGGAGAGGGGCCCGGCGCGGCGGCGCTGGGCCCGCCCTGGGCCGCAGCCCGCAGAGTTCAGACGGGGCCAAGGCGGTCAAAACTCGGCCGGCTCGCGCCAGGGGCTGCGGCCAAGGCTGACGCGGGGCGCTGGAAAATGTTTGGACTAGCCGGCGCAGCCCCCAGGGCTCCGCGGAGCCGCGCTGGAGGGGCCCTCCCTAGGCGGCTCGGCCAAGCGGCCTGCGCCGTGTTCTCCAGCTGCGGCGAAATCCCGGGGTCTCCCGGCCCCCGAGGGCGGGAAACGCGGGCTTCCTCCCCAACTTGTCGCCTCGGGGCTCCCCAGCCCTGGCGCGCGATGGGGATCCCTGAGTAGGCTATGGAAGGAAAGGAAACGCAGGTCTGTTCTTCATTCTTTCGTGCAATCCACCCGCGCCCACACAGGTCAGGCGGCCCTGGAGGATGGCCGAGGGCCTGGTGTGCACAGGGAGGAGGGGTAAAACCTTCCGGAAAGTGAGCACCTGCTTTACCAGAATGACAAGCACAGGGACCCAGAAACTGACCTGTGCTGCCCTTCTTCCCCAGGAGCCTTTACACAGCCCTGACTTACCTTATTGTGATAAGACTGTAAATCATAAAGAGCTTTGCATTTTACTGGGTACTTTAAACCCACCTTTCTTCTTTATCCTTACAGCAACTATGTGAAGCAGACAGGGCTGGTACCTATTCATTTCACAGGTGGGAAATCACAGGGCTGGGAAAGGCCTGAGGTTCTGTGCCCGTTTGCCTAGCTAGGCTCTAACAAACAAAGGTCGAAGTCCCTTCTCTTTTTTCTCCCTTGGCAGGGGGCCAGGTTTCCACCCTCCAACATTCCTGTACAGGATGGCCCCTATTTCTCTGAGAATTAGGCCATCGAGTCACTATTACTTGGAGAGGTGATGACAGCAAGTGACAAGGAAGCAGGTTCTCCTTATTGCAGAAGAAATTATGTGAGTGGTCTCCTTAGATGCTTCCCTCCCAATTGGAAGGAAGATTGGCACTCCTGGCCCTAGAGCAGTGATTCTCAAAGTCTTGTCCCCAGGCTAGCAGCAGGAACATCACCTGGGAACTTGTCAGAAATGCACATGATCCCAGACCTGCTGAATCAGATACTCTGGAGGTTAAGGCCAGCAATTTTTGCATTCAGGGGCCCTTCAGCCCATTCTGTGATGCACACTGAAATTTGGAGAGCCACTGGTCCAGAAAAGACTCTCTACAGGCTAGAGGCAAGCCCTGCATCCAAAAGGCTGACTGCCACACTGCTTAGAGGCCCGAGAAGGCAAGAAATGACCTGGGAAGTCCAGTGGTTAGCTGCAGTGTGGAAGGTCCATTCCTCAGAGTCTCTATTAACTGTGTGTGTGTGTGTGTGTGTGTGTATACCCATAAAATATTGGAAAGAATGGAGACTTTTTTTTCACACACACACACTGTATTTTATTTTTACAAGAGATAAATAAACTGATGCCAAGCATTGTAAATGGATGACCACAACTAAAGCAACAATGATTGCAATTACCAAACACGAAACACACTCATACTATGTCATAATATTGACATTCAGTCCAGTAATCCTCCACTGTAACAGCTCCTTTACTTTGCAGTGGAAATTGATTTGTATATTTTTTGCCTCTGAGTCCTTGTGGGATTTTTTTTTTTATTCAAACAGACAGAAAGTCACAAAAATTATAATCATCCTCATCAGTTCACTCAGTCCCATGTAATTAATTTCTTTTTCATCTTGATCTTTTGTTAGCACTTTTATGAATTCATCAGTTTTCCATTAGAGTTCTGAAAATGCTTATTCATTCAGTTCAGCAGTATAGTCAGTTACCAGAAACCTGTACTTGTCAGAGTCTTTTCCATGAATTCCTTGAAGGTGAAACCCTCTTATAGGAACATTTTTGCAAAAGCATCAGAATGAAGACTTTTGGGATCCCATACAAAACTGTACTTACAAACTCACTGAACTCCCAAACACTCTCTAAGTGTACCTGCTGTGGACCAGTCCCTCAACTGGCTAAGGACGCGCTGGATGTTAGCTGACTCTGAGTTGAAACAAATGCAACCAGGTCATTTCATGAAATGGAACTTCATTGTTAGGTGCACGAGGTAAGAAGTGGAGCAGACACTGCTGTGTCCGTCCCCCTGTCTAACAGAAAGGTGGCACCTTCTGGGTTAAAGTATAGAGCCAGCCAGGGAGTCAGGGGAGGCTGTGTTCCTCCCTGCCGGCCCCAGTGGTTGAATTGGGAATGGGCATCAGGTGTGATTCTGGCCAATGAGAGATGGGGGAAGATTGCTGGGGAGTTGATGGAGAATTTTCCTACCTCTTTAAAAGGGACACAAGAAAAGTGTGTCTCTTTTTTGTCTCCGGATGTCATTACCTGGACTGCCACAATCTTCCTAGACAGGGAAGAAATTAACCTAGAAGAACAAGCAGCATATTGGGGTGACAGGGGAGAAAGTCAGGAAACACCTGGGCTCTTCATGACATTTTTGAACCACTAAATTAATTGACCTTGGGTGGTGGCTAGGGTGAGGGGTTTAGATGGGAAGGTGGGGGGAACACTTTGGATTTTCTTGTTAAATGAGATAACTTATTTTTCTTATTTAGACCACTATTTGTTGGGTTTTCTATTACTTGCTGCCCAAATCATCCTAATATGATTAATGTGATTAGAATCTCACTGGAATACACAAGCAGAAAGAAAAATAGGGCATCAGAGGGAGTTATCAGGAGGACATTGGGGACTTCTGGCAACTCTAAGCATTGGATTATCTTGTCTCCCACTTCTGCCTTGGGAGTCCCCAGTGCCACCACTAATGGGTTACTCTCTTGCCCTCTGCCCCCTTTTGTGTCTGCTGTTTTCTCTCTCTACCAGCTGGCTGGCACTCTCTATAATTTCCAGTTCAAATTTCCAAGAATGAGACCTCATAGGCCTTGTTAACTACCACTGCTTCAGATAGGGAAGAGCTCTTCATGCCAGGCCACCTCATCAGCCACTGGTCAGTCTGTGGATTGACTGTCCTTGAATCAGAGTCCTGTCTAATCGGCCATGCAAAGGAGGGTGGATGCAGAACATGGCCAGCCTCACTCAGTTTGAGGCCGAGGTCGTGGGCTGGGAAGGTTCCCTTAGAAGGAAACAATGTTATTGGCAGGTACCAAGACTGACTTGCCAGCACAGCCTTCATGGGGAACAATGAAATGGCAGTGCTGAGCCAACCAGGGTTGGAGCAAAGGAATCCACTCCCACCGCAAGCCCTCTCCGCTGTAGATCTCTTATATACCCGAGAGTAAGGGGTGCCCAACCAAAATGCCTGCCCAGATCCTAGATCTGCCCCCAAACACACAGTCACACTGCTCAAAAAACATCCCCACCCCAGATGCACCCACCCATGCGTCCGCACAGGAAGCAGACACACGGCTGTTGTCCAAGACGCACACACCACACTACTCTTCCATATGGCACTTTATGGCAACTGTCATAAGAGTTGTTTTGTTGCTTCAGTCATGGTGAAACAGTGTCTTGGGATGTGTGAGCAGCAGCAGCCCTGATGGAACAGGAGCAGAAGTGAGGGCACCCACAGTGGCAGAATGTTTCCCAAATCAGAGCTTTAAAAACGCATAAGGGATTTATGCACCTATGACCCCAAGTGTGAGAGCGCAACACTGCTTCCGCTGTGTTTATGGCATTCTGATAGTAGGTGTGTTATTCTTTCCTTAAGAACAAGTAATCACAGGCAGGGAAGAGGTGCAAACTGAGGTGTTTCTGTCACTGATAGTGCTGTATCCTTAGGCAAATTGTTTGAACTTTCTGAGCCTCAATGTCTTCATTGGTAAAATGTCTAATAATACTTCACTTATAGGATTACCAGGATTCTTATATACAGTAAGACACCTGAGAAAATGTTGAGCACATAATATTATAACATCTTAAAGGTGTCATTCTAAAAGACCCCTTCCCTGGGGCAAGTGGACTGTGGGATTATTTTGAGAGAATCATAGTCTAAAGCTCCAGGCCGTGGTATTGACTGGGTCCTGTGATGTCTGTCACCCAGCTCAGCAGATGAGCTTGGGATTCAATGTGGTCATCAGATCAGAAATGAGAAATGGCTAGAAGGTGCAAAGTGGGTGGTGGGATATTGGGAAGGAGACACTTTCATTAATGTGAATCTGCCCAGGAAATGGAGAGGAAGCCACAGTAGCGTCCAGAGCTGAGCCCAGGTGTAATTCATCATTTGATGCTACATGGGGAGTGGAATGGGAGCCAGGCCTGATGCTGGCTGGGGACCTGGGGAAGAAGCTCAAGTTCACCAGGGAGCAGAGGCCACTGTGAAGAGTCAGTGAATGGTGCTGAGTCAAGCTGCCCAGCGCTGAGACAGGGGACAGCGGTGGGAATGGAATTTTCAGGATTGGGGAGCCAAAGGACCTTTAAGGGAGTGATGAAAGATATTTGGGAATTCTTGGGACTTGAGTCAGGAAAGATCTATTAGATCTCTGAGAATACTCACAAGTTCAGTGTACAGCTCCAGATGAGAGCCCAGCCTGGTCAACACCTTAATTTTAACCTTGTGATATCCTGAGCAGGAATCCAACCATTCTATACTACTTTCAAAACCTGAATTGTGAGACAATAAGTGAGTGTTGTCTTATACTTCTATGTTGGTGATGAATTCTATGCAGATCAATGAAGAAATATGTGGTTCAGACTTGAGACTTAGAAATGTGTCCATCTTCATCTTATGTATACTTTGGTTCTTCCCACCTTTGTTTCCTTTTTATTTTCCATTAGCTTATTTATAATTTTTTAAAGTCACAATCTGATCACTAAGAACCAGAAAGAATTTGACTATATCTAAGTGCTGATAAAATATAAGACAATATAAGAAAAATATAAAGTCTGCATTCTGCTTCTGCCACTCAGTTGGTGTGGCTTTGGGAAAACTTCTTAGCCTTCCTACATCTTAGTTTCTCACCTATAAAACAGGGATTATAATGTTTACTTACTGCATTTAAGTCTGACTCGAGTCACATAATGTATTCCAATGTGCTTTATAAAATATGAAACTGTGTACAAATGTAAGCTACTATTTTTATGAAGCCAGAACAACCAGCAGGATGCCTGGGGCAACCAGGTGAGCCGGTGGCAGTGAAAATCTAGCTAGAAAATCTAGAATCCTAATAGAGAAGAGAAAATTAATAAAGAGAGCCCGTTGCAGAAGGTGCTGGGAAGTAGCTACAAGGGCTATTTCTTCTCCCGAGTGTACTTGCATTCCCCAAATAAGAGGAGTGGACTGAGAAACATGCCAGACCAATTCTCAGTATCACCAATAACCAGATTTCAAATCGTAGGTGTAAAAAAAAGTAATATGACCCCCAAAATGGCCAACTAAATTGCTTAGAGAGCAAAGAAAAAAGGAAGCCACAGTATAATAATTTATATAATGAGGATAGTAAACAGAACTAATGAATGAAATCAAACACCTATAAAGCAGAGGAGAAGCAGAAGGAAATTTCTTGGAGGAACTGTTATCATTGGCTGAAGACAGAATATGCCTGTGCTGAACAATGGCGAGTGAAACGTCTTACACAGGAAAGAGATAATTGGAGAGAAAGGCTACAGGCACTGTGTAGCAGCATATGGAAGTTCAATCCGTAACAAAGAAAATCAGACAAGAGACGGGTGATAAGCACACCCAAGAAGAACAAAAAGACAGATGTGAAAATCGGACGAGTTCTACAACTACTAACAGCATCCAAGTTAGCAGAATGTTTTTTAAGGATCAGATTGCAGTAGCTTTACAGAGAAATACTTTGGAGAAAATCCAGAAAAGGAAAACCAGCACCGATGCTATATTTACCCAACAATAACAACAAAGTGTTTTGTTTCCTGCCTGTTCCATTGTTCATTGACAATGAAGCCTCATTTTTTTTTTAATAAACTTATTTATTTATTTATTTTTGGCTACGTTGGGTCTTCGTTGCTGCGCGTACGGGCTACTCTTCATTGGTGTCCGGGCTTCTCATTGCGGTGGCTTCTCTTGTTTCAGAGCACGGGCTCTAGGCACGCGAGCTTCTATAGTAGTGGCTCGTGGGCTCAGTAGTTGTGGCGCACGGGCTTAGTTGCTCCGCGGCATGTGGTATCTTCCCGGACCAGGGCTTGAACTGGTGTCCCCTGCATTGGCAGGCAGATTCTTAACCACTGCGCCACCAGGGAAGTCCCTGAAGCTGCATTTTTAAAATGTGAACGCAGGTAATGTGAAAAACGTAAATTCCAGATCAATTTACAAAAGTAATTAAAAGCTTTCGCAAGCATACAAAATCTTGTACTCATTTTAGAGATGGAGTAAACTGAGAACCAATTCCAGGAAGTGAAACCAGATAATCCCATGCAACAGAGAAGATCCATGTGTAGGATCTTGAATTAATTTAAGACTAAATTGAGTTCAAAGCTCAGCTCTACCATTTGTCATTTGTGAGATGCTGAGCATGTTAATTAGCCTCTATAAAACTGAGATAATAAACACTTTATAGGGGTTTGGAGAGGACAAAGTGGAATAATGTATATAAAATGGCTGGCTTATAGTCAGTGATCAAAAATGGTGACTAATCTTTGAACTACTAAGGTCTCCCCAGCTGTAAAGTAAGGGAACTAACTAAATACACTGCAGGATCCTTTCTGCCTTTTGAGTCTTATGGTTCTACCCTTGTACATTGCTGGTGGGAATGTAAAATGGTGCAGTCGCTGTGGAAAATAATTTGGCAGTTCCTCAAAAAACTAAACATAGAATCATCATACAACCCAGTAATTCCACTCCTAGTTATATACTACTCAAATGAATTGAGGGTGGGGGCTTAAATAAATGCTAGGCCACCAGTGTTCATTACAGCATGATTTACAGTAGCCAAAAGGTGGAAAGAACCTAGTGTCCATCAACAGATGAACGAATCAACAAAATGCGGTATGTATGTACAAGGGAATATTATTCAGTCATAAAAAGGAATAAAGTTCTGCTACATGCTACAACATGGATAGACATTGATGACTTTATGCTGGGTGAAATAAACCAGAGACAGAAGGACAAATATTGTATGATTCCATTTATATGAAATATACAGAACAGGAAATTTCATAGAGACAGAAAGTAGAGATTACCTTGGGCTAGGGAAGGGAGAAGGGGAAGTTATTGCTTAATGGGTATCGAGTTTTTTGGGGGGGTGCTACAGATGTTTTTGGAAACAGATTATGATGGTGGTTGCACAACAGTATGAATGTAATTTATGCCACTGAATTGTACATTCAAAATTGGCTAAAATGGCATATCTTAGTTATATTAATAATTTCCCCACCAAAAAGTAAAGTGTGGTTCAATCTTTCAGACCCTCCAAGTTAGAGAAATGAATGCTACTAGCATTTTCATATCCCCTGCAGTCGTAAGGGTGGGCTCTTGAGTCAGTTTGCTTGGGTTAAAATGCCCCCTCTGTCTCGTACTATGTGTGCCATCAGAGGCGAGGTACACAAATTTTTGAGCTTCAGTTTCCCCTTTTGTAAAATGGAGATTAAAGAATCCCTACCTCATAGGGTTGTTTTAAGGAAGCTGTGAAGTTCTTACATCATGACTGGTACAAAGAAAGTGCTTATGGAGTATAGTTTCTTATTATTCCTTGAGAAGTGTCACTAAAGCGGTAGCAGAAGGTAGAGAGCATCAGAGAGCTGAGTGTGGAATGGTGCTGGGGTGAAAGCTCTTGCCGCGCTTGTGCTGATTTCCCAAGATGCTCCCAGTGAGACGGGAACTGAAGGGCTTGCTGCCCTGGGCTCTCACCCTCAGGTGACCAGAAAACAACAAAGTACTCCTTGAAACTCTGCTTCAAGCCCACTCCACCCTTCCCACTATAGGCAGAGAGAGAATTCTAAACCCTTCAGTAATATCACCTCACTTCTCTTAGAATCCAGTCCAAACTCTTGAATATGACTTACAAGGCACCTCCTGATCAAACCCATTTACTAGTCCCTTCTCAACTCTCACCGCACTTCATCTCACCCTTTATGCTTCAACAATGTTGACTTGCTCACAGCTCCGTCTGGAAGGCTTCCCACCTTACCACCTCACCTGGCTCTCTCCTCCCTATTTTTCTGCACTTGGACGTCATAACCTTCCAGGAGGGTTTCTCTGACTCACTAAGGCTGAGTTAGATGCTTCTCCTATGAGCTGGCTTAACACTCTTTCTCCTATCACTACCACTGCATACTGACTCTGCTGTTATTGCCTGTTTTCTTATCGTCTTTTCAGTGAAATCATAAGCTCCTTGAGCTGTTAACCATTTCATCCCCAGTACCTAGCACAGTACCTGCAGTGCCTGACTCATAGAAACACATGCTAGTTGAATAGATGAATGAACTTGAATGGATGAAAGAATAGGTGGATGGATGACCTGGCACTGGTTCTATAAATTGCAACAGGTTGTGAGATGGCAACATCAGTTCCTTTTGCCTTTTCAGACCTTTATCAGACAGTTATGGACCCTTGACATTGTGTCAATATTAATGGGGACGAGTGACAGCACAGGTCTCAAACAAGGGAGGTGGAATGACTGTTAGTTTTTTTAGAAACTTCACTGGCTCCAACCATCTACCTTCAAATAGATTCCTACACGTGATCCCTATCCCTCTACCATCCAAACCTACCAGGTTCTTAACTCGCCTACTTCTGCTGATGGTAGTACCATCATCTGAGCTACTAAAACTTAAAATCCTTGTCGCCTTTGACTCTCACATCATCTCAAATCTCTACAGTCCCTTAGTCCACTAATTTGACTCCCATCTACACCCACTTTCCTATTCCTACTATTACTACTAAAAAGGGTCTTGTGTAAGAACAAAGCTCGATTAAAGAATAAGTTTTCCTCCACATTGTGAAATCATCAAGGACACCCAGGCAACTCAACATCATTTAATATGTAGCACAGACTTCAGGCTAGCCTCTGCTTCTCTAGTGCCTCAGAAAAAAGCATCATTAAAACAGTTAGATTCTCATAGCAGATACAGTACCAGTTTTAAATGGCATCAAATGGGGCAGTGACCTAGCACTGCTCCTTTTTTAATCTTTATAAAACCAGGAAAATTAGGAACATGCCCCTCTGCCATAGGAAACAGGAAGGTCAGCCTTTCTCCTTTGAACCAGTGGCCTTGTTTTATTGTCTTTGACAATAAAGAGCTCTTGGAAAGAGAATATATATGTGTATATACATATATATACATATATATGTGTGTATGTGTGTGTATATATATGTGTGTGTATATATATATATATATATATATACACACACAACTGAATCACTTTGCTGTACACCTGAAACTAACACAACATTGTAAAGTAATTATACTTTGGTTTTACATATTTTAGGCAACATATGATCATTAGAATGGAGAATTTGGTAATTATAATAAAAGGCTAGTTTTTAAAAAAAACTATACTTCAGTTTTTAAATAAATAGTAAATAAATAAATAAATAGGTCTTAAGCAGTGGTTGAATTTGTAGTTTAGCCATTGCCAAAAGGAACATTAATTAATATTAATTATACTACCTTTAAATCATAGAAATAAGTAAGCATTCATCAAAATTTAACAGAACAATTTTATACAGTTTTCTCTAACTGGTTAAATTGAATCACCCTGCTATTTAAGTGGCTTTTTCACACTATTGCTTATCTGTTGCACCCAACAGACAACTTCTTCAGAAAAAAGTACAGAATCATAGAGAAGTTTGCTTTGAGAGGTGTAGACAGGTGGTAACATCCAGCTTAATCACTTGTCAAGGGGAAGTCTTGTTTTCCCAAGTAGTATGGACTAGACTTCTTAAGTCTGTTGGCTCAGTACTGTACTCAGCAGTCAGGGAGGCTTATATATGGCCTTTCATTTCTCTGACCTTCAGCTTCCTCATCTGAAGGATGTAGAGAATAGTAACATCTCCCTATAGAGTTATCTAGAACAGTGCCCAGCACATCATTCAACTGCCTACTAGCCCTAGTCATCCCCCTGCCCCAGCCTTGGTGGCTCATGCCTCTCCTGAAGTGGGCAGCCTGTCTGAGAAGCCTGTCCAGCTCTTAACATTCCAAGAGAGAATGGCACATTTATTTCTTTCCCATCTTGTATCTACAGTTCATAGCTCTCATTTTAATAAACAGTTCAGAAAAATCTGTACTGTTTAGAGGATTTGGTCATTATTTATAGCCATTTAGCACATGCCCAGAAATTGTTTAGGTGTCTGATATTGGAGAGAGTCAAAGCATTTAAATCACCCATCAGAGAGTCTCCAAGTTCTAATCACGTAATTCTATCCCTGAAGGAAAGGCGGCATCACATTTTTTCAGCCTGTGGAGATGCTTTCACAAGTAGCAGGTTAGTGTGTAAGGGCATCTGCTCTTACTTAAGAACAATGTAACAACCAACTATCTGAATGACTTTTCTTTGTCTCATAAAACCAGGGTTGGATATTTTCCATGTTGTTTAATTCCCTTTTTTTTTAAAGGCTCGTACATTAATTCCTACTTGAGTTGTCTGTAGCTGAATTTTATTCTTCTGTCAGGAAATGAAGACGATGCAATCTAATGTGTTTAGCTTTTGCTTTTGCTGCCAGAAAGTTTAGAGCCAGCTTACTGCCCATGTGCCAATCAGTTCAGTGTAATTGCCTGATTGTCCACTCTCCTTGCATCCTTCAGCTGTGCACTGCAGGACTTTACTGTGAATTATCTTATTTTGCACTGTGTTTTAATCTTGAGTCCTTTCTGAAATAAGAGGCATTACAACATTCAACCTTAAATGAAAAAAATTCAATAGTTCATTCAATTCAACAACAGGAATAAAAGCAAAAATACTGGGTAAGTATTATAAGAAAATGTAAGTCACCGTATAGATATTTAAGAGATCTGTTCAGAAAGTATCAAATAGAAGTGATTAAAAAAAAAAACTAGGCATGTTTCATATATAAATATAAATATAGATATAGATATCAAATTCCAGAATCAGACTGCCTAGGTTTGAATCCTACCTTCACCCTTTACCAGCTTTATGTTCTTGGGCAGGTTATGTATCATCTCATTGTCTCAGGTTCATCATCTCAAAATTGCAGATAAAGACAGTTGAGATACTTAGGATATGGTGAGCTCTCAATAAATACTTTCAGCTTTTACTCTTACAACTCCCTTTTTCTCACAGTGCTCCTGACAACAGATCCTGACAATGTTTGAAAGTGCCGTATTCAGAAGTTGAACAATAGGCTTACATCTTTTTAGGCAGGATCAGGTATCTTCCCCAAATGCAAAAGATTAGAAAGTCCTTAATTTTGCTTCCTGTAGACGTTGCCTCACTTAAACTCCAGTGATCTAGAACATATGAAAATCTTTAACAGGCCCATCTGGCCAGGGCAGGAGCAGCTGTGATCATGGAGAGGGGCTCAAGGCTTGGTAACCCATAGGATCAGGGAGCCATGCCGCCCCCTTCCTTGACCATCCCCCCTGCCCCAATCCCCGCCACAGGACACTAGGGATACAAAGGATAAGATAGGGGAAAGGAGATCTCTTTCCTTGCTTCCAAAACAATAGCTGAATGAGGGCTTGATCTGTTTCCTCCAAGCTCATCCATGAGTAAGGTCCTCCACTCAGTGGCCAGCCTTCCCTGTGGTCAGAGAGGAGGGGGCCTAGCAAGATACCAGCTTGGGGGGATGACCTCATGTGGTGAACAAACTCCAGACCTTGGCAGTCAAGGGATGGGGTCAAGGGTTGGGGAGAAAGATGGTGACAAGGACAACTGCTCCCTTAGAAGCCCAGCCTCAGCTCTCACCCATCACCTTCGGTCACCTGCCCACCCCCAGCAGCAGCAAGAGCACCAAACTCTTAGGGCTCAAAATCATCATCAATCAGATGACAGAGGGGAAAAAAACAAATAAATGGGTAACTTATTATGCTCCAGGCATTGTGTTAAATGATTTACATGATCTATCTAATGTAATATGTAATATAAACAGAAATGTGGAACATGTGAAAACTAGATTTCTGAAAGGTGAGATTTTTTAGATTCTTAATGTATATTATTACTTCATTACATCCTTATTTAGAAGAGTCACAATGAATTATAGCATATTTTTTAAACATCTATTCATGTGTGTTTTTAAATATTCACTTAGGGAAATGGAATCAAAATCCCTTTATGGAGGGTTTTTAGATTCAGCTAGGTGCCTACCAGGTCTAGTTAGTGATCATCTGAGGCTGCATTATCTAGTACGGTAACCACCAGCCACATGTGGACACTGAACTCTCGAAATGTGTTACTGTGGTATCGCACTTTTAATTTTTCTTAATTGTAATAATTTACATTTAAAAACTGAAGCAGTGTGAAATATTTTTCTAACAACACAACTTGATTATTTTGGCAGGACAACATTTCACCTTCACCATGAAACTTTACTCTCACGTTACTGGCATCATATGCATTGTTTCTAGTATTGCATGTAAACACTTCACTGACAGAGTTAGGGTCCATGCACTGATTTCAGTTCCAGTGATTTTTTCTATACACCATTGTACAATTATAATGTGCTTATTTGAATGTTTCATACAGACAGCACAAGTTCCAGTGATACCTATATAAGTCATAATTGGTGATTAAATCAAATATTATTATTTTAATTGTAACACAATTAAATTATTTTTCTAGTTAAAAAAATAAGAAAGAGCAAGATTTTTAATTCAAAATGATGGCGGATTACTGATGCAGAATTGCATACAGGTGCAAAAGCTGGTACTTTGATGGGAACTCTAAAAAAAGACTGGTAAATGTATATTGTAAATTTCACAATGAATGACCATTGTAATTTGCTGACATGGAGCAAAATGAAAAAGATTGTTATACAAAAATTTTTAGAGATAATGAAGTATACAATGTTAAGAGACTTTTCAGAAAATACATACTGAATTAGATACATTTCCTCTAATATTTGAAAAAGAATTGATGAAATTATTTACCTGAAATCAGAATTAAATATCTAAGATTTTTTTCTTTTTCTCCTCTTTGTAGACAATTTATTTTCACTTTCTCTTTTACAGCTTTATTGACGTATAATTGAAATACGAAAAAACTGTACATATTTAATGTACTCAATTTGTTGAGTTTGGACATATGTATACATACCTGCGATACCATCACTACAGTGAGGGTAATAAACATGTCTATAACTTCCAAAAGTTTCCTTGTGTCCCTTTGTGTGTGTGTGTGTAAGAACACTTAACAAGATCTACCCTCTTAACAAACTTTTTTATGTGCACAATACCATGTTGTTAGCTATAGGCATTATGTTGGACTGCAGATCTCCACACCTTATCTGCCTTGTATAACTGTAAATTTATATGAGTTAAACAGCAACTCCCCATTTTCCTCTCCCCCCACCCTCTGGCAACCAACATTCTATTTTCTATTTCTACAAGTTTGATTAGTTTAGATATCTCATATAAGTAGAATCATGCAGTGACTGACTTATTTCACTTAGTATAATGTCTTCCAGATCTATCTATGTTGTCCCAAATTTTTAAGACCTTTAATAGAATCTGAACTTGTCACTTTGATCAGATATAAAATTGCTTTGATTTTCATATACACATACACATAAAATTTTATTTATTTCAATTAGAGAAATTTTTGTTAGAAAGTTAAGAGGAAAATACTAAAAAGATATTTCACAAAAAGTAAGAACTTCAATTAAGCTACCAAAACTATTGCTTATAAAATACAAGATATTTTTAACAATATCAAAGATCAATTGATTCAAAATCTGAAAAATTGCAAAACAAATTTTTGGAGGGTAGGGTTAGCTTTAAATGAGTCACAAGATATAAAAGACACTGTCCAATTAGTACTTTGGGTATGTTATGTCTCCAAAGATTTCTTAATTTACAAGAAATATTGTCCATTCATGGCCTAAAATATCAAACTCATGGTATATATATATTTTAATATTTTACATATGTCAAAGAAGAATTTTGGCTAGATATTAAAAAATTAGTTTCTAACACAACAAATAGTTTTTCCCCTGTGTTAGGCCAAAAACCCAGTTTATTGGAATTTTTAAAAAGGAAATGATGTTTCCTTTAAGTCTTTGTTTCACTGTATGATACATCTTAAAATATTTGTGCTCAGTTTTCTGAAGCAGACTCCATGAAATTGTCATGGATACAGTTGTTAAAATTATTCAGTGTATATATGCTAATACAATGAAGCATTACAAGCGAATAGAACTGTTGAAAGAAATAAAAGACAGTGAATTTAATGGTCTCATGACTTCTTTGCCAATGCTCTTTGGTCGAGTTGTGAGAGTTTTGCTGTGCTGTTAACTCTAATTCAATATTTTCTTGAAAATAAAGGAATATTTGCCAAATATCCAATAATCAAAGACAGAAAAAACAGCAGTGTGATTTACATTCTCACACTAATATCACACTGCATATGAATGAGCTAAATTTGAAGTTCCAAGAAAAAGAAAAGCTTATCTGTGACCTAGCTAGAGCGATACAAGATTTTAAGTTGAAATTGAAACTTTTCATCCTATGATTGATGATTAATTAATAATGATTTTACAGTTTTCTTATATGTGTAAATATGAAGACGATTATAGTTGTAATTGATAGCATTAGGTGTAAATTGACTACAGCACTACAAGAAAAACGTGAAGAACTCAATACTAATAAAGAGTTGCTTTTCAATCTGTCAATACCATTTTGAGTTTAATGTTAATAATACTGAGCTAACACAAGAGTTAATGAATTTACTAAACTTAGACATAAATCTGAAATTGATATCTTTTGCTTTGAAGTCAAAACAATTACTTTTAAAAAGATAGACCAGTTTTGTCAATGTGGCTGCAAGTATTAAAGGACAATGATTTTTCAGTTAAGGGAAAAATTTAATTATGTTTGGAACACCTTAAATATGTGAATATATTTTTCCAACTGTGAATTACATAAAATCATATACTTCACCTATTCCTCATAAAAACTGAGCATCCAAATTTGGTGTACTATAAGTGTAAAGTACACTTAGTAAGAAGAAAAAAACCTAAAATATCTCATTAATATGTTTTATATGGATTATATGATTGAGTATATTGTGTTATATAAAGTATGTTATCAAAATTAATTTACCTGCTTATTTTTATTTTTTTAATGTGGCTATGAGAAAGTTTTAAATTACATATGTGACTTACAATACATTTCTATCAGACAGTGGTGGCCTGGGGGAGTCTGCAAACTGCCTCCTCAATAAATACTGCACTTAGGTGCCTCAAAGGCGAGGAGGGGAGGGAGTCAGCCTGGGTGAATTACAGGTCCCCTGACTACTGGGAGAACATTTTGCCCTGTTGGGTATATAAGCGTTTGTCAGCGCTTGCCATTGTCTTTCTGCTCTTTCCTCTTCTAACCACAAAAAGAAAAGAGGAAGGTCACTTCTGGAAGCTTAAAGCCAGATTTCCTCTGGAAGTCTATCTGGCCAGTTAAAATACGTCAGTCTATTCAGAGACCCAAGGAGTGAAATAGAATGCCCTTACCCTAATAAATGTGAGTAAATAGCTACAGGCTTTTTGACCCCAGATCTGTCAGAAGCCCTGAAGCAGAGAAAGGGAGAAACTGAGCTTCTCAGACCCTTTTTAACACTGGAAACTTCATCTAAGAAAGCAAAAGGTTGTTTTTGCAAAATAAGAAAAGTGGGGTTAGGTGAATAAGTGATTAGGACTCAAATTGAAGTTTAATAGGAGAAGGATATTTAATTTGCCCTTGTGTATTTTTTATTTCTTTCTATTTTTCTCTAAAATATACAAGAATCATACACAATGATTAGTGATTTTAGGCATGACCTAATAATTCATGCTCTTATTTTAATAATCACATTTTGGAGGAATATCAGTAAAAATGATCAGATTGTTTGCCACTTTGGCATGGTTAGGAAAAGGTTTTGTTTGTTTGGGGAGGTAGGGTGCTATGGAGAAATAACCCATTTACCTGGTGCCAGATACATAGAATATGCACATGGAAACTGGGAGGAAACAAACACTTTCTGAGCAAGTTTACACACTCAGCCATGGTGCTCCGTCTGTGTCATACTCAGTTCTCTGCCTAGCACAGTGCCTGCCACCATGTAGGTAGCCAACATCATTTGTTGGATTGAATTATAAAATGAGGTCATTTCCACAAAGAGGTTTGTTGTCTAATCAGAAGACAGAATGCAAACCATGAAAAATTAAATAAATACAATTGGTTTTATTTTTGTGTATTTTTGTATTGTGTTTGAATTTGTTTTCTTAATTATAAAAACCTTTTTACTGTTAGGATTTTTTTTAGAAAAGACAGTGGGTACACAGGACATAATACAGATATTGCATTTATTACCTGAATTCTCACTCTCCAAATATTCCCTGTAATGACTTGGAACCATTTTTACCCTACATACATTACTCTAATTGAAAACCTTCTATAAAGTATTTGCATGCTGGGGCCAGTAAAAACTCATCATTTGAACACAAGTCTGGGCAAGAGGACTCAGGATGCCCTGCAGTCTATCTTAGCTGTTTCCCCTGCAAGACATTTCTCTCTTGCTTGCACAGATGATTGCATTGTTTAAACTTGTGTGTTATCGCCATCATCTTCCCCACATTGTTAAGTGAAAATGCCTTTTAAGAAAGTGGAAAAGCCTGTGAACCAAGTACATGAACCAAAGAGGCCTAGAAAAACCCAATCACTAAAAAGAGAGTTGAGAGTGAAAAAGCATTTTGAGAGAAAAAGAATGAATAGAAAACATAAGCATGTAGAAAGGACAACGTAATACGTATTGGCTATTGAACAACATTGTTGCAGAGCATTAGTCTATACTCACTAATGAGTTCATTAAATGCAATTGTTGTTTTAAATCTTTTATCTTTATATTTCAGAAATCCTCCATGGATTATTATATAGATTTCTAAGAGGGTTTTAGGAATAAATGGGGGAAATTGGTTGGGGTTTTAGGAAATGCTTTTTTAAATTTTTCTCACTTAAAAATCATAAAATATGGGCTCAAGCTATTTGAAATTTCAATATCCAAAATACTTTCAGGAATAAATTGGGTTTTTAACACAGGATGCCTGAGGTCACTGAGTGAAAACAGAATTAGATAGTGTTATGAACAAATCTGTTTTAGAGTTTTCTTATCTAGAAAGGTCTTTTAAACTACAAAGAACTTAATATTTTTATGTTACTTAGAGATATTTGGCAAATATATGACTCTAGATAATTTCCAAACAGAACTTCAAAGCAGTCCTGTGATGTTGAAATAAAGTTGGAATCCTAAATAAAATTTTTTAAAAATACATTTGAAATTTTTGATATCTTTATAAACTCTTCTCTCCCTAAAAGAAAAAAAAATTGAGTGTGGAAGCCATAGCTGGTCCATGGACCATTGTGGCTGTTCCTAGCTAGTTTCTTTATCTCTAGTTATCCCTATCCCTCCCCGTTCCAGTGGTCAGCACAAAGCTCTCAGAATTTTCTAGCAAAACACTATTTAATCATAATAGCTTCTGGTTGAGGAAACATCAACTTCCCATTTCTTTTCATGTTGGATTGAAATGTTTCTTTCCAATCATCAAGTTCCCACCACATTGCCAAGTCTCCCCTCAATGTGGGACTGGAAATGAGACCCCTGGAAAGCACTATTGGTGGAAACATAAAGGCTATTTTCTTGGTGAAGGAGAATCAGAAAAAATGTACTCTACTCCTGGGTGTATATGGAGGATGAATACATCATTTACTGGTAACCTTTCTGAAGCCCAACTAAAATTAGAACAAAGAGAATTTTTAATGAACAAACTACAAAAACAATGATTGAAGGAAAGAATCAGTAATGGTAAAATATTGGAAGTTTGAAAACATATGGAAAAATGGTAATTGACTAGGAGATCCTTAGAAGACTGAGTCCTAAACCAGTCTTAAGGAAAACTGAGAAACAACAGAATTTTTACTTCACAAAGCCTCCAAAAGCTCAGAATTGGTGTGCAAAATCTCTAGGAAGTGCAGGGTAAAGTAGAGGTTGAAAATGAAATGATTGAAAATACCTAGGAATAAACTTAACCAGTGAGGTAAATATGTATACGCTGAAAATCATAAAACATTAATAAAGGAAACTGAAGATGATTCAAAGAAATGGAAAGCTATCCCATGCTCTTGGATTGAAAGAATCAATATTATTAAAATGGTCATACTACCCAAAGCAATCTACAGATTTAATGCAATCCCTATCAAAATACCCAGGATATTTTTCTCAGAACTGGAGCAAAAATCTTAAAATTTATATGGAAACACAAAAGACCCCAAATTGCCAAAGCAATCCTGAGAAAAAAGAACAAAGCTGGAGGTATAACCCTCCCAGACTTCAGACTATACTACAAAGCTACAGTAATCAAAATAGTGTGGTATTGGCACAAAAACAAACTCATAGATCAATGCAACAGAATAGACAGCCCAGAAATAAACCCACGCACCTATAGTCAATTAATCTACAACAAAGGAGGCAAGAATATACAAAGGAGAAAAGACAGTCTCTTCAACAAATGGGAAAGCTGAACAGCTACACATAAAACAATGAAATTAGAACATTCCCTCACACCATATACAAAAATAAACTCAAAATTGTGTAAAAACCTAACTGTAAGACAAGACATGACACCATAAAACATAGGTGAAACACTCTTTGACATAAATTGTAGTAATATTTTCTTAGGTCAGTCTCCCAAGGCAAAAGAAATAAAAGCAAAAATAAACAAGTGGGACCTAATTAAACTTAAAAACTTTTGCACAGCAAAGAAAACCATCAACAGAACAAAAAGACAACCTACAGACTGGGAGAAAATACTTCCAAATGATGTGACCAACAAGGGGTTTACATCCAAAATATATAAACAGCTCATACAACTCAACATCAAAAAAGCAAGCAATCTAATCAAAAAAGGGCAGAAGACTTGAATAGATAGACATTTTTTCCAAAGAAGACATACAGATGGTTGACAGGCACATGAAAAGATATTCAACATCGTTAATCATTAGAGAAACACAAATCAAAACCACAGTGAGGTATTCACCTCACATCTGTCAGAATGGCTATCATCAAAAAGTCTACAAATAACAAATGTTGGAGAGGATGTGGAGAAAAAGGAACTCTTGTACACTGCTAATGGGAATGCAAATTGATGTAGCCACTATGGAAAACAGTATGGAGGTTTCGTTAAAAAAACAAAAATAGAACTAACATACAATCCAGCAATCCCACTCCTGCATATATATTTACAAAAAGCAAAAACTCTAATTCAAAAGATACGTGCACCCCATTGTTCATAGCAGCACTCTTTACTGTAGCCGAGACATGGAAGCAGCCCAAGTGCCCATCAACAGATGACTGGATTAAGAAGATGTGTTATATGTATATATACACAATGGAATATTACTCAGCCATAAAAAAGAATGAAATATTGCCATTTCAGCAATGTGGATGGACCTAGAAAATATTATGCTTAGTGAAATAAGTCAGTGAAAGACAAATACTATATGATATTGCTCATATATGGACTCTAAAAAAATAGTACAAATGAATGTATATATAAATCAGAAACAGACTCACAGACACAGAAAACAAACTTATGGTTACCAAAGGGGAGAGGGAGGGAGGGAAGAGGGACAAATTAGGGGTATGGGATTAACAAATACAAACTACTATACATAAAATAAAGTTTTTAAAAATGAAATGATTGGTTGAAGATCAATTTGGTTGATAGAAGCAACCCCAAATTTGAAGATTCCCAAATTTTTATCCTGCCCCCCTTGTCCCATCCTACCATACCATGAGAGACTGTCCCTTCTAAACCACAGCAAGATGCCTGGAGATTTGGTGACTGAAGGAGATAAAACAAAGAGTCTCTAGACTGTCAGACACCAGCCCTTGTTCAGGACAAGTGAATCATTCTGAAAATAGGGGCACGAACTGAATGCTGGAATGCTCACCCAGCTCACTTCTCCCACTAGTTCCCAGGTTGCAGGTAGGTAGGATTAAACACTCTAGGCAGGAGAATGGAAAATCTTCTGGGGCCTCTGGCAAACACAAGAGGGAAGGTCTGAAGCTACTGATGCCAGTATCTTTTGGGTTCTCCAAAGATACATCCCAGCCAGAACACTCCCACAGTAGAGACCACAGTTGACAAACCAAACCCTCTCTCTCACAGCTTACAATCAGCTTGCTGGTGCCCCACTCATATCAGATAGCAAAGAAAGCCTCTGTCATGAATTACATAAACCAAAACAAAAAAGCAAATAAACAAACAGGAAGAAAAAAATAAAAGCAACTTGGAGGAAATGGAGACCATGCAGGAAGAAGAAAATTTAAAAAAATAAAAAAGGAACAATCCCCTATATCCTCAGAGAAATAAGAGAAGACATTATGCCCATAAAACAAAAATAAAATGCCAAAAAACAAAAAGAAAAAAGAAAAAAAGAAACAACATTTAGGAAACAAATTAAAAAGTACTCTGGAAATAAAAAAAAAAATTCTAGTAGAAATTAAAAATGTAATAAAAGAGTTGAAAATCACCCAGAATAGATTAAAAACACGAGATGGAAAATATTATTGAAAGGATAAAGCCAGAGGACTTGTTTCAAAGTCCAACATCGAAAGAACAAAATAATTCAAGATATTTTCCCCAAATGGATGTTACATGTTTCCAGAGAGAAAGGACTTCTTGAGAACCCAGCATTATAGCTGAACATAGCCCACAAAAGGTACATTAAGGCTTCTCAGAGTACTAAGGAACGAAGAAAATATCCTACAAGTTTCCAGGGAGAAAACATGTCACATCCGAAGATCAGGAATTGGAATAGCTTTGAATTTCTTAACTGCAACGCTGGGAGCTAAATGACAATGGAGCAGTGCCTTCAAAATTATAAAGGAAACCAGTTTACAGTCAATAATTCTATTTGTAGCTAAACCAAGTGTGAGAGTGGAATAATGATAATTTCAAACATATAAGGTATGAAAAAGTTTGCCTCTAGTATGTCGATTCTCAGAAAGCTGGTGAAGAATGTGTCTGTTACAAATGAGGGAGTAAACTAAGAAAGAGGGAGATGGGGCACAGGAAACAGGGAATCCAGCACAGGAGAGGACAAGAGAATCCCTGGGGTGACGGTGAAGGGAGAGCCTAGTAGGAGAGCTGTGCTTCAGGCACTGGGGGCAGCCAGTCCAGACAGGAGCAGATTCAAGTTTAGGATTAGTACAAGAAAAAAAAAAATTGAATTAAGAAAAACGACCAATCTAAAAGAATGAGAAAAAAAAAAAAAAAAAAGAAAAAGTAGTACAAATAGAAAACATAAAATAAGATGATAGAAATAAATCATAATAAATGTAAGTGGACTGAAAACTTACCAACTAAAGGGCAGAGGATATTAAAATGGACTTAAGAAAATTCAACTTTATACTGTTTACAGAAGGCACATCTTAAAGTAAAGACAGAGAACTGTCAAAAGTAAAAAGATGAAGAAAAATCTTTCAGGCAAATATTAATACAAAGAGAAAGCTCATGTAGCTACATTAATATCAGGCAAAACACACTTCAATACAAAAAGCATTACTAAAGATTAAATAGATTAAACGTTTCATTCACCATGAAAATATAAAAATTCTATTCTTTTCTATATCTAATAATATAATTTCAAATATATAAAGCAAAAACTGATAGAACTACAAAAAGAGCAAAATTCACCTACCCAGTGGAAAATTTTAGTACAATTCCCTCCAAAAATAATCAAGCAGTAAGAAAATTAGCTAGAAATAAAAGAATTGAATGACATAATTGACACACTTATTCCAAAGGCTGTATATAGAACTCTGAATCCAACCCTTGGCAAATACACATTGTGCTCAAGCACACATGGAACACTTATGAAAATTAAATTTGTATCATTAGGCTGGTAAGCAAGTCTCTGTAAGTGGGAAAGCTGTCATATCATTGACACTATGTTGTCTGACTGAAATGGAATTACGTGTATTATTTTTAAAATAACATAACAAACCCAATATGTTTGAAAAATTCTAAAACAAACTTCTGAAAATCCCATGGATCAAAAAACAAACCAAGGTAGAAATTGGAAAATGCATAAATTCAAAGGACAATAAAATAGTATATATAAAGATATATGTAAGGAGCAAAGTTGTTATTAGTGAGAATTTTACAGATTTTTATGTTTATTTAGAAAATAAGAAAGAATGGAAATTAATGAGCTAAGAGTCTTAAAAAATTACAGAAAAACAACAGATTGCACACAAAGCCAAAAGTGGGTATTTTTGAAAATCTTAAAACTGAGTAGATTTATTTTTTAAAAAAGAAAGAAGGAAAATAATATTAGGATTTAAAAATCATTCATAACTATAGATATGAGATAATTTAAAATATTAAGAGAATAATAAGAACAATTATATCCCTTTAAGTTTAAAAACAGTTGAAAAGGAAAATATTACATACCAAAACTGACTCAAGAAGAAATAGGAAATCAGCACACGACTGTAACTATTAAGTAAATTGAATGAATCATTAAAAATTGACCCCCGCACTTACTCAGTATCACTCACAAGACTCAGACATTTTAGTGGTGAGTTCTATAGAACAGTTAAGAAGCAAAAAATTCTAATTTTATACAAACACTTCCAGATAATAAACAAAGAGGCAGCAATACTAACCAACTTATTATATATTTTTAATACAACTTTAAAGCAAAAGTATACCAGGACAGTAAGAAAAAGAATAATAACATATTAACCTATTGCTAAACAGAGGTGCAAAATTCAAGGCAAAATGCTAGCAAACAGAAGCCAGCAATGTATTAAAACTCACAGTTACATTCACACATAAACATACACACAAATGGTACAAAAGGGGGTCTTCAATTGTATTGATAATGTTCTATTTCCTAGGGTGAGTGGAGGCTCACAAGTTCCTTACATTACTCTTTATAGCCTTTTTTATGCCTGAAATATTTCAAAATATATTTTTAAGCAGCTAAAAGGCCTTTGAGATATAACTGAGGATGTCCAAGAATTGGCCTATTTTAAACTGAAATGTTAATGTAATAGTTTCTGGAGACATTTAAAGACTCATAAAATGTAGTTTATCCATGTGTTATTCTCAACTCTTAATCTTCTTTTCTCCCCAGAAATACACTGAATTTCCTCTATCAATGTAATATATCTTCAATGGGATGTATGTTTTAATTTTTCCTCTCAACTTTCACCATCTCCTTAGCTTATAAACATACTCAAGCCTCCGCTATCCTTAATAAATTAAAAAAATGAATTCCTATCACGGTTACCTGCTGTGAATTCCTTGCCTCCCCTCTTACCAGTGTTCTTGGAAGAGCAGCCTGTACTTCCTTTCTTTAACCCATCACTTCCCCTCACTCTGCAAACCACCGCAATCCGGTTCCTGTCCACTTTGGCAGAAGAGCTCACACTCTGGTCTCAACAATTGCTTAAAAGTCAAATTCAAAATAACCTTCCAGTTTAATAGACCTCTGCTGTCCTTGACGTTGCTGATCTCTTCCTCCTCCCTGAAGCTCTTTCGTCCCTTGGTTCTGTGATGCTCTACTCTCCTGGTTCTCACACCTCTCTATTCTGCTGCTATATTCTTCACAACCTCTGAGTTGTCACCTTTGTTATAAATCAGGAGACCAAATGCGTGTGGGAGTATTTCTGAACTCTCTATCTGTTCCGTTCATCAGTTTGTCTATCCTTGTTCCAAAACCACACTGTCTTAATTACTGTATCTTTATAATTCATCTTGATCTAGACTAACATAAGGTCTCTAGCTTTATTTCTCTTTAAGATTGGCTTGGCTATTACTGGCTCTTCGAATTTTCACATACATTTTAGAAAATTGCTTTTTTTGAAGTGTTTTGCCCCCTAAATCTACCCCAAAATTTTTCAGAAATTTTTGAAATTCTAAAGTCTGAGAATATCTAACCTAGTTATTCTTACTCATTTTAAGGATTAATTTAGGGGGCAGTTTCATCAGAAACCTTCCTGTCTTCCCCACCACAGATTGCTTAGCTTCTCATTTTATTATTGTCCCATTTACTATATTATTAAGTGATATAAATATTTAATATATTATTAATATGAGACATAGAAAAGTAAACCTATCCGTCTTCCACACAACTGACAAGTTTTTAATTTGGAATTCAAATCCAGATTCCAAAGCTTGATTTTTTTTTTCACTATTTACTCTTCCTTGTCTAGTGACAAAATAGTTAATCATGGGATTTAAATTTAATTTGTTAGAGATTTGATGTTTACTTTTTTTTTTAATTAATGATTTACTTTATTTATTTATTTATTTTTGGCTGTGTTGGGTCTTCGTTTCTATGCGAGGGCTTTCTCTAGTTGCGGCAAGCGGGGGCCACTTTTCATCGCGGTGCGCGGGCCTCTCACTATCGCGGCCTCTCACTATCGCGGCCTCTCTTGTTGCGGAGCACAGGCTCCAGACACGCAAGCTCAGTAATCGTGGCTCACGGGCCTAGTTGCTCCGCGGTATGTGGGATCTTCCCAGACCAGGGCGCGAACCCGTGTCCCCTGCATTGGCAGGAGGATTCTCAACCACTGCGCCACCAGGGAAGCCCTTGATGTTTACTTTTTAAAACCAAGTGAATTATTAACTTTATAGAAAACAATATTTACTACCTGTAAATAAGGGTTGAAGATAAACTTTCATTTTTTTAAACACCTTATCTATATTTTCTTATTCTAAATAAAAATATTGTTTAAGGGCTTCCTTAGTGGTGCAGTGGTTAAGAATCCGCCTGCCAATGCAGGGGACACAGGTTCGCGCCCTGGTCCAGGAAGATCCCACATGCCGCGGAGCCACAAAGCCCGTGTGCCACAATTACTGAGCCTGCCCTCTAGAGCCCACGAGCCACAACTACTGAGACCGTGAGTCACAACTACTGAAGCCCGTGCACCTAGGGCCTGTGCTCCACAACAAAGAGAAGCCACCGCAATGAGAAGCCCACGCGCCGCAACAAAGAGTAGCCCCCGCTCGCCACAACTGGAGAAAGCCCACGTGCAGCAATGAAGACCCAACACAGCCAAAAAAATAAATTAATTAAAAAAAAATATATATATATATATATATAGTTGAAATTATTTATTGCCCCAGAACGCGTTGGCATAAAACAAGTATTTAATTATATTCGTGAATTCTGTGGGTCAGGGCTCAGCCCAAAGGTCTTGTCTCTGCTCCACCAGGCCTGGGGCCTCAGTTGGGAAGACTGGAGTGTCTGGACACCCCTTCGTTTATAGATCTGGTGCCTGACTGACAGGTGGGGCTCCACTGAGGCTGTCAACCAGAGAGCCTAGATCGCGCCTCTCCTTGTGGCTTGTGGCAGCTGGCTTCCAAGAGAGGGAGCACGTCAGGAGAGCAAGCATCCCAGAGAAACAGGAGGAAGCTGCAGGGCCCTTTCTGATCCAGTCTCAGAAGTCACACAGCAGCCGTTCCATCATACTCTACTGGTGGAAGGAGTCACAAGCTAGCTCAGCTTTAACGGGAGGGGACATAGAGCCTGCTCTCAATGGTAGGAGTGTCAACAAATTTGGGGCCATATCTTAAAACCACCAAAGTTTATAAAGATTTCTAGACTTTAATCATGTTTTTGATATCTGCATGCTTGTTTCTCTCTTTACTGTTAGTATTGGGTCTGAGAGTGATACCTGTGCAGTATCCATAGTTAGATCCATTCTGCAGGAGAGATGTGACAGCTCCACAAGATTTCCCATCACCCTTCACATCAGGAGGATCTGGGGATGATATTAGAAACAAATTCTAAATCTTCCATTCCTCTCTTCTGGAATTTTCCCACTGGCATAGACTGTGTAAAGGACTGGCCTCGTGTGGTACCCAAGAGATAGAACAGGGGGTGTTTCCCTGACTTGAGAAATTTTCTTTTAGATTATGATAATGTGTCATATATGGGGAGATATCTAAATGAAGATCAATGAACATTTTAGTATTTCACTTGAATAGTAATAGGGCACATTTCTTGAGCACTTACCATTTGTCAGCACTGTGCTCTGCACTTACTTGATCTTTTAGCATTCTATGCCCTTGCCACTCAGAGTGTGGTTCTCAGATCAGCAGCATCTACATCACCTGGGAGCTTATTAAAAATGCAGAATCTCGGGCCCCAGCCCGGACCTCTTGAATGTGAATGTGCATTTTAACATGTCCCCCAGGTGATTCGTGTACACGTTAAAGTTTTAGACCTACTGTTTGATGAAGTAGGCACTGCTACTATCTGCCTGGAGAAACTTGCTGAAGAGTGCATAATTTGTGAGTTAGCAGAGGCAGAATCCAAATCCAGGTTTGACTGGCTCCAAAACCTGCGCTCCTAACAAATACTCCAAAATGCCCCTCAGTAAATTTCATCATCGTATTAGCAAGGATTTTGCTATCTGTTTAAAGGGAGGTTGTGAAAGTCTTCAGTGATTCTGAGAAAGAGGCTCTTGGGACAGGTTTCTCTACCAAAGCAGTATTACTCCATCACTCTGCAAATTATTTGGCCCTCTGTTTCCCCTGCTAGATTGAGAGTTCCTTAGGAGGTGGGACTATTGCTCTGTTTTTGCATCTCTAGAAACTAACACAGAAGCTGGCATGTAACATATGACTTGTTCCTTACATGCTCATTAATGAATCAACAAATGGACCTGTCTGTTCAAGTGAGTTGTATAGATTATGGACACTCAACTGGGAGCTGAGGTTATTTTGCAGTAAAAGAAGATGCAGGGTTTTTTTCTGGGGTTTGCTACAAGCCCAGAGTTTCAGCTGCAGAAAACCAAAGCACAAAGCTGCGGCTCTTGGCTTGTCGGTGAAGCTTATCTCTCCATCCAGGCAGCCCCCCACCCCAGCCAAGAAATGGACTTCCTGAGAAAGTTCTCCTTTCTTTCCCAGCTTCGGAGCCCAGCTTCTCTGTGGCTATAATTAACCTCCACATGATTTATGAAGGACAGGACCTGTGAAACACAGAGAAGCTTGATCATAATCCCCAGATTTCTGTGGCCCCTCAGTTTCTAAAGTTCTCTTTTATGTATTCCATCTCAACTCTTCTTACTGAGAAATCTAGAGAGAGAAGAGCATGGAGACACAGCAGTGTCTGGTGGTTAGAGCAACCAGATGTCTGCTTTTTGAGGGACAGTTTCCATTATGCTTGCTCTCCTGGCGTAGTTATTAACAACATCTTCTTTCACTGTCAAAAACACTCATGTTTGGATGATAAATTATATGGTCCCCCTAGTCACTGGGACCTAGTGATGGTCCTGAAGTTACTTCAGTAGCCAGAACAGGGCCAGCCCATCATGCAGGGAACTGCTTTCTGGACTGGTAAGCCATCGGTCATTGGTTGTTTCTCAAAGTGTGGTCTTCAGGTCAACTGCTTCAGCCAGCTTTGGAGTTGGGTATCCACGCGGGTGCCTGGGGCCCACCTTGGTCCTCGTCACTCAGAACCAGGGGGCCTTTTCCCTCAGGGTCTTAGTCACTCTAAGACACTTAAGACACTCTCTACTGTAACCTTAGTTTACCTTGAAGACCCCTGATAAACTTCTGTGCCCCCAAGCGCACATCCTTCCAACCCTTTGCACCTAGAATTGTTAGTTTTCAGGTTCCAGACCTCCTGCTTCCCACCAGCCTTCAGCGGTGGCCTGGTGTCTGGTCCCCACACACCAGAGCACTATTATTAGGTAGTAGAGTCAGAAACTAGAACTGCAATCCCAGCGGCCCTTTGATCTCCAGAGAGAATCGCCGGAAGGGACAGCCCAGCCTGAGGTTATATAGTCCAGCTCTCTTTCCTCTGGGCTCCGGAGGCCTGAAGGCCAGCAGGAAGGAGCTGGACTATTCTTAGCCAAGGTGTGGGAGCCTGGCAGGAGCTTCAGGCACTGCCCCAAGGGTCAGAGACAGGGATTGGCCACCCACTCTGGCTGCTTCCCCTCTCTCCCTTGGCTGCCCCTCACACAAGGAAATGACCCCCACGCTCCCCCTACCCGGCAGCAGCTTACGGCTCAGACACAGGCCACCCCCTCAGTCCCCTCAGCGGCAGACATGGCTCAGCCTCCCTCTTAGAGGGAAGCTTCTGGGTACAGTTAGAGCCAGGAGGTGCCTCAGTTCCTTCACTGAACCCTATCACTCTACAGATGCCAGGACTGAGCCCCACAGAGGGACAGGGATTCGTTCAGGTCCACCTGGATGTTTAGGGTCTGAACACCTAACCAGTGTCGGGTGGGGTCATAGGCTGTAGGAGCTATGAGATTGGGCTAAGGTTTCCAGATGCCAGTCAGAAGACGTGGGCTCTCTGTGACAACATTTTCACAAGCCCTCAGTAAACTGAAGAAAATTAGGGTAAGATCACCAGCACTTCAGGACCTTCCCACCCTTTCTCCAGTTCTAATCCTCTGGCTTCACTCTGGGGTCTTCAGACGGTTGCTGGGCTAGCTCTCCTAGGTCAACACATGCTCAGAGGAATCTCCCAGGCCCCATCCTTACTGTCCCCAACGAATCTTCTCAAAGTTCTTCTGTTTGGATATGGTCATCTCTGGAGAAAACAAACATCTGGGAAGCAGCTGCCTGGCCACTCTCACAAAATCATCTCTGTCTGATGCAGTTGAAGCCAGAGTGGAGAATAGGCGTGGAGGTCTAAGGGAAAACATGTAGTCTGTCCAAGATGGGATCTGGGTAGAGTGTCGGGGTACCACCCCAAATGTTTGGAGCCATGCCTCCAGGGTAGCCACTGGGATTCCAACTGGCCTTTGTGCCTTCCTCTGATCCCTGCAAGACCAGATGTGTCCCACAGCTGTGTACCATCTGCTACCCCTTACCCCAAAGGAAGCTATAGTTTGGAGGTTAAAGACATGAGGAGGAAGAGAGTGACTCTTCCTTGGCTCTGGAGGGTGAGTTATGGGAATAAGCGTCTAGACTTCCCACAAAGCAGGCAAATGGCCTGACATCCATCTGCACAGTGGCTCCCCCAAAACTCTCCAGGCATGAGAAAAAATTTTAAAGAAAAATCAATATGCTGGGGTTTCCAAACTCTTTCCCTACTAACTGTTTCACAGACTCTAGCTTAGAAACTTTACCTTTCCTATTTATTCTACTCTCTGTCCCTCTCCCTTCCTCCTCACCCCAAACACTTGCACCCTGAGTTCCCAACCTGGGTCATGACGAGTCTAACAGCATCTAGTCAAGCTGACATCCAATCCTCCCCAAAGGAAGAGAACTGTACACCCATCCAGGAGATGATGTTATCGGCCCCTCCCTGAGCTCAGAAGCTTGGTGCAGCCCAGACATATGGATCTTTTTAGAGACTCATGCAATTTGGCAATCCTGTTTCACACCCTCCAAGCCCTGCTGCTCTGACACTGCTCTGCTGGGACTGCACCAGCAGAGGGAAGGAGTGGATTCATGTAGGCTCTTTTATTCTTGTTCTTCCCTTGTCATTTCTCCTGGCAAGTGTCTACTCGATCTGGAAAACACAGTTGTTTCTCTCCAGGTCCAGTCTTTGGCTGAAAACAGGAAGGAATTGAGAGAGAGAGAGACAGAGACAGAGAAAGGAGAGAAGAAAAGAACACAGCAGCACTATTCTGGTTAGTTTTCCAAGACCAAAGGCTGGGAACCCCTCAACCAACTACACACTTGGTCTTGCTCCTCCCCTTCTCCACTGCCAGCCACTCCTGGAGGAGCCACTTACGTCCCCACGGTCTGTGTAAACAGCGCTGCTGGTCCTTGCAGCGCTCGACCAGAGCACTACGTGTTGCCCCTCTGCCCCCCATCACATAATCCACCCTGAGGCTCTGTGGGTATATTCAGCCTTGCTCTGTGTGCTCAGAAATGATGGAAAATTCTTCTGCTGAGACGAAAATATGTCCCTGCAACTTTGTGGGCACACTTGCCCCTTTCCTTCCCCAGCCAGACACACAGGAGGCTGCCATGTCTTGAAGGAAAGGGAATGATTTTGCTGCCCTGGAAGAGAGAACGACTTCTCTGCTCAGAGACCAGAAGTCAGAACTGCCAAGGAAAGTGTTCTGGCACTCAGAGGTCTGATTCTCCCAGCGCGAGACCTCCAGTGACCCCCCAACTGGGGAGTCTGTAAAACTTGTACCCTAAAGGGTAGGCCATCTTGGATGAAGATGTCAGACTAGGAGGGGTCCAAAAAATTCACAGGAATTGGGCAGTCCTTGACCCATTCCCCCACCCTATGCCTCCAAGGTGGTCTCTTCGAGGCATAAGCCTCACTCAGAAGATAAGCAGTGGGAAAAGGGGGAAGGGAGGAATGTTCCCAGAGTCAGACCCTGACCAACCACCTTACTTTATGTGATGATTTCAAGACAGAAAAGACCTCTATATAAAGTGCAACAGTCAATAGTTTGGGACAGATGTTTCCTTTCCAGCCACATTTTCCTGCCCCAGGTTAAAAATAACCACCCTCTCTGTTTTGGCCTCCATCAAATGTATGTCATTAAAACTGTCCATTTGGGTTTCCAAAGACAAAGACTGATAGGTTCCTGGATTTTACAGCCTGTTGGCCCATGAACTAGGTGCAGTATCGGGTGCAAGATGATTCCAGCCCCTTGAGGCAATTCTTGGACCCTCTAGTGAAGGAAATTTCTTCCCTGCTCCTACCTTTAGGTAGCACCAGAGAGAGAATTTCCAAATGAGGAAGCACAGTTTGCCAAGTAGCTCCACTTTTGTTACTCCAAATAAATCCTTCATGTTGGAATTTCCTTGAATCCATTACACCCCAACCCCCAGGGTAGCCTGGACCCGCTTTGGTACTCTGGCTTTAATGGAAATATAAATGTTGTCTGGTAGCACTCATGAGTGAAGCTGAGATACGCCTGCACTTGCAGGAAGATTTATTGAAAGTCTAGAAGAGACAGAAGGGAAATAAGCAGAGGCAATATCAGAAGTACAGACACACTCACATTCACAGACCATGGATTTCTGACCCATTCTCAGAAAGCTGCTTCCCAGGGCTTAAAAATTCTTTACCCAAGTTGCCCTCATCGCTGACATATCCACTCTTTTAGCTAAGCAGTTTTCAGCTATCATGTGGCTGCTCCCTCAGACGACCCAGGTCCTAACAAATCTTAAGAAAAGAACTATAATAATTAATAATCGCTGCAGCTTTTTCCTTTTCACAATGAGAATAGCTTTATTTGTTATTTTTGTTTGTAAAAGTAATGCACAGGTATTGTAAAATAAAATAAGGTCCATGCTGCACACAGAAGTGAAAAAGATGAAGTGACATTTGCCCCTAACTCTACCACCCAGAGATGATCATTGAGTATGTATGTGATGCATGTTATCCCCTCACACCCTGACCTTTTTTCCTTCCCACAACAAAATAGCATCACACCGTGATGTGCTTTTTCCTCACTTACATGTCACATCACCAGCTCTTAATAGCTATAGCAACGCACAGAAAAGCTGTGGATTATGTGCAAGTCTAGATGAAACACCATGTCCTTCTCTCTTACTGAGAAGCCTGTCTCTTAGGAAGCAAAACTGGGATGGCAGCCCTGGGCCAACATCGAAGGGAAGGAGAAATGAAGGACTGCATTTTATGCCTCTTTACTGAACATCATTACATTTTTGCCTTTAATGATATCCCAAGGGGCCTATGAAAGATGCCAACAGATTATCTTGGGCACCTGCACTGGTTGATCAGCCCAAGCTCACTCCCCTCTTAGGAACAGCCCCACCTACTCAAGTGCAAGAGAGAGATGTTATCCCAACATAAGAATACTCTCCAACCCCACTTGAAATATATATATATATATATATATATATATATATATATATATATATATATATATATATTTGTGCAATTTGAAAACTTTTGTAATTTAAATTTTTGTAACAAGTTATTCACAAACAAGTGATGATATGAATGAAAATGAAGATACACTCTAAATATTAAAGTATAGATTAACAAGATAAAAGGAATTTTATCAATAATAATTTGAAAACTTTAGTAAATAAATAAATTCCTAGGAAAATAACAGTTTACTCAAGAGGAAATGTTTTAAAACTGAGAACTCTTATAACAATTAGAAAAAATGGAAATAGCATTTTTCAATGGTCCCACACTAAATATCAGGCCCAAGTGATTTCATAGGAAAGTTCTAACAAATCTTTAAAAAAGTGATAATCCCAATCTTACAAAAACTCTTCCTGGGACTATAAAAAAAGAAAACATTCTCCAACTCACTTTTTAAGGACTTCATAACCCCAATACCAAAATCAGACAATGACACAATGATGAAGAAAGAAATACAAACCCATTTCATTTATGAATATAGAAACAAAAGCCATAAATAGAAGACTGCATTAGCAAATTAAATTCTACAGTGTATAAAAATGATAATAAGCCATGACAAAGTTGGGTTTAATGCAAAGTTGGTTTAATGTTAGAAAGTCTATAAATGTAATTCACTAAACTCCCATATTAAAAGAGGAAAAACTATACTTCTCTTCAATAGATGTAGATATTTTTAAAACATCATACATTCATTATTTAAAAAAGAACTCTTTTAATAAATTAGGAATAGAAGGGAATTTCTTTAGCATGATATAAATAGCACATATAAAAAAATTAAGCAAATGTAGTCCTCAGTGGGGAAACATTAGAACATTACCCTTTAAAATCTGAAATGAGGCAAGAATGTATAAGATCACCCATCTTTCATTCTTGTAGCAGATGTTCTTGCCAGTACATTAACTTAAAAAAAAAAGGAATTCAAAGGGAGAAGAAAAAATAAAATTATCACTATTTGTAGTTGATATGATCATTTACATAGAAAACCCCAAAGAGTCTACAAATACTTAGAAATAATAGAATTTAACAAGGTAGCTCAACAGAGGATTAATATAAAACAATGAACTGTCATTTCACACACCAGCAACAAAAATAATTAAATAGAAGATACTATTTACAACAGTATTAGAGGACGTCAATTACCTAGGAATAAATCTAACAAAAGATGAATTAAAACCACTACAGGGAAGATCATAAACTTTAAAGAAGAACCAAACAATGGAGAGCTATGCCAACTTCACTGAATGAAAGATTCCATTCTCTCCAAATTAATCTACAGGGAAATTTTAATCAAAATCCAAAAGGTTATTTTGGGGAGGAATCTGATAAGCAAATTCTAATCTATATAGAAGAGTAAAGAGCCGAGAATAGCCAGGCCACTTTTCTGAGAAAAATTTGAGTTTTCACTTGACCTAACCATATCAGGACTTATTTGAAGCTGCAGTAAATGAGGCAATGCTAAAGGCCCTGGGATACATATGGTGACCAATGAATAGGGAGCCCAGAAACAGGCACATATATATGAAGTGTTGACACATAGCAGAAATGGCATTCCAGATGAGTAAGGAAAGGATAGACTATGCAGTAAATAGAGCTGGGCAAGTGTTTCTCTGTATAAAAAAATACATGAAACTGGATTAGTGACAGTTATTCACCCTGCATCTCTCAGTCCCAACCCCACACTTCTATACTCTTCTCTATAATGCAGGGTATAATGTGTGTTTGCTCTATTATGTCAGAATATCCAGTTCTGCTACAGAGGACAAGGAAAGCAGACCGGATGGGTGAATTTCATCAGATGTACTAATTATAGGTGATAAGTAAGCAAGTGATTTGTGAGACATAGGCAGAAGTCACATGTGCTAAAAATAGGAGCAAATTTGTAATCTGTGAGACACGCAGAAATAGAATAAATTGAATATATTATAAAAAGAAGGGACCAAACACAAGTGTTACTTACAGGTAGAAAGGAATAGAAAAATCAAGTCATGAGTCACCAAGTGTAGAGAGCATGCCTCCTCGGGCTGACAGCCAGCTCATCCCTAAGTTGTCTACCTATTGGTAGACATCATTCTGCCCCCTGTATGCTCTGCCCCATAAACGCTGACAAAAGGGATGGCTGCCCAGAAGAACACTTATGAGCTGTGTGCATAAACCTGCCACCAGACCAACTTGGCCTTGCATCTCCCAGTAGAGCAAATATATGTTGGTTCCAAGCATCTTCCACCTACTGACCCTTCAACCTCAGTGCTGGTCCTCAAAACTGCACTACTGGAGCAAAACACAAGATTCAGAGAGTGTGTGGTCCTTTCACCCTGCTTGTACCCATCCCAAGTGGGTTAACTTACCCCATCTCTTTCCTCTTGGTTCTAGCTGTATGTTTTAAATAGATTCAGTAACCTTTGTGATTTGATCACCATAATTTGGTCTGAGACTTCTTGGTCTGTGGCCTCTGCAGCCTGCCTAGAGCACACTGGAGGTTTCCACTGCATGGAGCCAATTTCCCACAAGACACTAGGGCTGGGAATCTATATGCCACATTTCCCAGGCTCCCTTGTCAGCTGGTTTCTGGTTATGTTCTGCCAAGAGGAAGCACTGGAGAGAGACTGGCAGGTGGGAAGAGGACAGAAAGGGCTCACTTCTGACCTCAGGTTCTCATCGCCTCCCTCTAATATCTGTACACCTCCACCACCAAGCATCTCTCTTTGCCAAACTGGGCTCCAAACCCTGAAAGCTTTCAAAGACCCAAGACAAGTTAGCAATGTGGGAAAAAAATCTTGGTTCCAAAATATGAAAATGGAAAATCAAAATGAACAAATGTTTTATTAAATGCCTCTAAAAGGTAAACTTAGCCAACTTGTAAACCGCAATTCAACTCTTTAGCACTTATATCAGTATATAAATGTAATAAAGCTTGAATCACAAGAACAAAATGAAGAATATATCATAAAACTCAAAAAAAATTTAAATAATTTCCCTTATTCTTTTTACATCAAAGGAGTTATATTTAACATGGGATGAGGGTCTATTTTAAATGGATTGATACGACATGTGTGTGTTTTGGGGCTGGGGTGGGGGATGTTCAATGGTAAGGGTGGCCATGACCTAGAAGTCTATCAGGGCCCAACAGAGCCTCTCACTCTATAGATTTCTGCTGCATCTGACACAATGTGCGGTGTAGGTTTATTTTTTTTTTCCTAAAGTTTTTTTTTTTTTGATGTGGACCATCTTTTTTTAAGTCTTCATTGAATTTGTTACCATATTGCTTCTTTTTTATGTTTTGGGTTTTTGGCCACAAGGTATGTGGGATCTTAGCTCCCCAACCAGGGATTGAACCCGCACCCCCTGCGTTGGAAGGTGAAGTCTTAACCACTGGACCGCCAGGGAAGTCCCTGCGTGGTGTAGTTAACATCTTCTTTCAGCAACAGCTCATGTGATGAAGCAGGGGAGCAGAAGAATTGAGGGGCAGCCAAAAAAGGCTAGAGCTTTGAAGCCGCTTGCTAGCTCAGCTCTATGTGGCCTGTGAGGAAACATAAGGCTGGGGCCCCAGGGCAGACGTGTGTCCAATGGCCAGAACCTGAGTTTGTGGGCAGCTGGGGAAAGGTTATGTGTGCTTGGAGTCATGAGTCTCAGTGGCCCTGGAAAATAGAAAGAGTGGTCAGTTATCACCTAGTGTCATGGTTCTGGTGTCATCCATAGTCTTGTAGGCCAGAGAAGAACAGCTCTGGTTTCCCAGAGGGAGTCATTTGTCAGCCTCCAGTGCCTCCTACTCCTATTTCCCTCCCTGAAGTCTGCAATCCACTCTGCACCTAACCTGTCTCTGTTCTATACCAGGGCTTCTTCAACTTTAGCATGTATAGAAGAGAGTGCCTATTAAAAGCACAGATTCCCAGACCTTACCCTTGATTCTGTGTAGACCATGCTTTGAGAAGCTCTGTTTCATAGGATCATTGTCTCCTCTGCCCCCAAAGCTAGTTAAGAAATTCAGGTGCTAGGGACAAGTTCTTGCTCCAGCTAGGGCAGACAAAGGGCATTTGAAGTAACCAGAAGAATTTACTGAGAATGAAGGAAGAGCCGAGAGGGCCAAATTGGTTTTCATACGGGGTTTTCAACCCCACATTTTGTTCACAACCTCTCATTGGGGGTAAAGCAGATCCAGCTCCCGGAGCTGAGAGAGCTGGGGGTCGGTGGAGGGCAACTCTTTTTCTCTGTTCATTGGGAGTTCCAAGGACAAAAGCCTGATTTTAAAAATGTATATTGTAACCCTTTCTGTCCCCATCTGCAGGCCCTTGAGATCACAGTGTGGTCATATCTGAATCACCATTTGCACTTTGAAACAGATACATACCATACCACCATGTTCTACCAAATCTGCATCAGAAGCCTTTGGTTTCATCATGTGATGAAAGGCTTTGTTTCCTCTGTAAAGGAAAGTTAGGCAACATGATCAGAATGGGAGTTTTGGGTTGCTTTTAGACCTGGACACCCTTCTACTTTCATAATGCTAGGGGGTCTGCAGAGAAGTAAATCAGAAAAGAGCAGTGCTGGGCTTTCCTCTCTCTCCCTTTCGGCTCTGTGGAGCAGACATCATGGAAGAGACTGGACTGGGTATTTGTAATCATGTGATCCCACTCAGGAACTCAGGGCATAGTCTCCAAGACTGTGTCTTCTCTTACCCCCTCCCGGTGCCGTCATCTGCTCCTCCTGGCTCCTCTTTCTTCCAGTATCCATCTCTTCAATCCAGTCCTTGACTAGGCTGACTGCCCAGTTCAAAGTTTCTGTAATTCAGTTTACCACCATCCAGAACAACTCGCGAGGAATACACAGCTCCAGGATCAATTAGGTAGAAGAAGGTGGAGCCAGGGGAAGTCTTTTTTTCTGATAAGAGAGCAGGATGAAGCCCCTAGAGTCTCAGCCCTAGGACTGGAGAGAAGGCATCCCAGGTGCTAGGGCGAGTCCTTTGTCTTTATGATGATGGTGACAGTTAGGATAAAACTATGTGGGAAAATAGGGACAGTCACAGGAAATAACCCTCCAAATTAAAATAAATAGATCTTGTAAGAAAAATAATGAAAAGAAAGTGAATAATTACTGTCATTTATATGTCCTGCTCAGGCTTTCTGCATCATTAACACACAGCATAGTCTCTGGTAGAGTATCACTAAATGCCTCAGATTTGACAGGTGCTAAATTTTACCTGATTAGCAAAATGCTCACACTTGTAAACTCAGGTCCTTACTGGTAGATTTCATCTGCAAGATTGTTCTCAGCTTAAAACGTAAAGAAAAACAAAAAGGAAAGGAAATGGAAAAAAAAAATCAGAGGAAACTTGCCCCCTGCCCTGGGCACCGGCAAGGTTGACACAAAGGGGTTAAAGTTAAGTCGAGCTTTAAGAAGATGGGGCCTCTATATAAAGTTGAACAAGACGTCTGGGGCCCTCACAAAACCTTTTTTGGCCTCGACAGCGGCAACCCCAGCCTCCCTCCTAACGTCCTCCGCCTTTGGGACCAAGCGGGAAGCTCACGTTAGTGGCAGCCAAGGAGAGGGGTTGGCCGTGCCAGGAGTAAAAAGGGAGGGGAGGGGAAAAAGCAAGTTTCGCCCACCCCACGTTCGGGCGGAGGGGCGGGAGCTGCGCGTCCGGGCCTGGCCAAGCAGAGTCTCGGGCTCTGTGCATCTCTTCGGGAGCGGCGCGGGAAGGATGCTCGTCCGCAGGGGCGCGCGCGCGGGGCGCGGGATGCCGCGGGGCTGGACCGCACTCTGCTTGCTGAGTTTGCTGCGTGAGTATGGGCCGCGCGCCCGGCCCGGCCGACTTGGTGGCGGGGAGGGTCGACGCTCTCCCGGAGGCAGAGCGCGCAGAGCCGAGTTAGGCGGAGCGAAGGGACCCCTGCCCCACCTCACGCCCCCACGCCCACGGCTGCTCCTGGCTTGGTGGGACCGGGGCCGCTTGAACCGAGCCCCATGGGGACTGGTGCCTCCGCTGGGAATGGGTGGGGGTTGGACGCGCCGGGAAGGCGACCACACTGTGAGCGTGAACTAGCCCAGGTGTAAACCGGAGGGCGCGCCGGAGGCTTCCCAGAGTCAATGAGGCTCAATCGAGTTGTCTCTGAAGTAAAGCTCTTTGAAGATGCCAGTGTCCTTCCGCGTTGCCAAAGGTGCAGAGTGCAGAGTTGGAGCCAGAACCAGGAGAGAGGGGAGGAGAGAAGCAGGAAAGTTTCGTGACTGATGGTTGATTCAGAAAGCTGCGGCCTGAGCCGGTTCCTGGGAAGAGAGCGGTTCCTGGGAAGAGAGCGTTGGTGCCCACCGACCACTAGGACAGGGGGAGCCAGAATTGGACATTCAAGGAACCGGAGCGAAGCCAACCTGGGATGAGGCCCCAGGTCCGAGGTCCAGAGGCCCAGGAGGCAGGCTGAGTTAGGTGACATGGGGAGTTTGGAATGAAGAACAGTCCGTGAAAATATTCTTGCATTTAAGATCGGAAAGCTAAGTTACACTCCGTCTTCTGACACCTTCTTCTCCATTCCACTGGAGAGAAGGCACGGGGTAGATGGAGTTTGTTCTGTGCCCTGCCTTCCTCTCCCCATGCAGCCCCTCACCCTGGCACAAACTCAAACTTGTTACATTTTGGAGTTTTCTTCCCCTGCCCTTCTTCTCCAAGTTCTAAAACTAGTGGACAGATCAGCAGACTGGTGGACACTCCTTTGCTTATCCACGTCCGCCCTGACTTCTTAAGCTCTTGCTCTCACTTTGGTTAAAAAGAAAAATTAGTAGGCACTCAATAAATATTCATTCATAATTGCTTTCATTTGGGGATAACATTCTCTCCATCTCATCTCATTGTACTTAGAAGGATTTAAACATTGTAAGTTATTCTCCCTTTGGCTCAAGATTCTGCTACCAGGCCTCTAGGGCTCCCAATTCCCTACTCTTATTGCATCCTAAAGGCCACCCACCACGGCCCCCCAGAGGGACCTGGGCCAGCCAGCTAGGCCTCTTTGCTCTCAGTCTCCTCTGCTGTCCCCCTTTGGGTCCACCCAGTTGGAGAGAGACTCCAGGCTGGAGAAAGCTCTAAGTAAGGCTCTGGGTTGACCTGTTTGGCAGCCCCAGACATGCCCTTCGGGGCAGGGAAAAAACTGTCACTAAGGTGTCCGTTGAAGCCCTAGAATGGGGAACTGCCCTGGGGGCTGGCTGCACCTCACAATGGGGTGAGTTGACCAGCGGCTCAGATTCCTATCCGATGCTCCACTCTCCTTTGGCTTCACAGCTCATGATGACCTGGTCCTGGGCCGAGTGAGGCCCACCCTTTTCTTATTTCCTCAGCTGGCCAGTCTCAGTCTCGCCTTGGCCTGCAGCAGTGGGGATGGGGAGAGCGATTTAACCTCTGCAAAACCTTGGGCAGATATGCTGAGAATTTCAGTGTCTCCGCTTTGGGGATGAGCGGTGGGGCCTGGGTCCCTATGTTCAATCTTGCCAGACTGCTAAGGCCAGTGTGTAGCTTTACGCATTCCCCAAGAGCTTTCTACGGTTTGTTTTTATTTAATAGTAGGAGTCATTTTCTATTATGTTGTGGGGTGACTGGAATGAGTGAGTGACTCTACCTTGAAATGCTAACAAAGGAGCATTGCAGAAATTCTGTGCTATTGTTACTGTGAACTTTAGGGCAGAAGAGGGTTCTCTGGTTTTCTCCTCACTGACCCTGACAAAGAGCTTTGTTCTGGGAAGGTCTTTTTTCTGTCCCTGTGAGAACTTGGCCTGGGCTTGGGTACAGCAGCCAACCAAAAGTGGACTTTCTCTGTTGGAGATGCGGTGGCTCTGGGTGGTGACCAGAGTCAGGGTGGGCGTTGAGAGGCCACCAGGTAGCACTGCCACACCACCAGCTGGAAAGAGAAATCTTTCAGGTAATCAGGGAACCCCATTTGTCAGGCCCAGGGTATCTGTTTCCTCCAAGCCCTCCAAGGCTGTCCTTCCTCTTTCCCTAACAAGTCCCACCCCTTCACATTCCTCTTCTTCCTTTGGGTCCTTCGTGTCTGCTGACCCCACACCCATATCCTGTCTGGGGCTACGTGTAAGAGGGGAAAAAAGAAAAGGGAAAAGAATTTTATCAGATATTTTCCGGAGGGGAGAGGACTCCACCCTTTGACTCTCTGCCACATGGCGACCAAGAAGGAGCAGCCTTGGGACCTCTGACTAATTCCGTGGTCCCCAGTTCTCCCCCTTGTAGGGCCAGCCCAGCTGGCATAGCCTTTGCAAATGCAAATCTTCGGCAACATTCCTGTTTGACTGATAAAACGAGCCTGGGCATCTTTTTCTTATCCCTTTGGCTCCACCTCCTGGGCCTGTTCATTCACTAGTTCTCATCTCCTTCCTTCTGTGAGTCTTTGTCTCCAAAAGCTCAGAGCAAGAAATGCCAAACTGCAACAGATAAACTCAGGCTCAGAGTCTTACAAAAACAAATCAAAAGGAGCAACAAATTCCACTTCTTACCGTCTCACTGCCTGATTTCCTTTAGATCCTGGGCAGGAGGGCCTGGGATTACTTTCAGAGCTGGATGGTTACCCAGTTCCACCCTTAGGGTGCCTGGGCCTCCTTCTCCCATTGACTTTGCTGGATGTCACTAAATGGCCCCGAGTGTGGGGAACTGAAAATGTGAAGGTGTGGAAAAAGAATAAAACACACCCTCCAAAAGAAAATGCTTGGAGTCGCCAGGGCAGAATTTCCATATTTTTCTGGGCTTTGACTTCCCTAATGAGAACATTCTCTTCCTTCCTCAGCTAAGAAATAAAAACACAGTATCTACGATTTTTAGTCCCAAGAGCCCTAGACTTTGCTAAGGAGAAAGACGCATGCATCTTGGGAGAATGCGATACAAATGAATAGGGATGTATACCAGGGTGTACTTCCTAGGACCTACACTCTGGAGCCCACTGAAATGAATCACTTTCCTTTGGAATACAAAGGAAAAAGCCTCTGGCTTCATTGGGAAGTTTGCTCCTGGTTTAAGAGGAAAAAAACCCCAAAGAACCCACCACTGATACCTTCTTAGCAGAGCAGCATCTCTAGGTAGCCAGCTCCATTATTTAAGAAAATGCCTTAATGAGTCTTTGGGTGAAAAAACCTAGACCCCTGGACAAACCTTTGATGTGCAGTGGCAGACAGGAGGCTGAATTGCTGAGCATGATAAAATAAAGTAGAACTTTGTATTTGATGGGCCTTAGAGACAAAAGGCTAAAGGACTCCAGAGGCCAGGAGAGCATAGAGAGAGGAGGGGAGGTGCTCGGAGCAGTAGGGAACAGTAGTGAGTGGAGGGTGGAAAAGACCTGGCTGGGAAAATTCCTTATGGTGTGGCCCAGCTGCTAAGCATAGGACTGTCTAGCCTAGGGTTTCAAGATTATGCCTTTGTCTCTTCTGGGCTGTGCTGTAATCTCCCTCCATGATCTCAAACCTTCAGTAAACATGCACTGGCCTTGTAACACTGTTAGTGGTGCTCTGGGGTGGGGTGGGGGGGAGTAAAGGAATGGGTGTTTGGCAAGCCCATGGTGCAGTAGTGTAGAACGAGAACTCCTGCAGCCTGAGGACAAAGAGGCACAGAGCTGTGAAACAGGGGTCGGTGGCAATTAGGAAAATGGAGAAAGAGGTGACTGGGAGAAACGTAGGCCCCCAGGGAAAGCTCAAGATATTGGGGTTCCACAGGAAGTGGATGGCGGCCAAGACATGCTATTTGAATATTAAAGGGGAGTCTCAGTCCCCTGGGAACACTCAGGCCACAGACAATTTTTTATGCTCACACCTCAGCTTAGCCTCTGCAGTGTAGGAAGGCATCAGCCCAGTTCTTTGATCTAGTCCAACATGACCCAAACCCACCGAGACCCATAGCAGGGATGCTTCCTGAATGCTCCCAGGAAAGATGGGTGGCTCACTATCTCCCAGAGTAGTTCATTCTATTTTAAAAAAAAAAAAAAATCCCATGATTATTAGCTTTTTTTTATACTGCAGTGAAATTAGCCTTTATATAGCTTCTAATTATTAACTGCAATTCTATTCCTTAAACTCTCACAGAATTAATCTGATCTTTCTTCATGACAATCCTTAACAACCTTTCTCGTCTGCTCCACTAGATTATAAGCTCCTTGAGGACAGGGATTTATTTAAATTCTAGTGACACCAACACCTAGAAGTAGAAAGGTATCTTCTCTTAGCTTGTGTTCTGCACAGTGCTGAGTTTGGTGGCGCTTCGGGAAAATAAGAATGAATGAATGAGTGAAATGAATCTTGAAGAAAGGTACTTATTCTCTCTCCCCAAATTCTTCCTTTCTGTATCAAAAATCAGCAAATTTTTTCTGTAAAGGGCCAGATAGTAAATATTTTAGGCTCTGGAGTCCATATGTGGCCTCTGATGCGTACTCTACTTTGTTTTATTTTACAACACTTTAAACATGTAGAAGCCATTCTTAGCTCACTGGCCAAACAACACACAGCCCATGGGTTGGATTTGGTCCACCAGCTATACTTGCCAACCCTTGATCCAGATAAAATAGCACTAAGCCCTCAACCATATGACTTGGTTTCTAGAACTTTCCTAATTCTAGTTGTCCTCTCATGGGCACTCCCTTAATTAAATAAATTCCCTCTTAAAATATAGCATTGAGTGACACGGTTCTACAAAGAGGTGGTCAGTGTGAACACTCCTGATGCAGTTGCCATTCAACCCAAGTGCTTATTGTGAACTCAGAGGATTGTGCTCAGTGTCCTGAGTAATACAGACAAGTATGAGAGATGATTCCAACACTCAGGAAACCTATGATGTAACCGAGGTGACAAGACCTATACTCAGGAAACAGCATATATGATCTTGTGCCAGATAAGTCATGGAGATATGTGTCTTAAGGTCTCTGAGAGGCAGGAAAAAAGGGACCTGTCCTAAAGATAACCACTGTTTCTTGAGCATTTACCAGACAGGCAACTGCTTTACACCCCCCATCTCCTTTATTCCTCTGAACAACAAGGAGGTAGGGACTATTTTTATCTCCATTTTACAGGTGAGGTATAGAGAGGTGAAGAAGCTTCCCGAGGCCATGCAGCTAGAACTTGGTAGAGGAGCCTTTCAACAAGGTCCAATTACAGAGCCCGAGCTCTTTGTTTTGAGACTCTCCTGTCTTCTCATCAACCATCAACGCAGGCTGTGGGCTCCCAGCAGAGGCCAGCTTGTTCCTTCTTCCTAGTACTGCATCTAAGATACCCAGGATCTCCTCCAAGAAACTCCTCTTGGGCCAGGTGCTAGAATTTGAAAGGATGGGCAGAACGGTGCTGACTGGCTAGGAGATAAGAAAACAGCACCAGCAAAAACTAAAACTCAGAGGGTCTGTGAAAAACAAGACCAAATATAGGGGGAAAAACCTTCTCCTAAGGTATAGGAATTTAGTAATTTAGGTAGCAGAACTTTCTGGATCTCTGAGGATTTGTAAACCCCCTTTAAAGACTAAAAGAATCTTTAATTTACTAATTGTAGGTAGAAATCTTTTAAAAACATATTACATATGTTTCTGCTTTCTTAGTGTATCAGGAAAAAAAGGGCTCTAACCTTCAGACTCAGATGTATCATGAAAATAATTCGGTTATGGTGCAACTCAGTGGCATTGTTAATGCCTATGAAGGTGTATATTTTCATTTACTCCTACCATAAATGGTTCCAGACTAGTGTGGTTTTTGATACTCATGTCTGTTTTTCATTTATTGCTGCTTATTCATTTTCAACTGTTGCTTCTCCTTATTATTTGCTTCTCCTTATTGTTTGCTTCTCTTTCTAATTTTTAGCTTTAGCTAGGATATCAGATAAACAAGTTTGTTAGAATTATGTGTAAAACGAGAATAATTGCCTCTGAAATAAGTACCTGTAAGTTAAATGTGTGACTTTTACAACATGAATTTTGTGACTTCTATTTGGCTTCTTGGAATCCTCATCTTGCTAACTTCCTGATACCTTGTCTCCTTTTGTCCCAGGTTCATGGATTGAGATCAAGTAGGGTAGGTAGGGGCAAATAGGGTACTTAGGGAGACACAGTTAATAAAGACGGAGTGAGAAGTAAACAACAGAAGATAGCCTTTCATTCAAATTTAAATTGTAGTATAGTGCTCTGTTGGGTTGCGGGTAAGGGCTGTTCTTCCAGTCTAGAGTGGAATGGGGTAGAGGTTTCATCGATTGTCTCTTGGATCTGGCTGGTAGGCTGCTATGACTTCCATACAGAGTCAGGGATAAGAAGCTCAGATAAAGAAAGATCAGAATTGGATGGTTTAATGCCATCGGTGTGGGGGGGAATATAGGATAAGAACAAATCTGTGGTCAGTCTTGATTCTTATAAATGTCATTCCTCCAAGACCCATCTCTTCAAGGGAGCACGAGAAAGGGAGCCCTAGAGACTGTGAAAACAAGAGACTCCAGTCTCTACTGACAGCCTCTGTGCTGCAGTGTAGGTCAGGATTGGCCCCCAGGGCTCTGCCAAGGTGTCCCCTTGCCCTACACCAGCTCATATGTACCCCATTGCTCAGCCTTGCCTTTCTGCCTTCCCTCTTTGTCCTGTTTCTCTAGGGTCTCAGAGGCTTCCCCACTCACCCTGGGCTCAGGGACATAAATCTGAGATTGGGGTTCCCTTTCCATTTCCAGACAGATCCTGCAACCTGTTCCTCAGTTCTTGGCTGAGGGGTGGGTGGGAGGGGGCAGCCGCAGCCGGGAGCCTGACCCTAGTGGCTCAGTAGCTGGCCTGGGTCCAGGATTGCTTCACTCATCTGGAACAGGCATGTCTGTCCTCAGAGCTAGCAGCAGGTCTCTCTTCACATCTGGAAAAGTTCAAAACTGTTTGTCTGGGTGAAGGAGGCCCTGGGAGAGGGGGTTCAAAAGCATGACATCACCTCAGCCAGGCCCAGCTTTCTCTGGGGAGAGAAGAGGGCTGGGCCAGGTTGGGCCAGATGGGATTCCCAAGAATTGATGTATTGGTGGGAAGAAGAAAAAAGGGTGGGCAGGAAGAGTGATATCAAGGGGGAGTTCCAGTGTTGCCTTGGAATGGTACCTTGAGAGGCTGGTCCTTCAGTTCAGTGTCCAAATGTTCCCACCACCTGCCCCCTGCACTGAACTCATACCTTAGGGTCAGATTGCTGAGAGGGACTTATTTAAGGACAAAAGAAGACTGGATCTGCTTCCCCATCTATTTTATTTTGATAAATCCACTCCCCACCCGCTACTGCCCCCTATCCCAGCCAGACAGGAGCCCATACTTTTCTCTCCAAAATATGGAAGATGCATCCGATCCTTAGTAGTTTGGACCCCCTGACCCTCTTGCTACTTCTACTCAAGAGTCAGCTAAACCTCAGTGGCCCCATTGCTCCTTGCCCTGCATGAATGATGGCCTTCCCTCTTGGCCAAAACCCTGGTGATCCAGGTTCTTATCTCTAAAACAGAGATAGTAATATCACTTGTTCCTCCTGCTCACTTGCCCTATAATTTTGAGATATGAGTTTTGTACTCACCATGAGTATCAGCCTACCTGCAGCAGGCTGGAAAGAGAGGCAGATGAGGGAGAGTGAGACTTGCCACCACCTTTAGGGGAAACTTTTGGCCTCAGGTTCATTGCCTTGAAACTAATGCCTAACTTCCACCTTGATGCTGAGGAAAAGAAGAGGTGTCATTTTGCGCTGCTAATTACCCAGAAACTTCTGTAAAATACAGGCCTAGATTTCAATCAGAAAAGTTAGAGACAAGCTTTAGGGTGGCCTGGGACCCTCAGTTGCCTTTCCTTGAGGATGCTACTGCCGGGTATGAGCTCTGAATACCAAGTCTACCCCTAATATTTACAGGGCTCAAGCTAAGAATACAATGGAGGCCCACATATTATATGTTTAAATACTTCAAAGTTATAAATCAGGCCAACCATATGGTAAATAAAATATCTTCTGTCCTCTTACCTTGAAAAACTTACCTTCATGGCCACCTGGAAGGCCAGATTTGAATTTAGGACTCTCAGAGCCTCGGAGTTCAATGCCACAATGTGGCTTAGCAGGAAGAGGTGGTCCTCGGCCCTTGCCTACCCTCTTCTCTTCTTCTTACTCATGGCTCTGGTCCATACTGTAAGGGATCTTGCATGAAGACAAGGGACACCCCACCTACAAGGTGGGGTTAGATCTTAAGCTCTAACCCTTCTCCCTGCAAACAGCCACCCATTGGCCACCCTTGGGCCTTGGAGGCACACACCCTGGTGCTGCAGTTCACCCTTGGAGGGATGGACTGAGAGAAGAGGCCCATGCAGGTCCTCAAGTGAGCAAAGATCCATTGGGGCAAGAAGTTCTAGGACTTCTGGTCCCAACACGTGATCCAGAAGAGAGGGTACACCTCTGTTGGCCCCATGGATTCCTCGTAGCTTGGGGACAGGGAGGGCAGGAAGAGGAACAGAGTGTAGGCTCTAAAGTGCAGGGTCCAGACAGGTAGCTTCTCCTTCCTGGGTCTAAGGGTGGTACTGCTGGGTACCACAGGAAACATGGAAGGGTAAGAACCTGCAGGAAAATTTTCAGAGAATAACTAGTTCCAGGAACGTTATACTATAGCAACGTAACATTTGTTATCTCATTGATTTTCCCAATAATCCCTGTAAGGAAAGACCCTCACTTTAAAAATTAGTAAACTGAGACACACACACATTAAATTACCGAGTTATTGACAGAGCCAGGACTAAGCTCTCTGTTCCCAGGACGTTTGTTGAGAAACCAAGCCTTATGCTCTCTAGTCCATCAGCTAGATTCCTAGGTCGGAGCTTCCCGAAAGAAATCTTGGGGTTGCTAGCTGCAGTTCCTCAATAAAAGGAAAGAATGAAAGGATTTGGGGAATGGGGGAATCTAGGGATGATAGAATATTTTTAAAGGATTACATAGAGACAGTGTCAATCTGGTGATTATTCCAAGAGTTAATACATTGGCTGAAGAGAAGGATACATTAAAAAGGAAATAGAGGCACATCTTTTCCCACATTTTAGATCTTGGCAATATTTATTCAGGTGTAATTTGAAATTTTAATATTTTACTTAGCATGTTATGAGCATTGCCTCATATTCTCATGCTGCTATAGTTGTTGCATTTTTTTATTTGCAATGATTATGGTATGTTAAGTGCATATAACATCTATCCTATTGTAATTCATTTAGTTGCTTGCAACTTTTCCCTCCTATAAATAATACTATACTAGATGCTTAGTGCATGCAAACTTTTCCTTCTCTCTTTCCTTAGGAAAAATCTAATGAGAAATTAGTCACATGTCCAGGAGGATATCCTTGTTCTGCTCTGTTGCCAGGGGTGGTAGGGGATGTTCTAGATGGATTCTACCTAAAGTCAAGAAATTGAATCAGGTGATGCCATGAGGCTCCAGGATGATTTGGGTTCTGATATTTCTTCTTTGTTTCTCTGTAGCCTCTGGGTTCACAAATACAGAGAGCTTGACTACTACTGCCACAAAGTCATCTACCCCAGGAATATCTTCAACTGTCCCTACAACTATACCCAACCAGGAAAGCACAGTATCAAGTACTTTTGGAAACATCAGCCTCTACGCTGTCTCTCAGGACATCAATGGGAGCACAGCAGCCATCTCAGGTAAAGAGTGTTTGTCTCAGGCCCCAGAAGGATGCTGCTGGCACTTGGGTAAAGCATTAGGATATTTGCAAATACCCCCACCCTCTATTTCCCACCACAGATGGAAACATACAAGCCACTTTTAATAGTGGCTTGAGTATCGTGCTTAGGGTACACTGAAGTAAGTGCTAGACAGTTCTTCCTGTAGTGACAGCTTTCTCAAGTCAGCGCCTTGGCTGCTGATCCTGATTTGTAATGCTCCTTGTACTGTTTGAGTTCAGCTTAGTGATAAAATAAGGATCTGATGAGGACTCTGTAGAGATCTCTGATCTCTTCTAAGTGAAGCAGACTGTGTACAGGCTCAAATTGGGGGTCTTTGACATCTCTAGGGTGGACCAGTTTCCAGTTCAGTTTCAGAGTCCTGAGGGCATCTCTAATACATTCTATGATTATAGCTATGGTTCCAACAGCTGGCTGGAAATGAGTTGGTAAGGGTTAAGACATGAAGTAACTCTTAACTCCCCAAATTCCCTTTTCTGGGTTGAAGTCCGTGCCTATGTCAATGAACTGAGATGTGTTTGTGTATGTGTGTGTGTGTGTTTATGCCAATGTGCATATATTCACACTTCTGTTTTGGTCAATTCCAGAGCCTACAGTCAATTTCACATCTACCTCTGGAATCACCCCAGTCCCTGGAACCATGAACTCTTCTGTCCAGTCACAGACCTCTTTAGCCACCACAGTGTCTTCTACCCCCATCAACTTTACAACTTCAGAGATGACCTTGCAGCCCAGCATGTTACCTGGAAATATTTCAGATTCCCCATACAATAGTACCAGCCCTGTGACATCTCCTACTAACCCCTATACATCATTTTCTCCTATCCCAAGTACCATCAAGGTGGGTGAATCAGGCCGAAAATGACAGATTGCCCCCTCACTTCATATGTATGCAAGCTCTCTCTTCCCCTTAACCTCTGCTTATCCCAGCCAATGAATTTGGGTCATATAGGAGTTAGCATGAAAAATGTGCAGCATAAATATTGCTGGAAGGGATAGAAAAGGGAGGAGAGGGGTAGAGTTGGGTAGCAAGGCTGATCTGTGCCGTGGGTACTATATTTCTAGGAAGTAAAGAGTAAAGAGGATTCTCAGAAATCCATCGAATTCTCTGTGGTTCTTTCCAGTACCTCTTGGTCTAATCTTTGACTAGGGTACCACTCGCCTTTGGACATATTTGGAAACCATCTTCTACTTAATGGCGCTGCTTTTCCCAAAATGTTTAAGGCAAATACCATTTCCTGTATGCAAGAGGGTTTGGTGGTATGCCAGGAGTAGAGAGGCAGTGAGGAACTAGGCAGACCAGGGATGTTGAGCTCAACCTGCCTTTCTCAGCCTTGGGGCCTGTGGCTATCAACAGCTTTCAGCAGGAAGAGTAGAAAATGTGAGGGCATGGAGCCTGGGGGCAGGCATGGGGGACCTGCCTGATTTCTGTTTTTAAAGGAGCCAGAATAGAAAGTCCTAAGGGACCAGGAGGAAAATGAGTGTCACCAGGATCTGCCTGGCCACCTCATGATCTGTTTCCCTGCAAGTGTGTAATTCACTGGAGGGAAAACAGCTCAGAGGGGAAAAGATCCTCCCCTCTTCCATTTCTGCGCCATCCAAGCTAATGTTTACCAAGGTCACAAATAGCTGCTTGCCTGCAAGCCCAGGCTAGTAACAAAAGTTTTGATTATCTGACGGGTTAGGAAGTGAGGTAAAAGAAGAACATGACATAAATTTCTAGTCTCCTAACAAAATGTTTAAATTTCCTTTCTTTAAAGCCTCTTTAAAAAGTATCTCACAGAAATCAAACCAGAAAAGAGGTGGGGAAGAAATGAGGGGCAAAGATGCTGGCTTATTTACTTCGTTTTTGTTTTAATACAGGGGGAAATAAAATGTTCCAGAGTCAAAGAAGTGAAATTGACCCAAGGTATCTGCCTGGAGCTAAATGAGACCTCCAGCTGTGTAAGTCAAAGCCCCCAATTCCTTACCCGCCCCTCTCTTCCCAAAATTCCTTCTGAATGTCCTGAAGGCAAGTCTTGGACTAACTGACTTGGGAGGGGGTGGGGGCAGTTTAGCATGGACAGGCTACTTTGAATACTGAGCTTTGGATTTAAGGAATGAGAGGCCCCATCTGGTGGACAAAGAAAGCAAAGACAATTTTATTTAAATTTACGTTTTCCCTCCTCTATTGTACATTTTATATATATATATACTTATATATATATATATATATACGTATATATATATATATATATATATACGTATATATATAGTCAGATTTAAGTTTGCTTTTATATTAAGAAAGTTCTTCATGAAATATAAACTAGTCACCTAAAATATCAATTTATTTATTATCATTTTCATATAACTCTTTAATATACAAAGAATTTTTTTGCTGTAAATGCTGCATTCTCCATATAACCATTTCCCCTAGCATTATTTATTGCATGATCCTCTCCTTTATTGATTGGAATGCTTCCTTTAGTTTGTATTAAGTTTTTATATATCCTAGGGCATATTCTTCAGAGAGATTTTATTTGTTTAGTTTGTCTTTTTTTTTTTTTTGCCTGTTTTAAATTTTTAAATGATTATACTTTTATATTACAGCACTTTTAATATCCAGCCAAGCAGGTTTTTGCTTATTACACTATAAAAATGTAAGACATTTTTCATCTATTCTTTTAGAAAAACTTTAGAAACACCTATTCAAGATTCAAAAAAAAACCACAAAACCATTAAAATTTTAATTGGAACTGCTCTAAAATCCCTCTATTTTTTTCTGGTTTTCTTTGGTATTGTTCAGTATCTTCTTTTTTTAGTTTTTAAAATGTTTTTTCCTTAGGTTTTATGGATTTCTTAAGGTTTACTTATAATATAGATTTTCCATGATATATTCCAATTGATCTTTCTGGTATATTGGAAAGTTCATTGAGTTTTTAATATCTTGGGTCTAGTCATTTTCTTTAACTTGTTTATTAATTCCAGGAGCTTTTTAGCTGATTATTTTTCATTTTTAACATAAGCTATTGTGTTATTTCTCATAATATGTTGCTTTTCTCCTTCTTTTTAGTAGTTATGCCTCTTCTTTCAGTTTCATGTCTTATTGCATTGGTAAACTGTACAGCATGGTGTTAATTTTTAATGATGATAGCAGACCTCCTTGCTTTGTTTTAGTAAATCCAATTTCCTGACAGTAACAATTTCCTGGATGAAGGATAAGAAGACAGGAAGAATGGTATTTACTCATAGAAAAAAAAAAAAAACGTTTTCTTACAAGGTGGGAATCCATTTAAGGGAACCATATATATGATGTGTGACATTCATAGATTGGAAAGAGCCTGAGCAAATACCGTAGTCTGTGGAGGGCATTAAGTTACTTATTTTGTCCACTCTGACTATTGGTATCATATTCATGATTATCAGTTGGGTCATTGTGACTCACAGGTCTTTTAAAATAATACCTAAGAAAATTATTTAACTTACAATTTTAAAAAACAACACAAATTTTGAAGACATAGGTTCACACAATGGAATAACTAAGTGCAATCTGCAAAATAGTTCAGCATGAATATACAATGTACAAGTAACATTCTGTGTGTTTCTGACGCTGATTTTCAACTCTAGTCATTTAAAAAAAATTTTTGCCCAACACTTTGCTAATTATAGCCAAGAAAAATGACCATCTTCTCTCTCTCTTTCTTTTTGTATCATCTTGGTTGAGCACTTATTTTCTTGTGCATCACAGTGGTCTGTGCCAGAATGCTAATTCTTTGTACGAATGATTTAGAGCTAACTGCAGAGGATTCATTCTAAATGTCTGTTCGCTGCTCTTCAAAGTTCACATTTAACGAGGGTCATTGTACAAGACAAGTGCCAGAAACTTAGTGCTACTCCAGAAATAACTCCTCTTTCTGTGCTGCAGTCTCTTTCTCTCTGAGGTCTTTACTGTCTACTCTATTCTGTGCCACAGCTAAGGTCTGCACTCTACTCAATTTGGAGAGGATCTGCAAGTAGGGATGTGAAAAGATAGCAATTCCTCCAATATCCTAAAGAAGGCTTCTGCACTGCCCATGATGAATCAACTCTATGGCAGCACCTGTGTAGTGCTATTGTTTTCCTTTTTCTTCCACCACTGTTGATACCCCTGTCTTCCTGAGGGTTCCTCTTCCCCAACCCCCAAGGAGCATTGCCTCCCAAGGTAATTTTCCTCAGTCAGCAATCCTTGTTCCAGAATTTTTGGCCACAGCTCCTGATTGTGTCCCAGATTCCTTTTCCTTGAGTCCTACTGCATGCTTGTCTGATAATCAATCTGTTCCAAAGTGGTGTAGTGTCTTCTAATTTTCCTTAGGTTGCATTTGTACCTTTGGTGTCAGAGAGCCTTACCACACTGGTTCTAATCGAGGGAAACTCAGGCCTAATGAGAATCATGAAAGACGTGGGTTCCTCTAACATCACATCCTTGAGTACTTATGTAATGTTGTCATGCTCTTCCATCTAGTATATTCCCATAACAGAAGTATGCATGCATTATTCTCAGCTATGCAGACACTCATTTTGCACTGGTACATAGTGAGTATCCAACCTGTTAGCTCTTGCTATGGGGATTATTTAGGCCTGTCTTCTGTACATGCATTCTGTAGACATTTCTATCCCAACTACTCTCCTTTTGCTCCTCATCCGTCACCTCTAGGCAGAAATCACCTATTTCAGCCAGAGGGGGGGAAGGTAATCCCACACTCTTGTCAAGCACCTGTTAACACATCTCAGAATCTTCATTAGCAGAACGTGCCACCCTATATCTGACTTTCATTCTCCCCGCTGCAATATCAGGTTAATTTAGTTTTTGTGGTTGTGGTTTCCCACATAATTTCCAAACTGTGAGATTACTTTATTCTCTTATGCTATAGCTATTGGTCCAGGGGAATCTACCAAGGAATCATTTTAATGGTGGTAAAATACACATAATATAAAAATTTACCATTTTAAGTGTACAGTTCAGTAGTGTTAAGTACATTCAGATTGTTGTACAATCAATCTTCAGAACTCTTTTCATCTTCCAGAACTGAAACTCTCCACCCATTAAACAACTCCCCAGTCCCCCTTGCTCCCAGCCCCTGGAAACCATGATTCTACTTTCTGTCTCTATGAATTTGACTGCTCTAGGTACCTCATATGAGTAAAATCATATAGTATTTATCTTATTGTGACTGCCTTATATCACTTAGCCTAATGTCCTCAAGGTTCATCCATGTGGTAGCATGTGTCAGAATTTTCTTCTTTTTTAAGGCTGAGTAATATTCCATTGTATGTTCATACCCCATTTTGTTTATCCATTCATTCACCTATGGACACTTGGGTTGCTTCCACCTTTTGGCTATTGGTAATAATGCTGCTATGAGCAATAACATTATTATTGTTAATAATGCTGCTCTGTTCAAATATCTCTTCAACACTCTTATTTCATTTCTTTTGGGTATATACCCAGAAATGGAATTGCTGAATCATATGGTAGCTCTATTTTTAAAATATTGAGGAATCACCATACTGTTTTCCACAATAGCTACACCATTTTATTTTCCCAGCAACAGGGCACAAGAGTTCCAGTTTCTCCACATGCTCACCAATACTTGTTATTTTCTGCTTTTTTGATAGTAGCCATCTTAATGGGCATGACGTGTGTTTGATTGGCATTTCCTAACAATTAATGATGTTGAGCATCCTTTCATGTGCTCACTAACCATTTGTATATCTTCTTTGGAGAAATCTCTATTCAAGTCCTTTGCCCTCCAGTTTGTTTTTCAGAACTACCTTTCTTCAGAAACACATATGTTTATATGCAGAAGTTGTATTTTCTCCGCTAGCTCACATCACCCTTGTTCTGTCACATTTACTTCATTGGAGGCAGGCTGCCTCCAGCCTCCAGATAATATCCCCAGCCCTCGCCTTCCTTGCCCTCTGCCCCAACACTAAAGGTCAGTTTCCATGCAGAAAAAATAACTTACAGACGGAGGACTGATGAAGACAGTGTGTCTTCTGGAAAGAGCCTGAGATCTGGGACAGCCTAACTTTTGGTCAGCTGCCCACTTGTGTGACTTGTAACAGGTCCTTTAATTACTCCAGTCTCTATATGAAAATAGGTGTTTTAGCTGCATTGTCAAACTCACGCCACAGTCAATAAATTTATTGAAAGAGAGGGTGGGAGGGACAGAGAGAGAGGCGATTTAGCCTAGAATCTTAACATTGGGAAATATCTTAACGTTCATTTAGAAAAATACCTGTCCCTCTCTCTCCCAGCTCCAATACTTAATGTGCTTCTTTAACATGTTAAGAGTCTTTGCAAAGTTTGAGAATGCTACTCTAGAAAGGTTAGGTGGTTTTATTATGATTATTATTTTTACAAAGTAACATGTGCAAGCAGATGTAGTTAGGGGTCCACCAATCTGATTCTCATGAGCAAAATGGTGAGGCTGTGGCTTCCTCCTGCCCACTCTCCCATGATGTCTGCCCACAGCCTCCCTTGGGGGAGGATGTTTATTTCAAGCATCCGGAGGAGCATTGTGCTTTGTTCAGGATCCACCTGCTCCTCTCCAGGCCCAAACACAATTCACTGATGCTGTTGGATTCCAGAGTGGGAGGGAGGCTGGCCACTCAATTCCCTTGAACTGAGTCCAAGAAACTAAACAAGGGGTGGAGGGACCCTGTGTAGAAGCCAAACCACTTGGGATGTTAAGACGAACAACAATTCACTGAGTTCTTGTTTGTTTAGTGTTATGCTTCGTGCAGTCCGGGTTCAAAATTATGTAATGTACACCCACTCCCCCCACTAAGAAGTCTTATAGTCTAGTCACAGAGAAATGACAGTAGCAGTAAGGCAGAATGTGATTAAACATCGAAGTGTGGACAGTATAGTCTATGAGGTATTGCTATTATTAATAGTAATAGTAACAGCTGCCATTTATCCAGTGCCCATTTGGTTCCAAGCACCTTGCCAGGCACTCTTCATACAGCAGCTCTTCAGTCACCACCCCTACTGAGTCTTCAGCTGAGGAGCCTGACACTCAGATGAGTTGCATGACTTGCAAAGAATCTAGTTAACAGCAGAACAGGGGCTGATACCCAGTCTAATGGAAGATAGGACTGGCTTCACTGAGGAGGTGAGATGGAATTGAGTCTTGAAGGATGGGAATCCAAGGGGGAAAGCCATGTTCTTCATTGCAACCAGGGTTGTGAAGGTCGCAGGCTCACACACTCCTGGGCTTCCTCGTAGTGCTACCCCCACTCCCAAGGCCCTTTCCTGCCAGCTTCTCCTGCATACATGCTACCCATTCTTCAAGACCTATTTCAGGATGCTTCTGATAACCCCACACCAGATGTATGCTCACCCTCCTTTGAATGTCCATAGCAGTTGTCTGTGCCTTTCTTAGGGTTCTTACCATGTAACTAGCTCTGTTACCTCTTAGTCTCTTTGTGCCTCAGTTTCTTCATCTATAAAATGGGGAGAATAATAGTATCCATCTCGTAGGGTTGTGTGAGGCCTAAATGAGTCACCATGCATAAAGCACTTAAAGTAAGGCCTGAGACATAGGAAGCATCGTTTATCTTAATGGCCATGCATATACAGTGAGAGCTCTGACCATGTGGAATTCATTGCCACACCTGTCCCCCCCGACCCCCCGCCCCCATACCTGACACACGCGCAGAGGGTTTCACACAGTGTCTCATATTCGGATCCTGATCACTGTCAGAACAGCTGAATCTGGTTGAGGAATAGCTTCCTAGGACTCAGCAGACTGAGGAGGTGCCGCCTTGTTCGGCTTGTTTAGATTATGCAGGAGCCCTGTCCCTCTGCCTCTCTCAGTAACGAGACACATTTCAACCAGAGACACTTCAGAAGCCCAGAATCATCCAGGCAGGAGTTTCCCTCCTCCTCATCCAGAAGACGCGGTGCTGGGGAGGGTGAGGTGCTCACGGAGAGGCAAGGTAAGGCTCTCCAAAGGGACATGAGCCCAGAGAGGAAGAAGACTGCTGATCACATCAAATGTGGTGCCCAGACTCCCCACAACAAATGCTGTTGTGAAGAGCCTCTATCCAAGGACTTCCTTGGACACCTGCATCATCTATCCTTTTCCTGAGGGAGAAGCAGCCGTGGCCTGAGAATTCATTTCTCTGTAACCTTGGCTCTTGGGGACCTTCTGAGGCTACCGTTGGATTCTTCTCTCTGTGATCTGGAGGTTAGGTAGCCCTGCTCTCTGGCCTCCCCAAAGCCTTGAATTCCAGCTGGCAGGAGAAAGCTGGACGTGAGGCCAATCTTGACCTTGTTTTGTGCAGGAGCAAAGGAGCCTGGGTTTTCCTGCCTTGGGCCATAGCAGTAGGAAAATACCCAGGCTGCTTTCCAAGCTGGGAGGGCCCTCTGGCCTTGCCCTAAGGAACAGTCCTGCTCCACAAACAGGAAGCTTTCTTCTCCACGGAGGCTCAGTTCTGATGCCCCTCACACGCCCCAGCAGTTTTCCCCTAACAGGAAAGCTGTCAGAGCCGTTCAGGCATTTCCTCCCCTGCCATCTGCCATCTGGACAGAGGAGAAAGTCTTGGTTTTAATTCCTTTTCTGTGCAGGGGAGGCCACTCCCTTTAGAAGGCTATTGGAATAAATCCTGGAGGTCTGAGCACAGGGTGCTGGAGGGACACAGTCAGTGATTCCAATTCATCCCTTTTCTGGGACTCAACTGTTGAAAAATAATCAGAGTTGGTCTTCTGAGTCTGAGTGCCTGAGTCCTATGTCAGCAACCTGGAGCAATCTGTCACTCTCATGTAAAACTGGGTTCCATGTTTCTAATGGGAAAGGGGAATGGAAGACTAGACAAGAACACCACTTGAGTTTGAGCCGTGCTCTTTGTGAGACCCCTTGGAGAGTAAGAGGGAAGGGACCCAGGATCCCATTGCGTCTATAGTCATAAATTTGTTCTCTATTCCTCACCTCCCTTAGCTTTTCCTTCAATATTTGGGGCTATTGTAACCTTGAAACAGAGGATTTTCTCTTCATTAGTATTGCATTATTAATATTTTCTGTTATTGGTAATTTCTTTTGAATTTAATTTGAATAGTATATGTTTACATGGGCAATCCTTCAGTAAGATGATGTTTCCTAAATTCATTCTCTGGCATCTTGCAGTGCCACCTAAGACCACCTTTTGGTCCTGGAAGATTTTGGAGTTTTTATCTTATTGTGTTTTTGCACATAAGAAGTTTGCAAGATTTTTTTCTTCAGTTGGAATTTTAGAAAAAAAGGATTCTTCTTGTTTTCAGGGTAATAGTGTGACTTTAATCAGAATTATTGCCTGAGACTCCGGATGCAGTTCAGAGTATACTAGTAACCTCATCTCCTTCTCACCATTTTTCTCTGTCGTCCCAGGAGGAGTTTAAGAAGGACAATGGAGAGGAACTGACCCGAGTCCTATGTGGGAAGGAGCAGGCTGAGGCCAGGGCGGGGGTGTGCTCCTTGCTCCTGGCCCAGTCTGAGGTGAGGCCTCACTGCCTGCTGCTGGTCTTGGCCAACAGAACAGGTAAGGGGCACATCTGTCTTGAAGTCTAGGGAGGGAGAGGGGCTGAGGTTAGAGGAATCCTGGGTAGAAATCAGGCATCTTCACTCAGAGAGCACAGGTGCTAGGGAGCAGGGCTATGCTGACTTTGGGAAAGACCCTCCTGAGATATACCCTCACCATCAGAGCATCTTCTAGAATAGTACAGAATGAGCTGTTCCAGCTTCTAGATCCAACAACCTCTGTTTCTAATTCTAGAACTTTCCAGCAAGCTCCAACTTCTGAAAAAGCACCAGTCTGACCTGAAAGAGGTAAGCTCTCTGAGATGAGGGGTCCCAGGGGAATTCACTGGAGCAGGGGAGAAAGTAATTATCTTCTCCAGACCTGCCCTTCCTACCTCTCCACCCTTCTCCAATAGTCCTTTCCCTTCTATGTTTGAAACAAAATTTTACAGTGCAGCCTAATTAAGAGATTCCAGTCTTAAGTCCTGTTTAGAAAATCCCTGAGGTCCATGTCTTCTTGGGTTTATTCACTGTTGAGTCACATACAGGGTCTAGCATGGACTGGGCCCCTTGTCTAGAACCCATGTTCCACAAATGACAGGCTCTCTTTTCTGTCTCTTCTCTTCAAGCTGGGCATCCAAGGCTTCACTGAACAAGATGTCGGGAGCCACCAGAGCTATTCCCGAAAGACCTTGATTGCACTGGTCACCTCGGGGATCCTGCTGGCTGTCTTGGGCACCACGGGCTATTTCCTGATGAACCGCCGCAGTTGGAGCCCCACAGGAGAAAGGCTGGTCAGTTCTAGGGTCCAGGGCAAAGAAAATGGGAAGCTAGGTCTCCTGGGGAGGTCCATAAATGTCATGGTGGGGGAGGAGAAATACCAGAAAAGGCACTTCTGTGCCCTCACACGGGAATATGCGTGTATGCACATTACTGTATCCATGGACAAGTCAAAACAATATATAGCAGATTGGGGAGGGGGCACTGACTGGGGCTCTGGTCCCTGTGGTAGCAGGTGGTTCATGTCATCTATTTATTATTTTCCCTGGGATAGTTTAGCTGGGTACAAACCAGAACAGGCTGCTAAATCAGCCACTTATTTGCAAGCATGTTAAAAGCCCACGGGCACCAAGTGGCTCATAAGGGGACACATGGAAGGAAAATGTACTCTTGACGTGTTCTGCATGAGAGAGGACAAGGCCAGGGTTTGACTTTTGGCCTCTGGCCCTTTAATTCCTCTGGGGAGGTTATTGCACCCTGGGGACTGCCTAGTTTCTGGCGGGAGCTGGCTCTTGAACTGCCGTGGCACGGTGTGGTGCCTCTCCTCTGTCCTTTCTCCTCTAGGAGCTGGAACCCTGATCGCTCTTCAGGAAGACAGGAGTCTGCACATGCAGCTGCAACCTCCATCTTCCCCTCCTACTTCCTTCCTCTTCCTCCCATCCCCCTTCCTGCTGCCCTGCTTACGAGATAATGCTCCTTTATTTATACACCATCTAGGGCGAAGACCCTTATTACACGGAGAACGGTGGAGGCCAGGGCTATAGCTCAGGCCCTGGGGCCTCCCCTGAGGCTCAGGGAAAGGCCAGTGTGAATCAAGGGGCTCAGGAGAACGGCACCGGCCAGGCCACCTCCAGAAACGGCCATTCAGCGAGACAACACGTGGTGGCTGATACCGAACTGTGACGGGGGCGAGCGGGCGGGGCGAGACTGGGCAAAGTCTGGGGAAGGAGCCCCTCCCTGCACCTGAGCACGTGCTGTCTCCCTGCTGGAGGAGCCTCCCTCACTCTCCACCCTTTCCCACTGCACACCCCCTCGGAGGCCGTTCCTGGGACCCTGCCCTGTTCCAGGCCAAGGGGTTCTCGCCGCCTTGGGGAGAGACAGGTAGCTCCTGCCCTTTCCACATTCAGCTCCCTGCACCCAGCTTCTGGGCTGCTCTGCGTAAAGGTGTGATAGGGAAAGCCAAGGTGCAGAGAAACTCCCTCGGGGGGTTGATGGTCTTGCAGCTTCCACACAGGGTCCCCTTCCCTCCCCCTCCTCTCTGCCTCATTATAGGAACTCCCAGGGGAAAGCACAGGCTTTTCTGGGCTGTAATTTCCTCCCAGGAGACTTTGCCTTTAACTCTTTCTTCGTTATATTTTCTTTCTCTACTTTAGGGAAACCAAAAGCAACCCCTTTCACCTGCTCCTTTGTAATGATATAGACAGAAAATCATGTTGTCTTAAACCATCTCCCTCATTCCCCCTCTAAGGCACTGTGGATTCCGTCACCAGCTCCCCTCTTGCTCTCCAAGTTCCCTGAGCTCCACAGGCCCCGCCCTCCTCCCCCCCCCCCCAAGTTTTAGAACAATGTCCTGTGTCTGTGTGTTTGGGGTGCATGGACACACATGTTCATAAATGGGCACACACATGGGCACAAATGGGTGAGGGCACATAGCTTGGCCCTCATCTCTGCGGGGCCACGCAGAGTTTCTGCTTGGGGTGCTGTTTCTCCCTGTGGCTCAGAGTGGACAGGACCGTGGGACCAGATCTCTGAGCCGTGCCTCTTGACCTGTGTGCTTCTGAGGAAGACTCTTGCGCTGAGGCTAGGTTCTGACCTTAACCTCTGTCTCAACGGCTTCCTCCCTCCTCTCCCTGACTCCTGGGTTGAGCTGTGGCCTCAGCCTCCCAGCAGACTTCCTTTCTGTCTCTGCCTTCCCAACCCTTAATCCTTTTACTGCTCTGCAAACCATGTGGTCAGGGCCCCAGCACATCTCCAGAGGACCCTCACCACCAGCCACCTTTTCTGTGAGTGACCCAGGTCCTGTTTTTGTTTCTGTTTTTTTCCAGAGGGGTGAAAAGGGATCCTGGTTTCAATGACGGTTGGAAATAGAACTTTCCAGAGATAGGAAGATGGGGTGGATTTTTTTTTTTTTCTGAATAAAAAATGGTGTGTGTAAATACTGTAATTAAAGTGATACTGAAACATATCTGTTCTGTGGTTCTGTCCCAGCCGGGTGTGCCTGAAGACCAGAGCAGCGGTCTCCCCATGAGACCTGGCCAGACTACGCAGGGACCCGGTAGGGAGGGGCTAGCCAGGGAAGAGGTGGGACCAGCTCAGGGGACACAGGTACCAACAGGATGCTGCTTGTTGTCTAAGCCTACTAACTACTCCCCTCTCTGGGGGGAGACAGGGATGCTCTCAGGGAAGCTGATGTTTCTAGTCGTGGAAAGAAAAGCAGGCAGAATGCAGCGGGGCCTTCAGGATGGAGGGTGCTGAGGACTTAGGAGCTGTACCCTTCATGAACACCTTTCTGAGATAGAGGCACATTTTGATCACCATATGCAAAAGATGCCAAACAAAGAGAAGGAGCCAGGGCCTGTGCACCCTCTATATGCACCTTCACAGAACAGTGAAGGACAGTATGGGAACTTCTCTCTAGAGATCTGGCTGCCAACTCCTGGATGGGATGCTTTCCACCTCTGCATTAAGACAGCAGCCTAACTGCAAAACCATCTGTAAGCCCCCCTACCCCCAGAGCCCAGACGCCCCACCCCCAGCCCCTACCATAGGAAGTGGGGGAGGGAGAGCTGTTGGACAATCAGGAGCTTCAGGAAACACTCCTAAGTGTGTCAACAGTGGTGGCAGCAGTTGGGGCCAAACAAAGGATCCTTCGATTCTTATCTGGCCAAAACCAGACCTTTTCCCTCAGCAGCCCTACACCCATTTCCCCCTTTCTTTTCTCCAACTGCTCTAACCAGAGGTTCCTCCCCAGGACTCAGGGGAGGCAAAGGGAGGAAATCTTGAGGTTTCCCTAGAAGGTGATGGCTGCGGGTTGGAGAAAGGGAAGATGGTAATCAGAAGGAGAAGTCAGGTTGGCCTCTGTCTGGTCACACATCCGGCCGTGAGAGGGACGGGAGGAGAGTCTGGCCAGGTCAGGCTGGTGGTACAGGGTACAGACTCCCAGGAAACAAGGGAGGAGGAGAAAAGGCAGCTGGGTCTTTGAAACGCCTTCAGCCTCAGGCCCAGCAACCTGTAATAGTATATTGCCCCGAGTTTGTCAGAGTGTGTAGGCTTTGGGAGGAAGCGAGGGTTGTGTGTGTGTGTGTGTGTGTGTGTGTGTGTGTGTGTGTGTGTGTGTCTTTAGGGGGTAGGGTGGGGTGGCGACTGGTTCTTTTTGATGCTGGACAGCTTGCCCTGAAGGACTCATTGCTTTCTAGAAAATCAAACTTTCCCAACTTTGGTTTGAGCATCCTGGTGTGGCAATGGCTCCACCTGCTGGCCATGCTGGGCTCCTACCGCTCAGCTTCAGTTCAACTGCCTCCATGTTGGGTTTCTCTCCACTGCTGCCCTGCCCTTAAGCAGCCTAATCCAGACAGTCCCACACCTGAAGCTCATTTAAATACAGACAGTCGCTGCTGGAGGATACTTGAAAGATACTTTTAACTCGACTCCCTATGGTACAGTTAAAGACAAACTAAGGCCCTGGCCCAAATCATTTAGAATTCAGGTGTCCTGAATCCAAAGCTTTTCCCACTCTTCTGCTGGGACCTCAGGCTTCCTCCAGTTGGATGTCCTGAAGCTGGAGAAGACAGTGTCAGGATAGGTCTGGGGCTTCACCTCTGGAGCATTTCATCAATGGGTGCTCTCCCAGGCCTGGGCAGCCAAGCAGGTCCCGGGACCTTAGTTCACTCTGCTGTGCCTGAAGTCAGCCCTGGAGAATTGACCCTGGACTATTACATAGTTCATTATGGAAAAGCATACCTAGATGTATCTTCTGCTAGATTTTCATTTAATGGATAAAGAGGAGGGTCCCCTAAGCCTGGATAAAAAGGTCGGTGACAGAGTGGCCCTTTTTTTTTTTCCTGAAAATGCTTTATAATAATGCAGAACAGTTATATATAGCAAACACCTTTAAAATTTAAACCTTTTAAACATTTAATTTTCCAGCACGAATACACACAAATGCTGCTACGGGGGTGGGCTAGGAGTGGGGACAGGGTGGGAAGGGCAGATTACAGCCTCCATAGGGATCAGAGTTTCAACAGTGTTACTTATAAATTATAGTACATCGATTTTATTTACTGACCTAGGCAGCCAGAGGATGGAAGGATATACTATGTGGAGTAAACACATTCATACTGGGGTGAGGAATGCTAGAGGAGACACAGCTTTTTAGCATTAAAAATGTATAAAGTATTTAGCAAAAGTTACAGAAAACAGAGCAAACAGGCAAGTGTTTTTTGGTTAGGAAATTCCACTTCCATGGGGTTATGCTACTGTGCTCCTGTCTGTGAAAGGTCTGCCCCCACCCCCTCCCCCATCATCTCCTCTAAGTGGAACAATCCTGCCTTTCCTCTTCACGTAAACCCAGTAGCAGTTGAGCAATTTAATGCAACAGGATGCTGCTTCTATCCCTACAGCCCTCACCCAAGAAGCCCACAGCCAGCATTCAATCATTCAGCAAGTCTTCTGAACACTTACCATGTGCCAGATACCATTCTAGAGGCTGGGGACAGAGCAGTGAACAAATCCTCAGGGAGCTTACAATTCCAGTGCAGGAGAAACAAACACATTTATCTAAGCGAATCTATCCATATGTTTTCAGGTTGTATTAAGAGCTATGGAAAGCATAAAATAGATTGAGAGTAACAGTTGGTATCTACATGTGGTTGTTACCCTCCAGGAGGTAAGAATTGAGAACACAGTTCACTAGAATGAAGTGGGGGAGAGATCAGGCCATGCAGAGGGAAGGGCAAGTGCAGGCGCCTGTGATGCAAACTCTGGCACGTGCAAGAAGCTGTAGGTGAAGGAGGACGAGAAGGCGGCTGAGGCTGCGTCAGAGGGAGTGAGGGGAAGAGTGGTGACAGGCCAGATCGCATCAGGCCTTTGAGACCTCAGGAGTTTGGGCTTTATTACCAGATGGGGAAAATCATTGGAGCATTTTGAGCAGAGAAGTAAGATGATCTGATTTATTTAAAGGGATTGTGCTGGCTGCTAAGTAGAGAATAGAGGTAGACAGGCAAGAGAGGGGAAGCAGGGAGACCAAGTAGACTATAGTGATGGTATCAAGAGGAATGGTCATGGCTGGGAGCAGGGCGGTAATAGTGGAAGTGGGGAGATGAAGTGGAATACAAAAGATGTTTTCAAGGTAGAGCCAATAGGACTTGCTCCATCATTTATTCCTTCAAATTATCATCATCATCATCATCATCATCATCATCAACATCATCATCATCATAATGGCTAACACTTATTGAGTACTGACTGTATCAAAATTGAGATGCTGTATCAAAAATTAAGTTAAATCCTATGAAGTAGGTACCATGATCTCAGAAAAAGAAATGGAAACTCAGAGAATAACAGGGGACTGTGCTAAGGGCTCAGTGGCAGAGGCAAAGATGAACAAAATATGAGTTCACTTGAACCCACAGATTTTTTTTTTTTTGGCTGTGCCGCACATGGGATCCTAGTTCCCCACCAGCGATCAAACCCACACCTCGGTGGAAGAGGAGAGTCTTAATCACTGGATTGCCAGGGAAGTCCCAAACCCACAGATTTTTAAATCTTGGGGAGAATACTACAAGTGCATTCAAACAAACAAACAAACAAACAAACAAAAACAAATGCAAGGCAGAAAGTGAGAAATAACACAAAAAGAGACTAAATGAGGTGCCAAATATCCAGAGGTGGGCAGGACCCCTTCTAGCGGGGGAGATCAGGGGCTGGGTCATGGAGATGTGATATCTGACTAGGGTTGTAAAAATGGATAAGAATTTGATGGCAAAAATGGGTGAGGAGGACTTCCCTGGTGGCGCAGTGGTTAAGGATCTGCCTGCCAATGCATGGGACACAGTTTCGAGCCCTGGTCTGGGAAGATCCCACATGCTGCAGAGCAACTAAGCCCGCAAGCCACAACTACTGAGCCCACGTGCCACAACTACTGAAGCCCACGTGCCTAGAGCCCGTGCTCCGCAACAAGAGAAGCCACCGCGATGAGAAGTCCGCGCACCACAACGAAGAGTAGCCCCCGCTCGCCGCAACTAGAGAAAGTCCGTGCACAGCAACGAAGACCCAACGCAGCCAAAAAATAAATTAAAAAAAAAAAATGGGTGAGGATATTTGAGGCTGACAGAAGTACATACATACGTGTATGTGGAGATAGGGATACAGATATGTAAAAAGTACTTTCAAAACACTGTGTTTTCCAGTGTGGCAGAAAAGTAGGGTATATGGAGGGAATGAGGGTACCAAAAAGATATGTATCACAGTTTGTGTAAGGTGTTTAATGCCAGACCACAGAGTTTAGATTTACGCAATAGAAGAGAGAGGGCCACTGCAGAGTTTCCATTTATTCATTGATTTATTCATTTATTCAACAAAATTTTTTTGAGTGCTTATTTTAAGCCAGGTACTATGCCAGGCCTGGGATAAGACACAGTCCCTCTGTCAAGCCTTTACATTGGGTGGGTGTGGAGGGACAGATGACAGAATAATTAGCGTTGAGTGTGAGTGCTGTGGTGTAGGGAGCCTTGAGGAGGAAGGGCATGGAAGTCATGCAAGGCTACCCAGAGGAGATGACAACTCAGCTGACCCTGAGGGACAAGCAGGATTTAAAAAGGAGAAGAGGAGATATGGAAGTTCCAGGGAGAGGTAGGCACCTTGGCCCAGGCACAAAGTGAGACTGGTCATTCCAGAAATGTGAGTGGTTCTTTTAAGGCCCAAGCAAAGGATATGATTCTTCTTTGTATCTTTTATTTCTATACTGAGACTTTCTATTTGTTCCTTTATTTTAAGCATATTATGATTGCTCATTGAAGCATGTTTATAATGGTTGTTTTTAAATCCTTGTCAGATAATTCCAACATCTCTGTCATCTCAGTGTTGGAATCTGCTAATTATTTTTTCTCATTCAATTTGAGATTTTCCTGGTTCTTGGCACTACAGATGATTTTAAATTGTATCCTGGACACTTCGGGTATTGTGTTATGAAACTCTGGATCTGTTTCAGCAGGGCCCCTTTCATACTGCACTGGGCGGGGGTACCTCCTGGTTACCACCAGGTGGGGGTAAAAGTCCAGGATCCCCATTCAACTGTTGACACTTGTGGAGTGGTGGGTGCCTCATTATTGCTGGACCAGAGTGGAAGTTCAGCATCCCCCCACTAGGTCTCTGCTGATACTACCTTGATGACATGTCACTCCTTGAGTCCTGAGGTCCCTAACCTTCTTCTCTTTACCTTTCAGATTTTTATTTTATATATGATGTTCAGTGTTTTTAGAAGTATTTAGCCAGAGGAATAGGGAGAAGTGTGTCTGCTTCATCTTGTCTGGAACTGGACATTTGTGCAAGAAATAGGAGGGAGGAGAGGAAATCACTAGCCATGAGGCTGGAGAGTTAGGCCTGCTCAAGACCAGTTGTTCTCAAAGCGCTCTTACACCATCGAGAGGTGTAATCTAGAATTTCAAAGACTTTTGATTTTGAGAATTATATCTGTCAATAATTACTGTATCAGAAAGTAAAACTGAGACCATTTCAAATTATTCATTAACTCATTTAAAAATAATAATTACCTCTTTAAGTGAGTGTATAAGTCACCCATTTTAATGAAAAATAATTATATTTTCCAAAACAAAAACAATTAGGGAGAAGTGAGGCATTGTTTCACATTTTGGTAAATTTCTTCAATATCTGGCTTAATAGAAAACTGCTGATGCTCTCATATGTTTCTTTATTCAATCTGTTGTCATATTACATGTCTTGTGGCCTCTGGAACACTCCACTGTACTACACTTGCGGGAGAATGAAAGCGAAAGAGGGCAAATAACATTTAATATTATTATGAAAATAATTTTGACCTTAGTTACCCCTCGGGAATGTCTTGGGGAACCCCAGGAGATCCTGGACCACACTGCTGCTTTAGAATTCACTCTTTCAGGAGCCACTAGCCTATGTGACTACTGAGCACTTGAGATGTGGCCAGTGTGAATGAGGAACAGAAATTTCCACTTTATTTAATTTTAATTAATTCAAATTTTAAGACTGGAACAATATAGTTTTCTTTGGTTAAATATAATCTTGTTATTTTTGTAGGAATACATTTCACTTTAACCCTTGAAAATTTAGCATCTGAATCAAGGTATGAAATAGAGGCCGGATTTTGAGGACTTAGAAAAAAAAGTAAGACATCTCATTAATAATTTTTTATATTGGGTTTATGTTGCTATGATAAGATTTTGAATATATTGGATTAAATAAAATGCATTTTTAAAATTCATTTCACCTGTTTTTTTTAACTTTTTAAAATGTGGCTACTTTTAAAATGTAAATTTAAAGTTACTTATGTAACTCATATTTCTACTGGGCAGTACTGCTCTAAATGAATCTAGATGATGAAAGCTTTATATGCCATGTGAGGTCTATTCTTTATTTTGAAGGTAATGTGGAACTATTGACAAGTCTGAAGAAGGGAAGTGACTCAATCAGATTTGCATTTTAGAAAGGTCACTTTGGCAGAAGTATGGGGCATGGATCAAAGGAGGAACTAGTTAGGAGGTGACTGCGCTAGTGGAGATAAGGGAAACATGTGGCCTGAAGGAAAGTGGCTAAACTGCAGACAGAATGGGAGGATGTAATCTTAGGTGTAATATTGGCATCGTGGTTATGTAGGGAAATGAATGTCCTTATTCTTAGGAGATGCACACAGAACTCTTTAGGGATGAAGTGTCATAATATCTGCAACTTTCTTTTATTATCTACACTTTATTTTTTTTAGTTTAATTTTTAATTTTTATCGGCATATAGTTGATTTATAAAGATGTGTTAGTTTCAGTTGTACAGCAAAGTGATTTAGTTATACATATACATATATACACTCTTTTTCAGATTCTTTTCCCTGCAACTTACTTTCAAATCCACCTTATTTACGTGGAAACTTTACACACACACACACACACACACACACACACACACACAGCACATCTGTGAGAGAATAAGAGTGATAGGGCAAATAGCATCTTAATATTATTATGAAAAAATATATATCTATGGAGAGAGGAGGAGGGGAGAGAAAGCAAATGTGGCATGAAATATTAACAATTGTGAACCTATATGAAGTAATCTAGTAAATAGGGGATCATTTTACTCTTAACTTTTCTAGAGGTTTGACATTTTTCAAAGCAAAAAGATGGGGAAAATAATGAAAAACAAAGAATGCAGCAATTGGATATGAGAGATAGGGAAAAGGGCAGTGAAGAATGATTTTCTGTTTCTCTTTTGGCAACAGAGTGGACCGTGTTGTCATCCTCAAGATGGAAACACAGGAGGAGAAACAGGCTCGTGGGGCGAGCATGAGTTCAGTATGGATCTGTGGACTCAGAAGTGCCTTTGGGATCCAATAAGTAGTGTACAAGCTGAAGTTTCTGAGAGGGAACTCGGCTAGAGATGCAGACTTAGGTGACTTTAAAATCTAGATAGTAATTGAAGGAGAGCACCATGGTGTCAAGGGTGTGTGTGGAGACTGAGAAGAGGGGGGTGTGAGGATAGAACCCTGGGGAGCACTGACTTTTTAGGGTCAGCCAAGAGGGCTGCCATGGTAGACAGCCTCCAGGATGGCCCCCAGTGCTGCCTCCTCATCTTCATACTGGTGTGTGGTCCTCCCCGACATTGTACTAGTATTGGTCTGTGTGACAAGTGATGGTATGACACTCCTGAGACCTTGGCCACATGTGCTTATTCTTCTTGGATCACTCACTCTGGGGAAGCCATCTCCATGTCACGAGCAGCCCTGCGCAGAGGTCTGTGTGTGAAGAACTGAAACTTCCTGCCCATAGCCATGGGAGGGAGCTTGGAAGAGGTTGGAAGAGAATCTTCATGAATGAAAGAATGAATGAATGAGACTGCAATCTCATGAGAAATCCTGAGCCAGAACAACTCAGCAAAACTGCTCCCAAATTCCTGACCCTAAGAAGCTCTGTAAGATAATCAATGCTGTTTTAAGCTGCTAAATTTGGGGGTAATTTGTTATGTAGCAACAGATAACTGATACAGATGTCTCAAATGGAGGCTTAGAAGGGTGGTCAAGGAGACATGAAAACTTTGAGACTGGCATCATAAGGAACCAGGGAAGAGACTATTTCATGGAGGAAGGTCTCTTATACAGTGTCAAATGCTACCAAGTGGTAGAGAAATGGAATTTTCAACAAAGGGGTGATTGGTAACCTTGGTGAAAGCAGTCAGTGGAGTGTGGGAGGGTAGAAACCAGATTATAATAGACTGAAGAATAAGTAAGGATAAAAGCTAGAATTTTTCCATTATCACACTTAATTGGGGGGAAAATCCCTTGTGATAAACACCAAATCCCCATTTTGGGGATGAGAAAGCCAGGGTCACATTTCTCCTATGTGGTAAAATCTGTACGCCCCCCACTGCAGTGGCTTGTTAGAGAATTCTAACTACATTCATTACTCTTTCTGGGAAGAGTTCCGATCAATCCATTTTGTAACCTCACCCCACTTCCAGCGATGTTCCTGCAACGTTACAATTTTGGTGTCCCAACCTGCTGCCCAGCTGGGAGGGATGTTCCTTCCTCTGGTTCTGCCTAACTCACCCCTTCTGCCTTGGGAAGAGAACTGACAAATTAAAGTTAGTGAAGAGCCATTCTTTCATTCATTTCAAAGCTATTTATTGAACTCTTTGTAAGAGCCTCAGCTACTTGCCAGACTTCTCAGACAAGAATGGGCTACCAACGTGATGTTTTACATATGAAGTCAGCACTCCACAAGCAAAAGAAAATCTCCCTTATCTTCCTGGAGTGAGAGCCCCTACCCAAGGTTGAATAAAGCACAGCAAAATTCAGCAACTGCAGCATCAACAAATTGAAGCAATCGTAGTAATCATTTGGCGGTGATTAATAGCAGCAACTCCTCTTGGGTCTCATACATGAACCTATAGATATGTAGCTATTTCTAGCTCTAAATCTGTTTTCATGTTTTTGGCCTCCAGTCAATCAATTCACCTTCCCATGACCCACAGGGCCTCCCTCACAGAAAGATTTCTTGAGAAAGCTTTGCCCTAGGAGTAGAACCACTTCAGACCGGCTTGAGCTCCATTAAGTGACCACACGGTGTCGTGGTCCACCTCCCTGGCTTTAGAATCAGATAGGCCTAACCTGGGAGTCCAGCCCTGATCCAAGGTATGTGACTTTGAGTGGGTTTTTTTTTTTTTTTTTTTAACCTCTTTCATTCCTAGGCTTCTCACCTGGAAAAAAAAAAAAAAAATGGGGTTTAATCATATCTACCTCATAGCACGACCACAAGTTTAACAGGAAGAAAACATTTTTATGTAAAAATATTACTGCCGTATTTCTTCATTCTAAGTGAGGCAGGATTCGCCTCAGAGGCGCTCGGCTCATTTGTTGGGGAGAACGCTGGGGTAAACTTTTGCGGCTGAGAAAACCAGCTGAGCAACTCTATACACACCCATCCCCTTAGCTCCTCCTTTGACCCCAGATTGAAAATAGCCCAGATTGGAGACATTTGTTCAAAGAGCTAAATTTCTTCGTGTGATAAAGTTATAGAAAGCTGATATTTTCAGGGAAAGGTGGGGAACAGTAGAGAAAAGGAGGAGAGGGCTCTCAGGAAGGAAAAATGGCTGCAGGCAGGGTTCTGGGTAGCAAAACAGCCAGGAGGGAGGGCAGGGTGGCAGGGTGGGTAGGGGAGGTGAGGAGCTTTACTGTGGTGATTCCCAGCTATTGCTTGCTCTAAGTGGTGCTATAACTGTCCTATCTTGCCTTTGACCTTCAGTAAAAGTCTTCCACACAAAATGACCCTGTGTTCTGGGAGCTTTAAGGACAGAAGGAAGGAAAGAGTTTAACTTGCTATGAGAATAATAGGACGAGAGGATGCACTGTCACGAGGCAGGAAAATGACCTTGAATTCAGCTGGAGCAGGAATTCATAAGAAAAAGGGAACATGAAAATGTCAGCCCATCCCCCAAGAATCCTTGGAAATCTTGGGGAGAACAGGGACATCCCACAGAATTTGGTACGGGGACTCGGGCTGTTTAAGGAAAACATGTTCTAAGAAGGCTGGTAAAAATCAGGTTACATAAGGATTAAATGAGAGAATGTACAGACAGCAATTAGCTCAGAGCCCAACCTGTGATCAGCACTCTAAACTAAAGGTAGCTTCTTATTACGATTTAATGGACAATTTCCTCTTTTCTTCACCCTTTTGAACTTCAAGGACTCACAATCTATTTGAAAATTATGATATAGTCATTCATTTACTCTACAAACATTTATCAAATTCCTTCTGTGTAGCAGGTAATTTGAATAATTTCAGGCAGCAGGAGTGGTGATCATAGCTCACGTATGCGGGCTTAGCACGCGCTAGGTAGTGGGCTAAGTGCTTTACCTGGCTTGTTTCCTTTAATCCTTGTGACAATCCTAGGGAGGAACGATTATCTTCCCACTTTATAAACGAGGAGGCTGAGACACAGTGAGGTTAAGCGACTTGCCTAGACCACATAGCCAGCCAGTGGGAGAGCCAAGGTTTGAACCCAGGCAGTCGGATTTCAGAGCATTCTCTAAAACTCCATACTGCACTGTTTTTGAATGCAACTGACATGTGTGTGAGTTATGGCCTATGAGGGGGAGGGGTCATGAGGGAGGGGTCATGGGGAGGTAAACCTACAAGTATGGCTAGGATTTTCTTGCCTTCTTTTTCCTCCTACCTCCCACTCCCATTCTAGCTCTCACTGTCAAGATGGGGGTGGCACCAGCATCCCAACACTTATATCTGTTCAGAGCTGCTTATCACCTGGTTTGAGGTCTCCCATTCTACCTGTGCCCACCATTAGCAAGGGGAAATGCGAAAAGGGAGAGAAGGAAAAGAACTGTTGAACCAACCGACAAATAATTAGAAGCTGACTATTTTGCCATAATGCAGCATAAGAGCAATAAATAAATCAATCACTTGGGGGGTGGGGAACGACTTTCCTATAATCAGCATTTAAAGGCTTGTACCACTTAATTAGTCTGTTAATTAAAACTGTTCTCCTCCTTCCACACGTTATCAGCCTGCAAGGCAGAGAAAACTCAAGCCCCCAGGGGGCAGGAGATAAGAGAAGTAAGAAAGACTGGAGTGCATAGCAGATTCAAACAGCTGGGCATGTATGTGTTTCAAAAACACAGCGCTTAGTGCCCGGGGCAAATCCACCTGCTAGTAGGAAGGGAACGTTTATCAAAAACCAAAAGGCTGTTGTCTTTGTTGAACAGAAAGGGGAAAAAAATGATTTAATCTTTAAAGAGAAAAACCCCCATAACCACACACACGGATCTGTGAAGGGCAGATCCACTGCGTGTTCCCTGGGGCACTGGATACAGTGAGAAACAAACATGCTTAGGGCAAACGCAGCGTTATCAGAAGACTCTGGAGCACGGAGACTATGCCCTGATGCTGACGTGTGTACTTCTTAGGGAACCTACACACATGGAGTCCCTACTATGTGCCAGGCACCACCTCCATTCTTTATGTCTGTAACATCATGTTTGATGACTTCGTCGACATTCTTATAGTGCCCTCAAGTTATTTCTGGGAATTCCCAAAAAAAGGAGCCTCATACGAGCCTTCACAGCTGTGGTCACCAAAGAATGGCTGCTCTGCTCTCCTCCTCCTGGTCTGGCTCTCAGTAGTCCATGCCTCCTGCCCACCAAGAGCTGGGAAAAGCCTCTCATCGCTGTGGCTGACTGTGTCATGCAAACTCATAGGGCCCAGAAACTCACAAGTCATTCTTGAGCAGTTCAAATAGACTCCAAGCCCCACAGCTCTCTCCGTGTTCCTGGGAGGACTGTGGCCTTCATACTCCTTTCCTCTCTTTTCCAGCCCCTCCGCTGGCCTCTGTCCTCCCCACCCTGGTTACCAAACACACACTCTGGTGCCCTCGAATGAAGATGAGCAGACACAGAGTCTTCACCAGCTTCAGCCCACCAGCAGCGGTTAGGTTACCTTGTTATTACAATCCTCACAACAGCTGTGTAACAGACCACTAGCAATCCCATTTTACAAAATAGGGAAACTGTGGCTCAGAGAGGGTAAATCATTTGGCTAGGACTCCACAGGTAGTGACAAAACATTTAAATGAGCTCAGTAAATATATGCTGACAGACAGAATTGGAAATATGGAGGCAAGAGAAGATCTCCAGCTTCTGGGAACTATGGGGCCTGCAGGGGTCCGACTATGTGGTAAAAGGGAAATGTCAGCTGAGGCCACCCTTCTAGGGTGGGAGAAGGGGCAGAGATGGGGAGTATAGGGTCAGCTCCAAGGTCAACTGCTCCTGAACCCAATTCCCCTGCCAGACACCTGTTGTTATATAATCTACTTTCTACCAACAACCCATAACATTCCACCCCCCACCCTGCTATCCCCCCTCCCCCCCAAAAAAAAACCCCTTCAGAAATAGTAAGTGGTGACATTTGTTAGCTGCATGAGCCTCTGGATGTCAACATGTACAAACGTTCCCTCTTGGGGATGGAATGGAGGGGCAGTGGTAATGTGATGGACAGAGCCTGGGCTTGGAACCCAGTGACAAGCTTCTGTTCCCCGGTAACTAGCTAGGTGACCTTAGGCAAATTGCTTCCATTGTCCACCTTCAGTTTCCTCATATGCAAAATAGGAAATGTCAGCCACCTTCCTCAAAATGTTATTGTGAAGATTAAGCGAAGTTAATACTATTATTATATAGAGAGAACTTCAAAATTACAAAGTGCTTCCGCATATACCATATACCTCTGGCAACCCTCAGAGCACCCTGAGTATTATTATCCCCATTTTTCAGTTGAGGAAATCGAAGACCCCGAAAGATTGGAATTCACTAGAGAACAGTGAGTGGTGCTATTATTCACAAGCAGTGGGCCTGGCCCCAGCACGTCTGACTTTCAGATCCTGCAGCACCACAGTATCTGTCCCAGAGTCCCTGTGTGTGTCATGTTCAAAGCTTTCATTCCTCTGGTAAGCAGTAAACATTTGTGTTCCTATCAGGTATCGTGCCTGGCACTGAGGATACTACTGCAGCGCTCCTAGTGTGGCGGGGTAAGTGGACATCATCTAAGTGAGGAACAATCTCTGTGATGAATGTAACAGCTGGGGAAGGGCAAGGTGACACACGTGGAGACAGAGACAGAAGGGAAACCAGAAGAATGAGTAGGGTATAGCCTCACAAATCAGGGAAGGGGTTTCTCACCTCACGGTGGGAAAGAGCTTGTTGTTTGGTACAAGTGAAGCACAAAGGGTGAGAGGGAAGTAGCAAGAGAGGAGGCCAGAGGGTTAGCTGAGGGCCAGAGCTTGGAGGCTGAGAGAGCTGGGTGAAGGAGTTGGGACCTCATTCTCAGTAAATGCAGAGCTGCCTACACATTTTCAGCAGAGAAGTGGTTGATATTTTTGGAAGATCCTTCTGGCTGGGATGTGGAGACTGGATCAGAGCCTGGTGAGACTGGAGGCAGGTAGGCCAGCTAGGATGGACACAGATGCAGAAATTCAAGCAAGAAATAATGGTGGTCTGAGCTTGGGATGGGGCCATGGGGATGGAGAGAAGGGCGATCTCTGAAATAGATTTAGGACATGGTGATTGATGGGGAATGTGTATGGAGGAAAGGAAGGGAGGGGGCGGAGTCAAGGATAACACTAGCTTGTTTCTGGCATGTGCAACTGGTGGGTGGTGATGTCCCTTATTCAACAAGGGGACACTTGGGGTAGAATATCTGCTATTTGTCAGGGGTATCCTGTATGAGCTTGTAACCCAATTTCACCTAGGGACCTCTAAATTATGTTTGTCTTGCCCAGAGGAGAAGAAATGGATGAAATGATCCTGCCAACTTGAGAATTCTGCTTGCCAGGTGCCAAGGTGTCGATGTATGTTGATGGTGAAGCATCTAGTATGAGGGGCTCCGGTTCCTCTGGAGCAAAGGCATGCATCTTCCTGGGTCTCCAGTGGGCCTCCTGTTCCCTCATCCCAGCTTCCCTTTGATTATTTAAGAGCTATTTGTCAAGGGCATACCACGTAAGCCACCTTCGTAGTTGCAGAGCGGAAACTCTTCTTAAAAGAGTTTATAATCTAGAAGCAGCGATAAGACAACCAACAACAAAAATAACTACAGGTCCACATGAATAGTGTTAATAGCCATAAATGGCATAAAGAACATGCTCTCAGAAGACCGAGGTCACTTCTGAATGGGAAAACCAGGGAGGAAGTGGTATTCAAGCTGGTCTTAAAGGAGAGGTGGAATTTCTATAGGCATAAATGTGGGACTGCGGTAGGAGTAGGTATTCCTGAAGGAAGAAACAGCAGGAGCAAAGATGGCAGCGGGCACAGGGAATCACCAGCTCCATCTCTTGCTATCTTGGGTATGGCAGAGAGGGAGTCCTTAAGCTGGGGTCCACGAAGCTTTGAGAAGTCTGAGAATTCCCTGACCGTGCAAAATTATGTTTATGCATGAATGTGCACTTTTCTGGAGAGGGGCCCAGCTCTCTTTCAATTCTCTGAAGGATCTAGAGCTGAGAAAATGTTAAAAAACAGTACTCCAGATCTCCCGAATTAGAATTTACAGGTGGGTTGAGGCATCTGTCGTTTTTTTTTATTTTTTATTTTTTTATCTCTTTCAAGAACTGTCCGGTGCACACCTCGGATCTCTAGACAGGCCCAAGGAGACACTGAAATGCTAGCTCACAGGGCTTCCCTCCCTTTGCCCACCCCTGATCCCCCCACCTCCATTTTATGAGTAGTCACCACCCTCACCAGTCTCCACTGCCCTGAGAGAAATAAGGGAGGCAAGGTCAGAGAAGCAGAGGGGAAACTCAGGGACTTATGCAAAGACTCTGGAATCTCCTTCAGAGATGGGGTGGGTGGGAGCCTTTCCGCCCTAAGGCCGGAGGTCAGAACGGCCTGCGGGGTCCCCCGCCCCACTGCAAACCCACGGTCAAATTCTGGGAATTTCCAAACCAGTCGGCGGTGCTGCGGCAGATCTTCCCGGACGTCAGCGTGCGGTGCCGGCCGCGGCCGCTGGGTGGCGCGGCGCCGGGCGCCGAGCGTGGGAAGCGCGGGCGCGCGGGCGGGCTGAGCTCACACACCCGGGAAGCGGCCACGGCAGAGCCGGAGTCCGCAGCGGCTGCGCATCTCGCGCCTCCCGCGGGGCGGTCAGGGGGCGCCGAGGAGGTTGTGCGGTCCCCTGGGAGGGATGCGGACGCCGGAGGTAAGAGCGGGGCCCCAGGCGGGTGTGTGTGTGTGTGTGTTGAGGGGGGCGCCGCGGCCGGGCCTGCGGGAAGTCTCCGAGAGCCCCATGCAGGGGTGGGCCCCCTGGGGACGATGCCCCGGGCCCGCCGGGCTCGGGTCGTCCCCCACCCCCGCTGCGGCGCGGCCTTCCCGCGCAGCTGCCCTCGCCGCGTGGGTGGGAGCGGATCCGGGCCGGGAGCAGCCCGGGCCGGTCCCTGGGCTCTGGGGCCGTGGCCAGCAGGGCGGGGGAGGTGGATGAGCAGCCCCCTGGGCCCGGCTCGGGAGGAGCCCCTGCCCGCTCCTCACCTTCCGTTTCTCAGCTCCGCAGTGGGCGTGGTGCCCCTCTGCTGCAGAGGGGGTGCCCGGAGTTGAGGAAAGCAGTGGGGGAGGAGAGCGCAGAGACAGGTGGTTGAGGGGGCGAGCGGTGGTGCGCGGAGGCTCGTGATATTAATGCGTATTTCTTTCTCCCCCCTTCTTCAGGGGGCGCGGAGGTGCGCGTGGAGGAGGAGGCGGGAAGGCCAGAGGCTTAGCTCGGGCGAGGCAGGCGCAGCCGGAGATGCCACTGGGCAATGTCTCTGTTCAGCCCCCCCCCACCGCCGCCAAATTAATAAAGTGGGTGTGGAGGTGCGGGTGGGGGAGTTTGTTGAACTGCCCCAGGCCTGCCGCCTGGCTCTCTCGTGCATATCTGGGAGCCGCTTGCATTGAGCGCTCTGCAGAGGTTGGGGGTGGGGGCTGCCGTCGAATTGCAGAAGCTTCAGCAGCAGAGACAGTTGCAGAGATAGGGGCTGGGAGAAGGCCTGGGGGGTGGAGGGGCGGTGTCCGGAGGTGAAAGGGAGTCTCCAGGCCTGCAGACTAAGTTCATAGGTGCTGGGTTGGCCAGGATACGGTGGGAGGGGGGAGCGGTAGGGAAAGAGGGTGATGTCCTTAGGACCCCCTCCTTCCAGCTTTGTTCGTAGCCATAGACCAAAATGTGGGATTCGGCATTTGCCAAATGTGCTTAATTTTTTTTTTTCTTTCCCTTTCGGTTTGTTTTGTTTTTTAGAGGAACGGCAAATGACAGAGCAGAGGGAAGGCTAGCCCAGCCAATCCTGGAGCCGCTGCAGCACTGGTTCCCCAAACAAACACATTCTGGTGCAAGGACAGAGAGGAGGGGGCTGCTGGCCCACACCCCTCCCCTGCCCTTGGCCCCCTTGCTGCTCCCCTGTGAGGAGGGCAGCTGGACAGAGGCTGCCTTGGGCCAGGGTGGTGATGGTGCTGCGGCCCCTCCCTGCTGCCCAGCGTGGGAAGAAGAATGCAGAGCCAGGCAAGTCTCCCTCTGTGTCCTCTGGGGTGGAAGGAGCAGGTAGAGACAGGGCTGGGGCAGCCAGGGCCTGGCTGGCGTTGCTTTGGCATCGGTGGCGAGAGGGCTGTACCTCCGGCCCCTTGGGTTTGGTTCTCTCGGCCTGTCCCTGGCACTCGACAACTGCGTCTATGTGCTCATTGGTGCCACCATGTTATATAACGCTTATATAATCTCCCAGGGCGAGTGCTGTGTCTCCACTCTCAGGTCACACAGACACTGTGTCCGTGCGGAAGTCAGGATCTGTGGACGCTTCTACGCCGTCATCTTCAACCTGACTCCTTCTCCTGACCCCGACTGCAGGAGGGGGAAATGGGAGAGCAGGGGCCCACTCTACCCCAGCTGTCTGGGGCTGAGAAAGAGGGGTTGGCTGGGCAGCCTTCCTCATGTTCTTGCCCAGTACACCTTCTGGTGGAGTGGATGCCATTCTTGTGCTCTGAGGCCAGTCTTTTGTTCTTGAGGTCCCCTGGCGTGGCAGATGGGTGTGGTGAGATGACCCCCAGAATGTTCCAGTGGAAGAATACATGGTACATAGGGTTGGATAAAGAGAGTGAGAAATTAACTCTGCCTTTGAGGTTTTGGGCAAGAGTGGCTAGAAGGATGGGATAGCGGTGGCATTCTAAGAAATTTGGAGCAGGCCTAAGGGCTAGAGGATGGTCAGGGAAGGGTGTACAGGGAAGTGGATCAGACAGCAAAGATAAACATGGTGTTCTTTTACTGTACTCTCCACTGGGCTGTCCCTGGTTACCAGGGCAACAGAAGCAGTGATGAAAATCATGCCTTTCGTTCAGTGGAAAAATCTGGCTCCTCCTCCCGCCTCTTCCTTCTCTAATTGTCTGCAACCTATTGGGAGGGTGATGGCTCTAGGGATCAGAGACCCCAGCGTGTTCATATCAGGCACCCCCCTTCCCCATTTTTTGTCATCTTCCGCCTTCCTGCATCCCCTTTCTCTCCCAGAGCTCAGTAATTGGCAGTTGCGTAGGAGTTGGACTGGATGGAGGGGGAAGGGCATGGACGTCATTGCAGGGCAGGGTGAGCAGAGCGTGGGCAGAGATGTGGATACAGGAATGACTGGCACACGAGGAGGGTCAGGCATTGATTAGCTGGATGGAGCTTGTTTCTGGGATGGTAGGACCTGGGGTGGGAAGGGTGGGTGAGATGATGGAAGGCCTGCAGAACCTGGCAGTCTGGGCTTGCAGTGGTGGTAGGAAATAGGAAGGCCCTGAGGTTTCTGGTGTGGTCGTGGGTCCTGAGGAAAGTTAGAACTCATTCATTCAGCACTTTTTGGGTGCCTACCATGTTAGGTAAGGTTCTGGGAGCTGGGAAGACACAAGTAAGTAGGACTGGGCTTTGACCTTGAAGAGATCATGGTAGATGAGAGGAGGATGGGTATATGGGGGAAGATCAGCTGGCATTGTTACAAGCCTAGAATCTGGGACTCCAGGCAGGAGATTGGCAATATTCCAGACTGGAGGTGATGGATTAGGGTGGAGCATATGAGAATGCGGAGGAAGAGGTAGTTCAGAGAGCCCCTTTGGCTTGGGGACAGGACATGGGGAAGAGAAGGCACTGACGTTTTGAGCCTTAATGATTGACAGAAATAGAAAAATCAGGGTTCATACTTATTTGGGGGAGTCATGTTTGATTTGCTTTTAGACACATTGCCCAAGACAGTGGCAGAGTGTCTGGATGGAAATGGTTATGCTCAGGCAAATAAAATTTGCCATGGAAGTCAGTTCTGGGAAGAGGTTTGGAGGACATTGTATTATGAAGCCTTGAAGGTATGAGGTTGTTGAGAAGGTAGTGTAGAGAGAGATCCCAGGGCCTGGGGCATCGGCCTAGAATTGGGTGAGGCTGTATGCCTTGTACTTGTTTATTATCCCAGCGCCCGCCTAGACTGCTGGACCAGTTTCTGCTAATGCACGCCCACGTCTTCTACCAAACCGCACCCCATTTTGAAGTTCAGGTTTCTGTTTAAGTTTCCTTCTTGCTAGTACCTATGTCCAGGAGGATATGTCCTGGAAAGATAGATATATACATTTACCTCTCCAAGCTCTCTCCTTGACCTTTGCTATACCATTCACTTATAAATTACTGAGAGGCCCTGGGATGTGCTATAGGTCCTTAGCCTCCACCAGCAAGGCTGTTTGTTCTGGTTCCTTTCCAGTCATCACTCTAGAGGAATAAGAGCACTGGACAGAGTCAGGAGGCCTTTGCCAACTACCTGATCTTGGGCAAGTCACTTCCTTTTCCAGGCCTTAGGGTCTAGTTTCTTCCAGCTCTAAAGCCTTCAGATATGATTTCCAAAGTTTTTTCCGCTTTTGCCCAGGTTTCTGATGCAGGCGAGGCTTTTGAAACCAGCAGCCCAGATTTCTTTGGAGTCTTGTGGGAGGGAGTAGGAGGAATGGAGGCCTGGTCCCTAGAGCAGGCCCCTGTCTCCAGAGTGGGCAGGAGCCCTCCAAGTAGAGGGTGACCCCTGTTCCTCTTGGGAGCTTGGGAATGCTAGAAGAGCTGGTTTTCCCAGTGGCCAGGAGTTGGCAAACTACAGCCCATGGGCTGATTGATGCCTGCTTTTGTAAATAAAGTTTTATTGGAACACAGACATGCCCACTGTTTACGTCTATGGCTGCTTTCATGCTACATTGGTATAGTTGGGTAGTTGCAACAGAGACGGTATGACTACAAGGCTAAAGTCTTTACTGTCTTGCCCTTCAAGAAAAAAATTGCTAATCTCTGTCCTAGACCACCAGAAAAGTGCTTGGATCACCACTGGGGATGCTTACCATGGCCGGATTCCTAGGGTTCTTGAAGATTCTGCCTTGGTCCTTCCTTTGTGATCCCGTGACAGGATGATGTGGCAATTGAGATGGTAGATTCTTAGAGTCAGCCCAAAGATAGTGGTCCTGGATCTGGGAAACCCCTTTCATTTTCATCTGTTTTCCTGAAGCCTGGAGGGTGCTTGTCCCCCCCGTCCCTCACGCATATACTTCTTTGAGCCTGGAGACCTACATTCCTCATCAGGGAAGGCTTGTGGCCTTGGTGTGACAAGCTACCCTTCCTCTCATTTCCCAGGCCTATGCAGAGGAGAATGGACCAACCCAAACCCAGTGTCTGGTGAGGAGAAGGAGAGGCTCATTGGTTCTGCCAAGTCCTGCAGCATATTTCCCTTGATACCTTTGCCTTGTCACTTCTGGCCTCACTATGCCCTTTAGTTCCAAGGCCCTGGAGATGCATCTGCAGAGAGAGCCTGCAACCCAGCCTGGTTTGTCTGCCTGAACTTGGCACTCATCCACTGTCGGAATAAGGCCCCGCAGCCTGGGGTTTGTGGGGTGTGTGTCTGTGTTGGCTTGAGGCTGGAATCAGTACTCAGGATTCTTGCAGCCAACCTTACAGAGTCCCCTTGTGTCCTGGTCTCCACCTTTTTTGACGCGGGCCTCATGCTGGAGTCTCGGTGAAACTCCTGGCTAGGAACAGGATGAATTTCAAGTTCTTGCTTTTATAAAACAGTAGCAGCAGAGCAGTTGGGTCACTTCTGCTCAGGGCTGAGGTAGGAAGTGAGACACTTTGGTAGCAAGAGGAAACCGCGTGCTCAGAGCCGTGCAGGAGGCGGGGCAGGGGGTTGGTAACTGAGGTTTATTCCCATTGCAGCTGGAAGGGAGGAGGCTGGCAGTGAGAGGAGGGAGCAGACGACCCAGAATAGCAAAGGAGACAGAAGCTAAGCACACCCAGAGCTGCTTTTAGCTGGTAATGGTAAGCCTGGCTCTAGGAGCCTTACTTCTGACCTCCCCTACACACATTTTCCCCAGAGGCCGGGCCTCTGACTGTTATCATCAAAGAAAAAAGTAAAAAGGTCTTCATCAGAAATCCTCTCTAAATACCTTTCAGTTTAGGGTGGCCCCAGACTACACGGGTTTACACGAATGTTTAGACAAGTGCACTGACTTGGAGAAACATTCATTTACTACAGATTTATTAAGGATCTGTTCTGGGTTGGGCATTGTGTGAAGCTTGGAGGATACAGAGGTAAAGAAAGGATTCACAGTGTGGTCTGGAAGGTGTATGGGCAGTTGAACCAATTTTAATAGAACCTGTGCTAGATCATAAGCTTCAGGTGAGCACATCTGTGTGTGTCGTGTTCACTGCTGTGGCCCCGGTGTGGGGTCCTGTGCTCGGCACATGGCAGGCACACACACGTTTAATTGGCTGACCCATCCCTGTTTGGTGTGTGTCCTGGAAATGTGCAGGAGGGATCTGAGGAGGTAAGTGGAGCAAGAGAGGAGCTCACGGCAGCGTGTGTGACAAATGTGGGCAAGGATGGACATACCTGGACGGACTGGTTATGCGAGTGCTGTTAAGGAGAAAGGATGTAGACGGGTTGACCGTGTGGGAATGAGAGATACCGTTGGCCTTAGGACAGTGAGAAAGGAGGAGAATGACCTGGTACAAGGAGGTGGGTAACCAGCCCCACATCACTGGATAAAGCCAGGGGCTGGGGAAGAAAGAAGAACCAGCCAGTGGCAGGGAAGGTAAGATTGAGTCGGGAGAGTAGAAACCAGCATGAGAGGAAGCCTGGAGGCGTCTCAGGCCCAGGGTGGAAGCAGAGCTGAAGCAGGTGAGTCCCAGGTGAAGATGATGACAGTGACTGTCAGCTCTGTCCTGCAGGTCTCCTCCGAAATGACCATGTCCAGGTATGACCCAGAATACCACATTTCCCCGCACTGGGGCAGACACAAGGAAATTAACTGAAGTTTGAGATTATGGTTATTCTCCTTTCTAAAATTCTTAGTATGGAAATTTTCACATATCTATGACGGTAGAGAGAGTATAAGAAACTTCAGTGTTCCCGTCACTCAGTTTTATCTTGTAATCAACACATGGCCCCTTTTGTTTCATTTGTACATTCATCGACCTTATTCCTTACTCCCTTCTTGGATTATTTTACAGCAGATCCCAGACATCATATTTCATCCATAAATACTTCATGATGAGTCTCTAAAAACGTAATACATTTTAAAAAACATAACCCCAGTAGTAGTATCACCCCCTGCAAAAGCACCGTTATTCTTAATGTCACCAATCATCCATTCAGTTACGTTTCCCTTGCTTGTTGCCATTTTTTTTTAAAATACTTGGTTTTGTTTGAATCAGCTTCCAAACAAGATCCACATGTTTCATTTAGTTCATGATTGATCTCAACGTCTCTGTTAATAAAGATTATGCTCATTCTGAAAAGAATGATGCTTTGCAATTCTGCCTTTTAGATTTACTTAGCTGCCCCTGCTCTATCTCCAGTCAGCTGCCATCAAAAGCTTTCCTGAGTTTTGTTGAACCATTTGGTGATTTTTGAGCATTCTTCATTATTCCTCATCTTTGTGGTTTAATGTAACTAGTTTTTACCTTCCTTCAATAAATATTTCTCGGGAGCCTCCTGTGTGTCAGGCACTGTACCAGGCACCGGGCATACTGCTGTGAAAAGACAGGCTGGGCCCTGCTCTCAAGGAGCTTACAGTCTGACCACGTGAGAGCTGTTGTGGGTCTGCTTGTTGTCCCCCACCCCATGTTCATCCCAGCCAAGTTGGGTGACCATGACCATCACTTCTGTGCTGACACATTTGCCACGTCCTAGGGCTTGGTATTCATGTTCTCATGCTGTCCTTTCATGTGGTTGATAAGTGGTGTCCCCAGTACTGATGGAGAAGCCAAGTGTGGTTTCTGTGGCAGGTCCCTGTTTCATAGCCATGCCCATGGATTCTAGCAGTGTCACCAACTGACTTTGCGTGTGTCCATGTGACACTCTTGGGCTTGAGCCTTTATAACTAGGCGAGTTCACGTGGAGAGCTTGCTTAACTGGCGGATTGTACAGGGGTTGAGTAAAAACATCTGGAAGGTGCTCAGAACTGTTAAAGAGCTCAGCGCATGCCGCGGTGCTGGTATGTTCTTTGAGCAGGTCGGATGTTTCTGTGTCTTTGTGGACTTCCGGTTGCTTTGGGGCTTTTGCCCATAATGATTAGGCTACCTGCCTAATTAGGCCTGATTTCTCGACCTGCTGTTTTTTTGCCAAGCAGTACGGTATTGGGTGACTGTGCCACCTCAGTAGCAGAATCTAATGGTACAATTCAGGCCTGTCTTGTTAATAAGACATTTCACTGATTTGCATTTCTCTGTGAATAAATAATCAGACTTATTTGGACACTGTGACTTGATTTTGAGAGTGGTCCATGATTCTTATTGTATTTTTCCAGTTCAAATGCAGCTATATTGCAGTTCCTGGATTATAGTGTCTGAGCCTTTTAACAAAAAATCTTAGTTAATAAAAATGAGTATATTCCCAGATACAAAGACTAGTATTCTTTCACCTTTCCTAGGTCTTTTATTCTATAGTTAAAATAATAATACAGAATATATGAATATGCCATGATATACATGTCCTGTTACTGAAGGCTACATAGTTTAGAGTTTGGTGTTATGTTTTTATTTTCTTCTAATTAAGTAATCTTTAATTATTTTGATTATGCACCGGTGTTGGCTAAAACTTTTGAACAAGTTTCCTTGCGCGTGTGTGTGTGCGCCTGTATGTATACAGCATCGCTGTGCTAATACATTATATACATTATAAAACACAGAAAGTTAAAAATGGCTGGATATATTGTATTTCTGTCTGAACTACTTACGGTCCTGTGGGAGCCCCTCTTCTTTGCACTAAATTTCAACCTGAGACGTATTCAGGACGTCGCTCCAGCACCTCCCTCTCCTTCTTGCATCACCATTTCCCCCCTCTCTCCTGGATCATTTCCATATGCTGCTGTTTTTCTCATCTTAAAAAAGGCCTTCTTTGACCTCACCTCTTCTAGCTACTGCCTGTTTCTCTGCCCCAAAGAGTTTCCAGTCCTTGCTCCCTTCACTTCCTCTGTCAGATCCCTCCAGTCAAGCTAGTCCCAACCACTCTGGACAGCAGCGGTCTTGCCAAGGCCAGCGGTGACCTCCATGTTACTAAGTCTAGTGGCCCCTTCCTGGTCTTCATCGAAGTAGCTTCAGCAGTATTGACACAGCTGGTCATACCCTTTTTCTTGAAGCTCGTTCTTCACTTGACTTCCAGGGCATATATTTCTGGTTTTCCACCCGTCTCATTGGCCGTCCCTTCTCAGCATCTCGTCTCCCTGACTTCTAAATGTTAGAAGGCCCGGGGCACCTGCTGTCCATCTTCTTTCTCTTCGTGATCCTCTCCCAACTCATGACTTTACGTACCACCTGTATGGATGTTGTCTAGAATTTACTTCAGAGTAATCCCACGAGATAAACAAGACTGACCATGAGTTGATATTGGTTGAAGCTGGGTGGTGGGTACCTGGGGGTTTATTCTGCTGTTCTCTCTAGTTTTGTTTATGTTTGAAATTTTCCATAATGAAAAGTTAAAAAAAAATCTACATGCTGATGACCCCCAATTATTTTTCTCAAGCCCAGCTCAAGGTCCTGAAGTACAGTCCTATGTGCCTATCTGCCTACTTAACATTTCAACTTGAATGTTAATAGACATTTCATACTTAACATGCCCAAAACTGAACTTCTGATTTTTCCATGCAAATATATTCTTCCTGCAGTCTCCCATCTTGGTTATGAGAATGCCAACCTTCCCGTTACTCATACAAAATGCCTATGGTCATGCTTCACTTCTCTCTTTTATGCCCTTCATTCAGTCCATCAGAAAATCTTGTTGACTCTACCTGCAAAATATACGTAGACTATGACCAGTCAGAACTGCTTCCACTGCCATCACCACGGTCCAAGCCACCATCATCTCTCACCTGCTTCTCCTTTGCCCCTTACAGGCTGTAGTCCTCACCGTAGTCAGAAGGATCCCACGAGACATAAGGGGATGCCTGCCATGCTCAAAACCCTGCTGTGGCTTCTTTCGGCACTCAGTGAAAGCCATGGTTGGAGTGGTCTGCAAAGACCCTGCAGCTTATGAACACTGTCCAATAGAAATATAATGAATTACACAGGAGCGCCACATGTGTAATTTAACAATTTCTGGTAGCTAAATTTAAAAGGAAAAGGAAGTAGGTGAAATTAATTTTAATAATCTAACCCAGTATGTCAAAACTGTTTTCATTTTTGATGTGTATTTCGTTGTTCTTTTTGTACTACGTCACACCCATAGCACATGTCAGTTTGGACCAGCTACATTTCATGTGCTCCGCAGCCTCATGTGCCTAGTGGCTGCCTTATTGGGACTGCAGGCCTACCTAGTCTGGCCCCACTTGGTTTCTGTGTCCTTCCCTCCTACTACTCTTCCCTTCTTTCACTCTGCTCCAGCCACACTGGCCTCCGTGCTGTTCCTCAGATAAACCAGGCATTTCCTGTGTTAGGGCCTTTACACCTCCTATTCCCTCTGTTTGGCATACTTTTCCCCAGGGAGCCCCGTAGCTGACTCTCGCTTCCTTTGGGTCTGTGCTCAGATACCACCTTCTCAGTGCCCTGCCTACCCACACACGCTTGCTAGCACTTCCTGCGTCTCTTCCCTGCAATGTTTTTTCTCCATAGCACCATCACCGTTTAACATAACCGTGCACTTCTGTTACTTCATAGATTTTCTCTCTCTCTCCCCACTGGAATGTGAGCTCCATGAGGGCAGGGGTTTTTGTCTGTGTTCCCTGCTATATTTCCAGAGCGTGGAACAGCGCCTGGCACATATAAGAGGTGGATTGATGTTTCTGAGGAATTAAATGAAACGTATTATTGAGAATGATTCTTTTTTAGTAAGAACCATGCAATTGAGTGTATTTTATTATTTCAGAATATCATGGGTCATATTTTGCAATATGGCAGTTTGAAGGTCTGGTTCAAGTCACGGTGTTTTGAAAGAGTCCTCTCTATAAAGATGTTATTATGGGTTCAACTTATAATTTAAATGGATTTAAGACTCCTGAAATACTGTATTTCGTTCACTTCATTGAGAGATTTGAAAACAAGTTGGTGTATCCTGTCTTATGGGTGTTCACAGGTACAAGGTTTTAGAAACAACGCCTTTCCGTCAAATTTGGTAATATCATCATGGAATGGTGGAAATGATTTCCAAATACCAGTTTTTGAAATGCTCTTTCCGTGACGTAAGTCTCTTTCAAAAAGTAAAGGCTTTCTTACGCATTTTTAAAATGTCACTTTACCTTAAAGGGACAGATTAAAATGTCACTTTACCTTAAAGGGACAGATTAAATATTTATTTGTTTGTTTAAAAAATAGTCATTAATCGGCATTCTCCTGATAGGCACTCATTACAGAAGAAGTCAGCAAATTTTGGAACCTTGTTTTCCAGTTTAAAAGAAATACAATTTCTGTTTAAGTTGAGCCACTCTTTCAGGTCTTCCACCATGAGATGATCATGGCAGTGTGGTCCAGTGCTTTGCAGATCCCACCCTCTCATTGCAAAGGAGTCATTTATTGTATTGAAGAGGATATCCTTAAAGTTGCTTGACTGGGCACATGTAAACCGTACTCAAGTACACAGACAACTGGGCTGCCCTTGTCCACCCTTTGGTGTTTTGTGTCTCCTACCTGGACCCAGGATGCAAAGGTGGTGGCACCAGCGTGTTGTGAGTTAGGAGGTAGGTGGTTGTGCTCAGAAGCTGCTCTGGAGGTGAGCATAGCAGGGATTGCTGGAAGAGATGGCCAAGGTAGCTAGGGTAGCTGGCTGTCTTCTTCTTCTTTTTTTTTTTTAATTGAAGTATAGTTGATTTACAGTGTTGTGTTAATTTCTGCTGTACAGCAAAGTGATTCAGTTATACATACATTCTTTTTTATATTCTTTTCCATTATGGTTCATCTCAGGATATTGAATATACTTCCCTGTGCTATACAGTAGACCTTGTTGTTTATCCATTCTATATGTGATAGTTTGCATCTGCTAACCCCAAACTCCCAGTCCATCCCTCCCACACCCCCCCTCCCCCTTGGCAACCATAAGTCTGTTCTCTATGTCTGTGAGTCTGTTTCTCTTTTAGAGATAGGTTCATTTGCGTCATATTTTAGATTCCACATATAAGTAATATCGTATGGTATTTGTCTTTCTCTTTCTGACTTAACTTCCCTTAGTATGATAATCTCTAGTTGCATCCATGTTGCTGCAAATGGCATTATTTCCTTCTTTTTTATGGCTGAGTAGTATTCCATTGTACATATGTACCACATCTTCATTTTCCATTCATCTGTCGAGGACATTTAGGTTGTTTCCATGTCTGGGCTATGGTGAATAGTGCCAGTTATCTTCTTAGAGAGAGAGGTGGTATGCCTTTGAAGCATTGTGCCACGTCTTCCATCCATTCACCTATATATGGAAAATGCTTGTGCAAGTACGCTTTCCTTCCATTTTGACAGTCTAGGAGGTATGTCAGCTGGATATGTGCACGTGGAGTTGTTTTTCCAGCTGCTGTGACCAGAAGTGCGATTTAAAAGATGAGCAGCTGGATTGAGAACTGCAGCTCCGGCTGGGAACAGAGGCCCTGGTTACTTTCTGCTGCACTAGAGATCATCTCCCGCGTGCCCTGGACCCGGCATCGATGAGCAAGGCTTGTCTCCAGTGGGCTGGCCTTTGCTACTTAGACCACCTGCCAACCCGTCAGCTTCTCTTCTTGCCACACGTTTGTACAGGGCCTCCTGTGGAAAAGGCTCTGTGTTTCTGGATGAAGTGGGGTGGGCACAGGAAAGGAAGGAATGTGCAGTGTGAATGAGACCTGGTCTCTGTCCTCAGGGAGCTAATGCTTAATGAGGGAGATAGACACCCATGCTAAATACAAGACAAAGCATAAAAGGGACACGGATGGAGTGTGAGAAAGTGTTCTATTAGCCAGAAGTGGGAATTGGAGGGGTGGTGAGGAACATGAGCAAGGAGATTTCATCCATCTGTTCGTGGCTGAATCCTCAGAGCCTAGCACAGTGCTGCATCCCTATCGGGTACTCAGTAAATGTGTATTTGTTAATAGCTGGGTGTTGAAGGAATGGGGCTTCACCCCCAGGGACGAAGGAGGAAATGTCTTGTTGGGAGGAGGTGGCCATGTGGCCTGAGTGGGTGTGTGTGGCAGGAGAGGGGCTGTGTTCTGGGAGGGCCAGCCTCAGGGCAGGGCACCTGGACCAGCTTTTTCCAAGAATTTGATTTCGGTGGTTCTTAACCTCTTTTTGTGCCAGTTCTTATTAGGAATTGCATGGAAACTGTAGTCTCTTGCTCTAAGAAAAAAAAAATCATGACAGCACATGATTTGACATATACCATCAGAGGACTCACAAATCCCAAGGTATAAAACCCTGCCATAGGCTGGGGAGCCGTCAGTGCTTATTGAGCTCTTTAAACACGGATAAGACACTTTTTTTTCCTGGATTCTTTGGGAATTGACGCAGATGAGTATATACCATGTAGGCATTCTGGGTTTTAAGGACATTGGTAAGTGACAGCCACAATAGTGGCCCTGATGAGCTTAAGGAAGCAGTGGGGAATTGGAGCCGGGTGGCGGTTGGCGGGCTCTGTGTACTGATATGGAGAGATCCAATGTTTGCTCCACTGAGCAGGGGATGAAAAAATTTACCTGAGAGAAGATAGAAAAAAATTACCTTTAAAACTTACTAATTCAGGGACTTCTTTGGCGGTCCAGTGGTTAAGACTCTATGATTCCAATGCAGGGCGCATGGGTTTGATCCCCGGTCTGGGAACTAAGATCCCATATGCTGCTGCATGGTGCGGCCAAAAAATAAATAAATAATTTTTTTTTAAGATTAAAAAAAAAAATTAAACTTACTAATTCAGAGTATGGAATGCTTATGCTAGTTTTTTTCTGTTACATGTTTTCCAGCTCAGATACCCAGCCAAGCAGTAATTACAGACACAGAGAGGCAGCGTGTTGCATTTCTGGGAACAGGGAGAGTGGAAGGGAGTTATTAGAGTTTTATATCACCAAGGTATTGGGTTCAGAGAACTCCTTAGCAATCCTGACCCATCAGGGAAGGCTGCCTGGAGGAGGAATGTGGCAAGATTTCATGGGCCCCTTGGAAAAGCAGAAAGACTGGGCTGAGGACTGGGCTTATTTTAAAATTATATGGTTTTTGTTTCTGTTGTCATAAAAATTCCTATAGAGTATCTGTATACCTTCAGTTAAAAAATAAATTAAAAAACCAAACTTTCTGTCCTCTAGGAGTTTGTAGTGTATCTGCTGTACAGATAGGCTGTCTGGAGAGTTAAAAAACCCAGTATGGGCGGCACAGTGTTGCCATTTCTTCCTTTGTGTGTCATAGGTAAGTTCATTCATGGAGGGGTGAGGTTGAGGGGTGGTGAGGCCATGCTTTGTCCCAGGGGACAATGTTGATTGAACACTGGCCCTGTGCCAGGCTGGGTTAGTCGCTGGCCGGCACCGGAAGGCACCGCTGCAGTGGGAGGGGAGAGCGCTTGCGCTCCTGCACCCGAGTGTAGCAGGGGACAGACTCGGGGGTCTTGGGAGTCGCATTGTCCGAAGCATATGGCGGGGAGAGGACTTGGTGGTTGCTGTGCAGGCTCTTCCACCCCTCTGCTGACGTTCCCCACTCATGGGATTTTGCTTTGTGGGAAGGTTAGTCTGTGACAGAGTTTTAAAAGTTCTTTCGAAAAGAAGAACCCCTCCTGTTTTCCCCAGAGAGGTGTTCAGACTGCAAGACCAGACACCTTAACGGGTGGTGAAATCAATTTAGTGGGTTGGGACCAATGTGGAAAAAAAAAAGACTGTAACAGAAAATATTAGATTGCATAGTGTGTAGTAAAGATGAGTATGATTTCATGAAAGTCTCAGTCATATATATATATATATATATCTATCTACAGATATATGTATCTGTATACACACAAGTGCACATGTATGTAAGTGCCAGGCCACCTTGTAAACTTTCTTTCTTACTGTGGGTTAGGGTCCAGAAAGTTTGAGAAACAAGCACTTGAAGGGTTTCTTTGCTCTTAGTGTAGAGAACGGGTTCCAGCCGCTTCCCCAGAGGCCATCTCTGTGGAGACTTTTTTTTTTAAGAGCAGCAGAGTCAGGCTGTCACAGCATGATCTGAGGTTTGTCTGCGGCTGCTTACCCACTCCTGCCCCCACTTCCCTGTGCCTGGTGTTTCCTGCTGTGGCGAGCTGGGGAGAGAGGCCAGGCAGACCTCACCGGGGTGGGAACAGAGGTCGCCTCCCCTCCCAAGTCACCAGGTGTGACCCCCTGGAGTGCAGCATCTCCAGCCCCATGCCTCTTCTCTGGCTTCTTGACTTGATTAGCTATTTCCATACCAAGGGCAGGGAGAGGAAGGCCATCCTGACTTACTACATTGCCCCGTCGTTCTCTGTTTCTCAGGGGCGTTGGGTGGGGAGGTTAGAGTTCACACTATCTGGGAGGTGGATTCCTGGTAGGCTGAAGTGAGCCAGCTCCCCCCTCAGAATGACCACTTAGCTCGGTAATTCTCTGGCTCCATCTTTCCCACAGAGGAGAGGAGCCTTTCTCGGATCGTAGTTACTTCTTCCATCAACTGTGCTGACCGGCCTGCAGAGCGCTGACCCACTTGTGGTACCTCAAATAGAGGTTTAAATTAGGACCTTTAATCTGTAAGAGGCTTACAGCCTGTTGGGTGGCCAGCTGCTCTGGACTTCTCTGTGGGCAGAGCTGGGCTTTGCCAGGCTCTTGTTGGGTTGAGGGAATCATGGGGGTCGGTGGCTTCCTTGCAGGAGTGACCATACGTGTGGCCTCACTCATGGAGGCTTGGGAACAGCAGGAGTCCCAGGGAAGCAGAGTTGTTTGCCCAACACTCCTTTCGCTGTCGGCACTTACACACACAGTCCCTGGGAGTGGGTGGGTACTGTCTCTGGTTATGGGACAGGGTGGTGGTCTGTCCTTGTAGTGATGGAGTGGAAAGCCCAGAATTCCATGGGCCTTGGGTGCTGGTGCTGCTTCTTCTGGGCACTGAGCCTGGCTCCTTGCCGATGTGCAGTTAGCTCTGCTGGCTCAGTGTGTGTTTCCATCCCAGAGATGCCTATTAACAAAGAGCTGTGTGTCCAGTACGGTGCTGGGTGCCATAGGGGCACACAGAAACATGAGACTTGGGGCCTCCCCCAAATCGCTCATTGTCTTTTTGAGGAGACCCGACTAGTATACATCAAAGCATTCATTTGTCCCACAGACACATACTTACTTGGCTGGTAGCTGTTCACAGTAGCAAATTATAAAGTTCCAAAGTAATAGGCTTGGGGGGACGTTCTGTGGGAGGCCTGGGAAGGGAGAGAGCTATGGGGTCGTGAGAGCTGGGCCTGAGTGGTGGGATTTAGCAGGATGGGGAGAGGGGAGGTCGTTGAAGGTGGGAGGAACAGTGTGAACAGAGGCCAGGAGAGTGCGTGGTCCTCCTCTAAGTGCAGGTCGGTGGAGCCTCTTCCTCCCCTCCCGCTTCTTGAAATAGTCCCAGTTTCAGTCCTAGAGACTCTTACTCCTTCAATAAAGTAGAGACGGATCTCAGGTTCCCTCTTTTTACTCCTGTTTATCATTATAACAACAATAATGACTCCTGACTTTTATTGAGCGCTTACTGCATACCACTGTTCTGTGTGCTTTACGTGGATGGTCTTATTAAGTCTTCCCAGCAATGCTCTGATATCACTGTTACATATTATTATGTGCATTTTACAGTTGATGAAACTGAGGCATAGAAAGGTTAAATGACTTGCCCACGGTCACATAGCAAGGTTGTGGTTGGGTCAGAAGTCCACCTGAGGCAACCTGAAAGCACAGGCCATGCTCTTAACCCGCTGGTTCCCAAACTTGTCTGAACATTGAAATGACCAGGGAATCTTGTAAAATTTCCAAAGCCCCAACCAATTACATTACATGCAGACCAGTTACATCACAGTGTCGGGGGCGAGGGGGTGGGGAACTCTGGTATGAGTAGTTTTTGAAGTTTCCCAGGTGATTGCAATGTGCCAGGTTTAGAAACCACTATCTTAACCTCTGAGTTTTAGGGCCTGTGAGTATTTGATTGAATACATTTTTTTTTAAATTTTTATTTAATTTTTATTTTATTTATTTATTTATTTATTTATTTATTTATTTATTTATTTATTTATTTATTTATTTATTTATGGCTGTGTTGGGTCTTCGTTTCTGTGCAAGGGCTTTCTCTAGTTGCGGCAAGCGGGGTCCACTCTTCATCGCGGTGCGCGGGCCTCTCACTATGGCGGCCTCTCCCGTTGCGGAGCACAGGCTCCAGACGCGCAGGCTCAGTAATTGTGGCTCATGGGCCTAGTTGCTCCGCGGCATGTGGGATCTTCCCAGACCAGGGCTCGAACCCGTGTCCCCTGCATTGGCAGGCGGATTCTCAACCACTGCGCCACCAGGGAAACCCTGATTGAATACATTTTTATTCTCAAGGCAGAGGGGCCTTCCCCCAGGCCTGTATCACCCACCATTCCATAGGGAGTAACTCCAGCTTCTTGTCTGAGGGAGCAGGACCCCTGTCACCCCACAGCATCTGGGACTCCCCAAGAGTGAAGCCTGGGTGGGCTGGAGTGGGCAGAGGGAAGACTGGTCGCTTGGCATCAGTGCCCCCTTCCCCCTCTGAGTGCCGCCTTGGGGCAGAGACTGCTTTCAGAGCCCTGGAGACCTCCGACCGTGGTTTCTCACGTCTTCTGCTCCCCTGGGCCCCTGACTTCACTGGGGAAGGGAGAGGGTCACATGAGGGCACATCGCTTCTCGACAAGTCTCGCTCCTCTCTGCCTGTCCCCGGGTGAACCTGAAATGGACACGAAGTGCAGAGTCCTTTGGGTGACTGGGAACAGCACTAAATTTAGCAAAACTGTAGCTGGTGGGTGGCCGGCCTGTAGTGAGCCAAACCCAGCCCCAAGTGGACTAGATTTTATAGTCAGCAACGCAGCCAATGTAGTCTGTGCTTGGGCAAGTCTGTGGTTACACGGGGGGATCTTTCCATTTCTAAGGCCCGGCAACTTGTCTGCCATCCTGCAGGATCCCAGGCTCTGCCTGTGCGAGACTTGGGTCCACCCCCACCCCCCCTTGGGACTGGTCTTACATCCGTCCCTCCCTCATGTGTCTGGAAGTCCCACTCCAGTACCTTTGCCTTGGCCTACACGTTCTTCTAGGCCTCTTGGCCAGTGTTGCCAGCCTTCATTCCCAAGGCCCTGGAGAGCAGGACCTGAGCTTCGGTCAATTTTTCATAGGATATCTGGCATCTTAGGACACTTTTCGGTCGGGGTTGTTGAGTGGAGGTAAGGAAAGAGCTGGGATGGTTAGTTGAACAAGGTTGTGAGGGACTGAGATGTTCCTTCCTCCCGGAAGCTCAGTCAAGTACATGACCCAGAGTGAATTACGATGTGGAGTGGCTGTGGGTGGGCTTTGATGCTCTTTGATGCTTTGGGCTCTCTTTGCTTGGCTCAGTCTTCTGCCGTGTTGTGGACCATATCTGGGAGGAGGTGGGTTTTGTGGAGTTGGGGAGTGGAGGTCTGCTGGTGACAGAGCATCTTCCCCTTCTGGGCCTCCTCCTCCCCTGTCTCAGATCTGACAGTGGTGGCTTGCCTGGCGGTGCCTCTGTTGCCTTCACGTCCTAAGAAATAATGAGCAGGCTACGTTTGCTCAGCCCTTTCCAAGGCGGACCATTACACTTTGGCCAGGGCTGGGGTCTTGTCTTTGTGACATGATTTGTTAGTATAAGGCAGCGGTTCTCAACCAGGGGCAGTTTTGCCTCCAGGGGACATTTGGCAGTGTCCGGAGGCATTTTTGGTTGTCACGGCTGAGGAGCAGGAGGGGTGGTATTGGTGTCTAGTGGGTAGAGGCCAGAGATACAGCGAAGTACTGTATAATGTACAGGGCAGCCCTCCCCACAACAAAGAATTATCCAGTCCAAAACGTTGATAGGGCCGAGGTTGAAAAACCCTGGTGTAGGGGGACGGTCTTGTAGAAATGGCCCGAAGAGGTCATTTCATCCAGATCCCTGCTTCCATTGGAAATGACTTGAGACCAGGAGCTGTGTAGACATTGCCTTCCCCCTTTGCCCCCCATCTCCCTCTCTCCTCAGCATGTACAGTGCCCTCTAACAATTGTGTTCAGGAGGTTGTTTCCAGGGAGTCGCTTAAACCGCATAATGGCCCAGTTTCCCATAGAATCCCACCGTTAAGCACCCACGTGCTCCAGGTGGTCATCTGGGAGGCTTGGTGCAGCTGTACCCTTGGTGCGCTTGCACGAGCTCTGAGATGAACTTCAAGCACACCAGGGAAGCCATTCCATGCAGACATCACGTGTGAGTGATAGGAGTCTATCCTGGAGCTGTTTTCCTTCACTCTTCTATCGCTCTCCTTCACTCTCTGCCTTGCAGAACCAAGTTCCACTTGCTAAAGTTCTCTTAAATGCAGGAAACACATACTCATTGCCCTGGAGAACATGATGTTGCTTCCCAGATAAAACATCCAATCTGTTGCCAGATACCTCAGCAGCCCAGTGATGGCTCATCTGCCAGCACCATCCTCCTGTAGCTGGCAAGGCTGCCTTAAGGCCAGAACGGGGAAGTGAGACATCCCCCAACGTGAGGACCTTAGCTCACTCTACATGATGCAGGGAGGGCAGCTGTGGGTGGATATGCTGGCTTTTTACATTTCAGGACAAGCCTCAGGGTTCTTCCCATGTGACTTCACTGCCTGGACTCTTTAGTTGTGACCCCAGAGAGTGAAGGTATGATGTGGGGGAAGAAGTGGCGGAGGAGATGGGAAGGGCAGAAGCCAAGATAAGGCCAAGCAACCAGGGAGATGTACAGATGCTCTCCTGAGTGCATTTGACATCCTTGCCCCAGTCACTTCTCAGTGTTGTTCCCCTGCCCCTGACACAGTCCCTCAGTTTCCATGAGTTCAAGGGAGACCAGCATATTTTTGGACGGGCTCAAGCGAAACAGTGAGGAAAGTAATGCTACTTAGTGGACTAAATACCAATGATGTTGGAGTCACCTGCTTTTGGTTGTTGTTTTTTTGTTTGTTTTGAGTTTTCTGTCTCCTTTTGTTCATAGAAGTCACTTGGGGGATGGATTATCTGATAAATCCTGGTGTTCTTGGAGTTCACGTTCACTGCTTCCCTTATCCTCATATGAAGGACTAGGATGATGATTGTGGGCTCCGGAAACATGTTCTAGATTATTGCTGTCTGAGCCAGCAGCCAGGACAGTTGAAACCAAAAGCCTCTGAAGTCCTGTTCAACGATGGTAAACATTTGAAATGGATTGAACGGATGACTGTGTGTATATTTAGAGAGTCACACCCAGTAGAGAAAGAACCTCCGGGTAAGCCCAGCTTGCTCATCCCAGCTGCAGGTCTGAGCACACCCAGGGTCACATCCTTTTATTCCATGATGGGCTGAGGTCACTTCCTTATGTACCCAGGGCTGCCCACACCCAGCCACTGTTTCCTGCACTGGGTCAGGGCGTGCACTTCATTCTCCTCATAACCTCTTCAGTGGCTTATCGTCACCTACCAGCCTTCTTTGGCCTCAGTCCCTGAGTGTCCTTTCAACTTAGTTGCCATCTTGCTCTAGGTCCTGAGCATGGCTTTGAGTCTCTGGCTTCTGTGTGGACTTCCTGGCTCCTGGGCCCAGAGCTACCTCAGTGCTCTGGCAGCCACTGGACACGTACGCCCTGGGTTGCTGATTTGGAGCCCAGCTCCAAAATCAGTCTCAAAATCAAAATCCTCAGTCGTCTTGGTCTTCACTCTGTCAACCCTGGCCTCCACCACTTCTGTCTCATTAGAAAATCTTGTTTCTCATAAAAATTACTCCATATTTCAATATGCATCTAAAAAACCCAAATGCATTTTCAAACTCAGTCTCAGAACATGAAACTTGACAAATTAATTTGGAGTTTTGAAAACGTGTTTATTTAGTATGGTTTTGAAGTGTTGTAGAGTAACATTTCTGTAATTTATTAAAAGGCAATAGGAAAGTGATCAGAAACGTATATGTATCTTTTAGATTTCATGAGCAGAGATGGCAGGCACTGAAATCTGTTGGTGTTGGGGTGACCCCCCATTTGGATAAAAGTCCATTGTTCTTAATTTTTTTTTCTCATTAGCTATTTTTTAAGGAAATTTTTAATTGACATGTAACACACATACAGAAAAGTGAGCGTATCCTAAGTATTAGGCACAAAGTGCCCCCAGCCTGTAACCAGCACCCACGTCAAGCAAAGGAGCAGAATGTACCACACCCCGTTCCAGAATATGCCTTGTGCTTCTTTCCAGCTGCTGACCGTGCTTCTGAGGGTAACCACTATTTTGACTGCTAAAATTACAGATTAGTTTTGCCTGCTTTTCAGCTTTATATGTATGGAATCACACAGTATGTTCTCTCTTGTATTTGCCCTCTTTCACTTGTCATTTTATCTGTGATGTTCATCCTTGCAGTGTGCCGTTGTAGTTTCCTGTTCTTGTGGCTGTATAGTATTCCGTTTTATTAATAGAACACAGTCTATTATTTATTGTATGGTTGATGCATGTTTGGGCTGTGTGCAGAGTTTGGCTGTTTCAAACAGTGCTACTATGAATATGTTTGAATATATCTTTTGGTGAATGAATGTATGCACATACACACATATGTCTGAGTGTATGTATGCATAATTTATGTGTGTGTTTCTGTTGGGTATGTACCTAGGAGTGGAACTGCTAGATCATAGTTTTAGCAGATAGTGCTAAACAGTGATACCAGTTATACTTCCGCTAGCAAAGTAGGAAAGTTCTGGTTGCTCCATGCCCTTGCCTGTATTTGGCATTATCTTCTTTCTTCATTGTACTCATTCTAGTGGGTATGAAGTAATATTGTACTGTGGTCTGAATTTGCCCTTCCATGATATTGACCATTTGGGTATGCTCTTTTGTGAAGTGCCTGTTCAGGTCTTTTACTCGTTTTTCTATTGAATTGCCTCTCTTTTTCTTATCGGTTTGCAGGAAGCTGTTCATACATTGTTGAATATATGCATTGCACATATTTTCTCCCTTCCATAGCTTTTGATGTCCATACCTTTAGTGATATCCCCGAGGTTAATCCACATGAAAGCAGTAGGATTATATGTAATACTTTGCATGGGGATCTTTTGTTCTTTGTTAGTGATATTGAAGTTGGGGCTGCATTCTTTCAGTACTTGTCTACAAAGGCACTATTGCGGTATTAGCTGTGTAGAGTGGGACAGGGACTCTTGAAGTTCTTGGTGTATGTAGGTGTTGGCACCTTTGAGATCACATAAAAATAAAAATTGTTCATATCCAAGTGCTTGCTGTCCTCCATATACTGTTCTAAGCTTTTACATGGACAATCTCACTTATTCCTCATACATGCTTATCAGTTGTCACTCTTTTTTTTTTTTTTTTTAGAGAAAGTCTTTTATTTATTTATTTATTTATTTTTATGGCTGTGTTGGGTCTTCGTTTCTGTGCGAGGGCTTTCTCTACTTGTGGCAAGTGGGGGCCACTCTTCATCGCGGTGCGCGGGCCTCTCACTATCGCGGCCTTTCTTGTTTCGGAGCACAGGCTCCAGACGCGCAGGCTCAGCAATTGTGGCTCACGGGCCTAGTTGCTCCGCGGCATGTGGGATCTTCCCAGACCAGGGCTCGAACCCGTGTCCCCTGCATTGGCAGGCAGATTCTCCACTGCGCCACCAGGGAAGCCCCAGTTGTCACTCTTATTAGACCCATTTTCAAGTGAGGAAACTGAGGCTCAGAGAGGTTTTGTAATTACTGAAGGTCACATAACTGGGATTTTGGCTGCAAAACTCATGCTCTGTAATCAATTGTATTGCATAGAAAATTGCATTTCCTAAAATTGGTGTTTTATTAGAATGCCTGGCATAGTGCCTGGCACATAACAAGTGCTCAGTAAATACCTGTTGAGTGAAAGGATTTGACAGTGGTGAGTTGGATGATGTCTTCATTGAGTAGGGAAGTTTGTTCTGGCAGTGGGATATGTTGGTATGAGAAACAGTTGTTTTCCATCCTGATGGATCTCTTCACTGATGTATCTCGTGATGATGTCACAAGTAGACATCATAGTGGACATTTGTGGAGTGAATGACTCAATCTCAGACAGGTTGTAAACCCTGCTTAGCGGAAGGGGTACATTCAGAGGACGCTGCAGGGAGGGCCTAGGGCCAAGACAGGCACATGAGTAGGGGCCATGGCCATGGCCCAGGGAGAATTCAGAATCCAGCTAGCAGCATCCTGGTTGTATAGCCACAGGGTAGCCCAGTTTGTGGAAGCAGAACAGGGTCCAGTGTCAGCAGGCAAGGCTGTCCCAGTTACAGGCTGTCGGGTCAGAAGAGGTCCCAGCAGCAGTGCAGGGCTGGCAGTCTCCAAAGTCAGGTAATCCAGAGTCACAAGGTTGCAAGCAGTAAAAGTTCAGGCAGGCAGGAAAGAGAGCCAAGGAGCGCTTGCAGGGAGCCATTTCCCGGTCGGCAGGTATTTATTGCAGGGAGCCATTTCCTCCTGAATGAGGCCTTTCTTCTCAGGCCACTGAGGGCCTGTGAGGAATACATCAGACCTCAGGCCGGGCCGGGTGGGGTGACCCAGAGACCAGCCTGTGCTGGAGCCAGAAGGAGCTGTCATGAATGTCTTGTCAAACTCTTCATTTAACGGGCGAGGAAATTAAAGCTGAAGTGTGAGATTACTCAGAGCCAGGGGGAGAGCCAGCCTTGGAACCAGGCACTGCAGAGTGTTTCCTGCTTCCTCATGTTTTCCATCAAAAATTAAGAGGTGGAAGGAAGAAGGACCATGGTGAAAGCCCTAAAGAAGAAAGATGGAGAGTCCTTGGATATGGGGGGAGAAGGAGGAATCAAGTGACTACAGTACAGAGCTTGGGCGAATGGCAGTTCCAGTGATGGGAAAGTGGGAAGGAAGCTGGCTGGATGATGATTGCGATCTCAAGTCTAGAATGTAAGTTCCAGGAAGACAGAGGTTTTTTCATTGTTATTGAAGCATAACATACAGAAAAGTACACAGAGAGCAAGGACTTTTTTTTTCTATTTTTTTTATTGTGGAAAATACATATAAAATTTACCATTGTAACCATTTTTAAGTGTACAGTTCATTGGTATTAAGTACATTCATATTCTTGTGCAACCATCACCACCATCAGAATTCTTTTCATCTTGCAAAATTGAAACTGTACCCGTTAAATAGTAACTTTCTATTCCCCCTCCCCCCAACCCCTGGCAAACACCCATCTACTTTCTGCTACTCTAGGCACCTTATAAAGTGGAATCATACAGTATTTGCCTTTTTGTGACTGGCTTATTTCACTTAACATAATGTCTTTAGGTTTATCCGTGCTACAGCATGTGTCAGAATTTCCTTCCTTTTAAAGGCTGAATAATATCCCATTGTATGGATATACCACATTTCATTTATCCATTCATCTGTTGATGGACACTTGGGGCAAGAACTTTTATATGGTTTGCTTACCAATGAATGGAGTAGATCCTGGCCTTAGTATGTGCTCAACAAATAATTGTTGAATGAATTTTAGTTATGTTGAATGTGAGCTGACAGTGGGCTACCCAGGTGGGCTGTCCAACAGGTGTTCCAAGATGACTCAGGACTAAAGGTGAGGTGAGGGATGAGGCCAGCGGTGAGAAGGTACTCCCAGGGCACCGGGGCCGAGATGGGAGCAGGGGCCTGGGCTCAGTACAGGTGGGAGCAGAGCAATGAAAGATGCAGGAAAGGTGGTCTCAGGGAAGGGCCATGTACTTTAAAACAGGAGAGAGGTTTTAAGAAGGGGCTGCTGAGCACCGTCCGAGTCAAGAAGGATGGGGTCTGAGGAAGGAACATTAGAGCTGGCAAATAGTGATGGAGCCAAGATGAACTCGGCTCTGTCTGATGTCATTGTTGGCCTCGGAAGGAAATTTCTGTAGCGTGGTGGTGGAGGTACAGGCCAGAACATGAGATAGGGGGAACACATGTGAAATAGCCAGAGCTATTAAATGCTGGGCACTAGGTAAGGCACCAGGATGAGCAGCAGGTGAAGCAGCAGCAGGGGAAGATGCATGAAGCACAGAGCGTTCTTAGGCTTCATGGAAGTCTTGAACTTGAGTGTGGCCTTGGACTTGGGCTCTGTGCAATAAAGAGGAGCGAGAAGGGCATGCCAAGTAGATAAGCAATGAGGAAAAGAGCTTGATGGAAAGAATGGGGGCATGCATGGGGACAACAAGGAAGCCAGATCGATGAGGCAGAGGATATGTGGGGAAAAGTGGGAAATGTGGTTGGCACTTCTACCCTTTCCTCCCTTTTAAAGTTAATTAAGAGATAGCCATTGGGAAGCTTGAGTAATCTACATCTAAACACTACATCTAGCGTAACTTAGCAGTCACACTTACAATTACTGGACACTAATCCCCAGGACAACCCCGTTACCCTGTAAGTATAATAGAAGATTTCATCATGGACACTGGTAGTTGTAAAGAATTGGTTGCATGTGACAGATACACCTGGCTCAAATATGAGTGTAGCTGTTTCTGAGTTGTGTACTAGAAAATCAGAGCCTCCATTCAGTGTAACTACTGTTCACTAAGCTCCAGCTGACAGCCGTGCCTGATACTAGATGCTCAGATGTAAAGACAAAAAGGTTGAGATCTAAAAAGTAAGACTTGAGCCTGAACTGTGGCTAGACTTAACCTGAGTCTTAAAGGCTTTCCTTTCCGCAGAACCTGGGGAGATGTTGAGCTGAAGACTGAGAAAGTAGATGCCACATCTGCCACCATCTCACTCTTCAGCAGTTCCACACAAATGCTGAGCGGCCACTACTCTTCCCTGGGACCAGGCAAAAGCCTGTACTCTCATACAGAGCCCCCTCTGAAAAAGCAGTTTGGTAAATTCTTATGTACACCCAAAAGGTTGCCCCAGATCTCAAGGAAATATTTAGAAATGGTTTTTAAAGGTAATATCCAGCTAACTCCCCCAAATCCAGGATCCCTGGAAGCTATTTATCTCAAGGAAAATGCCTAGAGCATTCCCATAGGAGATAAATGAAGGATCCAAGTGTGTGGGAACACATATCCTCTGTACAGGGTACCAGTCAGATGCCACCCCCGCCCCCCGCCCCCAGTGCAGGAGCCGAGGCAGAGGGCGTGAGGCAGGAGAGGCCAGAGTCCTTACCTGTTTCTGAGTACCAGAGTTTTCCTGGCAGAGCTGGGAAGCACGAAGCATCTCCCTACCTGCCTCCAGCTCTGAGTTGCTGAAAGGGAAACCAGGACCCTAAAGGAGGTTTTTGGATCTCTGCACGCTTGGCCTGCATTATCTGTGGCACCACTGCTTACTCCAGCCCCATAGCAGGTTCCCTTAGCACCCAGCCTAGTCTGGCCTGACATGGGTTTTAGGGAAAGTGGGAAACAATAAAATAATAATGATAGCTAAATTTACTGTGTCCAGATGTGGTTCTGTTTTCTATGTATTAGCTCATTTAAACCTTATAGTGACTCTGTGGGATAATTGCTATGTTTGACAGATGAGGAAACTGAGTCACAGAGAGGCATGGTCTCTTTCCTGAAATCACTCAGCTAGTAACAGGTGGAGGTCTAAATTGAACCCGTGTGCCTCCCGAGCCTGTGCTCCTCAGGGAAGACGGCCCCTGTGGGATGTGTAGGAGCCACCAGAGGTCAGAGCAGAGAGGTCAGCTGCTGACCAGTCAGACTCCGAGATCCGGTTTCTCCCTGTTGGAGCTGACTGCCTCTGCTGCTTCAGGGAGGGGACTGCCCTGTTGTATTACCCAAGTTTGCCAGGAGGATTAGCCTCTTCCTCGTGTCAAAACAAGCCAAGCAGGAAAAAAATCAACAAACAACTCATGACTTCCAGCAGAAAAAGCTCTGCAGCTTCTCCAGCAGGAGGGAGATCTCTGCTGCGGAGGCTCAAATGTCCCAGGTTACGTCCTAGCTGTAGGCGTGTGCCGAGAGGGACTGAGACCCTTGGTTTTACAGGTCAGTGCCCTGAGGCCCGGCCCACTTGGTGCTCAGTCCCTGCCAGCAGCCCTCCTCCTCTGCTCCCCGTCACGCTGCGTGATTTGCTGGTGTCCTGTCGCTGAGCCTGACTGGTTCTGTTTCCATGCTTTTCTGCACATCATTCCTTGCCCCTTGGGTTGCCTTTGCTCCTCCATTTTTATTGGAAGTTTTGGATTCTTCAGAGCCCCCTTTAGCTTCTGCCTCCTCCATGGAGCCTCTTTGCCTCCAGTGAATCCTGCCCCCTCCAGGTTCCTGTTGCATTTATTAACTCTTTTAATCATTGGGATCCCCAATACTGCCTAGTGGTGGCTTCAAAAAATTTATGTGTGTATGACATTTGCATATTTGTGTATGCACACATCATATATTTGCATACACATTTGCATGTATGTATATATATATATGCATATTTCTTATTTATAAGGTGGGTGATGGTAATGCATGCCTTCCACAAGTAATATTTATTGAGTGCCTGCTATATTGCAGGCACTATTCTAGGCTCCAGGGATTTAGCAGTTTACAAAGCAGACAGAAGTCCCTGTTCTCATGGAGCTGACACTCCAGCCAGTTTCAGGAAGAGCCCCCGCCCCCTCCAGAGTTGCTGGGAGAAGAGGAGGAGGCAGAGGGTCCCTGCTGATTGGTCAGAGGTGGAACCACAACCTGGGTGGGACTGCAGCAGGATGGAGGCTGCTCTGGTGGCCTGCACGGGGCACAGGGACTCCCAGGGTGAGATTTCTGCCGTGAAAGAAGAGGAGGAGGAGGAAGGGCCACCTGGGTTGCCCTGAAGGGGCAACATATCTCTTTCCCCCTCCCCAGTCATAACCCGTGCCTGACACTCCCACCCGCTCACACAGCCCCAGTGGGCAGGAGGAGCGGCACCAGGTAGAGGCACCCTGGTCTCAGGGCTGCAGCCCCAGAGCCCTGTGCCTCAGAGTTGTGCCACCTTCCCCGCTCCAGCCCTCCCATGTGGTGGTGAAGGCTTACCTGGCACAGAGGCAGCCTGGCTGGCAGGGGCACATGGAGTCCTCCTGGCCACGCAAGGCCACTGAAAGAAGAGGTCATTCGACAGACCCCAGAGACCCCCCTCCCCAGCTTGTGCCAGAGGCAGGACTCTGGAGTCACTGAGCCCCCAGCAGATCTGGGGTCAAGTTTCCCCACCTAGTGGCCTGGGGTAAATGTAGATGTTGAGTGGATTTGCCGTGGATTTGGGCTTCTCATCACCTCATGCTGTGACCATTGGCTATTGCTCATGCATAACATCCCTTCCTGCTTTCTGCTTTCTTCCTAGGATGAGGGAGGGCAACCTTGAGTGATGTTTTATCCCTCCATGCATCTCTTTTCCATGTGGGAAGTACCCATTTCCAAGGTATCTTTGGGAAGTAGAGAGAGGGGGCCATGGCTTTGGCCATCCCTGCATTTGGCTCTACCCATGGCTCTGGTCACCTCTGACTGCCCTGCTGGGCCTCAGAGCCCACACCAGCCTCTCTGTGAGGGGGAGGGTGATTTTGAGTAAGTTTTACTTGACCTTTGCTTTGCTTCAGTTTCCTCATCCATAATATGGGACTGGTAATAACTGCACGTACCTCATGGAGTTATTGAAGGGATTAAATGAGCCTATAAATGAGCTTAAAATAGAGTCTGGCTCACAGTAAGTGCTCTATGTCTGTTAATCCTAGCTTACTCACCAGTTTGTGAAGTGGTGGTGGGCTTGTTTGCTTAGCTCTGTGACCACCAGCTCACTGTGGGCAGGACATGTCTTATGTGTTCCTGTAGTCTCAGTGCCTAGAGCACCCAGTGCCTGGCACATGGTAGGCATTCAGCAAACATGTGTTAAGAGAACAGTGACCTCTGGATTTGGGCCAAGGTGAAGGGCAGACTCAGCATATGTGGAGGCATACAGGAGGGAGGCCTATGGAAGGGCAATTAAGCAGGATCAGAGGGTGCAGAATGGGAGAATGTGAGAACAGGTTGGAGGGATGGATTGGGACCAGATGCGAGGGGGCCTGGAACGCTAGGAGAAAGCCCCGGCAAGGCACTGGGGAACTGTGGAAGGTTTCAGAGCAGGAGAGGGACATGCAGGTCCAGGATTTCAGGGAAGATCCTGGTAGAAGAATCTAGACTACACTGGAGAAGAGAGAGCCTGGAGCTAGCAGGGCGACCAGTTAGGAGGTGCTGGGGACACACGGCTGAGAGTCACAAGCCATGTGGGCTGGCGGCATGCTATCTGCTCCCCTGCCCCCCTGGCCCCCGGCGCCACGAGGAACCAGGCCAGCCTGTTGTGACCTTCTCCATCCAGCCCTGACTGTTCCAGCCCTGGTGCTTGTCTATTTGCAGCCTCCTCTCTCTGACACACCTTGCGCAGGTTGCCAGGTTACGGCAGCCCGTGCTGCGCAAGTCCTTGTGCCCCAGCTCCGATGCCACTTGCTTCCCCCTCACTCTCCAGCCTCTGGATATCGGTGTTTATTGTTTTAATCTTAAAGTGAGAAACAGTGAGGTTGCTGGAAATAGGCCATGTGCTTTTATTTGTTCTTCTAACCAAGGACAGGCATGTTTCCCAATCCCAGGAGCAGGACCTGGAGCCCAGGATGGAGATGCAGGCAGAGTGCGGAGGATTCACCAGGGAGGGCCGAGTGCTCTGGGGGTCTGGACCAGGCAGTGACTATTTGGTCCTGTGGTGGGAGCCTGTGTCTGCCTGCTTGCTGGTCCCAGAACAGGTCCATCAGGGCAGATGATGCTGTTCAGAGCCACCATGGCAGGGCTGGGTCCCAGCCTGTCCGGCGGGAAGGCACAGGTCTTGGCCATTGAGGACACTGGCTTATCCTTGCGACCTGTGCCCTTGAATCTGGGCCACACTCTTATGAGGTGCTGGCTTGTGTAAGGAAGTTGCTTGTAGCCAACCTGTGTTAATAAGCACCTGCTGCATAAGGTGTTGTATCTGGTCTCTGCTGTAACAGCCACCTGGGAAGCCAGGGGACACTGCAGGCCTGCCTGGGCAGTGGAGTGCAGTGACAGTCCCTGCCATCTAATGAGCGTTTACTACGTGTTGGCCATTGCGCTGAGCACTCCGCATACATTATCTCATTTAATCCTGAGGTAACCACATGTCACAGTTGTTATTAGCACTGTTTTTTGGATGAAGAAACTGAGACAAGAGGAGGTTAATTAACTTGCCCTGGGTCACACAGCCAGTAAATTTGAGTTTCCCTGAATCAGAGCCCCTGCGGTCGGTCCTGATGCTCATGCGATGGGCACCTAGAACTTGGGGCTTATCGTTGGGAAGACCTAGGGTCAGTATTTTGCTCTGCCTCTCCGTTACTGGCTGGACGATCTTGGCCAGCTCCCCTCACTTTTCTCATTTGCCCATCTGTAAAATGGGAATAACTGTGTATACTTCACAAGGCTTCGAGGGGGGATAAAAATGGCATAATTTGTCATAAAACTTGTTTGTGCACAAGAAGGAGTTATACGTACATTACACCTCACTTAAATGAGTCGATAGTAAAAACTTAAAACTACTTACAGAAAAAGGTACATGTTCACGTGCCTTTTTTTTTTTTTTTTTTTAAGGAAATGTGGTTGGTCCCACCTTTGTCCCTGGAGTTGTCAAGCATGAAAATGGGGAGGAGTTCATCAGGGAAGGACAGAGTTCGGAGGAAGTCTCCTAAGAGGAGGATGTCACTAGCTTGCCTAGCACAGTGGTTGGGAGTCTGGTACTGGCTGCATCCCCTGCACAGGCTCCTCAGCCCCTAACCTGTAAAGTGGAGGTGATGGTCATCCCAGCTTCCAAGCGCTGTCGTGAGGACCGACGGAGCTGTGGTACACGCATGGGGCCGGCACTAGGCCTGATGCGTGGTGAGCGATTAGTGGATATTGAGGTCCACGTTCATGATGAGGCGGATGCTGTTTGGACAGGTAAGAGGGAAGGGACGTCCTGGTTTGGGGGCTTAGCCTTATTTGAAGGCTCTCTCGAAGGGGGACGGGGAGCACTCATGTCTGGTGGGAATGAGGACCCAGGCCCCAGAGCAACCTTGAGAGGAGGCCAGACCCTTGATAAGGGCTCTAAGCCAAATGGAGGCTCTACGTCTCCTACCCCTCATCCCCCAAAGCTGGGGTCAGTGGGGGTCAGGGCTGTGGGAGAGCAGGTCGCAGTCCTGCAGGCAGCGGGGAGATGGCCATGTCCTAGAGGTCCCCTGGCCGGCTTCCAGCTTGGGCCTGAGCAGGTTACCAATCAGCGGGAGGAGGGATGCATTCCACGGTGTAGCTTGGCTTTGTCGTCTCAGCCGAAGAACAAAGTTTATTCACAAAGGGTTCCTGCCATTTTTAAACTTGTTACTTGGTTCTGTGTGTGAGAGAGTGAAAGGAGACGGGAGGGTAAGAGTTGGGGTAGGAGTGAGAGGGAGGTTAACGTTGGAAGTGACCCGCTGAGGCCCCTTTATCTCTTTCTTGCATGAAGGTGATGTAGTAACTTTGGGTGTAGCCTAAAGGTACACAGTGGTCAGTTAGTATCTGGGCATTTTATGATTTAGAAAATGAGAGGTAAACACTGATATTTCAGGTATCTAGAAGTAGGCCCCGAAGAAGTTGTACTGTGTTTCCACTCTTGCGTTCACTTGTTCGTTCGGCCAGCAGACGGTTACTGGAAGTGGGTGTGCCATCCGTGGTGGTGTGAAGAGCTGTGAGAGGCAGTCCAGGTCCACAAGAAGCTTCCTTGCAGTCAGACTGTTTTATAACTGTTCCCAAATCATGTTAGCTCTGGAATCTATTTTAGGAACTCCTTTGGTTATGAACCATATCTTATATTTAATTTTGATTCTCTTTCTCCTCCTGTCCTGGATTCAGTAGCCTCATCCACGAACACTGTGTGCCTGGCGTTATCATAGGTATTGGAAGTATTTAGGAGAAGCAGAGATACTTGGTAGGAACGCGTTAACTAACTAGAGCTGCTGCCTAGAATGGCCTCCCGAGGACTTTAGGCCTTCTCTGTGCAGTCACCACTTCTATGTCGCAGAGGACCCTGAAGCCCACCAGTATTTGTGAGATGCCTGGAGCTGGGCATCAAGGCAGAGGGCGTTGCTCCCCTTTTCTTTGGTTGGTGAGTGTTCATAATGATAGTAGGAATTCCAGCCCACCCCAGGGGGCGCCTGAAGGTAGGTGAGGCTCTTGAGATCTTTCTGCCTACCTCTGAGGGCTGCGATGGCCCTCCTTTGCTCCTTTCTCTTCATTTGTTCCTGTATCTGGTGAGGATGGCGTTCTGCTCAGGTCTACAGTGAGTAGCCACGGGGAGCTGTTAGAGTCTCTGGTCTTTGATTCTCTGGGAGGGGGTGGGTTTGACAGTGCCTTCCCACCTCTGAGATGAGGACAGCTGGATTCTATCTCCTCCGTCCTCGGCATCACATGGGGCCACACCGAAAAGAAAACCTCATGACTGATCCCAAGGTCCAGAGTTGACACTGCACTGATTTCAGCCCAGAGCAAGCCACCCTTAGCATCCTCCGGCCAGAGGGTGTTTGTGAAAGCACAGGTCGGGTGTCCCTTTGACATTTGCTTGGGGAGCCTTTCCAGAAGCTGGAGTAAGAGGAGTAAATTCATGTTTGACAAGCCTAGATCACGGGAAGGAGAGAGCAGCAGGAGCCTCACAGGACCAGCGTGTGCAGGGAAGGGGCGCAGACCAAGTGAACCCGTTTCCGGTGTGTTTGTCAGGGACTTAGGGTGGTGATGTTGACAGGGAGCCTGATCAGCCAGTCAACAAGCATAGATTGGGTGCCTCTGGGAGTTTCGATTGGAGAGAATGAAAGAGAATTCTAAACCTGGCACAGGCCTTTGAAAAGTTCAGACTCTAGTGGGAGGCACAGATGAGCACACGTGACAAGACATGACAGTGCATTATGAGGCTCTGGACTGTAACACAGGGTTACACATGCTGTTGGCATTTGGAGAAGGGAGGACAATCATGGCCATCTCTCCTGCCTGGGAAAGACTGGAGAATAAAGGTAGATCCAATGCTTCGTCTAGTAGAGACCGTGGGTCTCTGGTCCTAGCCCACATCAGCAGTGTCAGCACGCCTTCTCATTGAAGGAGCTTGGTCAGGTGGAAAGGATCCAGCCAGGGAGCACTCAGGACAGGGGCAGGGAGCTCTGGGGTCAGAGAACAGGGTTCTATTCCCAGCTAAGGAAAATTGAGCAGATTAGTGGACATAATATATGTGAAAGCATCTGGCTGAGTGTTTTTCATGTAGAAATAATTTAGCAAAGGTTTGTTGATATATTCCTAAGATCACGACTGAGAGATTCCCAAGGAAGGTACCACAGCAAGGTTTAAAAAAGAGTGTAGGGGGTGAGGGTGGGAGTGGAGGGGTGGGCCAGCTGTACTGGTGGAGAAAGCAGGAGGGAGGGAGGGAGAGGTCCTGTGGGAAGAAGGTTCTGCTGGAGGTCAGTCTGCTGTCCCTCCTGCTCGGGCCACTTTTGGAGGGTTGTTCAGTTCTTGATGCCAATGAGAAGGGAAATGTCAAAGTAGAACGAGTGCAGAGGAGGGCTGCTGGCATGTGAGGAATGGTTAAAGCATGGGCATATATACCCCAGAGAGGGGAAGATTTCAGCAGAACGAGTTTGCTGGGCAGAGTTTTGTGTATTGAAAGGACTGTGACGTGATGTGGGTGTCAGGCTTACTCTGTGGCAGTGACAGGGAGGCCGATGTTGATGCAGGGAGCTGGGTCATTGTCCCTCCCTTTGAGCTGCGAAGCACTCAAAGGAGGAAAGATGGGTGGCCCTCTGAGGTAGTGAGCCCCTTCAGCGGCGCTCTTGGTGTTTACAGGTAAGCTGAATGGCCACGATGCAGGGATGCTAATAATAAAAAGCCGTAATAGTTGCCACTTCCTGAATGCTTGTTGTGTACCAGGCAGTGTGACCCAGTGCTTTACTTGTATGGACTCACTTAATCTCCTACAACACTGGGCAGGGGTATGAGTAGCTTATTAGCCCTACTTTATAGATGAGAAAACTTAGCCTGAGAAATGAAGTAACCCACCCAAGGTCCCATACGTTGGCCTCCAGCCCAAGGCCAGTCTTCTTGTACTGGTGAAGGCTGAGGCCGGATGACCTGTAGGGTGCCTTGCAACACCAGGTTTCTAAGTCTCCATCTGGTGGGTCATCCCAGCCATTTGGATGGGGTTGGGCAGCTCTCTTGGGTCCAGGGCAGGAATGGCGGTTACTGCTCTCCTGGTGACCTCACTGGGACTGGGAGGTCAGCAGGGGTATTCTGTTGGCTGTTAGGAACTGGCCTTGCTGGGGAAGTGGATGGGGAGCCCCCAGGCTTATCTGAGCATCCCAGCTCCTTGCATCCGGTGTCCTCTAACCCTCTGGCGACTCTGGGCTCTCGGAAGCACCAGTGGTCCTTTTTTGTGTCAGCTTCCCCAGAAGCTTCTTGACTGTGTTGTCAGCACAGTCAGCCTGCGGGTGTCCCCCCACCCCTTTAGCTCTGTCACTGCAGAAGGGCACAGAGTGATGTCCAGGGGCCAAGACCTACCTTGTTTTGGGGGGCCAGAGTGGGATTAAGGAGCCAACTGTCCTCCTACTGTCCTAGTTCTCCAGGCTCTGGCAATCAGGGAAGCCCTTGCTTCCATGGGCAGAGTTCCCAGAAGAGGGCCTAGCACCAAGCCTGACACATAGTCAGCCCCAGGCATGTTTTTTTTGGAATAACAAATGTGTAGGACTCACCTGCCTTCTCAGTGCTCCCCCTAGGCCCTGAGGACTTTGGAGATTTTAGAGGGAGGGTGTTGGACGGTGGTTGGCTGCTCCTCTCACTCCACATTAAATGGCACTGGGAGAAGCTTCTCAGCATCATCCTTTGTGTTTTAAGGCTGTTACTGTTTCTCTGCTTCTGGGGCAAGAACACTGACCTTCCAGGCCTGAACCAGATCCTAACCTGAGAATAACGGCTGCCCGCCAGGCCCAGAGGCCTTCAGAGAGCTGAACCTTCATGTGTTGTTCCAACACCTTCCCTCTGTAAATAAAACACTCACAGGACTGCCCTTTATCCCACGGTTCTGGTCATCAGCCCCTCCCTACTCTTGAGCTCTCTGTATGCATAGGATGTACTCACATCATCAAAAATTTTGTGGGACCTTACTTTTGTTAAGGCTTAATATTATGAAAATAATGGAAAACGCATCCCCGATATCACCCCCAAATATGACATTAAATATTATGTTTTAGACTGCCTCAACCCCTCGCCCACCCGTCAGATGAGAGCCTTGTCCCCGCTCCAGCTCTCCTGACAAGGCCGGCACTTCGCTGAAAGTCCAGACCTGTGCCCTGGTGTGCACGATGGCTCCGAGGTCTTTCCTGTCCTTCTCAGGCTGTGGGCAAGGTCATGGGCATGGGCATGACCCCTGTGTGGGGGAGAAGGCAGTATGGAAATTAAAGCGCAAGTCAGAGTTGTTTGGGGAACCCCCATCCTACTTGTGTTTGTGACAACTGCTCTCTAGTTCTGACTCAGCTGAGTGAAGCAATAGTTGGTTCCGGGGCAGGAAAGAAACTCCATTTTTGAGACACATGGCACTCATGTGGTCATGCAGAGGTCAGTACAGACCCGTGAAACGTCAGTTGCCTAGGTTCTCCATACCCTAGATATGTCTGCTCTTGCTTAGCACTTCCCTCTTTGATCAAGAACCCCAGGAGCAGCAGTAACATCTAAGGGTCCTAGCCTGTGCCTGGAGGGCATCTGGCCAAGACCCCTCATTTCCCAAGTTGCATCTGGCCGGTGGCACAGACGGCAGGGTCCGCCGTGTAGGGATGGGGTAGAGCTCCCTTCAGTCCAACTCACGTGGCCCGGCCACACTCCATCTCTCTGGAAATTATTTCCATCCGTTGACGGCCAGGATTTCAAGAACAGCCAGCCAAGAGTTGCGTTGGGTTACTCCCTGAGTCCCAAGAAGACTTTGCCCCCTGCATTTCGGGCAACCCTAGAAGCCCCTGGTTCAGGGGCTTTGGCTAGTGGAATGACCATGTTTACTGAGCCCCAGCCCATTGTCAGAATAGTAGGTGCTCATCCCATTGCCAGCCTGGGTTTTGCCTGAGGCTGAGCCATGAGCCCTCTGGGGCAGTAGCTTAGATTTAATGATCAGTGGCCTAGGGTAAGGCAGACATTTTGGCCTTACCCATTTTCCCAGGAGGTGGTGGGAGCCAGCTTGGGCAGGACACTTTGGAGCCTGGATTTTTGGCCTGAGAGGCAGACTGACTCAGTCTGCCCAGAAGAAAGCATCTACTTATGAATAGGGCATACTGGTCACAATATCTGCCACCCTAGGCCTGACCTGCCCCCTAAACAAACATGCCCTGTCACTACACTGCCCTTGGTGTATTCCACGCGGGAGGCTCTGTCGGTGCTGGGGCTCACTTCTGCTTGTTAAGGAGCTGACTTGGCCCTCACTCATCTTCTTTCACCCTGTAGTCAGGGGATTCCTGTGTTCTCAGGGCCAGCATCTGGCAGGCCACTTACTGTCTGCTGCCTGGTTCCAGCTCCCCGCCCGTGGCGGCATTCTGTGTCTGCATCTGCACCTCACCTCTGCCAGGACCTCCCCTCCAGCACAGGCTGTCCCTAGCCCTTGTCTCTCGGATTTTCACTTGGCACGTGGTGCTGCATTGTGTCCTTGGAGTGTTTGTTTTCACTGCTGGGGCCTTGTTTCACTTCAGCTCAGCAACCTGGGCAGAAGTGCCATGGCCCTTTGGGTTGGGAATTTGATGGGAAAAACTCCTCAGTGGTTCTGGGGTAGCTGTTTCTGGAGACTGACAAGATGCGGTCTTTAAGGCTGTTAGACGGACCACATCATGGTCATTATTGTTGATCGAAGCTATTAACGGCACGGTTCTTTCAGGAACCTTTTCCCCATGGATAACATCAGACGTCTAATCTACAAGTACCATTTCTGACACCCCCCCCCGCCTCGACTTGGCACATTTTCAGACTTTTTCTAATTACATACATTTATAGATTGTGTGGTTTTATTTCTTCTTAAGGTTCCCTGAGATTAGAATTTCCTTACCAGGTAGTTAACTGTCCCAGCAATTTGGCTTTTACTTGGCTCTCAACCTTTTTCCTCGAAGCCCCTCCTCTGTCATCAGCCTATCACCTCAGCATACTCCACCTTGTCTACTTGGTCTTGTCAGTATGAAGCGAGGTGTGGTTGTGCCTGATTAGTACTTGGTTGAAAGACTGAGATTGCCAGGTACTATAGGTCTCTTGAGGTGTTACCAGGCCTTTTCTTCCAGTGCCTGGTATGGTACCAACCACAAAATCATCACTGTCCATCATCACCATCATCATCATAGTGATACTGGTACCAGTTGAACATTAACTCTGTGTTGGGCATTGTGCTGAACGCTCCTGTATCTCATACCATCCTCACCAAGAAAACCCCTAGGAAGTATGGATGAAGCTGAAAATAGGAACTTAGGAAGGTCAAATAAGTTGTTCAAGTCTGTATAACTAGTAGAGGCTGTATTAGGATGCACATTCAAACCTGTCTCACTTTAGAGTCTGCGTTTTTCACCACTATCTGTATTATCCTTGTTTAGTAGTATGTACTCATGAAATGTTTGTTGAATGGCAAGATTGTTCCCACAGTCTGGCTGGTCTCTGAGGTATCACTAACCATGATGAGGATAGCACCCAATATTTTTGAATACTTAGATTGCTAGGCTCTGTAATAATGTGATGTAAGTGACATACATCAGGTTAATCTATGTAATCTGCAGAGCTCAATGAGGAAGATTTCCCCTGTTTTGCAGATTAGGAAACCGAGGCTCAGAAAGGCTGAGTTAACTTGCTCAAGATCACACAGCTAAAGAGTATATAAGTTGGGATTTGGCTGCCAGTTATCTCTTGAACAGTGTGAGTCTCTTCTCTTGATCACCATGTTATTGTCTACAAAAAAAAGATTAATTTCTTCCTCTGTCCCTTTCTTCTTGCTGCCCCCTTCCTTAGCTTGGGATGCTTTTTCTGTGCCTGTTTCTTTTCATCCTACTCTTTCTGAGAGGCCCAGGCTGGGCTCAGACTATGTCTGTCCACATTGAACGTTGCAAAATTAGTTCTTCGATTTATATTTTCTTAAACTTTACTTGTAGACATATCCTCACGTTAAAAATCACCTGATTTAAGATTGGTGCTCCATACTATAAGAGTAGATCTATTTGTCTATCTTATTTCTGACCAAAGGAATGGAACAAAGAGCCTAGTTATAGACCCCTGTATATCTGGACACCTGATTTATGACAAAGGGGACACTGCTGGGCAGTAGGGAATGAACGGTCATTTTAATAAAAAACAGTGCTGGGTCAGTTGGATGTCCACAAGGAAAGAAATAATCTTGACCACTACCTCACGTCATACACAAAAATAAATTCCAGAGAGATCATCAATCTCAATGTGAAAGTTAAGACAAAATAAAACTTCATTTACAAGGTCACATAGAGTATCTTCATAACCTTGAGGTAGCCATACACTTTTTTAAAGAAGACACCAAGAGCACCAAAAATAAAGGAAAAGATTGATAAGTTGGGTGACATTAAAATGAGGAACTTCTCATCATCAAAAGACATCAATAAAAGAGAGAAAAGGCAAGCAGAGTGGAAAGGATACATGTAATACCTACAACTGGCAAGTGGATTTGTATCCAGAATACGTAAAGAATCCAACAGACACGTAAGAAAAAGAGCCCCTCTCCTCCCAAAAAATGGGCAAAAGAATATTCCATACTTATAAACTGAGTTGTATACAGTTTTCTTCTCCCAATTCCAGGTTTTAACCAATTTGTCCTGGGTCATTGGCACAGCCTGGTGGCTGGCCTTGGGAACTGTCTAATCCCCTGGCTCATCTTGACATTTTCTTTTATGTCTGGACTATGGACCCTTCCTTTTGCATGTCCTGTGTCACTCAGCTGTTTTTCTGCCACAAGTGCCTCCTTTCTCATGAATACATAATACATAGGTCTCTTCCTCTTTTCCTTTGGCTTGTTAACTTTTGACCAGCTATTTTAAGGCTCTTTCTCTCCGGCTTCTCCCTCACCATCCCTTCTGCCTCCACCCCCACCCCTATTTCGTTTCCCTTTTTGTACCTCCTTGTTTAGCCTAAAGACTTGTTGTTGTAATGGTTATCCTAAAATATCTGAAAGCCTTTGGGGAAGCAGGCTCGTACCGTGGGCTCCAGAGGCAGAGCGAAGACTTAAGGCGGGTAATTAGCTACCTTGAGAGTGATGTCATCTCAGTTATGTTCCATTGTCTGAGTCCTCCAGAGGTGGGCCGGGGGGGTTACTGAACGAAGTAGAGGCTGGGCAGTGCCTTGGTCTTAGTGTTGTTTATGGAGGGCCCTGTGCCTTGGATGGGCAGCTGGATTACGATAATCCTTTCCAATCTTATCAACAAAGCCCCAAATAGAGCCTTTGAGGATGCCCAGAGCAGCACCTCTCATCTGGGAGAAAGGGCTTGTGTATTGGAATGATTCTTTTGTCCTTCTGGTGGGTCAGGATGGGGCACAAATACTAGCACTCTAATGGTATCATTCATAGTTAAAAATAATTCTGATGTACCCCTCCACCTGCAGCCCTCAACATGGGGCTGGTTGACAACCGCTGACCTGAAGGGTAGGATTTCCCTTATTTCCTTCTGTGCCATTCTTTTCCTCCAATAGCAGCATCTGTGAGGTGAATCTTTTCGGTTATCTTCTTCTTTGTTTCTTTATTTTATTTAAATCCTCACTTGGGCAGTGCCTGCTCCTATAGCATATTTTGGACACATTACCACAGAGAAAACACAATGGAAACTCTGCAGGTATGTTTGGACTTTAAAAATTGGGGAACAATGTTTAAAAATCAAGAGTTTAATGTAGTAAATGTAGATTTTTGCCTTCTCCTGAAAAATTGGACGATCTGGGTCTCTACTCCCAGATGGCCCCAAGTGGGCAGAGTGGGGGAGGGGCTTGTCCCTGCTCCTGACACACTCCCTGCCCGTGGCTTGCATCCTTTGCTACCTGCCGAGTCCCCCAAGGCATTGGGGTTTGTCTCTTCCTGAAGTGGGTAAAATAGGCTTTTGTGGGCTAGCCTGGGAACCCAACCAGTACATTTAATATTGTTTCAGTGAAAAAATGAGTTCCAACTTTTAAAGAGCAGACTTTGGAAACGTCAGAAATGCCAATTTGGGAATGCTTGTAGGGTCCTCTAACAGAACCTGTATGTCTTGAGGTGATGGCCTGTGTCTCGTACTTCTCCTGTGCTGAATGTGGCCTTAGCATCTAGTAGGTACTTAATTGGTGATTTACCTCCTGGGGTTACTGAGTGCCCTTTGTCTGCTCCCTTCCAGGCGGTAAACAGAAACACCTCCCGGTGGACCCGAACCTGTCAGCGCTGCCTGAGACCAGACCGCTGCCTGATTTATCTAGAACACCCACTCGAGCCCTTGATACTCGTGTAGAGTTTGGGATCAGTCCCCTGCACAGAGCTCCCTGTCTTGAGAGAAATGACTTCTTTCCTGATGAAAGATCCAGCCCCTGTTCAGGAGGCCCTAATGAGGAAATGGGAGGACAGAGAGGCCCGCACTAAGCCTGCACTCTTGGCTGATGCCCACCGAACTGGAGTTTGTGGCAATTACACAGTGCTTGCGTTCCAAACCCAGGGCAAGGGCTGGGTAAAAGTCCAGCTCATCCCCTTTAAAGAAAAAAATTCTTCCTCTTTGACATTTCGAGGTTTTGACCCAGATCAGTCAGAGGCCACAGAGAGCTCGCAATGTCTGGAGAGTGTGTTTAGTTCCTGAGGCCTGGAGCTGCAGAGAAGCCAGAGCAAGGCAGTGACCTGCTGGGCTTGAGTTGAAGCCCTGCCTTTTCAAGTGTGCCCTGGCCCAGCCTCCCCAGACCTCACAGGGTGGACGGAAGGAGCCAGCACCTTCCCCTCACTCCAAAGTTATCTTTACCCCCTGAAATCAAACATCGCATGCAGCACCCTGTAAAACTGCTTCCTTGTAGGCTTGAGCGTGCTTGCTGAGTAAACATCCTCCCATGTTTTTGGAACTGAATCCATTTCTGCTTCCTGGTCATCCCACGTGGGTTTTTCTGTTCTGGGTGCCATGCAGAATCAGGTTAATAGAAGGCAGACCTAGAGTTGGGCAGGGGCACCTAAAACGACAGTTTCAACCTTAGTAAATTGTAAGGAGAGTAACAGGGTCATGGGAAGAAAGAGAAAAGACTTAGATGAAAAATGAAATGAAACAGTGCCTCCCAAACATAGTGCTGCCATAATGCTTTGCAAGTCAGAGTTGGTTCCTGCTGAGCCCTGAGATGGGGACCTTCCTTTGCATGGGCTCAAGCTCCGTTGTGCTGTGGTTGAACCACAGTCAGCCTCCGTCTGTAGGTTCTGTGGCTGCACATGGCCCTCTTGACCCTAACTTGCTCTTGCTCCGTCTCTCGTGACTTATTTGCCTCTTCTCTCTCACTTCCACCCACCCGTGACATCTCCATCGCCATGGCATTGAGCAGCCACGTCATTCACCAAGTTCACGGGGTGATGGGCCAACTCTGTGCTGAGCCCTACTTCCTTCTAGTTCTCCCTCCTGAAGCAGGAGGCTCCCTGGCAGAGCTCAAAGCCCTTTGTTTATTTGATCCTGGGCGTCTTGGATAAATCAGGAATGTCCTGACATGAACTTAGGCATGTTTTTCTTCCATGGAAAAGGAAACTACGGCAAATGGTATTTAAGTAGGCAGAGGACCATTCCGGGGGACTTGCGTTGGTGCCATCAAGGCCACATTCCTTTGGTCATCAGACCAGTAGGTGACTTCTTTATTGGCATGCTCTACCCTGGAGCCCAGAAGGTGTGAATTTGAAGCACTTTCTCCCCTGCTGAGAGCTTGGCACAGATGCTCTGGACTTCTTTTAAAGCCATGGAGTACCATGGTTGTCTTCCAAGTGGTCTTCGTTCTGCTGGATGAAACCTTGGCCCAGAGTAGTTGCTTGAAGAAGGCTGCTTGGGAGTTGGGGTACAGGATAAGGTTGCTGCCTGGCCTCTCATTCTCAAGCCATCTTGAAGTTGCAGTGATCTCGATGTGATATACTTTGAGTCAGCTGCCCCAGGACCTAAGTACATCTCTCACTTCCGATCAGGGCTAGGCTCTTGTGGTACAACTGGTCGCCAGAAACCTTTGCGGGTCTGCATTCTTTGGATGTGGCGTTGTGGGAACCCAAGACTTCCTGAGTCTGTCTAGGTATATGGGGTCCAGTGAGTTAGCATCTGAGTTGTTCTGGAACTTTTTTTGGGTCTGGGGGCAGGAAAATGTTGGGAGCTATGTGCTTTGCTGCAGTGGAGACCTGTCAGTATCCAAAAACAATCCCAGTCAGTCTCCGGAGCATTGGTAGGAAACCCCCCCCTCCCTGTGAGAGTTTCCAGGTGTGAATGCCCATGTGTTACCATGGCAGGGGCAGTGCAGGGTGGGCTTATGGGTGCTCATCTCACTTGGCCACCTGCCCTGGAGAGAAGAAGCCAGTCATTGGCCACTGCAGGTCCAGGCTTGGCTGCTGCTCTGTTTTGCTGCTTTTCATGTTGTCAGAGGATCTTCTTGGGAACAAATGACTCAGCAACCTGAATCTCTGGGACTGAGTAGCCCAAGTGCCTTTTGAGAAGTGATTGGACCTATCTACACAGGCCCTAAAATTCTGAGCCCAGGAAGAGTGGAGATCCGGACTGGTTTTACTCTAGATTCTTCAGGCTGCCATTCAATTTGGTTTCTCCAATTCCTGCCCCAATAGAAGGATCTAACTCATGGGGTAAGCAGGCAATGTTTTAATTATGCTTTTTGTCCTTAGGAAATTCCAGGAAGAAAAAAGATCCTGGTTTGTGGCCAAAAAAGCAGAAAACAACAAAAATCAGCTACAGCTGTAATTCTGGACTTGTCTGTGGCAGAAAGAGTTAATAGGACGGTGGTCTCAGGGTGGGGGCCATTATATTCTCGGGTCCAGGAGAAGCTCATATGGTTCAAGAAAAGATGACGCCACATTTAGTGTGGGACAGCCCTGTCTGGGTTCTGGGCGCTGTCACTCAAAGAGTTAAGCTAGTCTTATGGCTGGGGAGCCCTCAGGGAAGGCCTGAGCCTGTAGGGACCAGGCCCTCTATGCCCCAGAGCAGTGAGGTCTGGGGTAAAAGAGGGGCTGAGAAGTGTGGCCAGGAAAGCAGAGTGTAGGCCCAACTTTTTTTTGCCTTGTTTGACCAGCCTTGGCACTGCCCTCTGGCTCTCCAGGGGAAAAGCTGCAGTTCTGCTCTTGCAACACAAGGAGCAGACTGGAGAATTTAGATCTGCGTCACAGAGCTCAGAGAGAGAGAGAGAGGAGAGAGGGGAGAGAGAGAGGGAGAGAGAGAGAGAGAGCGCGAGCGCTCCGTCGATAGGTCTGCTAGCAACAGCCGTGCTGCAGCAGAGAGAGAGAGAGAAATCAAGAAACAAGTCATAGCAACACCGGGCACCAGGTTCTGCCAGCTCACTTGCCAAGCGTTCAGAAATCTGTCAGGGGCCGGAGGCCTCTGGGTAGCCTAGGCTAAGGAGATGACACGCAAGGTGGCACGGGCGGTTCCCGCGGGGAGGAGGTAGGGTGGCGGTGGGGGGCAGGGGTGGGAGCAAGAGGTTTCGGGGCGATGGTGGAAGGTTTAATGGGACCAGTTTCTGGAACATTCGGGACTGCGGCACCTTACGGCCAACCGAGATTTGGGTCTGCGCAGGCGACGATGGGTGGTCCGATGGGCTTCAGGACTTGATGGCGTAACCCCCGTCTTCCCCCACGTACGTATTTGCTGGGATCGGGGGCGATGTCTCTGCGTATGTGGGTGCTCTGTCTTTCTCACCTTCTTTCTTGCTTTTTGCTATTTTTTTTTTTTCTGAGGGAGGGGTTTTTTCCACTTTAATTTCTTTTCCCTTAGTGTCAGCTGCTCAAGCCCGACCGAGGTAGAGGAAAGAGGAGCAAGCCGTCCCTGGTGTCCCACCTGACCTCCCAGCCTTTGCCCCCATTTCCTTCTATCGGGCAGACAAACAGGCTGGTTTTCCAAGTTGTTTGGGTATCAGTGTCCGTCCGTATGGTTCTCAGGTAGAAGGTACGGAGTGAGGAGGAGAAGTGTTGAGAGGAAGGCGAGAGGGGCAGCTTTCTAGGGGTTGCCTTGTTGAAACATTCGGCCCTGGGAATCTGGGGCTGTTGGGGAGCAGGTGGGCAGGATGGGGCGTGGGCTGCGAGAAGTGGGGTAAAGCTGGTAGGTTTGTCACTGCGTAGTTGGGGAAAGTGGGGAATGGTGACGCAGTCACTCTTGGATCTTGTTAGGGGCTCTGGGGGGACAGGTAGTGAGGGTCCCAGGATCTGTAGGGTCAGCTGAGAGGGGTTGACGATGAGCTGAGAAGGGAAGCTAGCATTTAGAGATTAAATGTCATCCTTTTGGCTTTGGAAAGTTGTTTACCTTGTGCTCTCTGTGTCTCCATGTTGGCACCCTTCCAGTTCACATGTGATGGCCTTCCTTGTACTGCTGCATCATTAACTAAGTGACTGAGCTGGCCTTCCATTGGCCAGGGGAGGGCTCTCACTCCAGACACTTCCTCTGATTGGTGGGTGGACCAATGGCAGGTGAAAACCTGTTTTTGATTGGCTGAGGGAAGGGTATCAAATCTGAATTTGCATTTCACTTGCTTAAAGGGGAGGGGGGAGAAACCCAGCAGCTTTCTAAAATCTGTTTAGGGGTGTGCGTATGCTCCTGTGTGCCTGCTTCTGACTGACCAGTTAAAGCCTCTTCCTGTGCCTTTTTAACTTTATGCACTATAAGGAAGAGGAGCTGAGGGCTCCCCAAACTTTTGTTTTGGAGGGGCAGGGGTTGGGGAGATGGGCACGCAGAGGGTTGACCAAACTGGAAGAAAAGACTTGTTCTTTAGTGGGAATTTTCCGATCAGCCACACCTCAGCGTTGCGGCAAAATAAATCTTGGCTCCCCTGGAAACGCATGGGCAAGGTAGGGCAGAGCTGCTGCTGCTGTTGCCGCCACCCTGGGCTTCCTGCTGACTCCGGGCTCCTCCCCGGGGACACGAGATTTGCATTGACGTCCCAGACTGTCCAGAGCTGAGCCCATTATGGGAAGGACCTGCCTTCTGGAAGCTGCCGCTCCCCGGTGCTTGGAAAGGTGAGGACGGGAGCGGACCCCAGGACGCTGCTCAGAAACTGCGTATTTGGTGGGATTTCCGGAAAGCCACGGGGCCACAAGAGGCTTGGAGGTCCCAGGTTAGAAGGGTTTGTCATCCTGGGGAGTGAAGAGAGTAAGAGCAAAACTAGGGCAGCAGGCTGCTCGCCTCTGGTTGGGGGAGGAGGACTTGGAAAAATCAGGGTCCCAGCTCCCCGTCTGGTCCTTGTTGCAGGCCCCATGTCTGTGGGGAGGGGGTTTCCAAGCCCTGCACCTTGCGCAGTGGCCCCCGCCCATGACTGCGCATCTGGGAACGCAATGCGCTCTGGGTCTCTGGCCTAGGACAGCACCGCCCTTCTTATTACATAACGGAGGGCACGGCTGTGCCTTCTCGGCCCTTTCTTGCAACCCTATCTCCTGGCTCCCCAGGGCCCACGGAGCTGGGGAGGGTCTGGTGGGTGAGCTGTGAAAGACTTCACTCCCTTGGAGGGCTAGCTCTTGTCCAGTCAGCGATAGGGGCTGGGTTTGAAGACAGAAATGGACTGCTGACCCCCATCTTGGGATATGAAACGCAGAATGTCCTTCTGAATGCCCTATGTCACCTATGGCCCCCAGGACCTCTCAGGAGGATGGGATGATGCCCTTCTTTCTCTCTTATGCTTTCTGCTTTTTGAGAGGAAGTTTCTGAAGGGAAAGATGTGACAATTGTGAGAGTAAGGGTTTTGCGGGGGAGGGGGGCAGTTGGGAGGTGGTTGACAGTTCCCTCCCCTTGTCTCTGGCTTCCCTTTCCCTGGGTGGGTTGATAATATTTTTGGACTCCTTTTTATCATAAGGCTGCCATTTTGGAGGCATTTCTGCTGGTCTCCGACATGGTGGCGTTGGTTTTTCTGGTCCTGCTGTGCCAGTTCCGCAGAGTGGGCGGGGGGCGGGGGCTATGACGGAGGCGGCGGCGGCGAGGGGGGTGCGGGGGGGGCAGAAGCGCAGCAGAGGCGGGCACAGCGGTGGCTGCCGCAGTGAAGGTGGCCCCAGGGGCAGGACCGCCCAGTCCCACCCTCGGACACAGCCCTGGCTTTGCCAGAGCGTGGGCATTGCTCACTGAAGGCCTGGGTCTCCCATGCCTTCATCGGCCTGAGGCTTAGAGCAGTCCGGGGAAAAGCCGAGTTTGGGGCGGGAGGGTGGAGGCAGAGATACGGCAGCTCATCTCAGACGTGTCGGACCTGTGGTTTGTGTTCCCCAAATAGGTTCTGTCTCTGGCAGTCTCCCCGTGGGGACAGGGGGTGGGGTCCATGGCAGCTTTGAGGATTTGTTTGGATGGCCCTGCCTTTTTCCCGTTTTTTCCTCTCTGTTCCTCCGCACGCCCCCTGCCAGTGCCATGGTTCCAGCTGTCGTCCTCCAGTGAGGCTCCCTGCTGCCCGTCCCTCTCCTCTCCAGGCCCTTCTGCGTGCAGTGGCCATCTTGTCTTTCTTGCTCAGAAATTTAAAATGGTTTCTCATCGTTTCCAGAAGGAGATTCCTTCCCTTTAGCAGGATGCTGGAGGCTGTCTGTAACTAGTCTTGTCTTAGCTTTCCTAAACTCGGTCTCACCTCTCTGAGTTTCCCTACGTGGACCACGTATTCCAGAAAAACCAGGCGACTTACTTTTTCTTGCTTTTCCTATCTCTCTGTTCTCACTAGTGATATTCTCCACGCCTCCTCTCCACTGCACCCACCTGCGGCAGTCCCACCGTCTTCCGTGGACCTCTCCTGATTACCTGCAGAAGAAGCAGTCCTCCCATCCGGCCAGACTCCCATACGCTTCATGCCTCTTTTGTGCTACTGTAGATGTGCTGTGGTTCTTCGTGTATAAGTCTTATGTCTGTCACCTATTAGATTGTGAGCCCCAGGAAGCTCGGGAAGAGAAGGGAAACATGTACCTGTGTGGTGCTTTCTGTTTGCCAGGTACCACATCCATCTGGTTCACGACGGTTATTTCATTTATTTCTCACCGCAACCCTGCGAGGAGTGTCCCATGGCCGGTAAGTGTTCTGATCGTGATTAGAACCCTGGTCTGTGAAAGCCTTTGCATTTTTCTTTTCTCAGCCGTCAGTGTCTGCAAAATGCCGCTTACGAGGTAGATCCCCAAAATGTGTCTATTTAAGGAGTTTTGTAAGTCCCTGATGTTCTGTGAGAGTTTGGGTGGCTCATCTTCCTGCGCCCAAGGTCTGGGTCACTTGGCTCTTCCATGCCACCCTCCCTGCTGCCTCATTAACTTTCTCCTCTTTCTTTGAGGCTAGGTTCACCCAAGACAATGGGGAGTTTTTTGTAGCTGAAATTGATGGGCTAACAAACCTCAGTTTTCCTGGTCTCCTTCCCCTCGAAAGAGGAGGCAGAGGTGGGATAGGTTGTAGCATCTTCAGAGCAGGATAAGCTCCGGAATCCAGAGATCAGTGGAGACCATAGAAGCAGAGACATGGCGCTTGGGCAGACCTAGGTTTGCATCTTGACTCTGCCTCATCTTAGGTGGGTGGTTTTAGACAAGTTACTTGATTTTTCTAAGTCTTAGTGTCCTCCTCGGTCAGTGAGATGGAGCCTCTATACCTACTACACAGAAATGCCTGATATATTGCCAAGCAAATAGGTTCCCAAGAGAAAGTGATGCAGCTCCATTCCCCCTGCCCAGTTGTCTAGTGGGGACTTAAGAAAGGACCACAGCAGGTGGCTCGAGAAGAACTGGGGGAGAAGGAAGCTTATGTGCGTTCAGTGGTATCATAAGCAGGGGCAGGGGAGGAGGTAACCAGGCAGTATGCACCTGAAGCCTGTGAGGTAGTGCCTTTCCCCCACCTGGAGTAAATACCCTCTATTGCATTAGGAACTTCGGCATCAGGAAAACACCATGGAAACGCCATGAGCATTGGTGGTGGCGGAGTGAGGGTTAAACAGTGAGCCTTCCTGGGATCCTTTTGATGCCAGGTTAGTTTCCCTTCTTTCCGAACGCAGCAGTGGCTGCCTGTTTCCTGATGCTGTTGCATCCCGTGGGAGGGGAGTTGGGCACCCCGAAGCCCCCTGTCACCAGTTCCGGGGCTGCAGAGCAGAGAGTGACGACAGCCCGTGAGTCGTCAGCCGACGGCAGCGGGGACCCTGGTGACGGCTGCTTTGTTGTTTTTTTCCTCTTCGGATGATGACTCAGTGTGTCGGGAGCTGGGAGATGGAGCACTCAGCCGAGTGGCCAGGACGTTCTGTCAACATGAAAGCAGCAAAAACAGTTTGTCGGGGCTCAGCGCTGACCCTGGGCTGGGGTCATTTTCAGGAAGGGCTTGGCACACGAAAGACCACTGCCAGGCACGGGGGCGACGTCGGATAACTCAGTAGGACCCTGTAGACCCTTGAATTTTAGAATCTGAAAAGAAAATCAGCTGTTTATGTTTTATTAGATGAGCTTGGCAAACAGGATCACTTCTTGAATTCCTCTCACCGGTCCCCAACAAGAGACATCTTCCCAGGTTCAGAAAACCCTTTGGGATTTCTCAGTTGTGGCTTATTGCCTTGGATGGAGGGCAGGTCCCTTCTAGGGGGCAGGGGTGGGCCTGGCAGTCCTAGTGCCCGTTATGGGGATTTGGAGTCGTAGGTTCCCTCTGCTGGCATCACGTGAAGATGGTGGATCCACATCACAGGCCTTGAGCTGAAGACCGGCTCTTGGGCAGCCCACTTCAGCCTCTCCTTTCCTTATTATCCCAAATCAAAGCCTTATCTGCTCCCCTTCATCTTCCTCATTTCCTTCTTAGGCGCAGTAGTGGGCCTGAAGTCCTTGACCTTTGCGTCTGTGTGTGCGTCATCATGGCGGCTCAGGGTTCTAGGCTTTTCTTGAATCTGCAGCATTGCGCTTTGTGCGCGTGACACCCCCTGCCCCGCCCCGCCCGCCCGGCCGGCCCCGCCCCGCCATGCCTTCTTCGGAGCAAGAGAGAACATGGGCCTCCATTGCCACTGAATCTCAGCCAAACCGTTATCCCCAGCATCTGGCCTCCCTTCTCTCCTCCCCCGCTTTCGGCCAGTGTCTGGGGGTGGAGGAGCAAACAACTTGTGGGAGGGGATGGAGGGACAGCCTGGCCTGGGGCTCTCTGCCTCCTTTCCTCGTGTGCCGTTTTTCAGCCTCACGCTTTCCTGCGGATGGATGATGCCAGTACTGACATTTGTCGCCGCGCACCTCCTCTCCCCAAGGACTTCCCTGCGCGACTTTTTTGGGATCTGGAAAGAGTGGCTCTGGGGCCTTGGGAGCCAGAGGGGACAGGGAGACCCGGCCCAGGTCACAGCGGACTGTGCGACGGGCGAAGGGTGGGAGTTGGCCGACCCCACCCAAGCGCAAAGGCAGCCCCGGCCCCTTTGCGTCATATCTTTTTCAGCCTGAGTAGAGAGCAACTTGACCTAAAAAAATTGTATATATGTGGGTGTCGGATCCTTTGTGTCTCTTCGTCCAGAAGCTGTGCATGTGATGAGAGCCCAGGTTCTGTACTTCAGGGAACTGTTGTCCTTCAGGTTTGTTTTCAGAAAGATGTGATGGATGGGCCCTCCTTGATGACACTGTGTGCCCTCTGGGACTGGCCTTTCTCCAGGATGCTGGGCCCGGCGTGGTGTTTCTTCTGTCAGTGGATGGTGAGCCGCAGCGGAGGGCCATGTCTGGGGGCCCAGAAGGGACCCGGATTGGGGCCTGCATGTGCATTGCTTGGTTGGCCCTGGGAACTGAGCCCACCTTTCGCTTCTTCCCCACAGAGGACTCAGAGGAGTACAGCTCCATGAGTAGGTGACAAACTCCTGGAGACTCAGCTGATGGTTGTGCTGGTGTGCAGAAGACAGTTGTCATCCTGTGGGATAAGTGTGTGCCCGTTTGCATTTATTTGGAACAAAAAAAGGAGCTGCCTGGCAGCCTGGCTTTCTGCAGTAAGTATTTTTTTGCATTCTTTTATCTCTTCAAACGTCGGAAGTGGATAGATGTTTATTGAACCTAGCCAGCTGCTGTGCCTTCTCCATTCTTTCCTGCACACTGCCGCCCTTGGTCCTCCAGAAGAGAGGACTGGATCGATTTCCTCATGCTGCTGGAGAGCTGCAGAGAGGCTAGAACTCAGTGTTCAGCCCCCGCACATCCCCCTCACATTCAGGAGAAGTGGATTCTCCCTAACACAGAGCCAAAAGGCCGGGGCCCTCAGAGCAGGGTGTTCATGGGCTGAATGGAAGGGCCCTGCCTGTGCTCACTGCCCCCAGCAGGGAGGTGAGGCTCTCAGTTGGCTGGCTGGAGGAGCTGGGGGAGGGGGGTGGGCCTTGCCAGCATCTAGCATGGTTCTCTGCCAAGTTCTAGCTCCAGATCTCTAGGCCGCTAGGAACCTAGACTATATATAGCGTTGTGCTAAGCAATTCTTATCAGACGTGTCTGCCCTCCCCTGTGGGAGAGGAGCGCTTCTATCAGAGAACCAGAACCTGGAGAGTGTGAGCCATCTCCATGGGGCCTTTTATACTGGGGAGGGTGTGTGTGTGTGTGTGTGTGTGTGTGTGTGCGTGTGCATGCACACACACGCGTGCATATGTGTATCTGTGTATACGTGTCTGTGTCTGGTTCAGGGCTGCCAAGCTTTCTCTCCTTCCCCCTATTTCAGATGCTAGTAGATTCAAAATCTTGTGGAGGAGGGCGCTGATGTAGGCTGAGGGCCAGGAGGGGCTGGTGCTTCTTGAAGGATCCTGGATCCTGGGTTTGGAGGAGAGGCTGGGCACATGATGTGGCTGAAAGCACAGTGTGGCCTCCGGTGTGTCTTCCTGGTTTCCGGTTTGCCTTGCTTTGCCCGAGGATGTCTTTTGACCTCTCTCTTCCTTCTTTTGAACCTGCTGCCTTTCCTGCCTTCCTCCAGCCCTCCCTCGTCCTTTGATTTTCTTTGGGATATATGAGGCAGACCCAGCTATGGGCATCCGGGAGCTTGTCTGCTCCCCGCCCTCACCCTCGTTTGGGGCTTCCGGAAGTCTGACTTGACCGGCACAAGGGGCCAGCTGTCCTCAGAGGAGGTGGTGGTGAAAGAGCATGAGCGTGTCATGCTGGGAGGTACAGGGCAGAGTGGGCTGGGTCTTTGCCTCCTCCCTTTCAGAGGTGCTGTTGAGCCCCCAGTTTGTGTGGTTCTGTGACCACAAGTGCTGATGGATGTGACGCCATCCCAGTCTTGTCGGTGAACCATTACCAGGCTGCTTATTGGAAACCAGGTGCAGCAAGGAAGATAGGATTCAACGCCCTCCTTCCCTGCCTCCCAGGTAAGTCAGGTGTGGGCCACCCGTTCCGGGCCCTCCCCCACCCCCTGCTCTTCCCACAAGGGCGTTTCCCTTACTCAGTGGAGAAGCCTCAAACTTCTCCATTCAGAATCTCCCAGACAATTGCTCCCTTCTTTCTATTCTCCTCCTCCTGGCTTTTCTGTGAATGGGGTTAGTAACCAGCGAAGGCTCGGGGGCAGGGCAGCCAGCCTAAGCGATCAGGCACTGGCCATGTGGGAGATGGCTGGGTGTGGTAGTTGGCAAAACAGCTGGGCCTCCCGCAGTAACTGACCAGCCGCTCTCCCTGACCCCCTACGAATAGCATAAGATTCTGAGTGCTGATCCCTCAGAGGGGCTGGAGCCCGCCTGGGAACTGGGCCTTCTCTTCCTGTGTCGTCTGGACACCTTTAGCCTCGCTTAGTCTAGGGCTGTGGTCTGGAGCTTATAGACTGTGGGCTGGGCAGTGGACTTTGGGGCTCTTTCCCCCTACTTTGGGTTTTTCTTGTTTTGTTTTGTTTTGTTTTGTTTTTTTGAGTGAATAACTTTTTTCCTCTAGGCCCTCATTGCCTTTACTTTTAAGAAAAATCCTGGCTCAGTAAACCATTGCAAAGATCTCCAGGCAGTTTGACGTAGAAATGTTTTTTTCTCTGTGTCACCTGTTGCTGGTCACAATAATAGCGATCGTGATTAAAAACGATGAGGGCCTGCAGAACTGGGGAGGTCCGTCACATTACAGAGATGGTTTAGAAGGCAGACTGGAGGCACTTGCCACATTACCAGGAAATCTTTCTCCTATCAAGTAGATTCCTGCCACATTCTGGGCCAATAGGCCCGGTTGGAATGAGCTGACAGCAGATTGTCTGGGGTCTAAAGATAAAAGGGATGGTGCTGGGTAATTTTATGACGCTCTCGGCTAATGTCAGGGGGCACCTGCGGGATGCCAGCTCTCTGCCGTTGCCTCGTGGATGTGGCTGTTGTTTCCTCCCCACTCCCCCCGCCCACCCCTACCCAGGGAAGTCTGATGTACCCTGCTTCCCAGTGTTTCATCTTCTCCTCTTCCCATCTGAGATGAGTCTCTGAGTTGGCTGTGAGCAGCCTGAGATCCTCGCTGAGTGAGGAATCCAGGGCTGTTTGGAAGAGTCCGATGTCTCTTCCTTCAAGGAATTTGACAAGTCTCAGCCCCTCCAGCAGTAACGAAGGGAGGGATGGCTAGGGGTGTTGGACCTGGAACATGAATAAAGCAGACAGATCAGCCTTGGTGCAGCTGGGGAGATGAAGAGGAGCTGGCCAAGTCCCTCAAGATGTGTCAGCTAGAGTCTGGCCAGCACTGGCTGTCAGGCTGGAGCCAGATGGAGCTGCTGGCCATGCTCGGGAGCCTTTGCTGTCCTGTGTGCAGTGCGTCCCCGGGCCTGGCTCCAGGTGACCGCTGCCTCCATTCACAGCCCTGCCCTCGGCTAGATTGATATCACCAGGGTGGGGAAGTTGGTTTTGCTCCTTGAGATGTAGTAGCCTCTGTGGCCTCTGGTGTTCCCAGAATTGGGGTTGGTGCTCGCCTGCTGATTCTCCTACTTTTGTCCCTCATCTAGTTCTCTCCTTCCTGTTCACCAGCCTGGCTTCTCCAGACATGACATGGAACGTTATGTGTCAGAAGCCAGGCTGGCAGAATAGTTGGCATCCCCTGAGAGGGGTGCCAGGCGTAGCCGGCACTTCTTTCTCGACCTTTGAATCCCTGCAGTCTGGGAGCCAGGAGGCAGCGTGGCCTTTCCAGCTGGGGTCCGGCAGCGGTTAACAGAGCTGGTGGCACTGGAGCCGTGGTGGTGTGGCTTGGTCAGGAGGCATGGGGGAGGGGCCCTGCCAGAGGATGCGATTGGTCAGCACCTTCCTATTCCATTGAATCCTGGTGTGGTCAGGGCTGTGAATTGTTTAATGCATATCTTAGCTCTATCCCCTGGCACGAGTGCCCCCGAGGCTGCAGCTGCAGCTTTAGAGAGGATCTGTACCTCATGCTGGTCACTTTTTTGGACACGTTGCCTCCCTCTGAAATATGCGAGAGAGAGTGCCTTTTCCACTAGCCGGCTGTCTGTGGGAGGCCCGCATCTTGCGTTGCTTTTCTGGGACTTGGAGTGTCTGTGAGGAAAGCAGAGACTGGGTTTGGTTCCTTGGTAGCTCCTTCCACAGGAGCTGCTCGTGGGCTGGTAAGGCCAGAGAACGCCTCCAGGCCCCGGGCCTTTGCGGAGCCTGATGCAACAGTGTGGAGCCTGGGCAGGGGAGGAGCAGGGGGACAAGGATGGAGAGGGCCATGCGGGGAGGTGGTTGTACAGCGTCTGACCACAAGATCAAGGCCAGGAGGGGGTTGGAGGAGGTGTCCAGCATTCAGCCAGGGCTGCCTGCTGTGGCCTGAGTGAACACGTGTGTGCATGGAGCCCAGAGATAGGCATCAGAGTTCTTGGTCTCAGCATGCAGGCCAGGGAAAGGGAAACTGACCTTTGTTAGGGCCTCCTTTTGCTTATTTGATTTCATGCTCAGAACAACCATATGCAGTAGGTGTTACTTCCCTTTTATGGTTAAAGACACTGTGATTGTTAAGTGACTTAACCAAGGTCACACACTTGGTAGGTGGCACTACTGAGATTTAAACTCAGGCACTTCTGAGTCCAAAGCCTGTACTTTTTCTTCACCCCCTTAGGCTGAAGCCAGACATTTTTGGGAGCTAAGACCTTCAGAGGATAGGCAAATGATGTGACCCAGAGTGAAAGGCCAGATACCCAGGGGACTCTGCTGTCACAGGGATGACTGCATTACATCCCTTTTGAGGGAGGCAGGGCAGGGGCAGATACCCTTTGGTATCCGTGGATAGGCAGGCAAATACATTCCTTCTACAAATATGTCTTCAGCCTCTGCTGTATATATGCCAGGCACTGTGCTAGGTGCTAGGGATGCAGAATTCAACGAAACCAAGTTTCTGCTCTTGTTGGGTGTATATTCTAGCGTGGGGAGAGATCATTAATAATAATAAATAGAATTTAAAAATAAAGTAGACATATATGGAAAAGAAGGACACTCCTACATAAGAAGAGGCATCCAGATGTTGGTCAAGGAGGGAATTTGAGAGACAGAAGGACCTCGGCCACCTGGGGAAGCCGTATTGATTGAGCCTCCAAAGAGAATTGATACACAGACTAACCCCTCTCTTTTCCTAACAGCTGGGAAAATCCATCCAAGGTCCACAGAGCTCACAGGAACTTGGAGTGAGTCAGGAATCAAGGTGGCAGTAGTCTGTAGTTTCGTCACCAGCAGACTAGGGTTTTTTTCCATTAGCCGTGGCTGCTCCTGACCTTCCATCTCCCACCCTCACCAGGCGCCAGCTGGCATCTCCACCTCAGCCTGGTCACCATGGCCACCTCTGGTCCACGCAGCACAGGGGGACACTCGGGTTCAGTCTTTGCCGAGTCACTGGTAAAACATATGTCTGCAGGAGGCAGACTTCAGCTGAGCCTCTCCTGCCAGAACACGTGGTTGCGAGATTTCGCAGTAGGGAAGTGACAGGCAGAGGCTAAGGGAGGGGAGTCCCCTTGTATCAGATGCTTGGACGAGCTCTGTGTCTTGAGAGATCGGTGGCTGGGGACGGGGGAGGAGACATTTCCTGTGTGCAACTTCAGGGCTCAGGACTTGTTTACATGGTAGGAGTGCAGTGTCTGCTGGGCCCAGGGTGAGTCGGGCCACGAGATTCTCCCTCTTTGGTGCCATGGTTCTTGCCGCCTGGCCCACCCTGACCATGGAGACTGCCACCTGCTGGCAGGGGGCCGTGTGGGTCTTGGTGGCGTATGGTTGTGGGGGCCCAGGGAGCCTGTAGACGAGTCACCAGGCCTGGGTTCTGGCTCCCTTGGTAAAAACTCACTCACCCCCTTCACCTCTTTGGGCCTCAGTTTCATTATCTGTAAAATGAGAGGGTTGAATCAGAATCTTTTTGGAGGTTCCTGCCAACTCCCATTTGGGGGCTCCCTGGATGTTCATGGAGGTATTTCTTAGCCCGAAACTCAGGATCTGCATCACAAGAGAGGGGTGGGACCTTGAAGACCCGTCTGAGAGCAGCTGTAATCGTGTTTTCTGAAGGGACACTGTTGGCATGAATTAGGGCGGGTGGGTGGAGACAGTTTTCGAAAGCCCCCCGAAAGCAAGTGCGAAGGGTGAAGATTGCACGAAGGTGGCTGATGAGCACCCTCCAGGTGACCAAGGACGTGGACTCTGGCTCCCACCAAGAGGCTTGTCTGGAGATGGGCCATGTGGGAGCTGCTGGGGGCTTGCTGTGCTGCAGGGGGTGACTTGACATGCCGTGCCCCAGGAAAGATGTGCCATCCTTTCTGGCCCTAAATCCTGGAGAGAAAATGGGACTGCAGGGCCCTTGTGTCCTGTGCATTCCCTGAGACTTATCCTCAAGGTCTGTGCCCCTTTGCTGTCAGGAAGTTTCCCTTTATATTTAGCTTTCTTTTCTCATGTGGTTGTTTAAGCCCTTCTATTTAAAAAAACAAAAACAAAACGATAAAAAGACAAGACAAAAGAAAACAAAAACAGAAGTATCTCAGAGCTACCAGTTCCATTTTGGCTTTTTAGTCTTGAGTCACTCTTTAAAAGACAGCAAAAATGAAACACATACAGCAAAGCCCAGGGTCCCAGGCCCTTCCGGGCTTTTGTGCAAAGCCAGGCTGTGGCCAGGAGTGGCCGGGTCCTGGCCTCACTTCTCCATGACAGCCTGAGTCCCTGACGTCCACCATGTTTCCTGGGCTGCGTGGGTAGGAGCCCTGAGGCGGAGGCACACATCGTGCAACCCGCTAGACAGAATGCAGAGCTTTACAAATAGCTACATTTCTCCAAGATGCCGTCTGCTTGCCACTCTGCAGGACACTTACCTGGGATTTGTAACTCTGAGCCCAGCCTCCCCAGCTCCCACGAGGGTGGTGGGAAGAGGGATTTGGGCTAGGATGCAGGCAGGAGAGGAATTGACTAGTAACCATTGTCTCACATGCACCGTGCGATGTTTCACAGTTCTTTTCACGTTTGCGAGCTCTTTTGGCCTCACACAGCCCTGTGAGGGCAAGTGGGTGGTATTAGCCCTGTAGTTGATGACACTGAACCAGAGAGAATCCTGCCAGGGTCTAAGTGCTTGTATACGCTTAATTTTGGACACCCACCCAGGCCCCCTGACTCTGGTTGTCATTTCCTTGGGTTCTAGTTGTGGGACCCATGGAGCGGGGCAGGGATCGGGGTGGGTCTTGGGCAGTTGACTTGATCTCTCTAGGTCTTGATCCCTTCTCTATATATTGAAGGGGCAGGAAACCTCAGAATATCTGGGTTCTCCCGTTCTCTGTTCTTTCAACTTCTTGGCGCTCTTGTGAAGACTGGCTTGCACTCCTTGGCTGGGAAGCCAAGCATGCATCATGTGTTTCTGGTGAGGTTTCTTACATTTGGAAGCTTCTGGAATATGCAGTGCTTCAGACAGTTCTGACACGTCTATGGCACTTCATGCTTGTGCCTATGGTCATGCTTCTGCTAAGTAGCTCTCTTAGAAATGAGGCCTCACTGTGGGGTCTTTGAGATTTTACCATCGGATTTATAAGGTACACACGGAGCTTTGCCCGGGATGCACACTGTGTGTACGTTACCTGTTTGTTAGCTACTTAGTGTACAGCACCTGCTGGAAGAATTGGCTGATGTACAATGGTAAAGTAAGATACTGGAAACGCTGGCTTCAGCTCTGATTGTTTGAATCACTATTGACTTGACCAAGTAGCCCTTTCCCACGGAGGAGAAGGTGGTCAGAGAATTCTTGGTGGCAGTGTTTTCTGAATACTGAGCACAACCCTCACCCTTTAGAAGGGTGCTGAGGCAGAGTGAGAGCTGCGCATCTTCTTGGCCATGTGGCCCTCTGTGTGTGATCTTCATTCAAATAGGCCAGAACCTCTTTGAAGGGGAAAGAAGTGTTTATTTACAACACATTTAGCTACGGTGGCTTAGGCTTTATCCCGGGGTGTTCCTTGAAGAAGGATTGGGATTGGACGTTTGTCCATTTGTATCCCCTGAATGCAGCCTCGGCTTGTAGAGAAACCCCGTGATGGGGAAGCTACCGGGGGATTGTTTTGGTGGATGCAGGCTTCAGTAACTTTACGTGTGAAGATTTGTCATATCAGACCCTGTTTGCCTGGAGGTTGGGAAAGAGGATGGCTGAACCTGTAGCAGGGAGGGTGGCTTAGGCTAGACTTTGGGAAGGACTGTGGCATCCCCTTTGCTGAGGGTTCCCAAGGAAAGATGAGGCTTCTTTATCTGAGAGGGGGAAGCTGGAGGTCCTGGACAGGGGCCTTTGGGCCTGAGTCTGTGAACTCTGAGGCCACCCCAGAACAGCATGAGTGTGGGTATCAGGATCCGTTGCAGGCTTCATCTTTCCTTTCTGCCTCTGAGGCACGCCTGAGCCTGGGGCGGGGTCGGGGGGTGGGGAGGGACGGACACATGAGCATTGTTTCTCCTTGCAGAGAGAGCTCCTGCCACTGACCGTATAGGACTGATAATATTTGAAAATAAAAAAGGGAGAAAGGCACATTTCCCCTTATCCCTGGCAGGAAAGAGCCCTGAGCTGCTCTAATCCTGATTTGTATCACCCCTCCGCCCCCGCCAATTCCTCCTAGCCCTAGGGATCTTTGATAGGCATCAGAGATGTGAAGGAGCGTGCGCGCGCGTGCGTGCGTGTGTGAAAGAGAGAGAGGGGTGCATGAGGCAGGGCCATGCATAGTCGTTGGAGAAAGACAGGAGATGGAAGAGGAATATCGCAGGGCAGGTCCACAGCTCTGGGACCACCAGCATTGCCTGCTGTTCTAAAGGCACGGGTGTGTGTTGAAGTGAGCATACTACTTAGAGGTGACCAAAGTCCAAAGTCAACCAGTTAACGTCTAAATGAGGGTTGTATTAAATATGGAGAATCATATATCCTTTTGTATTGTTACTGCCTGCAGATTTAGCATCGAAAGGCCTGACAGGTCAGGAACCTTTCACTGGTTCCCCCTCTTTGTAAGATCATGCTTATTTTATATCAGCTTTCTATCTCCCTTCTTTTCTGTTTCTCACCCTCACTCACTCCTTAGGTATATGGGAATTTTTGTCCATGCGTTAGTGTTACCATTTCCTTGGGGTCCAGTTCTTCCCGTGTCTCTGACATCATAGAATGTATCACTTTTATTTCACATGTGAACACAGCACAGGCTCACTGCAGAGATGAACCGTTTCTGAAATGGGGCAGCTCCCCGTCTGGTCCTGGAGAAGGTCATCCAAAGCCCTGAGGAGATGAGAATCCAGGGTCTCCTTGCCAGGACCAGCTCGGCCCCATGTCGTGCTTCCTATCTGGGGTGGGAGTTGCTCAGGCATGAATCCCCCCCCAGCCCTGTTAGCTGTTTCTTCTTTTCAGCTTGAACCCTGAGTAGTGGCCTGGAAAGTCTGAGACCACATGTCACCTTGCTAGGTGAGGAGGGGGCAGAGAGAAGAGAGCGACAGGGACAGAGAGGAAGGGAACATGGGCTCCTGGCCACTGGCCTCTCTCCAAGACAGGTGAACTCTGCGTTCAGAAAGGAACTCATTTAATCTTTTGGCCCTAATAGCAGTTATTTGTGTTTTCTCTCCCTCTCTCTTTTCCCTCCTCCCTCTCCCTAACCTCCCCCCCACTGCCCCCGCCAACCCGCCTCCAAAAGAATTTAATCTGCTGGACAACAAACAATACTGTTATAAAACTTTGAAAACAAGAGGGCGCGGCCTCCCTGACAAGGAGAAGGGCATGCCGGGTAATGGGCGAGGGAGCCTGCCAGGCCCGAGATGGAGCCAGGCAAGAGCCCAGTTGGCTGGGCACCTGGGTGCCCGCCCCTGCCCAGCCCACCAGCCGTGCCATCCCCAGTCCAGAGGGGAAGGAACCGAAACGAAAGTGGGGGCAGCGGAGCTCTTGAAAAGGGGAAGTTGTACGTGTTCCCCTCTCCGATCTGATGGGAATGCACTGGACTGTGAAAGTACCTCCTCCCCCTCCCTCCCTTCCCCCTCCTCCTCCTCCCTCCCTCCTCCTCCTCCCTCCCCTCCCTCCTCTTCCTGCCTCCTCCCACTACGCACTGTTCCAGGTCCTGAGACTGGCAGACAGAGGTCCTGATAACAGAATGAGGCTGGCATAGCCGTGAAGGTACAGCCACCAGCCGGGCCAGCTGCAGGGGAAGCAGGAGAGAAAGGTGCTCCAAGCTGGCTTTGGACTCCAGACCTACCCTCTGTCTGCCCAGCCTCCCACCCCCCACCTAGGGAAGTGGAACCAGGTCATGGGCATGACCCGGTCCAAGTGCTCCGCCAGGTGTGTGCCCAGGTACTGGGTAGAACCGCCACTCGGAGGTTAGTGGGTACGCCCCGGGCTTCCTGGTGCCTGCCGGGACTGTGCTCCTGGGAGGATGTCTGACTTGGGGAGATGCTCTGCTCTCCTTCCAGGAGGAGTGGGGGCAGTACTGCAGAGGCTGGGCAGGCCTCTGGAAAGGTTCCTGGGGACAGAAACGTGCTTCACCCAGCAGGCAGGCATGCGGTCCTCTGAATGGGGCTCCTGGCGGCATACTGTGCCTACTAGTTACTCCTGGTGGCTGCAGGAGGGGGTGACCCAGCTCCTCCTTGGGAGGTGGGGAAGCCGGGCTCTGGGTGTCTCTCGCCCGACCTCCAGAGTTAGATTTCACCTGAGCCTGAAGTTTCACGTCTGAGTCCATCTTCACTGGGTCAAGTAGATGATTTGGGAGTGACAAGGGAGCACTGTTGGTGGTTTTTCTTTGGATCTGCGTTGGCTTGGACCTGTGAACTCTGGTGGACATTGCGTGTGTGTAATAGACCAAAGGCACACTCGCTTTTCCTCTTGTGGAAAGCACCAGCTTCCCTGAAAGCAGTTCAGGGCTGTGCCCATCCTCTGCCCAGCCTAAGTCACTCTCTGGGAAACAGGGAGGCGTCCTTGATCCCGTCTTCACGCCACCCCTCCTTCTCCCCTTTGCTGCCCACTGTCTCCTGCTACCCCCCAGGCCCCATGGCATCCCCAGGGCAGGATAGCCATGTGCATCCTCCCGGCCAGCCAGTCATCCCGATTAGGGCCTCCATGCCCTGTCCTGAGTCTGGGAGGTTGGGCGATTTCCAGACCCAAGTGGTGTTGAGGAAGGGACAGAGGCCTGGGAACCTAGGCCTCCATACCCCTGCCCCAAGAGAAACCAGAACTGCTGATGCTGGGCCCACACAAGCTGAGAACGTGGTGATTTTTTTACCTCAGGGGTCATCTGGGGGGGTTTAGTGGGTCTGGAGTATGTCATCCCCACCTTGGGATCTAGGGCCTGTGAAGTGTGGTGGTTCCTGGATGCTGAGCCCTCCTGGGGGCCAAGCTGCCAGAGAGAGAGAGGAAGAGAGAGAGAGCCAGCTCCACGTTCCCCTCCTCCACGGCCCCCTGTATATATACCTTTCATTTTATCACCCTTTCCTCTGATTCATTAACCACAGCTAGTTGGCAACAGGTCCCACCCTGACAGCTTAAGACAAAATGTCCAGGACACTGGGCCAGGGCTAGAGCCGAGGGTGACAGGAAGCTGGGCTGGGCCTCTCTGTTCAGACGTACAATGGTCTGGGACTAACTCAAGGGCAGACTGTTCCCCTTTTTCAAAAGGGCCTTTTCTAGGCCCCCTCTCTCACCAACATGACTCTTCCTCACTGCCAGGAGCCCTGAAACCAGCATTCCCAGCGGCAGGAAGATGGATGATCTGGGCTCCACTTCCGGCGCTCCTCCCCCACCCTGGCTGGAACTTGCGTCAGTCATGTAAGTAGCTGTGACTCAGCACCCAGCTGGGTTGGGAGGGAGGGAGAAGCTGCTGCCTCGCAGGAACCTTCCCAAGCGTTCTGGATTTGAACACGCTGTGGTAGCGCAGAACAAGCCAGCAGCATTCGGTTCCTGGAGGCAAATATCTGTTTGTTCCGTGGGTTTGCTTACGGATTTCATAAACAAGGATTCCTCTCCTTCCTGTTTTCCTCCCGTATTATTTTTTGGACACCGTGCTGGGCATAGGATTTTTAGGACTTTAAATGACACGGCATCATTTATAGAATGCAGTAGAAGCTCTCTTTGCAATCTCCAGACTATTCTTTAAGCAACGGCCCATGAACTGTATTTAACACTCAGGTGTTTTTGTTTGGCCTGTGCAGAGTTTTTGTTTCTTTTTTTTTTTTTTTTCGGCTGTATCTGATTCTGCATGCCTTTAGACTAAACACGGCCCCTCCGGGTCCCCATACTTCTGCTGCACACTGTCTCTGCTTCTCTGTCTTAAGTTTCCTGCCTGACCCCTCCGCACATTTGAATGTGCAGTGACCAGTCTGCACCAGCCCCTCTCTTTTCGGATGGACATTCCGAGGCCTATTCCAGGAAAGTGCAGGCCCCAGTTCTCAGAGCTTGGCTGAGCAGGAATTAAAGCCACTGTGTTCTGATTCACTGTATGGTGACCTTTCCTCCACCCTCGGGTCCCTGCCCAGGCAGAGGAGTTTCGTAGGCATGAGGGGGTGGAAAAACCTCCAAATAGAATGTGGGCACAGACTGGACTGGTGCGGCATTGTGGCCCCCAAACCCTCTTCCTGCGCTGTGGCACCTCCCAGGGCTGACATACCCGCTCCTCAGGGGCTGATTCTCCTTCCCGGCAGCCCTCTAAGCCCTTCTCCACTGGTCAGCTTGCGTGGGGCCGCTAGGCTGAGGTGGGAGGATCCAGCGTCCCGCCTTTGACGACAGAGCCCTTAGCAGGCTGGGGTTTTACCAGGCTGCCTTCTTCCAGATCAAGGAGGCCCTCAGGTTGGGTGCCAGGGAGAGCAAGCTGCTTCCAGCCACGTGAAATCACCTGGCTACATGCAACTAGGGGACAAAATCAGCAGCTGGTTTCAGGTAAGTGAGTCGTTCATTGCTCGGCTGACTTCAAGAGAGAAGCCTGGTTCTGTTGGGAGGTCTGAGACCTCAGCAGACCCTTTTATCTGGCGGGATTGGAAGGGTGAAAGGTTTGGCTACTAAGATGACTTTTACGCCCTCTACTCTTAGAGTGTTTACAGCAATGCATTGCTAATGATTTCTTGTCTCTTCTTCCAGAACACTGAGAGTATTTTAGAACTCAAGAGTTGGAGCCCACACTCAGGTTCATGTCCCTTAGTTCCCTCGGTGACAGTTGCTCCTCTGCTGTGTGCATCCCCTCCTCTGCACTCAGAGCTGACGCTTCCTGGGTAGCAGGAGAGACATGGATTAATCACCCTCATGACTAGATGACCTGAGTGTGTTCTGAAGGACAAGAGCTTGATGGTGTGAGAGGGGAGCTTAACCCAAAGCCAGGCTAGACTGGGGAGCTTTCCTGCGGACGGGGTGGCCCAGCTGAGACCTGAAGGAGGACTTCAGACCACCAGGCTTACTTGGCGGGGAGGGCAGTGATTGAGGGTTGGTAGTTATGGGAGAGTAGATGCAGAGTGTTCCAGAAAGAAGGAACAGCCTGTGCAGAGGCCTTCTGGTGGAGAAAGAGGCAGTCTGGATCACCAAAGGACTCCTGTGACGACACCTTAGGAAGGGGTTTGTGGAGAGTGGCAGTTGGAAGTTACAAAGGAAGAAGAGTTTGGCTGAAGTACAGAGCGGCAAAGCTGAGAATTAGCAAATGTAGGTCTCCAAACCCCATGTTTTATAGGGTTCATATTCTACTGGAATGACTATCATTAACGCTCAGTGGTGACCTTAAAGCCTTAGATTCACCCCCCGCCCCCCTGCACACCGACCTTCCCTCCGCTGTTGACTGCAGGTGTCCTTACTTAGAGCCCTTGCAGGCAGCGCTGATCCCCAGCCCTGGCTCTCCCATCTGTGGCCGAGGCCCCGCAGAGCCCCACGGGCTGCAGAGCCTAGTGCTGCCTGCTGTCAGGATTGCTCAGGCGTCCAGCACAGGAACTGCAGGGCAGTTCATCCCCAGCGTCTTCCCCTCCCACAGCCGTGCAGTGGAGACCACAGAGGCACCAGGGTGCTGGAGAACAAAGCAAGTATTGAAGCACCGGCTCCTTGCAGAACCAGGTGTGCTCTCATCTCCACCCAAGTTTAACATGTACAGTCAGTAATACCCCCCCATCTATGCAGAAATATTGCCTAGGACTTCGCTAACCCTCAGTCTTGCTCATAATTAAGTTCAAGAACAGAATGAGACGATAGTCAAACTACAAAGCAGGCAGCAATGGGTAGAGGGGTAGGAGCACAGACTCTGGAGTCAGACCTGGAATCGACACCATTCACTAGTCATGGGACTGTGGACAAGTTTTTGAACCACATTGAGGATCAGTTTCTTCTCCTGCAAGAAAGGGAATAATACCTACTTCACAAGACTGTTGTGAGAATTCAAGAGCACAACTTGGTGTTCAAATTTTATTTCCTTCTCTTCCCTAGAGCAACACATGGTGTTATTTCCAGGAGGCAATAAAAAATATAAGGGTTTATCTAGAGTCCTGAAGAATTGGTAGGGAACCTGAGAGATACAGATTCTTCTTTCTCTTGGTTATGGTATCAGAGGAAATACAGACATATTTTCTTAGCTTCAAACAACCAAAAAAGATGGTGCCATTAGGAGATGGGAAATCTAATTTGAACACCATTTGCAAACCTAATTTTCAGGCAGAATTTGAAAACAACACAAAACTCCATTCTTTTATTAGAGGATTATCTACTTAGTACAATTATAAGACACTGATCTTTTTGTGTCACAGTAGAGAATAAATAAGATTGGCAATTAACGGGGTCATATTTGAATGTCCTGACCACTCACCTATGGCTGGGAAGGAGGAGCCCATGATCTTCCTGACTAGGGTACATGGAAGAGTTGCCCTGGCTCAGGTGAAACCCACCTTTGTGTAGTGGCTAGAGCCTCACAGGCAGAAAGGGTGCTTGTTTCCTGATGACGTGAGATAATATCGGAAAATGCTTTGCATACTGTGAAATAGTTTACAAAGCAGGGCAATACTAATGTAAATGTTAACCCAGTTTAGTAACAGCTTTGGCTATTTTATTTTGTCATATATATAATAATAGGTAGGGACTGGTTATGGAATTAAATAACCTAGAAATCATGAGTTGTGAATTGCGATTGTCTATGTAATTTATCAACTTTGACTTTCATGTTCTTTGAGCATCACTTTGTAACTCTTCTCTGTGCCTTTCTAATGGATCCATATATTATGTCCTGTCACAAGTGGAACTGCAAGAAGACACCTCTGCTCGGGGCAGAGGCTGGGTCTTCCGATCGCATCTCCCTTCTTTCTTCAGTGAGATCCTCTTCTTCTGGAAGCTGGTTTCACATGGTGGCTTAGATTTTTCCATCTTTGTATCTAGCACCATTTGAAATCAGTGTTTTAGGAGTAAGAATTGCAGCACAGCAAAAGGCCAACCGCAGAGGAGCTGCTGTTGGTGGGATCAGCTCCCCTCCTCCTGCCACCTGAGCCAGTTCAAGAAAGGAAGAACTTGAGAAGCAAAGTACACTCTTGAGTGTGTTGGGCTGCGGAGGGGGACAGGGCAGGGATGAGGTTGTGTTCAGTAGAAACTCAGAGGCTTGAGCAGAGCCAGAGGTTGTGATAGTCTTTCTGTTGACAGGGAGCGGCAGCCACCAGCAGTAGCCTGTTGGTAGGGCCTTTGAGCACATGCTTGGGCAATGCTGGGTTGGGTACTTGATTGCAATAGGCAAGGGGAGGGCTGTGTCCCAGGAGGACTATCTCATCACTTCAGCACTGTTCACCTGCTCCTAGATGCCATGGAGCATTCAGCAACAGTTGCCGAGCAGCTGAAATCAAACTTGCCACCTGCACTGTCAAGGTGCCGGACCCCACCCAGCACCACTGGACCCATCTCTTACACAGGCTGACCGATTTCTCCTGGTGTTCAGAGTCTGTTTTTGTCTAGCACCATTTGAAATCGGTTATGATGTAGGGGGAAAAGCAGCAGCCTCGAGGCCTCATGCCAAGTCTGGTCAGCAACAGCCTGTGGCTTCCTGGAAGATGGATGGGCAGAGAGAGGGGGAGGAAGGTTATGCTTTTTCCTACTAGCTTCTTTAACTATATCTACAATACTTTATGCACGGATAATAGATCAGTTAATGGATTTTTAAAAACAAATCACTATAATTTACCTAATGTCCTCCATTTGCTGAAATGTGGTAGTGATGTAAACTATAAATTGGTTGCTGTTAAATTATCTTTCTGTCATGCATCCTGACCTTAATAAATGCTTTACTGTATACAATTTATCATGTCTTCGTTTTTCATAGATTATTTTCCATTCATAATTGTATGATGATGATAAGTGGGGTCCTGAAAAGTTAATTTGCTGTGCAGATCTTACCTATTTCGTAAAGAATTTGAAGTCGGTTACAGCAAACATATTAAAAATGTAGCCTATGAAGACAGGAATGAAATTCTATGAGCCAAGAAATAAAATGAGAAAAAAGGATTACAGAAGAGAGACATGTTGCAGACCTGGGCTGAAGGATGCTGCTTATTGAACGGGAAACTGACCTCGGTTCCCAGTGGGCTGCAGCCCTGGAGCCTCTGCAGTCAGTGTTCCCTCAGAAATATTGGCATAACTGAGCCTGTACTCACATGGCCCTTGGAGGAGCACTGATGAATTCAGCTGCGTTAAAAGAGATTCAGGAGTGTTGTTACTTTTGGTTCTTAGTTTCTATCAATCAACTCTTGAAGACAGAGTGAACCAGTTCTGTAAAGGTATTCAGGGATGAGCCAGGCTTGATTTCACAGGGGATTAAACTTGGGGATTCTTCAGGTAGGAGGGCTGTGTCCCCTTGATTGACCATTTTGCACAGGAGATGCAAGGCCAGACCTGACCTACCTGCAGGACTTTTGTTTCACGCCAGTGGTTCTCCATAAGTGGTGGCATCTCAACCACCTGGGAAGCCTTTCTAAGTCCACCTCCTGCCCGTCCTCCCCCAGCTGGCTGCCCTGCCCAATCGGGTGGAGGTGGGACAGGTGAAGCATCTGTTGGGAAAACTTCCCCGTGAATGGAATGCACCCTTTCACTGCAGCTGCAGTGATGTTTCAGGCTGTTGACTGGAGAATTCATGTTCTAATCCCCAGGATGTGGTGGTGGGAACAGTTAAGACCCTGAATTGTTTTATTCACTTCTTTGCTGAGGTAGCTACAATAGACCTATGGGCATAACAGCTTTGGGTCAGTTGTAACAAACTGAACAACTTTTGATTCACCTACTGTGTCCCTAGCTCCAGCCTATGTGTTCCAAATAAAACAAGTAACTCATGGATTCTGCCAGCAGGTTGCTGTGATTCCAGTCCCCAAATAAGAAAGTGCCAAAAGATGGAGTTTAGCATCAAAGCACAAAAACAATGACTTGAGACATCTTTTACATAAAAGTACTTTCTGGTGCTCCCATGAATACTTAAATAGTGCTTATGGCTGGGTTATGAGATGCACAATGCACACCCCAAGTAATTAACATGCCCCTCATTTAGGATTATTTTGCTTTATTCTTCTGGAGGCTGACAGGTCTTTACCTAAAGTTGGCATTCCAGGGTGGTCTTTCTTTATAAATTGCTAAGCAGAATGTTTCTTTTGGAGACATCTTGAGTCTGGTTTTTGAGGCCATGCTTTCCACCCAGATATAGAAAATGCTTTGTCAGGCATGGAGCTCGCTTCCCTGAGTTTTGCCACCCATTTACTGTAAGCGTGTCAGTGGAGAGCGAGTTGGACTGAAGGCACCTCCAGCCTCATGCAAGTTGTACTGGCAAAGAATTCCCACCTGTGGAACTAAGTGCTGGTGAATCTTAATAACTATGAGACAAGTCAAGTCTTTTACCAGCTTAGGGTGAACAACGTGTTAAATCTCCAACCTGGTAAGTCTTCATGTAAGATGTTGGCACAGCCCTGCGCTTTGAGAAGCTGGTGTATAGTTTCATGGAATTGCCTAGCAGACTGGTGTGTCTACATTTTAGGGCAGTTTAAGAGTTTTCCTTGAACACAAGGAAAGCGATGTTTTGTGTTTATTCTAATGTGATACAGCTCCACCCACCTTCTGATTACATTCACCCAAGGAGCCATTAGAATAGTGATTTTCAGATCCCATCCCTACAGGTTCTGGTTATACTGCTGTAGAAATGGGGTCTGGACATGTGTTTTTTGAAAGTTTCCCAGGGGATTCTACTGCGCAGTCAGGGTTGAGAGCTCCCCCTCTGGGTCTTGCTTCTACACAAAATGTGACCTGAGGACTCGTGGCGTCGGTGTATTAGTTTCCTGTGGCCACTTTCACAAGTTACAACAAACTTGGTGTCTTAGTCTCTTCGGGCTGCTATAACAAAACACTACAGACAAGGCAGCTTATAAACAACAGATTTACTTCTCATGGTTTGGAGGCTGGGAAGGCCAAGATCAAGGTGCTGGCAGATTCAGTGCCTGGTGAGAGCCAGCTTTCTGGTTTGTAGACAGTGCCATGTAACTTCCTGGGGCAGGGGGGTGAAGGGATTTGGGGTCTCTTTTTATCAGGACACTAATCCCATTCATGAAGTCTCCACCTTCATGACCTAATCACTTCGCAGTGGCCCCACCTCCTAATACGGTCACCTTCGGGTTAGGATTTTAAGGTAGGACTTTTTGGTGGGACACAAACATTTACACCATAACTTGTCTAAAACAACACACCTGTATTCTTTTAGTTCTGGAGGTCAGAATCTGAAATCAAGTTATAGGCAGGGCCATGCTCCCTCCAGATGTACTGTCTGAGAATCAGTTTCCTTGCCTTTTCCAGCTTCCATAGCTGCATTCTTTGGCTTGTGGCCCCTTCTTCCACCCTCAAAGTCAACACCATAGCATGCTGCATCAGTGGTCACATTGCCTTCTGCTGTAGTCAAGGCTTCCTGTGCCTTCTTCTCCTGAGGATTAAATATGATTACACTCAGGGCCCCACCTGGGGGGGATAATCTCCCCGCCCAAAATCTCATCTGCAAAGAAAGACCCTTTGCATACAAGGCCACATTCACAGGTTCCAGGTACTGCTTTCCCCTGGTATCTGAAAGTAGAGTGTTCCTATGCAAGCTTTCATAAGCAGATTTGGCATAAAGCATTGAAGCAAATGCCTAAGGGCATACCTCGCAAAAGGATGCACAAAATAAATGGAGATAAAGCACAGATACTTTTAGACCTATGGCAACTTGATGCTGAGATGCTGAGTCTAGTTCCCAGGAAGGAGCTTGGGGGTGCCACTCTCATCTCCTGTGTGGGCTGCCTGTATAACACAGCTCGCTGCAAAATAAATGCTGAACGATATTTTCGCTTTTCACTTTTTTTTTTTTTTTAATTATTATTTATTTATTTATTTTGGCTGTGTTGGGTCTTCGCTTCTGTGCGAGGGCTTCCTTCACTTTTTTTTTCATAAAAGCAAAAATCCTCTTCGGATTTCTTTTGATTAATGGAAGCAGGTACCAATGCAGGTCTTTTGTAAAAGCACTAAGTGGCATAAAGTGGATTTTAAAAAGTAGGGTGATACTTGTATTATGACTCCAGTATCTCTGGAGGCCATTATACAGCCTCCACAAACAGCAGTATGTGGAACACATACAAATGCAGAACCTCGGGCCCCACGCGAGGCCTACTGCTTCAAGAATCTGCATTTTAGCAAGATCATCGTGTGATTCACCTGCACACAAAAATTTGAGAAGCGTGGTTGTATGGGATCCTACCCTAGGATTCTCCAATAATTGAGTCCACGTCAAAGACAGATTGAAAGGAATATTTTGCCTTGGATCCTTTTCAGGTGGCAGTGGGTGATCAGAAGACCAGTCATCTTCCTGAACACCATGAATAGTGCTCATATAAATGATAGTAGTCTCCAGAATTCTCAACGATGCCACAAACCCTAAGCACCAGGATGCCAGGTGCCCTGATTCTTTCTGCTAGTTTTGCACAAGGCCTGCCATTGTGTCATACGTACGTACCATAGTTGCTTCTAAAAGCTACGTAAAGGTGGTGAACGATAGAAACTTAAGTGACTGCCTGGCAAATATGAGTTTTACTATCCCAAACAAGTTTTCTTGGGCTGATAAGTCAGGAATCAGGGTGGGTAGCTTTCTCAATGTGATGCATCCTTAAGGCAATTTTGGTCACTTTCTGCTGGTATTTAAGCCGGAGGGAAGGAAAAATAGTTACTGACCGCAGACCCCAATATTATGCTCCTCCATATGTATGCCATAAGGGACAGAGGTTAGCGCTTTTTCAAAAGTTAATTTCCTAGAAGGCAAGCAGAAAAGAGCTAGTTAATTAAAATGAAATTAAAAACGGTTTCTGGGACTCAGCAATGACTAAAATCTCTGAATAATGACAAAGTTTGAAAAACTAAGAAAGGCATGGTCAAATGCCCTAACAGGCCACAGGAGGGCAGCAGTGCTAATACTATAAAGGTGGACCACTTCATTCTAGGGTAACCTTTTCTGGATGGATGAGCCTGGAAATGACGAAAGCAATGCAGCTTAGAAGACAAAAAAAATATGTGTACGCTCTCTCTATTTTGCATTGTTTCTGAAAGTCAATAGACTATGTTAAATCCTACTCTTGAGTACAAATATATAAAATGTTTAATATGCAAAAATATTCATTCTTGGTTACAATATCGTCAGCAATTACTAAGTTTTAGAATACCAGAGTTGCCTATTTTCCTTAAACCTAGAACATTCTTGAACAATTTAAACTCCTGCCTACCTCAGCTGTCTTCAGAATTCTTGTAGAGGACTTTTATTGTTAGTCACCTTAAAAGCTCTCCCTGTTTATTTTATGCCAATTTAAAAAATATACTATAGTCTCAAGTTAGAAGACAAAATTTGATAAAATGCATTCTTTAGTTATAGTCAAACTAATTTTCATCCAGTGTTGATATTAGAAAGATTGCTTTTTGTTTGTTTTTGTTTTGTTTTTAAACCACAGATAGCCTCTTTTGGTGAGGCAGGCAATAAGACCTTAACTCAAGTTTTAGATATTTTCTGATTTCTTTATAGGCTGAATTACAAAACCATGATTTTATTCTGTAAGTGTAAGCATTCACCTTATGTCTTTATAAGTTCATGTGTAGAAGTGGACTCTGAGACTGGAGGACCACTAATGCAGAGGTTCTCACACTTAGCTGCATATTAGAATTACTTGCCCAGGCCACACCCCAGGTCAATGACATGACAAATTTTGGGGGCGTGGGACCCAGGCATCAGTAAAAGTCTCCAGGGGATTCCAGTGTGCAGCCATGGTTCAGAAACATGTTATGCTTTCATGGTTGGGACTTGGGTTTTTCATTAGCCACACCCACGCATTAAAGTGATGTGGAAGATATGTCTTCTCCCACACACATGGATACAGATACTTGAATGTGGTGAACTCAAGGCCAGGAAATAATGAAGGCTGAGAGCTGGGCAGAAATCAGGAAGTTCTGCACAGAATGGGCTCTGTGAGCTGGGCCCTGGAAGATGCCCAGGATCAGACAAGACCAGAGGCGCTTCAGCCAATAGTGAACCAGGAATACAGCAGAGAGCACAGGACAGATTGTCTGGCTTGACTGAGAGCAGGTTATCTGAAGTGTTGCAGAAAGAGAAGGCTTGGGAAGAAAAGTTGGGAATTAACTGTAGAAAGCTTTCAAGTATCTATCATGAAATGGACTTTATGCTGTGGGTAACAGAGGTAGGACTGAGCACCTTTGAGCAGGGGAGGCACGTGACCGCTGCGGAGGGGAGAAGCCTGGGCATGTTTAAGTTAAGGCTCTGAGATGGGAGGGGCAGGAGTGGTGATTGTTGGAGGGGAATGCTTACAGAAGGTGGGCCCCGATTAGAAGCGTACTCCGATTTGAGATAAAACACACTGGAAATAAATGCATTATCACAAATGAAACTTCTCCATAATGACATTTTATTTTTTTAATAGATCTGAAGGTCCAATTCTCAAAATGCAGTTTTAAGAAACCTTTAAATTCAAATACACTTTTCCCTCTCTCATTTAGGTAAACATTTCTAGAGAAAAATGGTATCCCCATATATTTAATTGACAAATTATTTGACAAACAGAACATAATTTATATGTACACACATATTTCAATCTTACATATAAATATATTAAATTAGAAAAACTAATTTTGAAGTGGAAACTATACTATGAAAGTCAATTTATTTTGGTAAGCATAATAATCTTTGGTTGAAAACACTTCTTTGAGGGTTTTAAAAATATGTACTAGAGCCACCCCCTTGCTTCTAAGCAAGTGCTAGATTCTCGAAAATTATGTGGAAAAGGGTACAGCAAAACTTCAACTCTATATTTATCTCAGAATTCCTGAATTTATTCTCCTCAAATTTATCTTCCTAAAGTGCCTCATCAGAGACTACAAAGGGAAGGACCACTTACATGGCCTTACAAATATGTCCTTAGGGAGTAAAACAATATTTACTCTGGTTCACTCTTGATTCTTTATTCATATATTTCTAAGGCAACGTTTCTTTGGCCCAATTTGTGCTACTAACTATAAAAGTGTGAAACAAAACATGTAAAAATGTAATTGGAGTTAGAGAGACAGTCCCTCCTCTTTGGCCGCTGGCTCATTTGAAGGAGGCGCTGCCTGGTGTGAGGACAGAGAAGAGGGCTGGGATCTGTCCCACCTGAGCGTCAACAGCTACCTTTGCTGTTTCCTCTTCCTGTCCCTTTGCATGACCTACAGCAAATCCACAGAGTTAAGTTTGCTTTTCTGAAATATGGGGCTTCATTTTTACTCTGCCCTTTGCAGATGAGGTGAGACTCAGATTCTGATGCAACTTGAGGTTATCTGATGAATTTATTCCCTACAAAACTGCCTACATTCAGATGACATGTTTAAAGTAAGACAGCTCTTTATTCAGGTGGGGAGAGAAAAACAGAATTTAGAGTGGATTCTAATTCTCTTAAAGAGTGGAATTCTTTTTAAGAAAACTACAAGCCCACAGTGTTCACTTTGTCCTGAGCTGGCATTCCTGCTATGGGTGTTAGAGCCCTCTAACTTTGTACAGAAGCATGCAACTGATGCTGAATTCTTCTGGATTTCTTAGACTGGTTTATTGTTATTAAAAGGGGCGAAGAACAAATGCCAGAAATAAACTTTATAGCGTCTCTAAATCACCAAGAGGTTACAAATTTTTAAAAATAGTATTTTAACCTATTAACTGTAAGAGTATTTTCCGGTAATATTCTTAGTTAAGGAAATCAAACTTTTATAATAAACAATATATAATGCATATTTTGGGACTGTTGAAGAATGAATCTTAAGAGTTGGCAATCATCTTTGAACAGAAAAGATTTCAAAATCACTTTCTTTACAAATGAAATGTAATGTCATTTTGAATTATATTTCTCTGAGTTTGGAGATTTTATAGAAAAACTATTTCCCCACCTTAACACTAGTGGGGATACTGTGTTGACTTGCCCTATAAATACAAGTGTTATTTAAGGAAAAACAAGCAAGATATTCAAACACAAATTCATACACATTTCAAAGAAGCATTAAAGGATGGTGACTATACTTAAGCCACATTAAAATGTTAGCACTATGGCTTAACAGTTCCATTCCTGACAATGTAAGAAACTAGCAAATAATTTTTATAGATTTTTTTTCTTTCAGTATTGAGATATAACTGACATATAACACTGCATAAGTTTAAGGTGTACAGCATGATTTGATCATGTATATATCGCAAAATGATTACACGGTAAATTTAGTTAACATCCATCACTTCACGAACCTACAAAAAATTTTTTTTCTTCCGTGTGATTAGAAGTTTTAAGATCCACTTTCTTAGCAACTTGCCAATATACAATACAGTGTTACTAACTGTAGTCGCTACGCTGTACATTACATCCCAGTACCTTTTTATCTTATAATTGGAAGTTTATATTTTCTGACCACCTTTACTCAACCACCACCCCCAGCCCACCACCTCTGATGAAGGCAAATCTGATTTCTTTTTCTATAAGCTTGGTTATTTGGATTACACATATAAGTGAGATCATACAGTACTTGTCTTTCTTTATATGACTTATTCACCCAGCATAATGCCCTCAAGGTCCATCTGTATTGTCTCAAATGGCAGGATTTCCTTCATTTTCATGGCTGAATGATACATGGGTTTGTGGAAACCATTTAGTTCATCTACTCTGCTGGAGTGGTTGCCTTATCCTGGTAAGCACTGTATGTAGCAATACCTTCTTTCCTACGAAGCAAGGTAAGAAAATAGGGTCAGAGGTGAACATAATTAAGTACATAAATTAAATTCCAGAAGCCCATTTAGAACATGGACAAATAAAAAAAAAAACTATATACTAGTAAGAGTCACTGAACTAGGAATTAAATGATTCTTTTAAAATAATTCCAATGTTCAGCCAGTCTCACTCTAGAAACCCTTCTTCTATTGCTGTATTATAGTTTTGATTCCCTCCAAGACAAGAAATAGAGCAGTTGCATATATTTAGTAAATATTCCCTTATCTTAATTTAGGGCTAATGGGGAAGACTACAGAGAAACACACATTTTCCTAATATTGCAATTTAAAATCTAACTCTGAGATGAAACCTTTAAACAGCTAATGATTCCAGCAGCGTTCAAGATCAGTGAGTAATGCCTCATTTACCCCTCACAGTCAAGGAAAATCATGTGTTCTGGTTGGAGAGTCTCCTAAGTAACTAAAACTCACATAACACTTTTTTTTTTTTGGTAACAACAGACATCTTTCTAAACTCTGCTATTCAAGTCCAGTGTTTTCCAAAGAAACATAATGCGAGTCACACAGGTAATTTTGAATTTTCTAGAAGCCACATCAAAAAAAGGATAAGCAGGAAACTTAGTTTTAACATATTTTACTTAACCTGATATCCACGGATTGTACATTTCTTTGCACTAAGTCTTTGAATCTGGTGTGTAGTGTGCACTGAAGCTCACCTTAAGTAGGATGAGCCACTTTTGACGTCCTCGGCAGCCACTCAGGGCTACTGACTCTGGAGCTGGAAAACGCAGTTCCAGTCCCTGCTTAGGAAACTGACTACAGTAGACAGACTACAACCAAATGGGGACCAGTCGGTTGTTTACAGTATGCCTGCCCCATGAAAGAGCTAACCGTGTTAATTCTGGAGACTTTCATATTTCTCTTGGTGGGGGAGGCTTCACGATGAACCAGCACTGTCACAGCACAATACTTGTTATATAGCAGTTTCCTCAGGACTATTCTGGAGAGTGATTCAATACTTAGGCCTATCCTGAATCCTCTAAGACCACTATATTTTACTAGTTTTTGAGGTCAGTACTTTTTTTTTTTTTTTCTGTAGTAGTGAAATGTTTTTCTTTAAGTAGAATTTTAAATAGAAATCCAATATATGAGAAGGATAAATAAGCATTAATATAAAATTTTTCTTTTTTTTTTTCAGCAACACCCCTCAGGTTTCGGGACCTTGGTTACCCGACGAGGGACTGAACCCATGCCCCCTGCAATGGAAGTGCGGAGTCCTAACTACTGGACCACCAGGGAAGTCCCTGCATTAATGTAAACTTAAAGAAACATTAATTTGATATAACAACAAAGCTATTTGAAGATGATTAAAATGTGAAAGTGAATTATTGTACTAATTACAGTTATGTCATACTACCTTCAGCATTCATTAAGTTAACTTCAAGCGTTTACAGACAACTTGAAGCTCACGGCCCATCTGAAAACTACTTTCCTGGTTGGCTTTAGCCTCAAAGGAATCCTAAGAGAACCAAGCAGATACATAGGGCTGGGTAGGCCCACAGTGCCATTCTAGTTGGTATGTTTTGTCTTCCCCTTTGCCCCTGTGATCAAAGTCACCACTTTGCTTTAACTAAGAAATTGCCCTTCTTATTGGCCATTGTAGAATCTGCTCCCAAACTCATGACTGTAACCTAGGGTAGCGCCTCACATTATAAGTGGTGGGAAACATAACTCCTCTTTTCCTGGCCATGCAGACACACATTCTGGCACAAAAGGAGGAACTTCCAATTCATTTCATTCAGAGACAGAAGGTAGAGGGGGTTAAATGACTTAAGGCAATGCATTTCATAATTTTCCAAAATCTGAGGATTTTTTGTTGTTGGTGGTTTCTCTTTTATATGTTAAAAATATCCTGGCCAAGGGAAACAGATAAATGCCTTTAAAGAATTAATATTTACAAGTGGAAATTGAATTTCTTTACAAAATTAAGTGAAATGTATTTTGGTTTCTGTCGAAAAACCAAAATGAACTTAAAATGAACACATTCTGTGATTATTTCCCATTGGGCTAAAAAATTGCCCCAGCTTTGGATTCATAGCTGCTAGAAGGTAGAGCAGCTAGACAGTCTGATGAAAGGACAAGAGGGACGTTACTCTGTTGGCGCCTATATCAAAGCAAGAGCCTGTCAATGCACGTTCTTTTACATTAAAACAGGGAAGGTAGGAGAAAACATCAATAATCTAGCAAAGGGAACAGGAATTCAAATGTTCTTTTGGATGTCTACTGCCCACTTATCTTAGTTCAGTTTATCAATATCTAAATATTCATTGAATATTTTTCAGAAGAAAGGACATCTCTAAAAAGAAATGCAACAGAAAGCAGATACGTTTTAATGATAAAAGCAAACCTTTCTCTCATCTTTTCTCAGAGAGAAATAAAATTTACTTGTCTGTGGCTCTCACCAGTTAGGGTGTGCTGAACAAAGGAAGGGAACAGGGATGAATAAAATAGTGACGTCAAACCAAAAGGAAGCAAGAGTGGCATAAAAATGGGATAAAATCAATGATAGAGGAGAAGGGAAGTAAAGCTGACAATTAGGTTCATAAATTATGGCTCTCCTGATTCTCATTAGGAACTTGAAACGGGAATTTGGTGCAAGAAGCTACTTTACCTTTGAAGTCTTACAGATCATGCAGCAGATAAACAGATTCTAAATTTGTGTGCAATCTGTTTACCTCTGAAACCTCTTCGCCTGAAGTGAATAATGTAAACTCTCTTTCACAGAATAAGATTATATGAGGAGAAATGGTCCTGGTCTCTAGCACCTTAGATTTTGAGGCAATACACAGAGCATGTATTAATTCCATGTAATACTGTCTCAGAAATCGATTTTATGACATCATACATTTTCAGATGGATCTTTTGCATCGAGGACAGTTTCTTCCTGTGGCACAATTGTTTTCACCTGAGGGAAGATCTCTGTAAAACTTATTACATGACTTCCCATTTTTCTAGGATGGCTCTAAATTTTTTAAATATGCTCTCTCAACTGTTACAACATCTTTGTTATTTACTAGTTTTTGTTTAAAATTTTTTAAAGCCTTTGTTCAATGCTCAAGAATTTGAGAACCAGGTAGAAAAATGTTCAAGTTAATTTGACCATTCAAGTTTTTACCCATGTCATTGTACTCCCCACCACCTGAACTGGATTCACCATTTATATTATATCCAAAAAAGCTTCAGTAATATTAACTTAAGCAGACAGCTTAAAAATTACAGTTACTGGATCAGTCATTATTAATATAACATGAAAATATTTTAAAATTACAACAAATAATAAATATCCTTAATGGAAAAAAAGAAAAAGTATTCAGTCACTGTTACTAAAATACATAAATTATTGCAATAATTCTAATGAACTTAAAAAACTCTCACTTATCCAGTGATGATTTAACCCGAGTAGAGAAAATCATGCATTTATGAAAAAAATATTCACAACAAATAATTGAAAACATTAATGTAAACAAAAGGTATCTGTTTTTTGGAACCACACAGTCAGGACATGCAAGACAGGACTCAAGCAATAACAAAGGAGAGGCAAGGGCTATGGATTCCAAGGCTGGAAAGTTTGGCTGAAGAGTTAGTTAAGAAAGGAGACTGCAAGGGAAAAGGAAGGAGGGTGTAGATGGAGCCCATCAGACCAACTGGGATCCTATTCTATTCTTAGTTGAGAGCTAAGAAACAGGAATCTATAACAGAGTACTTTAACCCTGTGGCCATATTTCATCATAATTTAATGGTCTTAAAAATGACTACTTATACTATTTTCATGCTTTGGTATAAATATTGTAGCAGGGTAATTGTGTTCCCAAATTATCATAAATACAAGTTTATATCAAATCCATTTTGTATCAAGTTTTAACAGCAAATGTGTGTTTTTTTATTTTAGTTTTGGCCACGCCACGAGGCTTGCAGGTTCTTAGTTCCCCAACCAGGGATTGAACTCCAGCCCACAGCAGTGAAAGTGCTGAGTCCTATCCACTGGACCACCAGGGAACTCCCATTAACAGCAATTCTGGATTATTGTGCCTGGTATCCTGCTTCCAGAGTTATCCCTAGGAATAGAGAAGCAACTGCATATATTTTACAGTCTTGTAAAGGAGTTTCGAAAGCAACAAAAGCAATTTGGGGGGGAAAATATGGACATTAAACAATGCAAAGAATATAATAAAAATATTTACCTTTTTAAAAGAAAGGCAAACTAAAGCTAGGTATTACTTCACATTCTTTTAAAGAAGCATACACATAAATGAGGAGTCTTTAAAAAATCCAATAATCTTAAACAGGTAAAACACTTCCCAATAAGCTTGATGGTGTTTCTTCAAGTTAAAGAGCACGGGCACATCAGGAATGGTCTACACCCTGGTTTCTCAAAGTGTAGTCCAGGCCCAGCAGCATCATCACTTGGGAACGCATTAGAAATGGGATCTCAGATCTCTAACGCTACTGAAACTTTAAGCTGGGGGATACGATGCTCAGATAATTGTTTGGCTTTAAAAGACTCATTAACTGGTAGCTAGAGAGAGTTTTTGGTTAATACTTGTTAGGGAACCTTATTTTGGTGTAGTGATGTTTTAAACAAAGAAGGAGAGTGAGGAGCAGAAAGCTATTTTGTTTTGCTTTCTTTAGAGGTTATTTCTAGATAAACCTTTTAGACTTGTCAAATATTTCACTGATAGTACTTCCTTCTCAGATTGCTGTATACATGTAATTTAAAAAATATACTGCTGATAGAGAAATCAAATATGCATACTATGTGTTCTACAAATATAAGATTTAAGATTCAAATGAAGGCACTGTGGATATTTTTAAAAGATAACCAAGAAATATAAAAAAAGTTTTAGCTCTTTATGAGTGACGAATGTACTTTTATTATGTAGTCCAAACCCAGTGATTAATATAAAAGGAATATATATCATAAAGCCATGAATACCAATTGTTTTTAATTATTAGTTTGATTTCAAAGCTATTTCCAAAGTAATAGGGGGAAAAAAATCACTAAAAGTCAGAAATATCAAAGCACCTAATCTTGCTCTATGCTCCAGTTTTATTCTAAGTCTTTCATTAGATTTTAAATTATTTCATTAAAATTTAAGATGATGTTTAAAAACTCTATTCTCCTTAGAAGATATGTATTTGTACCTTTTTTTTCAATTTTAAGTCCCCCCCTTATTTCATTTTTATAGATAAAAAGACAGAGTTCATAAAGTGCCTTATAAATCTTACCCTCTCAGCAACTTTTAGTTTAACCCAATCAGTTTTACCGCGACCTAGTAAATTAAGAGAACATAAGAGGGAAATCAAATAGTGTTGCTTAAAATTCCCCAGTTTAACTTGTATAAATAACAAATCTAAAAGAAAGCAAACTGGGTATCTGAATGAGCCATCTATGTAGCTTCTTACTACTACCTAAGTTATACAGACAACTGAAAACTTTCACCATAAAAATTACAGTGGCTACAGCTGTCAAAGTCTCCACAGTGAACCATTTTATAATATTTAATCTTGGCCATTAGTCCAATCTAGGAAGTTGGGTACACCTAGGATAGAGAAAGCCCCAAAACAGTCCATGATTTACTACAGCACTTAAACCTCAAATCCCACAGAAATTTTTCTTACATCATAATTAGCTGAAGCAACCTGCACAGATTACTCTTGTTGCAATGATATTGAAAGCAGCTGAAAACATTTTTAGTAAAGAAATGTAATTCAGACAACACACTCATGCAGGTGCATTTTTTGAAAAAACAACATGCAATACAGACTACAAACAAAAACTGCACAAAACTATGTCAACTGTGAGAAGGACCAATAAATTAAAAAACATGGTTTAATTTACCCTTTCTTCTTTTTGCAAAAACAGAAGCAGATGCCGCAGACAACTACTCCAACGCCAAAAACTACAAGAAATCAGGAAACAAATGATATGTAACTGTGAAAAATCATTGCCAAGATTCAAAATCTAGCAGAAGAAATAAATGATGGTCAGATTTCCATGGCTAGAAAATGTTATCTTATTTAAGCACATATACATTTACATTCCCTCTGGACTCTTCAGTATCAATCCAGTTCTTCGCATTAAACAGTACAGAGTAAGTCAGAGAAGAGTCCTTGATTAATTGAGAAAATTACCCAAAGCATATTTGGGATGCAAACTCATATGAGCAATGATCTTGAAACAACTTGTATTATTTAAGGTTTGTTAGTAACTGGACATGTAGAATACAAAGGAATAGACAAACACTAATACAAGGTAGTGTATTATCTAAAAGGTCAGGTTTTTCCTGTTTTACTTAATTTCAAGGTATAAAGCCACAGAAATTGAAAAATCTTTTAAAAAATGATTGCACTTCTTCAGAGTAATGTCTTGATTTAATTGGTATCAAAGTTTGGGATACGTACGTGCACCAATGACAATTGCAACAATGATTCCTGCACCTGAGAAAAAATGAAAACAGTTTGGGAGATAAGTACCTAGGGGTCTCCAGGTAGCAGCTGCATTTTAATTTGATCAGATCATCTATAACTACAAAGAAAAAATTATCAATCTAGTTTTAGCATGACTGCTAGTGCTTCCAGGTTATTTTCATCACAGAACCCTTCTAATCACATTCCAGGGTTAGGACACACCTTGTGAAACTCCTAACAGGAACTTCACTTTTCATTGTTGTATGCTGTAGCTATACCACACCAGGTTATTTAGTAAAGGTAACTAAGACAATTAGAATTTACTAGTTTAGAGGAAAATCACTTTAGAAATGTAGTAGCCCACTATAGTTCGTTTAGTTCAACATTCAGTCTTTTATTACTTATGATTTTGTTAGAAATTTAACATATATATTTTTTCCCTAAGTGGGTCTGTAGAATAAGTCATAGAGTGCTATTAATCTATCATATAGACGTTATTTGCAGAGTCTTCACAAACAATACATCATTGTATCATCACAGCTCCTATTCCCCTTTCCCCCCAGATTAAGACTACAAGGAGATTTGCTCTAAGAATGTAAAGGGAACACCAGGGCACATGGATAAAACCTATGCACAGAAACGTAAACATGCATTTTTGACTATCCAGAGAGCAATAAATAATACTACCAAATCTTAATTCTTAGAAATGTTTGTCAGTAGTACCTCTGCTTCTAAACTGCCATTACTTTTATTATCTATAACTCATAGCATAAAATGTCATGTTCAGCTCTGTTCTTTTTATTTCATAAATATTATCAAGTGTAAGCATCTTGAGATGGTACTGGATTCACTTGACACAGTGGCAATTTGACCAGTTTTCAGAGGGAAAACATAACAAGCCTAAAGTACATTTTATAAAAAGATTAACCTTACTAGTCTAAAGTAAAGTAATAGCTATTTTTCTTCATTTCCTTATCAGTAAATCTTTATATTTCATTTAACTGTCACAACTATACTTCATCAAGTTCTTTAACACATATGTGTGAACTATGTGAGCCAACATTAAGTGTGCTACCCCAGCTTGATATAGAAAAACTAACCCAACTAGTAGTACTTTAAGGCTTGTACATACAAGGTACCAGTAGAAGGAAAATTTATCTAAAAATTGCCATTACATAGTAACACTATCACATGGAAAACAAGCTATGTTTTATATATATTAAACTACATATAACTGTATTATTTAAGAAAGTAAACTTATCATGCTAGGAAGCCTAAATTGGGGAACCTCTTAAAAACTGTATTACCCACATGTACCTATACATAGTACCTTATATTTGTCATGGTATCTTCACCTTTAAAATTACTTAAAATGTACAATTTTACAATTACACATTGAACAATTATCACCAATTTGTGACATGTTATCTCTTTTCTAACTACAGATAACGGTAATATTTCCATGTTGAAAACTAGGGCCTCATGATGCAGGGTTATTAACAACCAAAATAATACCTAAACTCTCAGCATCTTTAGGTGGTGTTTCATCACTGGGACTGGGATATCCTAGAAAAAAAGAAAAAAATGGAAGTAAAAAAAAGAAGGAGAAAAAACAATAAAGCTTAAAGTCCTCTAAATTCATAGGTTTTGATTTTTTTTGACTTTGTACAAAAACCCTTATAATTTCATTTTCCTTATGTAAACTATATTAACGTTTCTCATTAAAAGTAGTATCAAAATATTATAAATTTATATTCAGTATCAAAGCATTCTTCTTCCTGTCCAGTAACATTTCCTGGGACAATATTCTGTGGTACAGCAAACAAATTAATCATTAGTGCGTTGTCAGAATTATCCTATGGATTCAATGTGATTATACTTAAAACTAAAATTAAGAAAACAATCCCTGGGCTTCCCTGGTGGCGCAGTGGTTGAGAATCTGCCTGCTAATGCAGGGGACACGGGTTTGAGCCCTGGTCTGGGAAGATCCCACATGCCGCGGAGCAACTAGGCCCGTGAGCCACAACTACTGAGCCTGCACGTCTGGAGCCTGTGCTCCACAACAAGAGAGGCCACGATAGTGAGAGGCCCGTGCACCGCGATGAAGAGTAGCCCCCACTTGCCGCAACTAGAGAAAGCCCTCGCACAGAAACGAAGACCCAACACAGCCAAAAATAAATAAATAAATAAACCAAAAAAAAAAAAAAAAGAACCATTATCCTGTGGTAACATCCTATTGATTATTAAAAAAAAAGAAAAGAAAAAAAAAAAAAAAAAGAGAGAACAATCCCATTTACAATCAAATCAAAAAGAACAAAATACCAAGAAATAAGTAGGTAAAAGACCTATATTCAGAAAACTATAAGACACTGATGAAAGAAATTGAAGGCAACACAGATGGAAAGATATACTGTGCTTGGACTGGAAGAATTAATATTGTTAAAATGACCATACACCCCAAGGTAATCTACATATCCAATGCAATCCCTATCAAAATACCAGAAAAAATAATTCTAAAATTTGTATGGAAACAAAAAGACCCCGAATAGCCAAAACAATCTTAAGAAAGAATAACAAAGCTAGAGGTATCACACATCCTGACTTAAAACTATGCTACAAAGCTAAAATAATCAAAACAGTATGGTCCTAGCACAAAAACAGACACATAGAACAATGGAACAGAAGAGAGAGCACAGAAGTAAACCCACACCTATATGGAAAATTATCTACAACAAAGGAGACAAGAAAACATAATGGGGAAGAGACAGCCTCTTCAATAAATGGTGTTGGGAAAATTGTACAGCAACATGAAAAAGAATCAAACTGAACTACTTGCTCACAAAATATACAAAAATAAACTCAAAATGGATTAAAGATTTAAATTTAAGACCTGAAACCATAAAACTTGTAGAAGAAAACATAGCAAATACCCTTTTTTTACTTTAGCCTTAGCAATATTTTTTTGGATGTCTCCTCAGGCAAGGGAAACAAAAGTAAAAAAACCAAATGGGACTACATCAAGCTAAAAAACTTTTACACAGCAAAGAAAACTATCAACAAAAAGAAAGGCTACCTATGAATAGGAGAAGATATTTGCAAACAATATATCTGACAAGGGGTTAATATCCAAAATATACAAAGAACACATACAACTCAACATCAAAAAAAAACAAAGAACCCAGTTTAAAAATAGGTAGAAGACCTGAATAGACATTTTTCCAAAGAAGTCATACAGATTGCCAACAGGCACATGAAAGATGCTCAACATCACTACTCATCAGGAAGTACAAATCAAAAGCACAATGATATATCACCTCACACCTGTCAGAATGGCTATCATCAAAAAGACAACAAATAACAAATACCAGTAGGGATGTAGAGAAAAGGGAACCCCCGTGTACTGTTAGTGGGAATGTAAATTGGTGCAGCCACTATTGAAAACAGTATGGAGATTCCTCAAAAAATTAAAAATGGAACTACCATACAAGCCAACACTGGGTATTTACCCTAAGAAAATGAAAACACTTATTCGAAAAGCATACGCACCCCTATGTTCACTGGCACATTATTTACAATAGCCAAGATATGGAAGCAAACTAAGTGCCCATCCATAGATGAATGTTACTTTGTTAAAGTTTCCTTCTATTACAAATTGGATCCTAAATTGGTTTTAAGCCCTCCTGTACACACGCACTACATCTTCTTTATCCATAAATATATATATATACACACACACATTCACACATACAATGGAATAAAAAAAGAATGAAATCTTGCCAACTGCGACAACATGGATAGACCTAGAGGGTATTATGCTAAGTGAAGCAAGTCAGACAGAGAAAGACAAATATTATATGATTTCACTCATATGTGGAATCTAACAAAACAAATAAACATAACTAAACAGAAAGAGAGTCATACATAGAACAAACAGGTGGCTGCCAGGAGGAGAGGATTCGAGGTACAGGGAGGAGAGAAATAGATGAGGGAGATTAGGAGGTAAAAACTTTCAGTTACTGAATAAATGAGTCATGGGTATGAAATGTAAGGTATGGGGAATATAGTCAATAGTTATGTAATATCTTTGTATGGTGACAGATGGTAACTAGACTTACCATGGTGATCATTTTGAAATGTATGAAAATATTAATTATGTTGTATACCAGGAACTAACATAGTGCTGTAGATCAATTATACTTCAAAAACAAACAAACAAACTCATAGAAAGAGATCAGATTTGTGGTTAAGAGAGTCAGAGGGTGGGAGGAAAGGGGAATTGCATGAAGGCAGTCAAAAGGTGCAATCTTCTAGTTATAAGATAAATAAGTACTAGGGATGTAATGTACAACATGATAAATATAACTAACACTGTTGTATGTTATGTAAGAAAGTTGTTAAGAGAGTAAACTCTACGAGTTCTCATCACAAGGAAAAATTTTTTTTTCTATTTCCTCAATTTTGTATTATATAAGATGACAGATGTTCACTGAACTTACTGTGGTAATCATTTCATGATGTATGCAAGCCAAATCATTATGATGTAAAATGTAAACTTTATACAGTGCCCTATGTCAGTTATATCTCAACAGAACAAAAAAACTAAAAGGTACAGGAGGGCTTAAAAACAATTTAGAATCTGATTTGTAATAGAAGGAAACTTTAACATAATAAAGACCATTTATAAAAAATTCATAGCTAACATCATATTCAATGGTGAAAAACTGTAAGTTTTTCCCTTAAGATAAGAAACAACCCAGGATGCCTGCATTTGCCATTTCTATTCAACATAACACTGGAAGTTCTAGACAGAGCAATTAGGCAAGTAAAAGAAATAAAAAGCGTCCAAATTGGGTAAGAAGAAATAAATGATCTCTGTTCCAGATGACATGATCTTATAAAAGGACAACTCTAAACATTACACACACATACACACACACACACACACATAAACACACACACACACACACACACCTGATAGAATAAAAGAATTCAGCAAAGTTGGCTGCAGGTTACAAAATCAACAAACAAGAATCAGTTGCATTTCTATACATGAGCAATGAACAATCCAAAAAGGAAATTAAGGAAACAATTCCATTTACAATAGTATCAAAAAGAATAAAATACTTGGGAATAAACTAACCAAGGAAGTGCAACATTCATACAGTGAAAACTACAAAACATTGCTGAAAAGAAATTAAAGACATAAATAAATGGAAAGACATCCTGTGTTCATGGATTGGAAGACTTAATATTATTAAGATGTTAACACTACACAAAGCAATCTACATATTAAATGCAACCCCATCACCATCTTGAGAATCCATTTTGCAGAAATAGAAAAATCAAACCTATAATTCATATAGAATCAAGGGACTAGCAATAGCCAAGAAAAATCTTGAAAAAGAAGAGCAAAGTTGAGAGGGCTCATACTTCCTGGTTCCAAAACATACTAAAAAGCTACAATAATCAAAACAGAGTGGTACTGGCATAGAAACAAACACACAGACTAATGGAATAGAGTAGAAAGCCCAGAAATAAACCCTTGCTTATATAGTTAAATGACTGTCAACAGGGTGCTAAGAACATTCAATGGGGAAAAATGGGGAAAGGACAATCTCTTCAACAAATGGTTCTTGGAAAACTGATATCCACATGCAAAATAGTGAAGCTGGACACTTACATCATATACAAAAATTAATTCAAAAAGGATCATAGAACTAAACTTAAGAGCTAAAACTGTAAGATGCTTAGAAGAAAACATAGAGGACAATCTTCATGATATTGGATCTGGCAATGATTTCTTGGATGTCACACCAAAAACACAGGCAACAAAAGAACAAATAGATAAATTGGACTTTACCAAAATTAAAAACCTTTGTGCTTCAAATGACACTACCAACAGAGTGAAAAGGCAATACACAGAATGTGAGAAAACATCTTCAAATAATGTATCTGATAAGAGATTAATATCCAAAATACATAATGAACTCCTAAAACTCAACAACAACAAAAAACCAGTTCAAAAATAGGCAACGGACTTGAGCAGACATTTCTCCAAAGAAGATCTATAAGAGACCAATAAGCACATGAAAAGATGATCAATTACTAATCATTAGGGAAATTAAAAAAAAAGAAAACCACAATGAGATACTACTTTACATGTATAAGGATGGCTATTATCAAAAAACAGAAAAATAAGTGTTGACAAAGATGTGGAGAAATTAGAACCTATGTGTATCACTGGTTAGAATGTAAAATGGTGCAGCCACTGAGGAAGACACTAAGTTTGTTCCTCAAAAAGGGAAACACAGAATTACCATATAAGCCAATGTGTTATTCAGAATAGCCAAAAGGTGGAAACAACCCAAGTGGCTATCAACAAGTGAATGGATAAACAAAATATGGTATATACAAATAATGCAATATTATTCAGCCATAAAAGGGAATACAGTTCTGCTACATGTTACAAGAGGGACAAACCTTGAAAACATCATGCTAAGTGAAATAAGTCAGAAGTGATTCTACTTCTTGACCTGGAATAGTCAAATCCATAGAGATAGAAAGTAGAATATTGGTTACCAGGGCTGAGGGGAGGGAGAATGGAGGGTTATTATTAAATGGATATAATCTTTCATTTTGAGATGATGAAAGAGTTGTGATGATAGCTAGTAGTGATGTACTTAATGCCACTGAAATGTACACTTAAAATGGCTGAAATAGTCAAAAAAAAATTTTATCTAGAAAAATTAACATAGAAAATAGTCTGAACATTTCTGAAAAGGATGTCTTCTGCCAGATATTAAAACATATCATAGTACCGCCATCAAAAAATCGACTTAGTGGGGGCACAGGAATGGACAGAGATCAAGGGAACAGAGAGAAGACTAGAACACCTATGACTTTACTTAATGTATGATAAAAATTGGCACTTCAAAACAGCTGTAGAGAAGACAACTTATTCAACAAATAGTTCTACTTAGCCATTAGATGGGGTGGGTGGAATGGAGATGAACCTAATCTCATTCCACATACCACAATGAATTTCAGATAAAACAACGATGTAATGCAAATAATGCAATCAGGATGTATGGTTAAGATGTTCATATAATTTCAGCATGGGGAAGTCCTGAAGCTTTTATAAGAAGGATACAGAGTCATAGCCATTAGGGAAAAGATCAGTACGCCCAGCTAGCTACCTATCAATGTAAAATGCACATGTAAATGAGAAAATAGGAGAATAGTCAAATATGGTATATATTAAAGTCATCATTAAAAAGGATGGGAGTAAATCTAAAAACAACCCCAATTCAAGACATTAAATGGAAAAAGTGAAAGTTTCAGAAAAATATGAGCAGCCTAATGCCATTTTTGGTTACGAAAAAAAAAAAGCCAAAATATGTATAAGTACACATATAAAGATGTTGATGTACAGAAATAAAAAGATACCCTAGGCTTCCCTGGTGGCGCAGTGGTTGAGAATCTGCCTGCCAATGCAGGGGACACGGGTTCGAGCCCTGGTCTGGGAAGATCCCACATGCCGCGGAGCAACTAGGCCCGTGAGCCACAATTGCTGAGCCTGCACGTCTGGAGCCTGTGCTCTCGTCTGGAGCCTGTGCTCTGCAACAAGAGAGGCCGCGACAGTGAGAGGCCCGCGCACCGCGATGAAGAGTGGCCCCCACTTGCCGCAACTGGAGAAAGCCCTCGCACAGAAACGAAGACCCAACACAGCCATAAATATAAATAAATAAATAATAAAAGATACCCTAAACTATTAAGTGATGATTCAGGAAATGGACTAGAGAAAGAGGAGGAGAAGTAATCTTTTACTCTGTATGCTTTCATAATGTTTGAAATTTTACAAATTCATATTCATATACTATTTATGTAATTAAAAGTTATAAAAAGCAATATATATACCCAATAATATAAAATTTTAAAAGAAAACTGACTAGTAAATATAAGGCAAAAAAAAAAAAAAAACCTAGAAAAAAAAGTTCATTTTAAACAGGCTTTGATGAGTTCTGACAAATCAACAAGAAATATTTTAGAAACCAAATAGAAAAATGAAAAAAGGACATGAATAAATAACTGTAGATGAAAAAAGCTCAGCTTCACTGATAATTAAATAAATGCAAATTAATATGTGACATCATTTTTCACTCATCACCCTAAAAAGTTCTAAGCAATATATGTAGAATAAAGAACTGCTGAACCTGGATGACTTGATCCCAGAGTCGTAGTTGGATGAGTAGGCTTGGAATCTGGAAAAAGAAATTTGATTCAATTCTCCAGACTTATCAATACAAAATTATGGATTTACTTTTGATTTTTTAAAAAGATTATTTCTCAAATTGAATTATTTCTCAAAATGAAAAATACACATACTTCCTAAAATTTGCAATTCTGCTTCTGTGAAGTTAACCTAAAATATATATTTACACAAGTACATACGAATGTATCCATAAGAATGTTCACTATGGGATGTTCACTATGGCTTTGTATTATATAATGGAAATCCTAGAAGTTAACTAATAATAAACCATAAAAATATGTGTTCAGAATAAAGATATGAATCTTTAAAAAAATACCATCCACATAGTATCCTATTACATAATTTGTATCCTTTTCTTTTCCACTTAGTATTTTGCCCACATTTTTTCATATTTGCATAATCAGATCTACCTTATCACCATTATATGTCACTAATGATCCTTTTCATACTCTCTAACTGATGATAAAAAATGATTGACAGTCTCATGAGGAATTTGGATTTTTGATATTTAAAAAAAACTCCCTGTAGTTTACCTTCTTTATAAATTTGTCCTCACAATTCTCTCTTCTTCAAACACTAAACTGTATCAGTGTTTTATAAATCCTTTATAAAATGCTTATGGTCAATTCTTTCAAAAGAGCCTATCAACAAACATAGTATACCACAGTGCATAGTCCCAATAGGACCATGTGAGTAAACAAGGATGGGTCAATATCATCCACCAAAAAAAACATCTTTTCCCCCCCCAAAACTTCACAGCCCTCACCAAGGTACTCAAGGAGATTACTGGATACCAGGTTTACAGGAATTATAAAAAGGTGTTCTAATTACCATGTTAACATGAAAAATTACCCTCAGTCCTTAAAATATTAGGACAATAGGAAGTAAACAAATTAAAAGCCAGTAGATGACATTTGTTTGAGTCATTAAACAATGGGACACTGGAACCTATAGAAATGATGTTACTTTAGTGAGCAGAGCCACACTGGGACCCTGAGTGAAGTCTGCCCAGGCTAATGCTCTTCCTCTCTTCCTCTTGTCTCTTGCTTCTGCTGCAACCAAAGAGAAGAAGCCAGAGATAGCAGCCCTGAAATCAGGAAGATAATTCCTTCCACCATATCAAAATAGTCTCTCAAGTCTTAGGCAGAGCAGCTAATCAGTAGTCCCTGCAGAACCAAACTGGTCACGGTCTGGGAAAAGAAACATAGTCCTAGACCCAGAAGATACCCTGTAAAGGTGTCAACAGATCACTTTTAAAATGAATAAATTATCAATGTCGATGACACAGAAAACATACATGTTAAAAAACAGACGCCATGGACCTTCCTCTGCATTAATATTAATTTGAGTTATGCTGTAATGCATACAAGCTACCTTTAAGAGCTTTCTAGATACCAGGCACTGTGCTAAGTGCTTTAAATGGATCCCATTTTAAATTTACTATCACTCAGTAAGGAAGGTTTTAAATCATCCACCAAAAAAACCATCTTTTAATCATTTTACATGTAAGTAAACATGTTTAAAGTTTACTTAACTTGCCACCTGCTTACATCTGCAGACTACTGCAAATAATTTTAAAGTCACTAAACGTAACAACTAAAATGGCTGTTAATATGGTCTTCTTCCTTTCATTCCTAAAATTGATGAGTGTAAATCATAGGAATTTAAAAGATTTTGAAAAAAATCACAAGGAATGTAAACGATTTTGAAATATATAAGCAGGAAGTTACTAGACCTGAGACACTGGGAATTGGAGGTTGGGAACTGGGAGGAGTTGACACTGGAAAACAAAAAAAATGTAGATTGGATCAAACACTTGGGAGTTACTGCTGGCATTTTCACCAGGAATTTAAAAGACTTTTGAAAAAATATATGCAGGTAGTTACTAAACCTGAGGCACTGGAAATTGGAGGCTGGGTACTAGGAGTAGTTGACTCTGGAAAACAAAATAATGTAGACTGAATAAAAAACTTGGGCATTATTATTTTCTTTTCATTAATATGAATTATGCCTTTCACTCTTATTTAGGTAAAACTTTCTATGCTTCAATTTACTCTGAAAAACGATTGCTATTCATTTTTACATGTAAAAAATGCCAAACAAGAGAAATTTATATATGTGTGTGATGTACATGAAATGCTAAGACCCTATAAAGACATCCAAAATTGCAACAGCAGATTTCTTTGTGAATGTGAAGTCGTACAACTATCATAGAAATGAATACAAGACAGTTAAATACGAAAATTGTTTCTTTTTTATTATTCTCTATCATTGATATTTAATGTCAATGATATTTAAAGAAAAAAAAAACAAAGGAAAACGACAATATTTATACCTTTAATACATGTTGGTATCTCAGGCTCCCAAGTACTGTTCGCACTACAGACAATTTTGTTGCTGCCATTAAGCTTAAAACCCTCGTTGCATCTATATACAATCGTCGCTTTGTAGTAAAATTTTGGTCGAAGTCCTGAGACTATCACTCCATTTTCAACATATGGATATACACATTTGACCACTGAAAAACGGAGAAATTCCAGAATTAATGGAAAGCTGCTTTCACATAGGACCAGAAAAACTAGTGCAAAGTAATAATTTCCAGTGGAAAGAAAGAGGAATGAAAAGATGTTTATTGAAAAAAAAAAAAAAAAAAGACTTTGTGCATTTGAATTCCAGGTGAACAGATCTGGAGAAATCTAATAACCTTTTCCCACCTAAAACAGGCTGTCATTATAGTTTATTTGCTTTCCTACATTTTCTTTCCATTATTGACAAGTTTTGAGAAAGGTCTGAGTACCAGACACAAATTCAGGGTAAGTTCAAAAGAAACTTTCAATGCTCTTTAGCTCTAGGATTTTTTTTAAGATCATGCTGACACTAACTGCGGTACCCTGCTCTTTTAGAAAGGCAGCAAAAACTTTTCTTAGAAGGTAATATTTGAGCTCAAATTTAAAAGTTGAAAAGAAGCTAGCCATGCCAAGATATGAAAAAGAATGTTCTCAGGTGACAACAACACACAGGAACTGGGATGTTCAAGAAGTACAAAGGCCAGTGGAGTTAGGGCAGTGTTTTCCAAACATTCTGGACTGTAACCCAGAGATCAAGAAATACATTTTGGGCTTCCCTGGTGGCACAGAGGTTGAGAATCTGCCTGCCAATGCAGGGGACACAGGTTCGGGCCCTGGTCTGGGAAGATCCCACATGCCGCGGAGCAACTAGGCCCGTGAGCCACAACTACTGAGCCTGCGCGTCTGGAGCTTGTGCTCTGCAACAAGAGAGGCCGCGACAGTGAGAGGCCCGCGCACCGCGATGAAGAGTGGCCCCCGCTTGCCGCAACTAGAGAAAGCCCTCGCACAGAAACACAGCCAAAAAAAAAAATATATATATATATATAAATAAAAAATTTTTAAAAATTAAAAAAAAAAAAGAAATACATTTTACATTGTAAACCAGGATATAAACAAACAGGCCTGAGATAACGTTAAAAATTACTACTTAGCCCTCAGACCAGTGTACTCTGATATTTCCCATTCTACTCTACTTCTTAAAAAGTAAAATACTCATCCTGACCCTCTAGGATTCAGGATCCTAGATCCTAATGGGTTTGGCAGAATTTAGGAAAAAACAAAATCAAGAAACACTGGGCTGGGCAGTGAGTTCAAGAGAATATCTTATGAGATTAAATCTGAGTAATAGATGAGGGCCAGATAATACACTGCCTTTTAAACCAGAAGAGTGTCCTTTCTCCTTTCTTTTGGGTCTGAATTTCCATCAGGTATTATTTCTCTTCAGCCAGGAGAACTTCCTTATCAATTCTTATAGTCCAGGTTGGCTAATGACAAATTCTCTTAGCTTTTGTTTATCTGAAACTGTTTTTATTTCACCTTCAGTTCTGAAAGATTTCTCTTTGACAGAGAATTCTAGGCTGTTTTTTCTTTCAGCACATTAGCAGAAATTATTGCCTTGTAGTTTCAACAGTTCCTTAACAAAAGTCAGCTGTCATGTCATTCTTACTTTGGGTGAGGAGAGGGAGGATGTAATATGTTTGTGTTTTGTTTTTTGTTTTTCCCTCTCACTGGCTACTTTTTCTTTTGTTCTCAGTAGTTTTACCATGTTGTGTTTAGTTTAGTGGGGGTTTCTTGGTAAATTTTTGAAATTTATTCTGCTAGGGTCAGTGAATTTCCCAGACCTGTGGGGTTGTTGTTTTGGATCAAATTTAGATAATTTTTGGCCAGTATTTATTGAAATGATTTTCTACATTTTTCTCTCTCCTCTCTTCTGAAACTCCAGTTACATGTATGTTTGACTCTTTGCTTTTTCTCCCAAAGGTCTTTCTCTCTGTTTCTTATTTTAATCTTTCTTTTCAAATCATGGTGGATTTCTATTGCTCTGTCACTGATATTTTTCACTGTTGGGCCAATATGCTCTTAATTGTACCTAATGATTTTCTTCTAAGTTAGGTTTACTAGATAACAAAGTACATACAGTAAATCTCACCCTTTTAAGTGTACAGCTGTATTAGTTTTGATCAATTCAAATAATCATGTAATTACCTGCACAATAACAAAAGTTCCATTATCTCCAAATACTTCCTCATGCCACTTTGTAATCAACCCTCCCCACCTCTCGACCACCTTATCCAACCAGCCAACCACTAATCTGTTTTCTGTTCCTATAACATTGCTTTTCCAGAATGTCATAATGGGATCACAGCCTCTGAGTATGGCTTATTTCACTTAGCATAATGCATTTGAGATTCATTCCTGCTGTTGCATGATTCAGGAGTTCATTTCTTTTTATTGCAGAGTATTACTCTATTGTATGGATGTGGTATAGGCTGTTCATCCATTACCAGATGAAGGACATGTGGACTAATTCCAGTGTGGAACGATTATGACTAATGCTGCTGTGAATATTCTCATGCAGCTTTCTATATAAACATACCTTTTTATTTATGTTGCTGAGTTGTATGGTAAATGTATATTTAACCTTATAAGGAATTGCCAAACTGTGTTCCATAATGTTCATACCACTTTGCATTCTTACGAGCAATGTATTAGAGCTCCAATTGCTCCATATAGTTGCCAGTTAATGGTATTGTTAGTTTTTAGGTTTTTTTTTTTTTAATTTCAGCCATTCTAATAGCTGTTTAGTGATACCTCACTATGGTATTAAATTCCATTCTGTAATACTAATGATATCAAGCAACTTTTCATGTACTTTTTTGGCATACATATGTCTTCTTTGGTGAAATAGATCTATTCAAATATGTTGCCCATCTAAAAAAAAATTGGGTTCTTTTCTTATTGTGTTTTGAGAGTTATTTATATATTGTATACAAGTCCATTAGCAGATATGTATTTTGCAAACATTTTCTCCCAGTCTGTGGCTCATTTTATTCATTCTTTGAACAGTGTAATTGAAGCAGAAGTTTTGAGTTTTTAATAAGTCCAATTAATATTTTTTCTTTAAAGAAGAAGGATCATGCTTTTAGCATTGATTTAAGAAATCTTTGGCTAAGGCAGTAATATTTTCTACGTTTTCTAGTAAAAGCCTTATGGTTTTAGGTTTTAGGTTTTACATTTAAGTCTTTGGTTCATTGTGAGTAAATGTTTGTCTATGGTGCTAACATAGGTTGAGGTGCTTTCTTCTTTCTGTGCATAATGTATATCAAATTGAGCCTGTAATTTTACCATTTTTCCAATGAATTGTTTGTATATCTGTGATGAAATCAAGTGCACATATTTGAAAGGGTCTATTTCTGGACACTATTCTGTTCCACTGCTCTACATGGCTATCCTTTCACCAATACCACACTGTCTTGATTATATTCCTTAGAGCATGGTTTATAAGAAGTCTTGACATCAGGTAGAATGAAACGTCTATAATTTTTTTTTCAAATTTATATTGACTATTCTAGTTCTTTTATCTTTCTAAATAAATTGTAGAACCTATTTGTCAAGTTCTGCTGGGATTTTATGGGATTGTGCTGAATTTACAGATCAATTACTGACATCTTTATTATATTGTGTCTTCCAATCCATGACCACTGAATTTTCTCTATTTATTAAGGTTTTCTTTAATTTCTTTTATAAGTGTTTAGTTGTTTTTACCATTTAAATATTTCACATACGTGGCTAGATTTATATGCAAGTATTTCATGTTTTGGAGCTGGTATAAACAGTACTTGAAAAATTTCAATTTCTAATGGTGTTTTAGTAGTATATAGATATACAGTTGATTTCTGTATGTTGATCTTGTATCTTGCAACCTTGCTAAAACTTCAGCCATTCAAGTTTTCTACAAAAACAATCATCATAAGTGAATGAAGTCTATTTTATTTTTTACTCTCCAATATGTATGCCTTATTGTACAGTCTAGGAACTCCAATACAATGCCGAACAGCATGGTTAACAGTAGACATCCTTGTCTTGTTCCATTTTAAGTAAAAATAAACTATTCTTTTACTATTAAGTATAATGTTAGCTGGGGAATTTTTATAGGTACCTTTTGTCAGCTTCAGGTAGTTCCCTTATATCCTTATTTGCTGAGTTTTATAATGAAAAGATGATAAATTCTGTCATACACTCTTTTTTTTTTACATCTATTAAGGTGATCATGTGTGGTTTTATTTTATTTTTGTTTTTTTGGCACATGATAGAAGATGTAATCTTTAAAATAAACATTACATTAGGCATTCTATTTGCAGCAGAAACTGACATTCAAAGAAGTTAAACAACTTACAGAGCTAATGAGAAGTGGAGACAGAATTGTCCAATATATTCAAGGGAAGGTTTGTCTAAGCAAATGGCTCTGGGCTCAAATAAGGGAGGATATGCAGCATACTCTAAGCTCTCATTAGTTCTCTCTCTTTTTTTTAAATTATATATATATATTTTATACAGCAGGTTCTTATTACTTACTATTTTATACATATTAGTGTACACATGTCAATCCCAATCTCCCAATTCATCACACCACACCGCCCGCCTCCCCCCCACTTTCCCCCTTTTGGGTCCATACTTTTGTTCTCTACATCTGTCTCTATTTCTGCCTTGCAAACCAGTTCATCTGTACCATTTTTCTAGATTCCACATATATGCGTTAATATATGATATTTGTTTGTCTCTTTCTGACTTACTCCACTCTGTATGACAGACTCTAGGTCCATCCAGCTCACTACAAGTAACTCAATTTCATTCCTTTTTATGGCTGAGTAATATTCCATTGTATATATGTACCACATCTTTATCCATTCGTCTATCGATGGGCATTTAGGTTGCTTCCATGACCTGGCTATTGTAAATAGTGCTGCAATGAACATTGGGGTGCATGCGTCTTTTTGAATTATGGTTTTCTCTGGGTACATGTCCAGTAGTGGGATTGCTGGGTCATATGGTAATTCTATTTTTAGCTTTTTAAGGAACCTCCATACTGTTCTCCATAGTGGCTGTATCAATTTACATTCCCACCAACAGTGCAAGAGGGTTCCCTTTTCTCCACACCCTCTCCAGCATTTGTTGTTTGTAGATTTTCTGATGATGCCCATTCTAACTGGTGTGAGGTGATATCTCATTGTAGTTTTGATTTGCATTTCTCTAATAATTAGTAATGTTGAGCATCTTTTCATATGCTTCTTGGCCATCTGTATGTCCTCTCTGGAGAAATGTCTATTTAGGTCTTCTGCCCATTTTTTGATTGGGTTGTTTGTTTTTTTAATATTGAGCTGCATGAGCTGTGTATATATTTTGGAGCTTAACCCTTTGTCCGTTGATTCATTTGCAAATACTTTCTCCTATTCTGAGGGTTGTCTTTTCATCTGTTTATAGTTTCCTTTGCTGTGCAAAAAGCTTTTAAGTTTCATTAGGTCCCATTTGTTTATTTTTGGTTTTATTTCCATTTCCCTAGGAGGTGGTCAAAAAAGATCTTGCTATGATTTATGTCAAAGAGTGTTCTTCCTATGTTTTCCTCTAAGAGTTTTATAGTGCCTGGTCATACATTTAGGTCTTTAATCCATTTTGAGTTTATTTTGTGTACGTGTTAGGGAGTGCTCTAATTTCATTCTTTTACATGTAGGTGGCCAGTTTTCCTAGCACAACTTATTGAAGAGACTGTCTTTTCTCCATTGTATATCCTTGCCTCCTTTGTCATAGATTAGTTGACCATAGATGTGTGAGTTTATCTCAGGGCTTTTTATCCTGTTCCATTGATCTATATTTCTGGGTTTTTTGCCAGTACCATATTGTCTTGATTACTGTAGCTTTGTAGTATAGTCTGAAGTCAGGGAGTCTGATTCCTCCAGGTCCATTTTTTTCCCTCAAGATTGCTTTGGCTATTCGGGGACTTTTGTGTCTCCATACAAATTTTAAGATTTTTTGTTCTAGTTCTGTAAAAAATGTCATTGGTAATTTGATAGGGATTGCATTGAATCTGTAGATGGCTTTGGGTAGTATAGTAATTTTCACAATTTGATTCTTCCAATCCAAGAACATGGTGTATCTCTCCATCTGTGTCATCTTTGATTTCTTTCATCAGTGTCTTATAGTTTTCTGAGTACAGGTCTTTTACCTCCTTAGGTAGGTTTATTCCTAGTTATTTTATTCTTTTTGTTGCATTTGTGAATGGGATTGTTTCCTTAATTTCTCTTTCTGATCTTTTGTTGTTAGTGTATAGGAATGCAAGAGTGTTTTTTTTTTCTTCTTCAAAGTTTCTTGATATGGTAAATTGCACTGATTAATTTTTAAATTTGAATCATCCATGCATTCATGGAATAAATCCTACTTAATTATGATGTATTCTTATTTTTTTATAGGCGAGGATTTGATTTCTTAATATTTTGTTAAGAAGTTTTAGTTCTATGCCCATTTTGGATATTGTCTGTAATTTTCTTGCAATGTTTCTGTCTGTTTTTGGTATCAGAGCAGTGCTGTCCTCATGAAATGAGTTAAGAAGTATTCCTATCTCTTTAGTTTTCTTGAAAACTTTGTGTAGGGTTAATACTATTTATTCCTTAAACGTTTGGTATAATTCCCCAGTGAGGACATGGGGCCTGCAGTACGCTTCATGAGAAGGTTTTTTATAATTTTTTATTGAAGTATAGGTGATTTACAATATTGTGTTAGTTTCAGGTGTACAGCATAGTGATTTGTTGTTTGGTTTTTCTTTAGATTATATTCCATTACAGTTTATTACAAGATATTAGATATAATTCCTTGTGCTATATAGCAAATATTTGTTGCTTTTTTATTTTACGTATAGTAGTTTGTATCTGTTAATCCCATGCCCCTAATTTGTTGCCCCCCTCCCTTTTTCCTTTGGTAATCATAAGTTTGTTTTCTACATCTGTGAGTCTGTTTCTGTTTTGTATATAGAATCATTTGTATTATTTTTTTGACTCCACATACAGCTGATATCATATAGTATTTGTCTTTCTGACTTACTTACTTCACTAAGCATAATATTCTCTAAGTCCATCCATGTTGCTACAATGTAACTATTTTATTCTTTTTTAACGCTAAGTAATATGCCAATACACACACATACAGACACACAGACACACACAGACACACACGCAAAACATCTTCTTAATCCAATCACCTGTTGATGGGCACATGGGTTACTTCTATGTCTTGGCTATTGTAAATAGTGTTGCTATGAACACTGGGAGTGCATGTACCTTTTTGAATTAGAGTTTTCACTTTTTCCAGACATACACCCAGGAGTGTGATTACTGGATCATAGCTCTATTTTTAGTTTTTAAAGTAACCTCCAGACTGTCTTCTTTACTGGCTGCATCACTTTACATTCCCACCAACAGTGCAAGAGGGTGCCCTTTTCTCCACACCCTCTCCAACGTTTATTATTTATAGACTTTTTGATGACAGCCATTCTGACCAGTGGCAACACCTTGTGGTTGTGATTTGCATTTCTCTAATAATTAGTGATGTTGAGCATCTTTTCATATACACGTAGGCAATCTGTATGTCTTCTTTAGAGAAACATCTATGTAGGTCTTCGGCCCATTTTTTGATTGTGTTGTTCATTTTTTTTAATATTGAGTTGTATGAGCTCTTTGTGTACTCTGGATATTAACCTCTTGTCATTTGCATCATTTGCAAATATTTTCTCTCATTCTGTAGGTTGTCTTTTGGTTTTTTGATGGTTTCCTTTGCTGTGCAAAAGCTTTTAAGTTTGATTAGGTCCCATTTGTTTATTTTTGCTTTTGTTTCTTTTGCTTTGGGACACTGACCTAAGAAAATATTGCTACAACTTTTGTCAGAGTGTTTTGCCTATGTTTTATGGTGTCATGTCTTACATTTAGGCCTTTACACAATTTGAGTTTATTTTTGTATATGGTGTGAGGGAATGTTCTAATTTCATTGTATTACATGCAGCTGTCCAGCTTTCATAGGACCATTTGTTGAAGAGACTGTCTTTTCTCCATTGTATATTCTTGCCTCCTTTGTTGTAGATTAATTGACCATAGGTGCATGGGTTTATTTCTGGGTTCTCTACTCTGTTCCATTGAACTACAATGGAGTATGTTCTCTACTCCATTGATCTACATGTCTGTTTTTGTGCCAATACCATGCTGCTTTGATTACTGTACCTTTGTAGTATAGTCTAAAGTCAAAGAAGGGTTATACCTTCAGCTTTCTTCTTCTTTCTCAGTATTGCTTTGGCAATTCTGGGTCTTTTATGGTTCCATATAAATTTTAGGATTATTTGTTCTAGTTCTGTGAGCAATGTCACAGGTATTTTTATAGGGATTGCATTAAATCTGTAGATTGCTTTGGGTAGTATGGCCATTTTAACAATAGTAATTCTTCCAATCCAAGGGCACAGTATATTTTTCCATTTCTTTGAATCACGTTCAGATTCCTTTACCAATGTTTTATAGTTTTCAGTGTATAGGTCTTTCACTTCATTGGTTAAGTCTATCCCTAGGGTTTTTTTGTTTGTTTTTAGACGCAATTTTAAATGGAATTGTTTTTTTAACTTACTTTTCCTGAACTTTCATTATTAGGGTAAAGAAACACAACAGATTTCTGTATATTCATCGTGTATCCTCCTACCTTGATGGATTCATATATTAGTTCCAATAGTTTTTGTATAGAGTGCATTCTCTATATAGAGAATTATGTCATCTGTAAATAGTGACAGTTTTACTTATTCCTTTTTATTTTGGATAGCTTTTATTTCTTTTTCTTTTCTGACTTCCAATACTATGTTGAATAGAAGTCGTGAGAGTGGGCATCCTTGTCTTGTTCCTGAATTTCAGGAAGGCTTTCAGCTTCTCACCTTTGAGTATTATGTTAGCTGTGGGTTTGTCATAAATCACCTTTATTATGTTGAGATATGTTCCTGCTATACCCACCTTCATGAGGGTTTTTATCATGAATGGATGTTGAATTTTGTCAAATGCTATTTATGCATTTGACAAAATTTCCTTCTGCACAAGGATGGTTCAACATATGGAAATCAATCAATGTGATACACCACAATAACAAAAGGAAAGACAAAATCTACATGCAAGAAGATTTAAGTTGTCAAATTTACAGGCATAAAGCTGTTTGTTTTATTCCCTTACTGTTCTTTAAATGTCTGCAGTATATTTAGTGATCTCCTTTTTTTCACTCTTTTTTTTTTTTTTTGGCTGTGTTGGGCCTTCGTTTCTGTGTGAGGGCTTTCTGTAGTTGTGGCAAGCGGGGGCCACTCTTCATCGCGGTGCATGGGCCTCTCACTATCGCTGCCTCTCTTGTTGTGGAGCACAGGCTCCAGACGCGCAGGCTCAGTAGTTGTGGCTCACGGGCCTAGCTGCTCTGCAGCATGTGGGATCTTCCCAGACCAGGGCTCGAACCCGTGTCCCCTGCATTAGCAGGCAGATTCTCAACCACTGCACCACCAGGGAAGCCCTCTTTTTCACTCTTGATACTGGTAATTTGTATCTTCTGTTTTCCTGTCAAACTACCTATAGGTTTATCCATTTTATCAATCTTCTCCAAGAAGCAGATGTTGATTTGATTCTCTCTATGTTATTTCTCTTTTCAATTTCATTGGTTTTTTTTCTCTGTCTTTATTATTTCCTATTGGGGTTTAAGTTGCTCTTTTTTTTTAGTTCCTTATGGTAGAAGTTCAATTATTGATTTGAGACTTTTCTTTTTCCAATATAAGTATTTCATGGTTTAAATATCCTTCTAAGCAATGCTTTTGCTGTATCCCACAAGTTCTGATATTTTGATATGCTGTGTTTCATTTTTATTATATTCGAAGCACTTTCTAATTTCCCTTGTTAATACTTTGTCTTTGATTCATTTATTAGTTGTAAGTGTCTGCATAATTTTCAAATATTTGGGGATATTCTAGATTTATGTTTTGATTTCTACATTCATCTCAGTTTAATCAGATAATGTACTCTGAATGATTTCAATTATGTGAAATTTGTTAAAAATTATCTTATTGCCTAGAATATGGTATTAGAGAATGTTCCATGTTCACTTGAGAAGAGTAAATATTTTGCCATTATTCAGTGGACCCTTTCTTTCAAGAGAAAAAATCCCTCCAGTGTCTCCCTGCTTTTGATCATGCTCTAATGCCTTAAACATTGTTTTTAAGTTAGATTTGCCCAGAGTTTATAAATCATATCTGTAAGACAATTAATCTTTTACAATGTACACTATGATTTCCTGTAGCCAAAACTGTCAGACTTCTTGTAATACAAGATAACACTTTCTTATGTTTAAGAAAGTGTGTGTTGAATTTTTTGATGCTTTTCATGGAAAAAAGTCCTAACTCATGCATATACACAGTAGTTCACAATATATAAATTGGAATGCCAAGAACCTGTGGGGTGAGAGGGGGGAAGCTCTACAAGTAGAAGTATTTTTTACTTGATTTGACCGATATTAAATTAAATTAGAAACCAATTTAACAGGAGGATCAAGCACATATGGCTGTTTTTACTTGTACATAAAACAATTTACAAAGCGTTTCTACAGTATTTACAAATTAAGAAGGAAATAAATGGAAATATTATTACCTTTACATTGAGGAGGGTCACGACTCCATTTGTCATTTCCAATACAAACAAGCTTGCTCTCTCCAACAAGTGAATATGGATCTGTTCCATTTGAAGCATCACAACTATAAGTTACTACTTCATTGTATTCAAATACATCCTTGTGGCTATTTGTGTATTTTCCATTTAGAATTTTTTCAGGTGGTTTACACAAAATTTCTTAGAAAGGGAAAAAAAAGAAGACATAAAAGGCAAAAGGAAAGGTAAAAGATTAAACACCAATCAGTAAAGGTCTATGAATTGCCTTCAATAAATTCATTAACATATGATTTCTACAAGCTAGTTGTGAACCCAATATCCATTTAGAAGGTTTCTATGAGAAAGAGTATTATCCTAAATTCAAACTATTAATTTAGAAGTGAATTATTTAAAATAAAACTAATTTTCTTAAATAACGACATTAAAAATCTATATGAAACACATTTATTTATCTGCAAGGCCATACTAAGTTTTGTTCTCATCATAAGAGATGATGACAATTTAATGGTATAATATAATTATGATTAAAAACAGAACTCAGTGCTGGTTGAGAAACACTTCATAATTTATAAATATATCTATTCACTAAATCAGTTCTTCACATTAATACCAAGTATTATCGTCATTTTTCACTTTCATCCTTACAAGTGTATGGTGAAATTTTCCAGAGGCTATATAAATTGTGTGATTTTGCAAGAGACTGAATCCAGATGTCTTCCTTTAAGCCAGATATGGAAGAAATTTGCAAAATTGTAAAACAATGCCACTATTTGTTTCGGAAATTTTTGATTTTTCATAAAAGTATGTTGTATATACTAACAGGTATTGTGCTTACTCTTCTTAAAAATGAATAATAACTATTTTAAAAACTGTTCAGTTTTAATTCCAATATAATAATAGCAATAGACATAACCCACATAAAGAAAAGTCCATTGGTGTCTATGTTAATTTAAAAGCATAAAGGGGTCCTGAGGCCCAAAGTTTGAGAACTGCTGCTCTATATTCTAAAGAGAGAATACACTTACTTTCACATATTGGAGGATTATCACTCCAGTTCACAGTACTTCCAGAAATCTCACAGTATAGAATACTTGGTCCAATTAAGAAATAACTAAATGAGAAAAGAAAAGTTACTATGTTCCTTAGTAGTTACAAGATGGACATAATAATGAAAACAATTTTATATGGTTGTTTTCCTGCACTATAGTAATTTGAAGGAGAAGTTCCTTAAACAAAATATAATGTAAGTGCTAACTAAATATGCAACTTAATTAAATAGAGTTTCTGCATGTGAGCACACATTGGCCCACAGCAAAATGTCTAAATTACTCTGTCATGTTGTCAGTGTAGCCCCTCTGCTATCTCTGGCAAATGCATCACACGTTCACTTCTCTACCCTTTTGCTCACACCATTCTGCTCAGTAAGGACTGAGCAGAGAGATCAGGGCCTAGAGCTTGCCTGCCTGGATTCAAGTTCCAGCTCTAAGACTGACTTATTTGAGCTTGGGCAAGCCCCTTACGCAAGGTTCTCTTGCTCAGTGTCCTCATCTATGAAAAGGGGAGTAACAGTACATACCTCATGGGACTGTTTTGAGGATTGGATGAGTTAGCATCTGGCATGTAGTGAGTACTAGGTAAGTTGTAGCTTTTTTTAACATTCTTTAGATTCTTTATTAATATTCAGAATACACGCATACCTCATCTTACTGCTCTTCACTTTATTGAGTTTTTAACAAATTGAAGGTGTATGGCAACCCTGCATCAAACAAGTCTATTTGTGCCATTTTCCCAAAAATGTTTGCTCACTTCATGTCTCTGTGTCACATTTTGGTAAATTTCACATATTTCAAACTTTATTACTATTATTATACTTGTTATGGTGATCTGTGATCAATGTCTTTAATGTTACTACTATGACTCTGAGGCTCAGATTATGGTTAGCAATTTTTGGTAATATAGTATTTTTAAATTAAGGTATACACATTTTTTTTAGACATAATTCTATTGCACACTTAGCAGACTACAGTATAGTAGAAATGTATGTAAAAAACTCATTTGATTTGCTTTATTGCAGTGGTCTGCAAATGAACCTGTGAGATCTCCAAGGTATGCCTGTACCTTTCTAGTAGTAGTTCAGGAATACTACACGATGAAATATTCTCCAATGATTTAAATTCATAATACACTCTTCTCCTTCTGGACTCTCATTGTAATGATCATGAATGATTCTATCTATTTGGTACTTTTCATTTACTATTTTACTCTGATGCCTTTCTATATATACTCTGTTTCTCAAAGAGGGCTACAACTTCCTTGACTCTACATCTTAAATGTTTGGTGCCTAATAGCCTCTTCTATATGTTCCAGTGGAACATTCACTGGATATTCCGCTATTTTTACTTGATCAAGTTAAAAAATACTCAGTGTAACTGCCTTTCCCCCTTCCAGAGGACTTTTCCCCAAAGGCTAATTCATTGATTCTAGATTATAATGCGTTAGGAGAGGATTCTGGGATGATGGCAAAATAAGTGGCAACAGGAATCTGTCTCCCCACCTTCATGACGACACTGACAGAATCTGCCTGATATCACTATTTTGGAAGTCTAGAATCTGTTCATGGCTTGCAATTACCAGGAGAAGACTTAGGTAAATTAGCTTGATTTCAGTCAATTTTAGCTCTTAGCACAGTGGCAGCTACCTATCCCCCCACCCCAGCTGGCATCTGTACACGTGTTGCTAGAGCAGCTTATAAGTAGCCTGTGGCAGCTAGGGTGGGCAAAAAGGAATCTGCCCTCCAAGTATCAGGGATTTGTGCTCTTATCACTGCTGCTTCTGATCACAGAGAAGCAGAAAAAGAGGTGGGCAGCCTTTGTTGTCACACCTCCCCCAACTTTTTCAAGCTCCTTCAACACTGGACAAATGATATCCAAGGGATTTAAAATCCAGCATCCTTTGCCCCTCTCCTTCACTTTTACTTTTTTCCACTAACAGGAGCCAGACATTAAACACTAGGACATTCAAAAATAACTGCTATGTGGAAAAAAATTAGAAAATGATTCCGCCTGCCAAGAGAAAGGCTCAGGAAAAAACTGAGACGACCTTCAAGTTTATATGTCAGGCTGCTCCTCAGCACAGAGACACCATACAACAATCAAAAAACCAAACCAAAACAAAAAAACCCATAAAACAGTAAGCTCTAGGTAGGGGGCAGAATCTGATTTCCAGAGTTAACACATTATTAGATTCAAATATTGATTCAACAAAAAAGTTGTAAGACATACAAAGAAACGGGAAAGGAAAAGTATGGCTCATACAGTGGAAAAATACATGAACAGAATTTTTTTCTGAAGGAGACCTCATGACAAATCTAGCAAACAAAGACTTTAAAATAAAGGTCTTGTGAAGGCACTCTCAATGGAAATTAATGGATGCCAGTTCTGCCACCCCATTTTTCTTCAATGAAGCAGCCAAACAGCAGACACAGAGATGCAGATCTTTGTGAAGACCCTGATGGGCAAGACCGTCACTCTTGAGGTCAAGCTCAGTGTCACCATTGAGAATGTCAAAGCCAAATCAAAGACACTGAGGACATCCTGCCTCACCAACAGAGTCTGAATTTTGCAGACAAACAGCTGAGGTTGGCCGTACTCTCTCAGACTATAATATCCAGAAAGAATCCACTCTACACTTGGTGCTTCACCTGCAGGGTGGTATCATCAAGTCTTCCCACTGCCAGCTTTCCCAGAAGTACAACTGTGACAAAATGATCTGCTGCAAGTGTTATGCTCACCTGCACACCAGTGCTGTCAACTGCCACAAGAAGAAGTGTGGCCAAACCAACAAACTGTGCCCCAAGAAGGTCAGATACATCCTCTCCACTGGCTCTTCTTCTGCCCACAGGGTTGCCCCCTACCTAAGCCCAACCCTGGAGCCTCAGTAAAATTTGAAAGAAATAACTGGATAAAGATGCACAAAGAACTAAAGGAAAAAATGTAGAAAGTCAAGAGAACAATATGTGAACAAAATGGAAATATCAGTAGGAGCTAGAAAATCTAAAAAGAATCCAAAAGTAAATGCTGGAGTTGAAAAGTACATTAATGGAAATGAAAAAGTCACTGGAAGAATGAAAGGCATATTTGAGAAGAAAAAAGAATTAGTGAAATTGAGATAGGGTAATGGAAATTATTGACTCTAAGAAACAGAAAGAAAAAAGATTGAAGAAAAGTGAACAAAGCCTAAGGGATCTGTGGGACACCAACAAGCAGACCAACATATACACTGTTGGACTCTTAGAAGGAGAAGATAGAGCAAAAGGGACAGATAGAATACTTGAAGAAATAATGGCTGAAAACTTCCCAAATTTGATAAAAGAAACAAATATGCCAAAAGCTCAAAATTCTAAGTGCGGGTCTCTTTGTATTCATCTTACTAAGATACATGATAATCAGACTTCCAAAAGGCAAAGAATGCTGAAAGCTGCATGACAGAAGTGAATCATCACATACAAGGGATACTAATTAAGATTTGTCATTAGAAACTCAGAGACCAGAAGACCGTGGATTGATATAGTCAAAGTGCTAAAAGAAAAAAAACAAAAACAAAAAAACTGTCAACCAAAAATCCTCTATCCCAGCAAAACTGAGCGTCAAAAGTGAGGGAGAAATTAAGACATTCCCAGAATCCCAGAATTAAAAGCTTAGCAAGTCTGTGACCACTATGCTTCTCAAGAAGAAATACTCAAGGGAGTAATGAAAAAGGAATGAAGGGACTCAAAGCCCTATGTATAAATAAATATCTCAGTAAAAGTAAATACAAAGGCAATGATAAAAGCTAGCATTACTGAAACAGTGGTTTGCAACTACAATTTTTGTTTTCTATATGTGATTTAAAAGACTAAATTTTAAAATAAATAAATAAATTATTAAAGTAGAAGCTAGTATGCAATTATTTGTGTAGAGGGTAGTATGATATCAACAACCAAAAGGCATGAGGATGGAGCTGTAAAGGACTGTTTTTGTAATTTATTGAATTTAAGCTGGTATAAATTTAAACTGGAGTGTTATAACTGTACAATTTTGTTTGTTGGTTTTGTTTTGTTTTTTTTGGCCTCCCTGTGAGGCTTGTGGGATCTTAGTTCCCCAACCAGGGACTGAACCCGTGCCCCCTACAGTAGAAGCGCAGAGTCCTAACCACTGGACCGCCAGGGAATTCCCATGTACAATGTTAAATGTATAATAATTCCCATGGTAACCACAAACAATATAACTATAGAATATACACAAAAGGAAATGAGAAAGGAATTTAAACATTTCACTACAAAAATCAACTACACACAAAAGAAAACAGTAATGCAGGAAATGAGGGACTAGAAAAAAGCTATAAAGCATATAGAAAACAAGTAGCACAATGATAGATATAAATCCCTCCTCGTCAATAATTATATTAAGTGTAGATGGAATAAACTCTCCAATCAAAAGACAGAGATTGGCAGAATGGATAAAAACACATGGTCCAACTATATGTTGTCTACAAGAGACTCACTTGACATTCAAAGACACAAATGGGGTGAAAATGAAAGGCTGGAAAAAGATATTTCACACAAATAGTAACCAAAAGACAGTAGAGTAGCTATACTAAAATCTGACAAAATAGACTTTAAATGAAAAAGGTTACAAGGAACAAAAAAGGAAATTTTATATTAATAAGGATTCAGTACTAAAGATATAACAGTGATAAACATTTATGCACCTAATGACAGGCTATCAAAATATATGAAGCAAAGAATGACAGAATTGAAGGGAGAAATATGCATTTCTACATAATATTCATTTCTGCATAATAGTTGGAGACTGCAATACCTCACTCACAATAATGGATAGAACAACTAGACAGAAGATAAATAAGGAAACAGAGGACTTCAACAGCACAGTAAAACAACCTGATCTCACAGATATATACAAAGCACTCTACCCAACAACAACAGAATACACAGTCTTTTCAAGAGCATGTGGGACATTTTCCAGGATAGACCATATGTTAGGTGACAAATTAGAAAACAAATTAATGTTACTCAAAACATAATTAATTATTTAATAAATAATTAATAATATAATTGTTTTATGCCACAAATTAATGTTAATAAATAGATTTTAAAAGACAGATATCATAAAAAGTATATTCTCTGACCACAATAGGAAGAATTTAAAAATCAACATCAAAAGGAAAACTGGAAAATTCAAAAAATTGTGAAAATTAAACAATATGCTTTTAAACAACCAATGGCTAAAAGAAGAAATCAGGGCAATTAGAACGTACTTTGACATGAATGGAAATGAAAACATAACATACTAAAACTTATGGGATTCAGCAAAAGCAGTGCTAAGGGGGAAATTTATAGCTATAAATGTTTACATTAAGAAACGATAGCTCTGAAAAAACAAACTAAGCTTACAGTTTAAGGAATCAGAAAAAGACAAACCCAAAGTTAGCAGAAGGAAGCAAATAATAAAGATTAGAACAGAGATAAACAACAACAACAAAAAGAGCGAAACAAGAGAGAATATCAATGAAACTAAAAGTTGGTTCTTCAAAAAACGTGACAAAATTGACAAACCCTTAGATTGACTAAAACAAAGAGATTAGACTCGAATTACTAAAATCAGAAATGAAAGCAGGAACATCACTATAGATTTGACAGAAATAAAAACTATGAGGAGAGTACTATGAACAATTTTATGCCACAAATCGATAAACTAGATATAATGGACAAATTCCTAGAAACACAAAACCTACCAAGACTTAATCACAAAAACAGATAATCTGAATAGATCTGTAACTAGTAAGGAGATTGAATCAGTAATCAAAATTCTCCCAATTAAGAAAAATCCTGGATCTGATGGTTTCACTGGTGATTTCTACCCAACATTTAAAGGAGTAATACCAATCCTTCTCAAACTTTTCCAAAAAACTGAAAAGGAGGGAAGTCTTCCAAACTCATTCTATGAGACAAACATTACCATGATGGCAAAATTCAATAAAGGTACTACAAGAAAAGAAAGCTAGAGACCACTATCCCTTAAGAACACTGATGCAAACAACCTCAACACAATACTAGCAAACAATTTAGCAGCATTTTAAAAGGATTAAACATCATGACCAAGTGGGAATTATTCCTAGAATGCAAGAGATGGCTCAACACATAAAAATCAATCAACGTAATATGCAACATCAAAAGAATGAAAGGAAAAAAAAAGCACATGGTCACCTCAATTGAGGCAGAAAAAGCATTTGATAAAATTCAATACTTTTCATAATAAAAATACTTAACAAACTAGAAACAGAAGGAAACTGCCTTAAGATAATAAACTCCATACATGAAAATCCAACAGCAAACATCATGCTCAATGGTGAAAATCTGGAAGTTTTCCTCTAAGATCAGAACAGGCATGAACAACTGCTTTTACCACTTTTATTCAACATGGTACTAGAAGTTCTAGTCAGAGTAATTAAGCAAGAAAAAGAAATATATTTCTAACTTGGAAAGAAAGAAGTAAAATTATCACAGTTTGCAGAGGATATGATCTTCTACACAAAAAACCCTAAAGATTACACACATACACACACACACACACACACACACACAATGTAAGAACTAATAAATAAACTCAGTAAACTACCAGGATACGTAGACAATATTAAAAAACCAGTTGTGTTTCCATAGCATATTACATTTACCTTTTAAATTCACATTTTTTATAAATGCTCAGTATCCCTAACATATGCTATTAAAAGAGCCCTGTAAAACAAAGGCTATTATTAAATCCTCAGTACCTCTTTTTGAGATGCTTCACTCCTTTGTAGTAGTTTCAAAAATAAGGTTTTCCAACTAAGAGATCTTGATCAATATTATTGTCTAAGCTTACCAGGTCACTTTTGGTCTCGTGACATCTTACAGATTACTTTGATATAAGAATATCTCCAGTTGGCAACTCTACCTCCCAGTTCCATAAACCTATTTCACCTCTGAGAATTGGGCATTTTAAATAGGGTGCATTGTGTTGTCAAGGATAAAGTCACCATGATTAACACATTTTTAATGCTTATGAGAGGTTTATTAATACATATACTAAGTATTATACAATTTTACTTCCCTTCAATTTAAATTTCTTTCTACTAGTTACACATCTTTTCAGTCTCCATAAAAAGCCCAAGAGTTATTTGGCTACAGTATGACTTGTCACACAGAAAGCAAAATGAAATCAACTTTGTGGGAATGCTTAAGAAGAGAGGCAAAATGAAAACGGATTTAGTAACATATAACATTATTTCCTCTAAGGAGCATCCTACTTACCCATCATTACAAACATAGTGAACCTGTGAGCCAAACAGAATACTTCCATTTGGGTACTGTACTTGGCCATTTGTGGGATCCCCTAGGTTAGGACACTGTTTTCCTAAAAGGAAAATTTCAAATTCATTGTTTTATACCAGTATCAAAACCGATTTGAATCAAATTCAAAATTCTACATTGCTCACTTGAATTCATGGGAATATTATTATCTTTTATTATTTTCTTTCTTTAACTATTATAACATCCAAGAAGATTCACATTTACCCAGGCAACCAATTGTGAAAATAAAGGTTCCCTGGAGATTTTTCAAAGCCTGAATGCACTGCTATCTAAAACCTACACTCACATGAGAAAACCATCATTTCAGTTGTAAAATATGAACCCTAAAATGTGTGAAAAATCTCTAGAGCAATAAAAAAGTTTTTTGAATTAAAAAAAAAAAGTTTTGTTTACTTACTTGTACAGGCCTCCTGGAGAAGTGACCACATATTATCAGCCTGACAAACAGCAGAGGTGGGAAGAGAAGGATGCTTGGGCTGGTAACCTGGGCGACACTCATAATCTATCCTGTCCCCAGGGTTATAACTGGGTTTAGGAACATCCCGGAGCTGCATAGTTTCAAACCTTGGTGGCTCACCACAGGCATCTAGGTATAAGAGAATAAGAGCATAAAAATATTTTATCTCATTCACCAGCCAGGGACTATGGCCTGGTATCAGGTAGGTAGTACAGAATAAATGGAAAGGTTCTTAGCAAGATTTTAAAAGACTGTGCCATGCTTTTACCCAACTGGTGGTAGTAGTGGAGTATGTGCCTCACTTACATTAAATAACAACCTATTAGCTTTTGGTTTGTTAGGGAATAAGATGAATTTTTATTCAACAGTAAATTGAAGAGATAGCATCAATGTTTTTAGTTTTGAAATATAAATACATTTTAGGTATGTATCCTTCCCCATTTTTTTCTAAATTCATTTCAAAACTCACCTCTCCTCTAAGAAGTCTCCTACAGTATACAGCACTCTGCTCAGATTACTCTTCCACAGTTTGAAACACAAGCATATGATCACTTGTCATTTCAGGCTGTTTCCTCTCAGAAGGCAAGGTCCTAGAGGGCAGGGATCATATGCCTTCTTTTTCTACTACACTCTATACTCAGTTGATACTCAAGACATGCTATGGTAAGAGATGAATATAAAATGTGCCTTGTGGGATTCATAAATCAAAATAATTATGGACCGAAGTATTTCAAAAAATAATACTTCGTTTCATTTGTTTCCTATTAGTGAATTGAGCATTTTAAAAGTGATGAATAGACACCATGTAAATATCAAAATGTACTATCTGAAAAGCATTACATGAAAAAACAACTTGCTGTCTTTGACATTACTTTAAATAAAATTTAACTTTCCTTCACAGATCAATGGATTGCTCATTCCTCAGAAGCTCCCTGAGGTAGCTGTTTGGGTTGTTTATCCAATATATCCCAACAGTAAAGCTATTATATTGCTATGCTTTTAGAATTTTTTACTTCTGGGATTTTTTTGGGGGGTGTTGAGGGAAGGAGTTTTTTACTCCCTAGAATAATGTCATTTCTACCTCAGCAAGTCCTCTTGCTTTTAACTATCTGGGCACTTTGATAATCTAACAAATCTGTTAGAAAAATTATGTAAAATAATGTGAGGGAGACATATTAAGTCCTAAAGGACTAAAGGAATTCAGAGGCCTCTCTTATAAAGTTAAGAACCTAAGGAGGTGATGAGTGTGAGCTACGGTTATCAGTGCAGAGAGCAGAGAGGGGCATGAAATGCTAAGGCTGCTGCTGCCACCACCAGGAAGCCTGTGTGCAAGCACAGGTCACTATCCACACCTCCCCTCCTGGGAGCCTGTGCAGCCCACCACTGCCAGGGTCCTGAGATCCAGGGACAACTTCCCGGGGAGAACACACGGCACACCTCAGGCTGTTGCCATGTCACGCTGTCCTCTACCGCCACAGGCTTGCCCCACATTCCATACCCCTTCCTCTCCCCACACCAGCCTGAGCGAGCAAGAGCCCCCGAATCAGCTGCTACTTTAACCCCGTCCTGGCTGAGCAAAGAACAGATGCCCTCAGGCGACCTACATGCAGAGGCGGGGCCAAATCCAAAGCTGAACCCCACGAGCGGTTTGAACAAAGAAGAGAAAGGGACATTTCTCCCAGCAGCCTCAGGAACAGCAGATTAAATCTCCACAATCAACTTGATGTACCCTGTATCTCTGAAATACCTGAATAGACAACGAATCATACCAAAATTAAGGCGGTGGACTTTGGGAGCAACTGTAGACTTGGGGTTTGCTTTCTGCATCTGATTTGTTTCTGGTTTCATGTTTATCTTAGTTTAGTATTTAGGGTTTATTATCATTGGTAGATTTGTTTATACATTTGGTTGCTCTCTTCCCTTTTTTTATAAAAAAATATATATATTTTTTCCTCCTTTTTATCTTTTTCTGAGTGTGTATGTGTATGCTTCTTTGTGTGATTTTGTCTATATAGCTTTGCTTTTACAATTTATCCTAGGGTTGTGTTTGTCCATTTTTTTTTTTTTTTTAGTATAGTTTATAGCACTTGTTATCATTGGTGGATTAGTTTTTTGGTTTGGTTGCTCTCTTCTTTCTTTCTTTCTCTTTTTTTTCTTTCTTTTATTACTTTAAAATTTTTTAAATTTTTAATAAATTTTTTTTTTATTTTAATAACTTTATTTTATTTTATTTTATTTATTTATTTATTTATTTATTTTGTCCCTTTTCTTCTGAGCCGTGTGGCTGACAGGGTCTTGGTGTTCCGGCCAGGTGTCAGGCCTGTGCCTCTACGGTGGGAGAGCCGAGTTCAGGACATTGGTCTACCAGAGACCTCCCAGTGCCACGTAATATCAAACAGTGAAAGCTCTCCCAGAGATGTCCACCTCAACCCTAAGACCCAGCTCCACTCAATCACCAGCAAGCTACAGTGCTGGACACCATATGCCAAACAACTAGCAAGACAGCAACACAACCCCACCCATTAGCACAGAGGCTGCCTAAAATAATAATAAGGCAACAGACACCCCAAAACACACCACTGGATGCGGTCCTGCCCACCAGAAAGACAAGATCCAGCCTCATCAACCAAAACACAGGCACTAGTCCCCTCCACCAGGAAGCCTACACAACCCACTGAACCAACCTCACCCACTGGGGTCAGACACCAAAAACAATGGGAACTACGAACCTGCAGCCTGTGAAAAGGAGACCCAAAACACAGTAAGTTAAGCAAAATGAGAAAACAGAGAAACACAGCAGATGAAGGAGCAAGGTAAAGACCCATCAGACCAAACAAATGAAGAGGAAATACGCAGTCTACCTGGAAAAGAATTCAGAGTAATGATAGTAAAGATGATCCAAAATCTTGGAAATAGAATGGAGAAAATACAAGAAACGTTTAACAAGGACCTAGAAGAACTAAAGAGCAAACAGACAATGATGAACAACACAATAAATGAAATTAATAATTCTCTAGAAGGAAACATTAGCTGAATAACTGAGGCAGAAGAACGGGTAATTGACCTGGAAGATAAAATAGTGGAAATAACTACTACAGAGCAGAATAAAGAAAAAAGAATGAAAAGAGTTGAGGACAGTCTCAGAGACCTCTGGGACAACATTAAACGCACAAACATTTGAATTATAGGGGTCCCAGAAGAAGAAGAGAGAAAGAAAGGGACTGAGAAAATATTTGAAGAGATTATAGTTGAAAACTTCCCTAATGTAGGAAAGGAAATGGTCAATCAAGTCCAGGAAGCGCAGAGAGTCGCATACATGATAAATCCAAGGAGAAAGATGCCAAGACACATATTAATCAAACTATCAAAAGTTACATACAAGGAAAAAATATTAAAAGCAGCAAGTGAAAAACAACAAATAACATACAAGGAATCCCCATAAGGGTAAAAGCTGATCTTTCAGCAGAAACTCTACAAGCCAGAAGGGAGTGGCAGGACATATTTAAAGTGATTAAAGGGAAGAACCTACAACCAAGATTATTCAATCCAGCAAGGATCTCATTCAGGTTCAATGGAGAAATTAAAACCTTTACAGACAAGCAAAAGCTACGAGAATTCAGCACCACCAAATCAGCTTTACAACAAATGCTAAAGGAACTTCTCTAGGCAGGAAACACAAGAGAAGGCAAAGAACTACAATAACAAATGAAAACAATTAAGAAAATGGTAATAGGAACATACATATCGATAATTACCTAAATGTGAATGGATTAAATGCTCCAACCAAAAGACACAGGCTCGCTGAATGGATACAAAAACAAGACCCATATACATGCTGTCTACAAGAGACCCACTTCAGACCTAGGGACACATACAGACTGAAAGTGAGGGGATGGAAAAAGATATTCCATGCAAATGGATATCCAAAGAAAGCTGGAGTAGCAATTCTCATGTCAGACAAAATAGACTTTAAAATAAAGAATGTTATAAGAGACAAGGACGGACACTACATAATGATCAAGGGATCAATCCAAGAAGATATAACAATTGTAAATATTTATGCACCCAACAGAGGAGCACCTCAGTATATAAGGCAAATGCTAATAGCCATAAATGGGGAAATCGAGAGTAACACAATCATAGTAGGGGACTTTAACATCCCACTTTACCAATGGACAGAGAATCCAAAATGAAAATAAATAAGGAAACACAAGCTTTAAATGATACATTAAACAAGATGGACTTCGTTGATATTTATTGGACATTCCATCCAAAAACAACAAAATACACTTTCTTCTCAAGTGCTCCTGGAACATTCTCCAGGATACATCATATCTTGGGTCACAAATCAAGCCTTGGTAAATTTAAGAAAATTGAAATCGTATCAAGTATCTTTTCTGACCACAACGCTATGAGACTAGATATCAATTACAGTAAAAAAATCTGTAAAAAATACAAACACATGGTGGCTAAACAATATACTACTAACTAACCAAGAGATCACTGAAGAAATCAAAGAGGAAATCAAAAAATACTTAGAAAAAAATCACAATGAAAACACGACGACCCAAAACCTATGGGATGCAGCAAAAGCAGAGCTGAGAGAAGTTTATAGCAATACAATCCGACCTCAAGAAACAAGAAACATCTCAAATAAACAACCTCACCTTACACCTAAAGCAATTAGAGAAAGAAGAACATAAAAACCCCAAAGTTAGCAGAAGGAAAGAAATCATAAAGATCAGATCAGAAATAGATGAAAAAGAAATGAAGGAAACAATAGCAAAGATCAATAAAACTAAAAGCTGGTTCTTTGAGAAGATAAAAAAATTGATAAACCATTAGACATACTCATCAAGAAAAAAAGGGAGAAGACTCAAATCAATAGAATTAGAAATGAAAAAGGAGAAGTAACAACTGACACTGGAGAAATACAAAGAATCATGAGAGATTACTACAAACAACTCTATGCCAATAAAATGGACCACCTGGAAGAAATGCACAAATTCTTAGAAATGCACAACCTGCTGAGACTAAACCAGGAAGAAATCGAAAATATGAACAGACCAATCACAAGCACTGAAATTCAAACTGTGATTAAAAACCTTCCAACAAACAAAAGCCCAGGACCACATGGCTTCACAGGTGAATTCTATCAAACATTTAGAGAAGAGCTAACACCTATCCTTCTCAAACTCTTCCAAAATATAGCAGCAGGAGGAACACTCCCAAACTCATTCTATGAGGCCACCATCACCCTGATACCAAAATCAGACAAAGATGTCACAAAGAAAGAAAACTACAGGCCAATATCACTGATGAACATAGATGCAAAAATCCTCAACAAAATACTAGCAAACAGAATCCAACAGCACATTAAAAGGATCATACACCATGATCAAGTGGAGTTTATTCCAGGAATGCAAAGATTCTTCAATATATGCAAATCAATCAACGTGATACACCATATTAACAAATTGAAGGAGAAAAACCATATGATCATCTCAAACGATGCAAAGAAAGCTTTCGACAAAATTCAGCACCCATTTATGATAAAAACCCTGCAGAAAGTAAGCATAGACAGAACTTTCCTCAACATAATAAAGGCCATATAAGACAAACCCACAGTCAACATCATCCTCAATAGCGAAATACTGAAACCATTTCCACTAAGATCAGGAACAAGACAAGGATGCCCACTCTCACCACTATTATTCAACATAGTTTTGGAAGTTTTAGCCACAGCAATCAGAGAAGAAAAAGAAATAAAAGGAATCCAAATTGAAAAAGAAGAAGTAAAGCTGTCACTGTTTGCAGATGACATGATACTAAACACAGAGAATCCTAAAGATGCGACCAGAAAAGTACTAGAGCTAATCAATGAATTTGGTAAAGTTGCAGGATATAAAATTAATGCACAGAAATCTCTGGCATTCCTATACACTAATGATGAAAAATCTGAAAGTGAAATTAAGAAAACACTCCCATTTACCATTGCAACAAAATGAATAAAATATCTAGGAATAAACCTAACTAAGGAGATAAAAGACCTGTATGCAGAAAATTATAAGATACTGATGAAAGAAATTAAAGATGATACAAACAGATGGAGAGATATACCATGTTCTTGGATTGGAAGAATCAACATTGTGAAAATGACTCTACTACCCAAAGCAATCTACAGATTTAATGCAATCCCTATCAAACTACCACTGGCATTTTTCACAGAACTAGAACAAAAAAATTCACAATTTGTATGGAAACACAAAAGACCCCGAATAGCCAAAGCAATCTTGAGAACGAAAAATGGAGCCGGAGGAATCAGTCTCCCTGACTTCAGACTATACTACAAAGCTACAGTAATCAAGACAGTATGGTACTGGCACAAAAACAGAAATATAGATCAATGGAACAGGATAGAAAGCCCAGAGATAAACCCATGCACATATGGTCACCTTATCTTTGATAAAGGAGGCAAGACTAAACAATGGAGGAAAGACACCCTCTTCAATAAGTCGTGCTGGGAAAACTGGACCACTACATGGAAAAGAATGAAATTAGATCACTCGCTAACACCATACACAAAAATAAACACAAAATGGATTAAAGACCTAAATGTAAGGCCACACACTATCAAACTCTTAGAGGAAAACATAGGCAGAACACTCTATGACATAAATCACAGCAAGATCCTTTCTGACCCACCTCCTAGAGTAAGGAAATAAAAACAAAAATAAACAAATGGGACCTAATTAAACTTAAAAGCTTTTCCACAGCAAAGGAAACCATAAAGAAGACGAAAAGACAACCCTAAGAATGGGAGAAAATATTTGCAAATGAAGCAACTGACAAAGGATTAATCTCCAAAATTTACAAGCAGCTCATGCAGCTCAATATAAAAAAAACAAACAACCCAATCCAAAAATGGGCAGAAGACCTAAATACACATTTCCCCAAAGAAGATATACAGATTGCCAACAAACACATGAAAGGATGCTCAACGTCACTAATCATTAGAGAAATGCAAATCAAAACTACACCTCACACCAGTCAGAATGGCCATCAACAAAAAATCTACAAACAATAAATGCTGGAGAGGGTGTGGAGAAAAGGGAACCCTCTTGCACTGTTGGTGGGAATGTAAATTGATACAGCCACTATGGAGAACAGTATGGAGGTTCCTTAAAAAACTAAAAATAGAACTACCATACAACCCAGCAATCCCACTACTGGGCATATACCCTGAGAAAACCATAATTCAAAAAGAGTCATATACCACATGTTCATTGCAGCACTATTTACAATAGCCAGGACATGGAAGCAACCTAAGTGCCCATTGACAGATGAATGGATAAAAAAGATGTGGCACATATATACAATGGAATATTACTCAGCCATAAAAAGAAACAAAATTGAGTTACTTGTACTGAGCTGGATGGACCTAGAGACTGTCATACAGAGTGAAGTAAGTCAGAAAGAGAAAAACAAATACCGTATGCTAACACATATATATGGAATCTAGAGAAAAAAAATGGTTCTGAAGAACCTAGGGGCAGGACAGGAATAAAGACGCAGATGTAGAGAATGGCTTTGAGGACACGGGGAGGGGGAAGGGTAAGCTGGGATGAAGTGAGAGAGTGGCATGGACATATATACACTACCAAATGTAAAATAGATAGCTAGTGGGAAGCAGCCGCATAGCACAGGGAGATTAGCTCGGTGCTTTGTGACCATCTATAGGGGTGGGATAGGGAGGGTGGGAGAGAGACGCAAGAGGGAGGAGATATGGGGATATATGTATATGTACAGCTGATTCACTTTGTTATAAAGCAGAAAGTAACACACCATTGTAAAGCAATTATACTCTAATAAAGTTGTTAAAAAAATAAAAAATAAGAAGAACCTAAGGAGAAAGGAGAGAGACTTATTCTGGTCCCTGAGGAACTTTTTCTTTCTCACTCCCTGGATCTTGGTCTTCAGATTGAGACTGGTCAAGAGAGAAATCTAAACAAGTGAAATATTTTACATCTTATTCTAAATTCTAAACTCCTGTCTCAATACACTGTCCAAAATTTCATTTACATCATGTGCTGAAATTGTTTCAGCATTTAGCAAATGTTTTGAACATTTCCACTATGCTGATCTTGTTACCTGAATGCTCCTCAGTCAACTGCCCAAAACAAGGCAAAAGCAAAAAACAAACAAAAAGCCATAGTTATTAAAAGCATTTTTAAGAAGATTAGTAAAGAGTTGAATTTTATTAATAACATTAAATTTACTGAATACCCTGAGCCATACATTCTCATTTTACATTAGGAAAAAAATGGGCTAGAAATGCTATATAATTCCATTTTAGATAAAAACACATATTATTCTAGAATATCCTGGAAGCACCAAGAAAGAAATCAAGTAACAGCATGCATGTGATTAAATTATACAAGTGTTCTCTGTTTTATGCATTCAAATTCAGTAACTGTCTTTTTTTTTTAATAAATTTATTTACTTTATTTATTATTTTTATTTTTGGCTGTTTTGGGTCTTCATGGCTGCGCGCAGGCTTTCTCTAGTTGCAGTGAGTGGGGGCTACTCTTTGTTGCAGTGCACAGGCTTCTCATTGCGGTCGCTTCTCTTGTTGCAGACCACAGGCTCTAAGTGTGCTGGCTTCAGTAGTTGTGGCACGTGGGCTCAGTAGCTGTGGTTCATGGGCTCTAGAGCGCAGGTTCAGTAGTTGTGGCGCAGGGGCTTAGTTGCTCCACGGCACGTGGGATCTTCCTGGACCAGGGCTCGAACCCATGTCCCCTGCAATGGCAGGCGGATTCTTAACCACTGCACCACCAGGGAAGCCCTCAGTAACTATCTTGAAGGCATAAAAAGAAGAGAGAATTCCTAATATGACTCTCACATACAGTGCTGTGTATGAAAAAGAAATGTCAACTGGATGGTTCAATCTATTCAACTAACTTGAAGTATTTCTTCCCAATAACATGCATCACGAAATACATGCCTTCAACAATGTGCAGTTTAGAACATTTGCTTTGGAAATTAGTTGATTACAAGCTTTATATACTGTAATAACTGGGTCCAATATAACACTTGTTTTATAATCAAATATCTTCTTCTCTTGCTCAGAATACTGAATTCTTTTTTCCTATGAGGATTTTCAAACTAAACATTCCCAGCATCAGAAAAATAGTATCTGGATTGAGTTTTTTTCTAGAGAGTTTACAATGTAATTATTATTAGGCTGCAATGCTATACTTTAATATCAGATGCCATTATATCATATGATAGGCTGCATTCAGAAAATTCCCATTTTCCAGATGAGATTCAGGAAGGTGAAATAGTCTCTAATATGGATCAAGAAAACTGTTCACCTTCTCTACACTTACAAAAATTATGCAAGCACTCTCTACCTGCTTGCAAAAATTAAAAATAACTCTCTGACGTAAGCACACACCCACACCCCTGCCCAGGTGGTACCTTTAGAAAATCATGGACCCAAACCGGAACCTCAGTGAAACCTGACGAATCTTCCCCTTTTCTCACTCTACAGAACCTATTTTTAAATTTTCTTTGCTTCCTCAAAATGGAGGCTCTAATATCTATACCTGTCAATTTTATTTCTCACGTTCCACTCATTTCTAGGCCTATAAAAAAATCACATAAATCATGTTCGAAGTAATTAAGTAGCCTCCTTCTAAGTAAATTCATCCTGACACTCTCTCCCTCAGTAATTTTAATTACCCTGTCTATAACATCTGGAGCTATTGATCATTCTCTCTTTGCTCTTTTGTACCTAAAAGGCTCTTTTCCTTGGTTTCCAGGTAGCAAACCAGCGTGGTTTTCAGCCTGTCCTCTGGCTGCTCTTCCTTCTCTGTCTGATTGCATAATGTGACGTTCCTCATGGGTTATTCTACAAGCTCTCCTTATTTTCATTCTGCAAATCCCCCTGGGTCAGAATGTATACTCTCATGACATCATTACAACTGATGAGAGCTGCCTCCCAAATCCCTCTCTCCATCCTAGATCTTAGCTGGGGTGCCAAGTCTATGTGTTCAATTTCCTCCCCACAGCTCCACTTGGAATGTGTCACCCTATCTCAAATAACATAATGAAGCCAGCAAACAAGATACGTGGTTTCCACAACTGAAATGCCTGTTCCCTCGCTCTGTTTCCACCTTTACTTCTAATTCAAGCCACTATCATTTCTTATCTGGATTGCTACAAGAGTTTCTGAATAGGTCTCCTTACTGGTCTTGCCACCTTTCATTCGGTTCATTTTCACATTGCCACCAGAGTAATACTGATATGATACTAGGACCAAGGCCCTTCCAAGTCAGATACGTTTCAATGGCTCCCTGTTTCCCTCATGATAATGTCTAAGGCTCCATGACATGGCTAACAGAGCTTTAATATCTGCTCACTCTTGCACACTCTTCTAAGCCACATTCAATTCCACTAGTAGTGCCCATTAAATTACTCAACTTACTGTAGCGCTCTAGACCTCCATGCATCATATTACTTCAGCTTTGACCAGAGACCCTGCCATTCCTCCCACCCACTCATCCTTCAGTTTTATCTCAGATTCCACTTCTTCCTGGAGGCTCTTAACATCTCTCACCCAAAAAATTCAGTTAAGTGTCCTCATGAGCCCCAATTTACTTCTTTCGTAGCAATTTTCATACTGTGATTGTTCATTGTTTACACTCCCTAGGAGACTGTAACCGTAAGGACCATGTCTCATTCTTCACTGCATTTCTAGTTCCTAGTGCCAGAGCTGAAGGAGCACTGTTATCAGTTCCATAAACTCTTGGATCAAAATTCAAACTCTTTGTACTGTTCAGCCAACCTGTTCCAGAGATATCTGCAAATCATCATTTTTCTTTGCTTTTGTATGCCTTTCCTCAAATTTTTTCCATTGGTTTAGTTACAGATGTTTCCCTTTATCAGAGTTTTTTTTTAAGTCAAAATATTTGTGCTTTATTTATTTGAACCCATTCTCCACTACTGCTATGACTAGAAATGGCATTTTAATATTCTCAAAGGAGAACTCCAAATACTGTGGGTTACATTTTTTTCCTAAAGTATGGTATGAAAGATCCCAGAACTTGTTTCTAACAACAAAAGAGATGATATTAATTATTTTGGAAATAGCACATTTAAGCACTACCTGTACCAACTATATTTTAAGTCCTTTTTAACTAACTTACTTTTCATAAACATCCTATGAGTTAGGTACTATTTCACCCTCTTTAAGATGAGCAATCTGAGCCATGAAGTAACTTGCTTAAGAATACATTCCCAGAAAGTACCAGACCCAGGAGTGAAGCCAGGCAGCCTAGTTCTACTGCCAACACCATTTCCCATCACTGTCTCTAACCTGGAACCCTTGCATGGTTACACCAATACACTCTGTCTGCAATTTAGTCCTCAAGAAATGGTCTTATACTGAGCCTAGGGAAATTAAAGCAACCCTAGTTTAGATTTGCATTCTGCTAAGTCAAGTCAAGGTGCCCAAAAACAACAGGTGATTTTTATTATGATGGTTGTTCATTGCTACCTATCCTGTTCTTTTCACAATGATTCACTCTGTGATCTGCACCGCTGCCTTCCTCTTGCCTCCTTTGCTCTACTGCTGCCACACAGGGTAACTAGGCAGTCCATGACTGCCCTGAGCCGTGCCACATCTCTGAGCCTTTGCTCACAATGCTCCCTCTGCTCTGAACACCCTTCCTCCTGCTCAGGAGCAACTCCTGTTCAACTCTTGTCTTCCTTGACTTAATCCACTCAACATCTCCTCTGGGAAGTACTTTCTGCTTCTCCTGGGGAGGCAGTGACCAGTCTCCTTCTCTTGGACTCTCCTCTGCATGGATCTCTAAGCTCACCAGTGGACTCCAGCCATCCATGTGGCCACAACACCTCACACAGTATGTCCCTCATAGCTGCTATTCAAAAAACTTTGGTTCTCAAAGAACCACTGCTGTCAAACAAACCAATGGTAAAGAATATAGTATAATGAATCTAATATTGAAAATAATCATCTTAAAGCATTATGCACTGGAGAAATATTTGACCACCTAATTTCTTTTGTCTCATATCTCCCAGTATATGTAACCTAGCAACTGACCAGATAAAGACTGTTCTCCCTGCACTGTAATATGTAGAGTAAGAAACTAAGAAACTACTGTGTAAACACTTATTGATCTTGGCTTCTTTCATTAGGAACAAAGAAAAGACCTAAAACAGGCAGAAGAGACCACCCATAAAAGGAAATTGTAGGTTTTGTTCCAAAAAGCAGACCCATTCTGGAGGAATGAGACTGGTCCCTTCTGTGATCCCCTACCATTTGGCAACTACCTCTGAGATGGCAAGCCTCCCAAGCACACACTGCCCACTTACAAAACCTTCTCCTCATGAGCTGCTTCAGTGAAATATTTATTTTATCCACATACTTTCCCTGCCCAGTATAGTAAGTTCTCATTTGTACCTCATCTATGTTTCCCACCTATACTGATTTTACCTTTCAGCCTTAAACGTCACCTTGTTTTTCCTCCATTTCTAGTTTTGTTACCTTCCACAATACGTCCTATTCATTTTATTTATCTATTTTCCTCTATTTTATTTTTTTAAATTTTATTTTATTTTCGTTTATTTTTGGTTGCACTGGGTCTTCGTTGCTGCGCACAGCCTTTCTCTAGTTGCAGCGAGCAGAAGCTACTCTTCATTGCAGTGTGTGGGCTTCTCATTGCGGTGGCTTCTCTTGCTGAGGAGCACAGGCTCTAGGTGCACGCACTTCAGTAGTTGTGGCACACGGGCTCAGTAGTTGTGGCTCACGGGCTTAGTTGCTCTGTGGCATGTGGGATCTTCCCAGACCAGGGATTGAACCCATGTCCCAGATTCTTAACCATTGCACCACCAGGGAAGTCCCTCTATTTTCCTCTATTTTAAATAGTTCTCATCATATCCTTCAACTTCTAGCTTTAAGCCTATTGTAAACATTATTATTCTTTTAAAAAATTCCTTTTAATTTCTTGTTAGCACTGCTGTTCCATTCCCCACACCTCTCCGGCACAGAAATAAACTCTTAAAATGATCCGTAATAAGCAAGACGAGTATGGTGAGACCTGAGGAGTCTACTATCAGGAGAAGATAGATTGACCCCCAGCTGCTCCTGACTTAGCTGTTTTAGGCACCAAAGAAAGGCCATCCTAAGCATGGCTCTCTTGCTTCCTCCTGGAAGCAAGAGAAGTTTTTCCTGGGCTCTGAGCCCCAGCAGAATGTTACCTTTAATTTTCTGGTACTTGAGAGTTATACAAGAGTGTTGACACTTAGGCAAAAAATTGGGCACTTGGAACCACAAGTGTGACAAGACAGCCAGGATCTCTGCATTCTAGTGAGGAGAGAACAGAAAACAGTTTGGGAGAGTGACTACCAGTTAGGGGGGGAATTGAGCTGGAACATGTGTGTCTACTGGAAATCGTGGATCAGAGAAGGTCCCTCTGAGAAGGTAATATCACAAGTGAATTTGAAGAATAAGAAGGAGCCAACTATGCTAGAGGCAGGAGAATGTCCCAAGGCCAAGGGAACAGCAAGTACAGAAGGCAAAGTGGCAGAGTTTGGCCTGTTTGATGAGCAGAAAAGTCTTCCCTTCCACCAGTCATTTGTTAAACGCTGTCAGAGAATCATGCTCCTTTCCTCCTGGGTACTTCTCTTGGGTTATAACATATTCATTAGTATTATGTTTTGGCTACTGTCTACCACTCCCAATAAATTGTAGCAAATATTTGATTTCCTGATGTGTGCCTGGCACTGGGGGTATAACAGTGAGCAACACACAGTCCCTGCATATACTCAGGTGTGTAGGCAGACAGACAAATAGTGAAATAACGATCATGAAAATAGGAATGGTGTGTTATTGCTCACCAGTGCATCCTCAGGACCAGTACAGGACCTGGCATATAGAAGGCAAGTATTTGTTGAATGAATGCTGCTAATGAAACCATATATGTAATAGGATCCTAAAATTAACTTGGGCATGAAAACATATGTACATATAAAGACAAAAGGAAATCTACCAAAGTATTAAAAATGGTTGTCCTAAGTTTTATACAATAAGCATGCCTTTTTTAGAATATATGTACTTCAAAGTGCTTTCTGTGAAACATGAAACAAACTTAGTGGTTGGGCCTTCAGGTTTAGTTTATGAGCTATAGGAGAAAACCAGATTACCACCATTTCTGGTTCATTTCTTAGGATACTCATTTTTCGGTAGATTTGGCTACCAGTGTTTTTTAGGTTGCTTCGGATATCCCCTCAAACATGACCCAACCTTCAGAAAGAAGGAAAGCAATGCCAAAAAGCCATTCGGTAATAGAACTGAATACTGTCTATTGGATGAGAACAGGAAGATAACTTTTTTGCAAAAAAAAAAAAAAAGAAGAAGAAGAACCTGCAAATCAATATCAATATGATCTCCAGTACCAAGTTTCCTGTTAACTTTATTTACAAAAAGCACCTTGTCCGCTTCCAAACCCTCTAAACTCCAGGCTCCCAGAGCCTGCTCTCACCGGAGTGCTACAGGCACAACATCTGCTCCGCAGGCCCACTTAAAGCAAGTAGTAAGCTTCCCTGTCCCACACTCGGCTCGGCTGCGCTGGCCATTTCCTCAAAGCACACATTTGCGTACACCTGGCCTGGGCTCCCCTAACCACGCCCAGCAGGGCACAAGGCATCATCCCGCCCAGGGAACACAGGGCAAACTCTCCCCACGAGCACAGCACCAGCCTAGCAACATCCCCAGGCACCCGGGCTACTCAAGAGCAAGCCGTCACCACCAGCCCCGGGTTGGCGCTCCCTTATCGACTTGATCAGTCCCGGAAACACCCTGCAAGCTTTTGCTAGAGACCCAGCTTGGCCCCGGGTAAACTCCAGCCACGCCACCAAGCAAGACTTCTCTGCGGCCACTACGTGCTCCCCACCCCCCGCGGTCACTACGTGTTCCCCACCCCCCGGGGTCCCCTCACGGTACGAGCCGGGGACACTCTGGCCACGCCTTCTACCCTAACTCCTTACGACCCCGGGTGGACTCAGCCCCGCGCCTCCGCCCCGAGCCACCAAGCAAAGCTCCCCCGACCCTCGGCTCCAGTGGGCCTGCCCCCCGACCCGGCCTGCCCCCCCCTCACCCGCTCCAGTTCGCCGCCTGTGCGGACACCCTCTCCAGGCTCCTACCGGAAGATATGGGAAGCAGGAGCAGTAGCGCCACCAAAAGAATCCCAAAGAAGCACCTAGAAGAAAAGGGACTCTCGCAGCGGTAGCGGGGTGCCTTGCGACAGGAGCAAGACGCCGTCATTTTCGGGAGATCAGCGAGAAACCTGAAACAGCTCAGCAGAGATCTTCCTGAGTCCAGTTACCAGAGATAAGAATCCGCACACTCACAAACCGTCAACCGCGGTCACGCAGCTGGGCATGGCCTGGGCCGTGCCCAGGGCGGAAGTGACTCTTTGGACGGGGCCTGCCGAGCCAATAGGCGGGCTGTAAGGCGGGGCCTCGGTGTTGGGGGTGGCCCTTAGGCCTGGAGAGGCGGGGCGTGGCGCTTGCCAGGGTCTAACAGTCCCTGTGCGCGGGCCGCTTTACGCCTCACTCTTGGACCCTGGCTGTAGCTGGCTCCTCCTTCTGCAGACCTACACGGAAGCACAGCTGCGGTTTGCGAGAAACGGCTTGTTCACCGCCTGTTCGTAAAGACTGTTACCACCCTATGCAGGAAGGGTGGAAAGGAAGCAAGGGTTGGCGAGGTCAGCATTGTCAGTTTTCCGGAACGCTAGATTAAAGAATAAAACGCATCGAGCTGAAGATAGAAACCTAGAGCCCAGGCAGTGGGTCACTGTTGGGCAGACACCCCTCAGGACTCCAGTCTGGACCTGGGGCACTCCAGACTGTCCGGATACCTGGGCCCTTGCTCAGTCTTTGGCATTAGTCAGGCATAATTCGGGACAATAGTTGAGATTTCCGTGGTTGAGCCTCTGCTACTGAAGCCTCTCATGGCTTGATAGATTTCAAAAACATGGAAGGTTTGGCTGTTGCTCTCCCAACTGCTAAAGTCAATTAGTGTCACCTGTATTCCCAGGAGAGCACCCCTGGGAAGGTAAATTATTAAACAACACCGGGCCATTAGCATGTTGGGCCTCAACTCTACGGCCTTGCCTTCGAACGACTAAATGTTTTCTTGAAGATGACATATACATGCATGAAAAGGGTAAGGACAAGGGTGCATTAAGTGCCATATTTCTGGAAGCAATGAATGTCGTTAGAGTTGGGATGGGTAGGAATTGATGAGTGACAACTTTTCTGGTGAACCAATCTCTCAATGCTGGAAAATTAAGAATGAGTAAGATTTATTTGTAGAGTTGTGAGTAAACCTGTATGACTAGTAAAAGGAAAGAAAAGTAACATGATCGGTATTACACAGCAAACAAAGGAGCTGACATTCTCTTCGTATTAGCTGGCAAAGAATAAACACATCAACCAGTGTGTAAACATATTGGGGACAGGGTGGGGTGGGGGGCAGCACCCTCAAAGTTTTAGTTTACATGACTTTTTCATGCGTTACAATTTTAAATGGACATGACTTTTAAACCACTAGTTTCATTTAGAGTTTATCCCAAAGATATCATTAGAGCTGTGAGCAAAGATGTATAATTTTGGACAAAATATAAACTCTTAAATGTCTAGCAGAAGTATAAGAGTTTTTGATAGGCAGCTTTATGGAATGAATTTCTATGCAGCAAGCAGTGTAAAAAAAATATGAGAAACTATGGTATATTCGTAAGTAGAAAAAGCAAACTCCAAATCGGTGTGTGCCTTTTGTCATTACTTTTATTAAAATAGTATATTGATACACTTAAAAACAGATTAGTTGGAAATAAGTCAAAATTAACTAACAGTTATCTTATCTATATTTCATTTTTGTGTGCTTTTTTTTTTTTTTTCTGTATTGACCTTTGTTACATTTGGAATCAGGTAAAGAAACATTTTTTTAACAAGCCAGCTTGGGGCTTCCCTGGTGGCGCAGTGGTTGAGAATCTGCCTGCCAATGAAGGGGACACGGGTTCGAGCCCTGGTCTGGGAGGATCCCACATGCCGCGGAGCAACTAGGCCCGTGAGCCACAATTACTGAGCCTGCGCCTCTGGAGAGGCTGCGATAACGAGAGGCCCCGCGCACCGCGATGAAGAGTGGCCCCCACTTGCCACAACTAGAGAAAGCCCTCGCACAGAAACGAAGACCCAACACAGCCATAAATAAATAAAATAGTGTTTAAATAAATAAAAATAAAAAGCCAGCTTGTATATTACCTGCTCTTTTGTTCATAGAATGGTGGGAATAGAACCTGTATCACATAGGGTTAAGGTATGAGAGGATGGTAAGGAAATGGAAGCTCTTCGTGTAAATCTCAAATGCATCTTCTGTAATTATAGAACTTTATATATATTTAAACAACTTTATATCTGAGATGTACTAAAGATTTTCTGGGTTCAACAAACTATGGAATTTCCGTTTCCTCCCAGACCGACACAATGTTTGGATTCTTGTATCTAGCATACAAGAGACTAAGTGTGGAGGTGATGTATAAAATAAACACCTTAGTGTCTTGGATTATGAAATCCAGACACTCCATGATGACAATTAAAGGAGGTACAATTAAGGAGACAGTGAATAGAAAACTCAATGAGGGAGACTTATCATTTCTGTTATTTCTTATAGTTGTAAAACAGTGATATAACAGAAATGTTCTGTGGTTCAATGTTGGCACTTAAAACGGATCTATTTATGTTCTCTGTAACTATTGGTACATGATGTTATATGTCAGTTATATCTGAATAAAGTTGAAAAAATCTCTCCCATCTATTTCTAGTCTTGGAAGTAAGTTTTTATTTCTCATGAGAACATTTAAAAGGGAAAAAAAAATGACTAGCGTTTGGTTTCCTAGTTACAAATGCTAGATTAGATTCAAGAACTGGGGCTTTACTGGAATTTTATTTCAATCAGTGAAATTTCTATACCTGTGCTTTATCAAGCCATTCTTAATATAATTGAAGACTTTCACATAGATTTCTTTAACTTACTTTGATTCGACCCAACTGAGGCTCCATTTGAAAGGTTTTGAGCCTTATTCCCTATTCTTCTGGACTAGCTCCATGGGGCAGAGATAGTTTTCTTGCTGTATCTCCAGTGCTGAAACAGTTCTAGACCTATACCAGGTGCATAACAAATACCCATTAAATACTGAATGAAATAAATGGGCATTGCTGTCAAGTGCATTTAACGTGTCTCTGCCAATCCTCCCCAGCATGGATGTACCAAATGCTGGAAAAGTTCTGAGAAATTTTGATTTTAGTAATGTTAGGCACTGGGAGAAAGCAGAATTTGTCTCTGAAAGGAATGACCTACAACTGTATGCCAAGAAAACTTTCCTAAATCAGGCATGGCAAGCTAACCTATGAAGTGGATCTACTGTCTAACCCTTAGCCTTGAGATCATTTTAGTGACTGAGTTCAAAGGGAGAGTATTGACTGTGAACTTCCTAAGGTGCTGAGAGGAATAGAACTCAAGAGTCGAGGCTTTGAGTGAAGTAGGGGCTTAAACCCTAGTGGTTCCTCCAACTCCCCCTAAAGATTTTGTAAAACTGCCAACAGGAAAATAGGGAGAGAATGGAGAATATGACTGCAGACCAGGTTTTGAGCTATGTAGTAGCTCTCCTGTAAGCTTTAGGAATGGCGGTAAGGTGGAGGGAGGTGTCTGTGGATGTCATTAACCCAAGGGAGACTTCATTAAATAAAACAATGTTAGATGATCCTTTGCCTCCTAAATTGGTATATTTACATTTTGCTTTTCAGAGGTGAGGGCAGCAGCATGAAGGGGCCTGTGAATGCTCTCAGAAGAGGCTTTCCCCTGTCATGCTGCTTTACAGGTTAGTTATTTGTGAAAACCTGAAAGAGAATGGCTAAACAGAGGATAGTTAAGCCACCTTTTTGATGCTGGTCCTGGGAGCTCTGCCACCTCTACTTGCACCTGGTGGGCACCTGCCAGCAAATTGACCTTCTTACTTGGCTGTTAACCTCAAGAGCATTACTGTGGTGCCACATCCAACACAGGTATTCTGAACCCAGTCAGGTACAGAAAGGAGGGCATTTCTCATAAGGATCACATATTTATTTTGTTTCCTCCTGGCTTTTCAAGACTTTAAAAAGTAAATATATTACAAACCATATTCCATAAGTACATTTGCAAAGATAAAATTTTTTATTCCTTTCATTATAATGGTGGAGACAGTACATTTAAACATCACAGACTTAAACTAACTTACATCTCACACTTAACTGTACAGAAAGTCAAACAAAACAAAACAAAATTGGAATGTTAGCACTAGGAATAGCTTTGGAGACCAGTTGTTCCAGTCCCTGCTTTTCAGCTGAAAAATGTAAGGCCAGGGGTGAAAAGAATTGCTCAATAATACAAGTTAGGCTATATAATGTTTTAGACATCATTAATATATACACTATTTCCCATAGATAACTGATGTGATAGAAAAAAATCTCACAGATTTCTTGTAATTAAAAAGTCACAGGCATCAGATATTTGTTAATCATATTGCTCAGTGACCTACCAACTCCATTACCGGAAAAAAAACACATTTTTTCTTGTGATGGAGAATTTTAATTCTAAGAAAGACCTATTTCCAAGCATTTAATTTCTACTTCCTTTTTTTTTTTTTAATTGGGGTATAGTTGCTTTACAATGTTGTGTTAGTTTCTGCTGTACAACGAAGTGAATCAGCTATATGTATACATATATCGCCTCCCCCTTGGGCCTCCCTCCCACCCCGCCCCATCCCACCCATCTAGATCACCCCAGAGCACCGAGCTGAGCTCCCTGCACTATACAGCACGTTCCCACTAGCTGTCTGTTTTACACATGGTAGTGTATATGTGTCAATCCCAATCTCCCAATTCATCCCATCCTCTCTTCCACCAACTGTGTCCACACGTCCGTTCTCTACGACTGCATTTCTATTCCTGCCCTGCAAATAGGTTCATCTGTACCATTTTTCTAGATTCCACATATATGTGTTAATACATGATATTTGTTTTTCTGTTTCTGACTTCCTTCACTCTGTATGACAGACTCTAGGTCCACCCATTTCTCTACAAATGACCCAGTTTTGTTCCTTTTTATGGCTGAGTAATATTCTATTGTATATATTTACCACATCCTCTTTATCTATTCATCTGCCGATGGGCATTTAGGTTGCTTCCATGTCCTGGCTATTGTAAATAGTGCTGCAGTGAACATTGTGGTACATGACTCTTTTTGAATTATGGTTTTCTCAAGGTATATGCCCAGTAGTGGGATTGCTGGGTCATATGGTAATTCTATTTTTAGTTTTATAAGGAACCTCCATACTGTTCTCCATAGTGGCTGTTTCAATTTACATTCCCACCAACAGTGCAAGCGAGTTCCCTTTTCTCCACACCCTCTCCAGCATTTATTGTTTGTAGATTTTCTGATGATGGCCACTCTGATGGGTGTGAGGTGATAGCTCATTGTAGTTTTGATTTGCATTTCTCTAATAATTAGTGATGTTGAGCATCTTTTCATGTGCCTCTTGGCCATCTGTATGTCTTCTTTGGAGAAATGTCTGTTTAGGTCTCCTGCCCAGTTTTTGATTGGGTTGTTTGTTTTTTTGATATTGAGTTGCATGAGCTGTTTGTATGTTTTGGAGATTAATCCCTTGTAAGTTGCTTCATTTGCAAGTATTTTTTCCCATTCTGAGGGTTGTCTTTTCGTCTTGTTTATGGTTTTCTTTGCTGTGCAAAAGCTTTTAAGTTTAACTGGTCCCATTTGTTTATTTTTGTTTTTATTTTCATTACGCTAGGGAGTGGGTCAAAAAAAAAATCTTGCTGTGATTTATGTCAAAGGGTGTTCTGCCTATGTTTTCCTCTAAGAGTTTTATAGTGTCCAGTCTTACATTTAGATCTTTAATCCATTTTGAGTTTATTTTTGTGTATGGTGTTAGGGAGTGTTCTGATTTCATTCTTTTACAAGTAGCTTTTCAGTTTTCCCAGCACCACTTATTGAAGAGACTGTCTTTTCCCCATTGTATATTCTTGCCTCCTTTGTCATGGATTAGGTGACCATAAGTGCATCAGTTTATCTCTGGGCTTTCTATCCTGTTCCACTGAGCTATATTTCAGTTTTTGTGCCAGTACCATACTGCCTTGATTATTGTAGCTTTGTAGTATAGTCTGAAGTCAGGGAACCTGATTCCTCCAGCTCCGTTTTTCTTTCTCAAGATTGCTTTGGCTATTCGGGGTCTTTTCCTTTAAAAGTTTCTTCTCCAGAAACCCAAGAAATAATGCAAATAATAATAGAGGTTCAACTAAGCAAAGCCATTGAGCATCTTTTCATATATCTGTGGACTATTTGCTTTTCTTTTTTGGGTGACCTGGGTGTATGTCCTTTACCCATACTTTGGGAAGTTGGGGGAGGGTTGGTCTTTGAATTTTTAACTCTCTAAAGAAGCCAGTTACCCTTCATTTGTGATAGAAGTTGCAATTTTTTTGTCACAGTTTGTCAGTTGACTTTGCTTATGCTGTTTTTTTGTTTTTCTGTATTGAGTAATTTTAAATTGAAATTCAGGTTGATGTCCAGCTCACTCTTTATATTTATCAAAGTATATATGGCAGAATACATTCTAAAAGCAACTATTAAAACCCATAATTACACAGAAGTTAGCAGTAGTCATATGCGAATCTATTATTAAATATTCAGAAATATCCTGATGTTTTCTAGAGATCATTAGCAAGGCTCATAATATCATAACAAATTTTTTAAAGATTGATTTATTATTTATTTATTTATTTATTTATTTTTATTTATTTTGGCTGCGTCAGGTGTTAGTTGTGGTACGTGGGCTTTTCACTAGCTGTGGCGTGCAGGTTTTCTCTTCTCTAGTTGTGGTGCGCAGTCTCCAGGGCCCATGGGCTCTGTAGTTTATGGCATGCAGGCTCTCTAGTTGAGGTGCATGAGCTCAGTAGTTGTTGGGCATAGGCTTAGTTGCCCTGCAGCACGTGGGATCTTAGTTCCCTTAACAGGGATTGAACCTGCATCCCCTGCATTGTAAGGTGGATTCTTTACCACTGGACTACCAGGGAAGTGCCCCAAATAAATTTTTGATCTATAAAGATGTGGACCAGTTGAGACTCCAGGGCCACTTATTTAGAAAGTATCAATACATGTTTATTAATTTGATAAATTCTTAAAAGTCATGCTTTCTTAGTGAATTTAGTTTATTCTGAATCCATAAAAAATAATCTAGCTACTTTTGTAATAAAAATTATTCTTTTATTTAAATTTTAGTGTTTTTTATATAGAACATAGTACAAAGTACTTTTGAACTAGAGCTTAGGAAATATTAATTTCCTTATTTTGTTCCAGATATTTCCCTTGACCCCTCTCTCTGTAATCATTTAATGCCTTTTTACTAAACAGAAATTAATTTTTTTCTAGAGAAAGTGAAAACTGGTATAGCATACATTTTACCGCAGTCTATCTATAAGGATTTGGTTCTGCTCTATAAAAGCAAAAGAAGGTATTTAAAAAAGAAAGCTATCTGTGTGTATAAAGAAATATACTTGAAGAAAGATTAGCAGAAAATGAATTGAAATATTAACAGTGATTATCACTAGGTAATATATTTTTATGTGACTGATCAGTTTTTCATATCTTCCTCCTGCATTTTCCAAATTCTCCTCAATGAGCCTATTCCATATTATATACATTTGATAATAAGAAAGAAAAATAACAAAAATGTAAACAGAAATCCTGGGTGACATTTCTTTCTTTAAGTAATTGAGACTACTTATAAATCCTAAGTGTAGTTTTCCCCTGACTAGGTAATGTGTGCTTTCAGCAAAAGAGAGGAGAGTGAGGGGGTGACCGTAATCCAAGCTAAGAAGAGGGTGCTTCACTAGGTACTGGGAGAGCTTCAGCATCTTCAAGTGCACATGTCTGCATCTCTGTGAAGTCACTTAAAAGATTTTATGAGTCTCAGATCTTATTCTGTTGAAATGAATTGGCTCTTTTCCAATCAACATTTTAATTTGAGGTGTTCTCTAGCTTTATAGTACTTTGTCAAGGAAGGACACTGAAATAACAAAATATTTTTATTTAGATGACAGCATGGTCGACAACTGGACTACCCAGAATTTATATGCTGATAATCATGACGCAAGCATTACACATAAATTACAAGTTCAAAGGAAGTGCTTATTGCCTTCTGTGGTGGTTGCTATTTTGGGCACAAGAAAGTATGGCATAAATTGAGACACTGAGTAGATAAGAGAGGGTAATGAGTAACTTGACCTTTTCACATTGCTCCTTTTGTTCTCAGAGTTGAGCAACTAAATAAAAAGAGCCCCATTCCAGAACACATACAGGCCCCTCTTAATACAAAAAATATTTCCTGAGTCTCTTTTTTCTGAACGATGATTTTGTTAGAGGAAATAAACAAGAGCTGGTAGTTTGGAGGAGGGTCAGCTTCAGATAGCACGTCCTCCTCCCCTACTCATAGTCAGGATTGAAAGAAGTTATTGTATAATACAAGATATCAGAATGTTCCCTTGGCCATGCTGAAGCCTCTCCTGTTTCATAAGGCCAGGAACACTGTCCTTCCACCAGTGGACAAATCCCTGATGAGGCCTGTCAGTTTACCTGACACCCCCAGTTACTACTGATTCCTCATCGTTGTTCTCCTTCTACCTCATAAGATTTCCCAACATCATGTGTTACCTGCATAATCTTTGAAGATTGTCATGGCCTTCAAAACACAGCGGTTTCTTTGGAGTCTACTTCATTAATTTTATTGCCCTCTCTGCTCCTGCACCTGGCCTGGGTGCACAGGTGTTAAGTTTGGTACAGACTTTGACTCCTTGTCTACCATATGTTGCCACAAATGATTAACCTTGATCCTTTGATAGACAGTGATCAAAATTGCAAGCTTAGGGACTTCCCTGGTGGCACAGTGGTTAAGAATCTGCTTCCCGGATTCTTAGCAGGAGACGTGGGTTCCATCTCTGGTCTAGGAAGATCCCACATGCCACGGAGCAACTAAGCCCGTGCGCCACAACTACTGAGCCTGTGCTTTAGAGCCTGCGAGCCACAACAACTGAGCCCACGTGCCACAACTACTGAAGCCTGCATGCCTAGAGCCTGTGCTCCGCAGCAAGAGAAGCCACCACAATGAGAAGCCCGCGCACCACAACAAAGAGTAGCCCCCGCTCACCGCAACTAGAGAAAGCCCGCATGCAGCAACAAAGACCCAACGCAGCCAAAAATAAATAAATAAATGTATTTTTTTTTTAAATTGCAAGCTTAAAAGGAAACATTTGAGACAATTCTTTAAGGACTTCCTACCTTTTTATTAAAAGGTGGTCAGTAGTCAACATGCACAATTTGAGATGCACCTTGATGTAAAAGAATGTTTCCAAAAAGTTGAGGATAAATGAAATTTTGGTAAGCTCATTCTCAAATACTTACTGTATACTTCTCATTTGATTAAATCTATACTCAGAAATATGGGGACAATTTAAAAAGTGGTCATTATCCATAAGTTAATTTAGTATGGGAAAGAAAACATGTAAGCACAAAGTTTTGTACATTATAGTTGACTACTGAGTGTTACAAGAATGAATGCATGAGCAAGTGAATGACTGTAATAGAGTTAATAGGTAAAAAACAAGACATGAAATGTCTAATACTATGGGATGTGTTTAGATAAAGCTTGGGGGAAATGATGGGAGAAATGGTTGTCATTTGGTGAAAAAAAATAGTATACCATCAATATAATCTCAAGGTATAACCTTGCAAATGTAAAATATTATGAAAGAAACTTAAAAACACTAACCACTGGGTGGAGGCTCTTATAGGCAATTTTAATATTCTTTATATTTTTCTGTGTTTTATATGTTTTCAATAGTGAACACACATTACTTTTAAAGAAACTAGATTATTTTAAAACGGTATAGAAAGGAAGTGCTGGAGTTCCAAAGAAAAACATCACTTTGGATTGGAGTTGTTTGGGAGAGCTTGTTGGGTGAGTGAATTCTGAGCTAGGTTAATGCACCTTAGATGGGAAGAAAGGTGAAACGTGTTTTAGACAGGTAACCTGGCAGGAATGAGACCAAATAAAATGATATTTTAAGCACTCTTATGGACTATGTTTTAAATGAACTCTTGAAAAAACAACCATTGTGTCTGCTGTTTATATTTGGAGGCAACATGGCTGGCTATGGAACAGTTTTTTCACAACTTTTCCATCCCAGTACCCCAATAGCAAAGAAAAAGTATGCATCACCCATGAGCCTTGGAGGCCTTAAAGCATCCCTGAAAGTACAATATTCTCTGTCTCATTCATCTTAAAATATCCTGCCTTATTTGTCTTCTGTTCTCTTACATATGTATTTGTGTTAATATAATGCTATTTTCCATTTGAACTATTGGAATAACATTAGGAAAAATGTTCTCCTAGGAAGCCTTGCTATTTTTATCTCATGACTTCTATATCCTATTGATATACCAGCCAAGTATCCCCAGGGCATATGCAAATGCCCATTGGAGAAGCATCAGGCTAGATGATCATTAAAGCTTCAAAAAATAAATTACCAATTCTGAATTTTTAAAAAGCAATGCACATTTCATTTGCTTCCATTAACAGTCATGAAAAACAAGCTGTTTGACAGAAGCAAAGTAAGTAGAAGCCAGATAATAAACATAGGGCTTTGCAAATTCATTTCTATTTAGGAGAAAATTGACCTTATCCTGTATATTTTTGTTTAGAAAAATTTGAATTGCATATAACTTAATTAACTATAAAATGCCTCTCCCACTTCCTTACCTTTTCCTGTGGCCCCTTCCACTGTTCGCTATTAAATTTGTAACTTCTGACATGTATGTAGATATAAAATGCCAGATTTAGATTAATGCACATTGATAAGGGAAAGAGATAGGTCAGAAACAAAAGAAATTTTCTAAAAAATGTGATGATTTTGCTTCTGCTTCTACAGGAATGGCCTAATAACTTTCTAGTGCTTTTGGTGGTGGTGTTTCTGAAAATGCCCTAAGGATATTATGGATAGGAAATTTTAGGACTCCTGGACATAGCCAGAGTAAGCAAGGACCAGGTGAATGACTTTGTACGAAAAACTGAAGTTTTGAATTTGCAAGAAAACCCTGAGTTGAAATGAGGCACCCTGAGATTGCAGTAAAGATTTGAAGGGTTGAGTGTCTAATGGGAGAGAGGCCTGAGAAAAGGGTGGAAAGCAAAACTTAAAGGGGGACCAGCCTGTGAGAAAATCCTCACAGTCTGATGTAGTTCAGGGGTCAGCAAACTCGTCCTTTAATGGGCCAGTAGTAAATATTTGGCTTTGTGTGCCATGCAGTCTCTGGGTCTCTGTGGCATGCACTCAAGTGTGCTGTTGTAATATGAAAGAGCCATAGACATTATGTAAGGAATGGGTGTGCCTGTGTTCCAGTATAACTATTTACGAAACAGTTATGTTTGCTTCAGTGACTTCTACTATTCAGTCTAGGTCGTGTGCCACTTTTGGCTGTAGCATAATTTTCCTTTTCACCCCAAACCTTATGCAAACAGCTACACGTTTATTATACAACAGCTTGGGTAAGACTACTTTATTTATTTATTTTGACCAATGGCAACTCTTTTAGGGTTCTCCAGAGAAAACAGAAGCAATAGGATATCTACATATAGAGAGAGAGATTTATTTTAAGCAATTGGCTCATGAGGTTGTTGGGCAGACAAGTCTGAAATCTTCGGGGCAGAACAGAAGGCTGGGGATTCAGGTTAGAGATGATATTGCAGTCTTGAGTCTGAACTCCACTGGGCAAGACACACAGGCTGGAAAATAGGCAAGGTTTCTATGTTGCAGTCTTGGGGCTCAATTCCTTCTTCTGGGAGAAGCCTTAGTCTTTGCTTTGAAAAAGACAGTGCCTGTGCACAGCCCTGACAGAGTCATCACCCCAAATCACTAGAAGCAACAATAATCCAAAAACAACAACAACAACAAAGGTGTTTCCACCTCCTGAAGTACATTCCAACTTCTTTTGTACCAGTGATCCAACTAGTGAAGTACCATACTCAAATTCTTTTTCCACTTTCAACATTTGAGTTGTTGAAAAAAATTTTAATTCAGTATGTGTATTAGGTACTTGCTATTTTCTTGATTTGTGTGCAGATTTTGAGGATGAACACCATTGCCTTCTTGGGAATATAAATGGATAATCACTATTTTAGATTTTTCATCTGTATTATTGCTAATTGGCAATGGGGAAAAAATAGGGAAAGTATCTCAGTTATATGTTTCAGTATTGAAAGAAACTAGTTGCTTTAATTTTGAAATTTAGAGCATAATTTGCCTCAAGTTTTTGAAATATTTGCAAGGTATCTAAAAGGAAAAACATAACTAAATCCCAACTTTCAAGACTAAGTAAAAACTTATTAGGAAATAATAATAAAACCATCCTATCCATCATGTCAGAAGAATCTAAATTGCCTATTAGACAAGGGCCCATGCCTTAAAACAACACATTTCACCATTCCCAAAGTAATTTTGATTACTGAATACTGTTCACCACAACATTGTGACATTTAGGCTTCACAATGTGAATGTCTTTGCACTGCAATCTTATGCAAGACTTCCTTCTTCCCCTGTAGTGAAGATATAAGTTCTGTTTTCTGTACAATTAATACCCACAGTTAGGAGAGCAGCGGTAGTTGTCATGAAGGTATATGAGAACTGACAGTAAATAGAAGTATTTAATGTCTTTTAAATGTCAGTAATAATAATCATGCATATATAACAATCATTAAAATTTTCTGGCATTCATCATAAGTGAGGCACTGTGTTAAGTGAGGTAGAAACTCTTATTTTCCCTATTTTACAGGGAAGGAAAGTACAGTTTAGACAGGAAAAGTATCTTGTTGAGGATCTCATAGTAGTAAGTGAGTGTGAACACAGGTCTTACCCATTGCAAAGCCCAGGGTCTTACTGGATATGCTCCTTTGCCTCTTTGTGGGTCATTTAATAAGCACTTCACTTTACATAAATGAAATGATGAATCATACAATACCATTACCTTTAGATTTCAAGTCTAGGTTGGTATTAGGGATTTAAGAATGGAAGCACAAAGAGTTCAGTCACTCCACCACTTCCCAGTACTTCCTCATTATTCAGGTCCTCTTTACCCTCTCATGGAGGTTAGATGATGGCACCACTTGAGACAAAGAGGAGACTGTGAGTCAGGAGCAAAGTGTCCACAGGATGAGGAAGGGCAACTTGAGATTCATGCATGAGGAAGCGTAGAGGGCTGGGCAGCCACGCTGGATGGGCGTCCAAGGAGCAGTGGCTAGGTGGTTAGGTGAGTAATGGCCTGAAAGTGGTCTTGGATGCTGAGTGGTACATGGGGCGTGAGAGGGTACAATCTTAGTGAGTATGTGTTCAAAGAATGGCTGTGCAGGTGGTTGATGGTGGCTAATGTGAATACAGGGTAATGCAGCAAGCCTTTCCAGAGAGCGGCCTTAATAGTTTTGAACTACGCATAATACTAATGAAAACTTAAGGCTTTATCTGACTGTGGACAAGAAGGTTTTTTGTATAGAAACGGGAGTGGATTAGAGACAGAAACAGAGAGGCAGGGATAAATGGGCTCTGTGGAGCAGTCTAACAATATTGTTTCTCAGTGATCGGTGCATGACTTATCTTGTTTAACATTTGTCACAAATTATTGATGCAGTAAATACACAGTAAAATATCAAATGTGCTGATAATAGTATTTTTTTCACTAGTGAAATGTCAAGCCAGTGAGGTTAAATCACAAAGAATTTGCAAGTCTGTGCAAACAAACAGGAAAGTTTTCACAAAACCTTAATATGGACAGATACCCTTATAGAAATACTGTAATTTTCTTATAGGCTAATAACTCAGAATAGAGTGAAAGAGGAAAGATTGCATACTGTTCTCCAGAAAGACACTGGTTCAATCTACCAGAAAGCTAATACAAATCCAATAAAATAGAGGGAAGAAAAAAAGGAATATTGAAAGAAAAAAAGGAATTATTTCAGCTTTGTACTATACAGTTCCGGATACGGAATTTCAGTGACACAATATCAGATTCAGAAACGGGCAAAGAAAATCATAGCCTTTATCCCCTGTAATTCATTGAGTGTCTGGTTTATCATCGTCTCTTCCTCCACTAGAATGCAAATTCCTTCCAGGCAGAGAAGGGACTTCTGCATTCTGATTACTTAAGCTTAGAACTTCCTTTTCTAATTATAGTTATACATTATTTCTAAGATGAAAATAAATGGCATTTTGTTATCCCAAGGTGTGAATCAGGCCAAAAATAAAAGTTTTTAAAATGTTTTGAAATTTTCATAAATTACACCTAATAGGTTTCATTGTGAGTAGCTTGTTATTCCAAGAAGTGAATCAAGCAAAAAATACACGTTTTTAAAATGTTTTGAAATTTTGATAAATTACACACAATAGGTTTTATTATGAGTTGCTTATGTGTTTGGGAGCTTTGCTCCCTGACCTTTAAGATTAAAGAGGACCATGATCTTTTCCCCTGCCACCATCTGGTTTGCCATTGGTCAGAGAGAGAATGCTCCTGCCATGGACATTACACATTTATGGAACGTGGAAGCAAAACAGCAGGCAGGTTTTAAGAGATGGAATACACGAAGAAATGGTGTGTGATCTAAGATTGTTTAGATTAGACAAGATAATGATTTCTAAAGAAATGTTTTTTTATGAAATGGTTATTGAATCTTATTTATGCTTGTGGATGACTAATATGAGCATATGATCTTAAGTTACCTGGGTGAAACAAATCAATAGTTAGACTTGGGAATTTGACCCTCCAGTTGATGAGTAAGGTATAGGGATGAGGAATGAAGTAGTTGGAAGGGAGGAGGTAAGAGGATCATTTATCTCTAAGAGAAAGAGAGAATCATTTGCCCTAGATTGTATTAACTTCAGACTGGTACAGAAATAGAAAGTTAAAAGTCTCAACTACTTTAATTCAGCCTTAGTTTTTCTAAAGCCTAAAATTTTTAAAATCTCATTAATTATAGTGGTATTAAATGAGGAACTTTAAGGGGAAAAGCTTATTGGCACAAGGACTTTTGCTAATGTAAAGCATCGGGCTACTTTCACTTTCTTTTTGTAGTGAAGAACAGCAAAGTATATTTACATATCAAGCCAGAATATAGAGGATGTTAGTTAGGAAGTGCCGCAGACCGGCTGCAGAAAGCTAGAAGTTCCTGGCGGTGAGGGGTAAGGAACTGAAAAGCACCAGTATGGGGTCAGAAGGGCCAAGACAACTGATGGTTGCAAGGCAAGTTTATTCAAAGAGCATGAATGTATATATAGGTTCAGCACGGAACGAACACTAGGCAACAAATCAGTAAACCTTGTATTTCCACATAATTCTGTCGCCACTATCTATGCGCCACTATCTATGCGCCATTATCTATGCACCACTATCTATGCACCACTAACTATGCACCACTATCTATGCACCACTATCTATGCACCACTATCTATGCGTCAGCATGCCTTATGGGCCGTTCTTTGGAGATACAGACTTCCCCCTCAGGGCAGCACGTCCTTCTTCTGGGGAACAACCAGGGGCTCTTAGATCCAGAGCAGGCACCTGGAAAGAAACTGGCCGCAAGCCATTTTCCTTTTTTACGCTCAATACCGCAGCGTCAGGAGTGCATACCAAGAAAGAGACAAGCAGTTCTCCGGAAAGCAGAAAGCTGAATAAGCTTACAGCTTGGGGGCCAACACATTTCCCCCTTTTTTATTATTTTTTAAAGCTTGATAATGTAGTTTTAAGCCATGAACATCCTGACGCAAGACAGCGAAGCGCCCCATTACAAATCTAACAACACAAGGTAATAAACCGATCACCAATAAAAGTAGTACACCAATTGATATCAGGCCTGAGAGCCCTCCATGAATCCATTGTATCGGATTTAGCCCTTGTAGCTGATCTAATAATCCTTGAATCAAATTCTAGGGTCCATCTTCGTCCAGGTGGGCCTCTTGAATAGCTTGTATTTCGGCATTTAACTTTTGAATATCAAGGCTAATGTGTCCATCAGTCCATACACTTAATATATGCATTTTTACTTTTTCCCAATCCCATTGTGAATCATTATATAAATGTTGAGTTACACAAATCCAGGTATATTTGGCATGACAAATGAAAAGCATTTTTAATTTTAAAGCCATAACTTGATCCCCTATTCCTATTAGAACATTTTTTAATTCATCTACTTCCGTTTTTAGTTGGGTATCAATATGACTTTGTAGGGCTAAGGCTACACTAGTATTTTTAGATAACTGATTAACATAATGAGCCTGGTGAATAGTTTGTGAAAGAGCAATCCCAGCAGTGGCCGCAGTAGCAGTTAAAGCTGCTAAGGCTAGGATTGCACATATTAGAACACCTATAAATCTCTTTGGTCGTTTTAATGCTTCAGTCAATTCCAGCCAGGCTTGCATGCCAGTGTTATGATACCATGGTTCAGACAAATTAACAGGTAACATTATATAAGAAGGTTGCTTCATAATCATAACAGATGTAGATCCTTTAATGGGCAAAACACAACTACTAAAGATACAATTAACACAAGTAATATTATAACCTATAGGATTCATAGTGTTTTCTACAATTAAATCTCCAATCAATAAAGCATAAGGAGGAGCGACGCAAGTAATCACCGGTCTATAAGGAAAGGATAAGGCAAGTTTCCAGAATTCCCATTGCTTGTAAAAAACAAGGTTGTTATTATTAACGGGGACAGAAGAAACTAGTATGGTGCCATTATCATAATCTAAAGTACACCAGACAGAGGCTTTAGTCCATGTATCATTACAAACAGGAAAATCAAACTGCGGGAATTCAGAAGCCATAAAAGCAGGAAATTGTAGTCCTGTGACAGTCTTTACGACCGTAATTTGATGTCCAGCTAATAACGTCCCTTGATTACCTATGGTAGTTTCAATACACAAATAATGTCCAGTATCTTCAATCCTCAAGCGATATATGCATAGAGAATGATCCAACGAAGTATTAGAAGCAAGCTTAGTTACTCTAGCATTCATGTGAATGGGAACGTTATCCTTATACCAAAATACAAAGGTGGATAAATCTTCTCGTCTAGAAACAGTCTGTTTGCAAGGAAGACAAATATTAGATCCCATAGCTTTATAATTTTTACGTAAATGAGTAAAAAATTGAGAATTTACAGTGGTTTGGTAAGAAATAGCATGTTCTAAAGCAACAGCCTTAACACAACCCGAATTGGTACTCATAGGACTTAAACAAACAGGGGGAGTATTAAACCAATTAGAGTAATTAACAGAAGTATTAGTAATAGGCAAATTTCCTAGCATTCTTCCAAAAGTAGAATCATTATAGAAAATTGGAAGGTCAGCTTCAGACCATGTAACAGGTTGTAATAAAAGGAGGATCGGGTACATAAGCCCAATAAGATTTAGCCTCTATAGGTGGGGCTGCCAATACAGCTATCATGGCTAAAAAAAAGGTAAGAGGAGAGCGAGGATGAGCACTCTCCTCCATAATCTTACGTGCTTGAAATACTAAACATTGCAATTGATACCAAGTAATTTGATTTCGATCTCCCCTCGCCTCCCTGACAAGTTGTCTCCTACTCCGTCGCCGCATTCTTCTCGTCCGCCGGGGGAACCTGTTGGGGTGTGCTGTGGTCGATTGCGAGAGCCTCAGGCGACGCATTCTTCGAGTCAGGGTGTTTATTGGTGATGGCATGATAATGTCGAACCAAGCGCTCCGGGAGCCACCGCGGAGAGTCTGTTTCCCTAGGGAAAACACAAACATGGCCTCGGCCCCATACTAAAACAGGGTCTGGTCCATGCCAAAGGTTAGTCATGGGATCTTTCCATTTAACAAGCGCTTTTTCAGGAGGGGTTCCAGAAAGACCTGTAAACAATCGTTCATAAGGCATGTGACTAAATGCATCTAAAGTTAAAAAATTTAAAATAAATAAAGCATGATTAAGCATAATCTGAGATCTATCATATTCCCCCTTTTTTATTTTTTGTAATGTAATTTTTAATTGTTGGTTGGCACGTTCTACAATACCTTGACCCCGAGGATTGTAGGGAATGCCTGTTTTATGTGAAATATGGAAAGTTGCACAAAAATTGGCAAAAGCTTTACTCGTATATCCTGGAGCATTATCTGTTTTTAAAGCTTTAGGAATTCCCATAGATGCAAAACAATGAAATAAATGAGTAATTACATATTTAGTAGATTCCCCAGCCAAAGGCGTAGCACATATAAAATTAGAGTAAGTATCAACAGTTACATGAACAAATTGTAATTTACCAAAAGAAGGAATATGAGTAACATCCATTTGCCAAAGATGATGAGGGAGTAAACCCCGAGGATTGACTCCAAATTGTGGAACAGGAAGGTGGGGTAAACATTTAGAGCAGGACTTAACAATGTATCGGGCTGTTTCTCTAGAAATAGAGAATTGTTTTTGAAGCATAGCAGCAGATTGATGATGTAAATTATGTGATTGAGTAGCAAGATCCTGAGGTTGAGATAAACTTAAGCCTATAATCTTTATATTTTCGTCAGCCAATTGATTTCCCAAAGACAATGGGCCAGGGAGACCTGAATGGGCTCGAATATGTAATATGGCTACAGGAAAGTCATGCTGACGAATAATCTTTTGTAGTTGAAAGAAAGTCTGAAACAATTGAGAATCAACAGTATTGCCAATTATAGCAGTTTCTATGTTATGCAAAATAGTAACCAAATAATGGCTATCCGTATAGAGATTAAAAGAACAATGTGAAAAGATTTGAAAAGCCAAGGAAATCGCATGTAATTCAACTCGTTGGGCAGAGGTATGATCTGTTTGTTCTTTATGAAGTAAGTCATCAGAAATAACCACAGCGATGCCATTGGCAGAACCATCAGTAAAAACATTTGGGGCATTGAGAATAGGAGTTGAACAGATAGTTTTTGGAAAAATAAATAGATGTTGAGTAGCAAAATGAAGGAGCTTATTAGAAGGATAATGATTATCAATAATTCCTGAATATCCAGCAAAAGCAAGAGCCCAAAAATCAGAGACAAATAATAGCCAAGAATATTGATAAGTAGTATAAGGTATAATAATAGAATTTGGTTCATATCCTACCAACTGAATATTTCTTCTACGACCCAATTGAACAAGGGTTGCTATTAACTCATAATAAGGTGTAATGACTTTATTAGGCGTATTTTTCATATGAATCCATTCAAGAATTCCTGTTTCTTGCCATAATAAGGCGGTAGGGGTATGTGACGTAACACAGATTATTAATAGTATAGGTAAAGAAGGCTCAATTCTAGTTAGCTGAGCAGATTGTATTGCTTTGTTTACAAGCTTGAGTGCTTGTTGAGCTTCAGAAGTTAAAATACGAGGGGAAGAAGGATCAGGACTTCCCTTTAGGATATTAAAAAGAGGCTGGACTTCTCTGGTGGCACAGTGGTTAAGAATCCGCCTGCCAATGCAGGGGACACGGGTTCGAGCCCTGGTCCGGGAGGATCCCACATGCCGCGGAGCAACTGAGCCTGTGCGCCACAACTACTGAAGCCTGTGCGCCTAGAGCCTATGCTCCACAGCAGGAGAGGCCAGGGCAATGAGAAGCCCGCACACCATAACAAAGAGTAGCCCCCGCTCGCTACAATTAGAGAAAGCCCGTGCGCAGCAACGAAGGCTCAATGCAGCCAAAAATAAATAAATAAAATAAATAAATTTATTAAAAAAAAAAAAAAAAAGAGGCTGTAACTGACCCGTAGTTAATTTTAAAGAAGGTCGCAGCCAATTAATATCTCCTAATAACTTTTGAAAATCATTTAAAGTTTTAAGAACGTCAGTCCGTATCTCTATCTTCTGAGGTGTAATATTATAATTTGTGATATACTTACCAAGATATGAGAAAGGTGGGTTCATCTGTACTTTGTCAGCAGCAATGACTAGTCCTGATCGTGACAAATGACTTTGAAGGGAATTATAAGCCTTAAGTAAAATATGTTTATCAGAATAAGCAAGTAATAAGTCATCCATATAATGAATAAAATATATCTGAGGGAACTGTTTACGAACAGGGGCAATAACTTGAGTTACAAACTGTTGACATAAAGTAGGACTGTTAGCCATACCCTGAGGCAGCATTTTCCATTGATAACGTTGCATAGGTTCTATAAAATTTAAAGAGGGTAAGCTAAAAGCAAATCGCAACTTATCAGCCGGAAATAGAGGAATAGTAAAAAAGCAATCTTTAAGATCAATAATAATAATCATATAATTTTTAGGTATGGCTGCAGGAGAAGGCAAACCTGGTTGCAGAGCTCCCATAATTACCATAGTTTGATTAACAGCACGTAAATCTTGCAATAAACGATATTTTCCCGATTTTTTCTTTATAACAAATATAGGAGTATTCCAAGGGCTATTAGACTTTTCTAGTCTGCCCAAAGCAAGCTGTTCATTAATTATATTATGAGCCGCCATTAATTTCTCCTTAGAAAGGGGCCATTGGTCCACCCAGACAGGATTATCAGAAATCCAAGTTATAGGGTCAGCATGTGGTGGAGGAGAATCCAAGGCCCCTAGAAAAAACCCAAGCCTGTTTTATCCCGTTTATTATCAGTCTGTAAGGGTAATTTATTTCCCTGTTGATTTTTTCCCAAACCATTCCTAGGATCATACCCTTGATTTAACAATATATTAGTTACAGTAGGGTTGGGACTAAGCAATAGGATTCCCATTTGTTGTAATATATCTCTTCCCCAAAGGTTAACTGGCAATCCGGGCAATACGTAGGGTTTGAATATTCCTTGATTACCTTCAGCATCCTGCCAATGTAGGTATTGCGAACTTTGTTGTGGAGAATTAGATTGACCAATACCTTGCAACTGTGTAATGGTTTGGTGCACGGGCCAATTTTTTGGCCAATGTATAAACGAAATAACAGAAACATCAGCACCAGTATCTAATAACCCAGAAAAAGGCCTTCCATTTATTTTTAATACCAATTGTGGTCTTTCCCTACCAATTTGTTGAATCCAGTAAACTGCATCAGAGGAACCGAAAGCCCCAGTTCCTCTTTTGTTATGTTGTAAAATTTTTCCTTCTGGTATATATGGAATTAATAGAAGCTGAGCTATTTGCATACTGGGCGTGATAATAAAAGATCCTTTTGATGTTTGAACCATAACCTTTAATTCCCCTTCATAATCAGCATCAATCGCCCCAGGAATAATAATTAAGCCTTTCATGGACATACTACTTCTTCCAAGGATTATACCAACCGTTCCCTGGGGTAAAGGCCCAAAAGTTCCCGTAGGAAGGGCTTGGGGTCCCATATCCGAGGTTAATAAGAATTGGGTGGAGGCACAGAGGTCCAGTCCTGCACTATTTGGCGTGGCCCTTTGAAGGGAGGAGATTCCATTCCCTGAGGAACAAAGGTCTGAGCTGGAGGCGGTGGAGCAGGTTGTGAGGGGATTATTGACATTGCTCCAATTGTTTGATGGGGCCGGAGCAGGCCCCTCCGGAAGTTTCCCGACAAGGGAGTTCCATTTTTATGAGTCACTGATCGACATTCTTTAGCCCAATGCCGTCCTCTTTGGCATCGGGGACAAATTGTGGGAGGAGGAGATTTACCTTGAGGCACAGAATTTACGACAGGCATATTAGGAGTATCAACAGTACAATTTTTTGCAAAATGACTTGGCTTCCCACATTTAAAACAGTTTTTACTTTTAGCATTTGGCCCAAATCCTGCCTTAGTTAGGGCTGCAGCTATAGTTGCTCCCTGTAAGTAAGATGATCCAATATCAGAACAAACTCGAATATAATCCTCTAAATTTCCTTTCCTTTTCCATGGACGTATAGCTGCTTGACAAATATTATTAGCATTTTCGAAAGCCAATTGTTTGATGATAATTGCTCCAGAAGGACCATCAGAAATAATTCTATTAACAGCCTGTAATAATCTAGCCACAAAATCAGCATAAGGTTCATTTGCCCCTTGCCTTATTTTAGCAAGGTCTTCAGTCCTAGTGGAGGCAGGTAAATGTTTCCATGCATGTAGAGCTATATGATTGATCTGAGCATAAGCCACAAAAGGGAAAGCTAATTGATCCTGTAATAACTGATGTTGTCCTTCCCCAATCAACATCTCATAATTTACTAGCACATTATGTGCAGTATTTCTTTCAGCTTGTTCAGCAGCCTTTTCATAATATTCTGATTTCCAAAGTAAATAGTCGCCACCAGTGAGACAAGCACGAGCAATAGATTTCCAGTCTGCTGGAGGCAATGCTTCTGTTGCAATAGTATCCAACATAGTAATAGTGAAAGGGGCTATAGGCCCATATTGTGCACAGGCTGCTTTTAAATCTTTCAAAACCTTAAAGGAGAGAGGCTGATATTCCCAATTATTTTGTTGTGGATTTTGAGGATTGGGTCGTTCCACCACCGGACAGCAGAATAAAGGATCCTCCCCTCTATTAAGAGCTCCCCGTACTGCTTGTTGTGAAGGACTAAGCTTAGGAGGGATAGGGACAGAGACATGTAATTGCTGTAACCGCGGAAGAATATTTTCATCAGGATATTTTTCAGCCACATATTTGGTTTTTTCACCCGCTAAATCAAAAGAAAAGTCATCATCATCAAGTGAATTAACACTCTTTATCCTCGGTGGCAACGGAGGAGCAGTAGCTACTGCAGCAATATGTTCTACAGATTTAGCTGTTAATTTTGGAACTGAATCATAAATTGGATTAAAACAATCTCTTATTAAATTCCACAAGCTAAAAATGGAAACTGAAACAGAAGATGGTCCATGAGCTTCATGATATTTAGATAATTCATCTCTTACACGAGTCCAAATTGCTAAGTCCACTGATCCTCCTTCAGGGAACCAAGGACAAGCATCATATACTAATTGCAAAAATTCCAGAAGTTGTGAGGTAGTTACCTTAGTTCCATGGGCTTTTAACATTGAAAGCAAAACCTGAGCAAATAAATCACGCTCCTTAGAGCCCTTTTGTCCCATATTATTTTACTTCTGACTCTTTCTCGAGTTACCGTCCTAAAAATGAAATTATTTCTTGTGGTCACACTATCTCACTCGAGAGTTCTACTTACCTGAAATCTTCCGAAATGCCTCACGCACTCAGGTCCCTGTGCGGGCGCCACTTGCCGCAGACCGGCTGCAGAAAGCTAGAAGTTCCTGGCGGTGAGGGGTAAGGAACTGAAAAGCACCAGTATGGGGTCAGAAGGGCCAAGACAACTGATGGTTGCAAGGCAAGTTTATTCAAAGAGCATGAATGTATATATAGGTTCAGCACGGAACGAACACTAGGCAACAAATCAGTAAACCTTGTATTTCCACATAATTCTGTCGCCACTATCTATGCGCCATTATCTATGCACCACTATCTATGCACCACTATCTATGCACCACTATCTATGCGTCAGCATGCCTTATGGGCCGTTCTTTGGAGATACAGACTTCCCCCTCAGGGCAGCACGTCCTTCTTCTGGGGAACAACCAGGGGCTCTTAGATCCAGAGCAGGCACCTGGAAAGAAACTGGCCGCAAGCCATTTTCCTTTTTTACGCTCAATACCGCAGCGTCAGGAGTGCATACCAAGAAAGAGACAAGCAGTTCTCCGGAAAGCAGAAAGCTGAATAAGCTTACAGCTTGGGAGCCACCACAAGGAAGGATAAAGATTTAACTTAAATTTAAATCTCTACTAATTATTCTATCTTGAAATTGAGTTCCTGACTAGATTGTTTGTAAGAAGTCCTGCTGTGATATTCCTTATTAAAAGTTTATATTGGCATCCTCTGTGAAATATCAAAACTTCAATTTCTGTAAAGCTTCCCTAGGAGACTGCATGTGCTGAGCATGTTTGCTATAGAAAACTGTTAATTTGAAGTTAAAAACTTTCTCATGGTTATAGAGTTTGCCCATCAAGCTTATAAAATTGATCTCATTGACTTTGACCTCACTGATTTCGTTATAATTAAATCAACTAGTACAAAAGCTTATATATGTTCTCTTCCCAGTGAAAATGTTTATTTAGTAAATGGTGTTTATAAAAGGTTTATTATTTATTTAATACCCAAAGCAAAACATCAACTATTTCACACTGGCAGCCTGGGTATATATGTCAGTGAGACACACGATCTAACTTCTAGTGCCCTGATCGGGTCTTTGTACAGAGGTCAGAGACTGAAGTGTCTCAGTAAGACTGAGATACCAACGTTCTCGTCAACACCTTTGGAAAAATCCCTTACACGTCCTTTTTCTTTTGTAAAACTCGAGTCCTTAAAATTCTAAACTTTTTTTAAAAAAGTATTCTTAATGTCATACATATTTATTTTAATGTAAATACTTCTCTATCCACAATGTGTGTCAAAGGTCTTCTTTATAAGAATGACTGTGTCTGTTTATGTAGGTTTTTGTTTTTGTTTTTGTTTTGAGGCTTTCTCTTACCTCTCTTTGGCTCACAAGAAGAGGCAAGTACAGTTTTAAACATTTTCTCGGAGATTATGGCTGTACTTACCCTTTTTTTTTGTGCTTTAGAATTATGCAACAGGAAACAATGATGGGCAAAATAAAGAAGATCATAACAAAGAACATGCCTAGGCAGCAAAAGAGGTAACTGAATGCATGGAAAATATAACCCGCAGGATTTTTTTCTTTTTTTTTTTTTTCTTTTTTTTTTAAACATCTTTATTGAAGTATAATTGCTTTACAATGGTGTGTTAGTTTCTGCTTTATAACAAAATGAATCAGTTATACACATACATATGTTCCCATATCCCTTCCCTCTTGCATCTCCCTCCCTCCCACCCTCCCCATCCCACCCCTCTGGGTGGTCACAAAGCACCGAGCTGATCTCCCTGTGCTATGCGGCTGCTTCCCACTAGCTATCTATTTTACATTTGGTAGTGTATATATGTCCATGACACTCTCTCACCCTGTCACATCTCACCCCTCTCCCTCCCCATATCCTCAAGTCCATTCTCTAGTAGGTCTGTGTCTTTATTCCCGTCTTGCCACTAGGTTCTTCATGGCCTTTTTTTTTTTTCCCCTTAGATTCCATATATATGTGTTAGCATAGTGTATTTGTTTTTCTCTTTCTGACTTACTTCACTCTGTATGACAGACTCTAACTCCATCCACCTCATTACAAATACCTCCATTTCATTTCTTTTAATGGCTGAGTAATATTCCATTGTATATATGTGCCACATCTTCTTTATCCATTCATCTGTTGATGGACATTTAGGTTGCTTCCATGTCCTGGCTATTGTAAATAGAGCTGCAATGAACATTTTGGTACATGACTCTTTTTGAACTATGGTTTTCTCAGGGTATATGCCCAGTAGTGGGATTGCTGGGTCGTATGGTAGTTCTATTTTTCGTTTTTTAAGGAACCTCCATACTGTTCTCCATAGTGGCTGTATCAATTTACATTCCCACCAACAGTGCAAGAGGGTTCCCTTTCCTCCACACCCTCTCCAGCATTTATTGTTTCTAGATTTTTTGATGATGGCCATTCTGACCGGTGTGAGATGATATCTCATTGTAGTTTTGATTTGCATTTCTCTAATGATTAATGATGCTGAGCATTCTTTCATGTGTCCGTTGGCAATCTGTATATCTTCTTTGGAGAAATGTCTATTTAGGTCTTCTGCCCATTTTTGGATTGGGTTGTTCGTTTTTTTGTTATTGAGCTGCATGAGCTGCTTGTAAATCTTGGAGATTAATCCTTTGTCAGTTGCTTCATTTGCAAATATTTTCTCCCATTCTGAGGGTTGTCTTTTGGTCTTGTTTATGGTTTCCTTTGCTGTGCAAAAGCTTTTAAGTTTCATTAGGTCCCATTTGTTTATTTGTGTTCTTATTTCCATTTCTCTAGGAGCTGGGTCAAAAAGAATCTTGCTGTGATGTATGTCATAGAGTGTTCTGCCTATGTTTTCCTCTAAGAGTTTGATAGTGTCTGGCCTTACACTTAGGTCTTTAATCCATTTTGAGTTTATTTTTGTGCATGGTGTCAGGGAGTGTTCTAATTTCATACTTTTACATGTATCTGTCCAATTTTCCCAGCACCACTTATTGAAGAGACTGTCTTTTCTCCACTGTATATGCTTGCCTCCTTTTATCAAAGATAAGGTGACCATATGTGCGTGGGTTTATCTCTGGGCTTTCTATCCTGTTCCATTGATCTATATTTCTGTTTTTGTGCCAGTACCAAACTGTCTTGATTACTGTAGCTTTGTAATATAGTCTGAAGTCAGAGAGCCTGATTCCCCCAGCTCCATTTTTCGTTCTCAAGATTGCTTTGGCTATTCAGGGTCTTTTGTGTTTCCATACAAATTGTGAAATTTTTTGTTCTAGTTCTATGAAAAATGCCAGTGGTAGTTTGATAGGGATTGCATTGAATCTGTAGATTGCTTTGGGTAGTAGAGTCATTTTCACAATGTTGATTCTTCCAATCCAAGTACATGGTATATCTCTTCATCTCTTTGTATCATCTTTAATTTCTTTCATCAGTGTCTTATAATTTTCTGCATACAGGTCTTTTGTCTCCTTAGGTAGGTTTATTCCTAGATATTTTATTCTTTTTGTTGCAATGGTAAACGGGAGTGTTTTCTTAATTTCACTTTCAGATTTTTCGTCATTAGTGTATAGAAATGCAAGAGATTTCTGTGCATTAATTTTGTATCCTGCTACTTTACCAAATTCGTTGATTAGCTCTAGGAGTTTTCTGGTAACATCTTCAGGATTCTCTATGTATAGTATCATGTCATCTGCAAACAGTGACAGCTTTACCTCTTCTTTTCCGATTTGGATTCCTTTTATTTCTTTGTCTTCTCTAATTGCTTTGGCTAACACTTCCAAAACTATGCTGAATAATAGTGGTGAGAGTGGGTAAACTTGTCTTGTTCCTGATCTTAGTGGAAATGGTTTCAGTTTTTCACCATTGAGGACAATGTTGGCTGTCGGTTTGTCATATATGGCCTTTATTATGTTGAGGAAAGTTCCCTCTATGCCTACTTTCTGCAGGGCTTTTATCATAAATGGGTGTTGAATTTTGTCAAAAGCTTTCTCTGCATCTATTGAGATGATCATATGGTTTTTCTCCTTCAATTTGTTAATATGGTGTATCACATTGATTGATTTGCATATATTGAAGAATCCTTGCATTCCTGGGATAAACCCCACTTGATCATGGTGTATGATCCTTTTAATGTGCTGTTGGATTCTGTTTGCTAGTATTTTGTTGAGGATTTTTGCATCTATGTTCATCAGTGATATTGGCCTGTAGTTTTCTTTCTTTGTGACATCTTTGTCTGGTTTTGGTATCAGGGTGATGGTGGCCTCGTAGAATGAGTTGGGGAGTGTTCCTCCCTCTGCAATATTTTGGAAGAGTTTGAGAAGGATAGGTGTTAGCTCTTCTCTAAATGTTTGATAGAATTCACCTGTGAAGCCATCTGGTCCTGGGCTTTTGTTTGTTGGAAGGTTTTTAATCACAGTTTCAATTTCAGTGCTTGTGATTGGTCTGTTCATATTTTCTATTTCTTCCTGGTTCAGTCTCGGCAGGTTGTGCACTTCTAAGAATCTGTCCATTTCTTCCAGGTTGTCCATTTTATTGGCATAGAGTTGCTTGTAGTAATCTCTCATGATCTTTTGTATTTCTTCAGTGTCAGTGGTTACTTCTCCTTTTTCATTTCTAATTCTATTGATTTGAGTCTTCTCCCTTTTTCTCTTGATGAGTCTAGCTAATGGTTTATCAATTTTGTTTATCTTTTCAAAGAACCAGCTTTTAGTTTCATTGATTTTTGCTATTGTTTCCTTCATTTCTTTTTCATTTATTTCTGACCTGATCTTTATGATTTCTTTCCTTCTGCTAGCTTTGGGGTTTCTTTTGTTCTTCTTTCTCTAATTGCTTTAGGTGCAAGGTTAGGTTGTTTATTCGAGATGTTTCCTGTTTCTTGAGGTACGCTTGTATTGCTATACAATACAATCTCCTTGGGTTTATCCCTCTTAGCACTGCTTTTGCTGCGTCCCATAGGTTTTGGGTCGTCGTGTCTCCATTGACATTTGTTTCTAGGTATTTTTTGATTTCCCCTTTGATTTCTTCAGTGATCACTTCGTTATTAAGTAGTGTATTGTGTAGCCTCCATTTGTTTGTATTTTTTACAGATCTTTTCCTGTAATTGATATCTAGTCTCATAGCGTTGTGGTCGGAAAAGATACTTGATACGATTTCAATTTTCTTAAATTTACCAAGGCTTGATTTGTGACCCAAGATATGATCTATCCTGGAGAATGTTCCATGAGCACTTGAGAAAAATGTGTATTCTGTTGTTTTTGGGTGGAATGTCCTATAAATATCAATTAAGTCCATCTTGTTTAATGTATCCTTTAAAGCTTGTGTTTCCTTATTTATTTTCATTTTGGATGATCTGTCCATTGGTGAAAGTGGGGTGTTAAAGTCCCCTACTATGATTGTGTTGCTGTCGATTTCCCCTTTTATGGCTGTTAGTATTTGCCTTATGTATTGAGGTGCTCCTATGTTGGGTGCATAAATATTTACAATTGTTATACCTTCCTCTTGGATCGATCCCTTGATCATTATATAGTGTCCTTCTTTGTCTCTTGTAATAGTCTTTATTTTAAAGTCTATTTTGTCTGATATGAGAATTGCTACTCCAGCTTTCTTTTGATTTCCATTTGCATGGAATATCTTTTTCCATCCCCTCACTTTCAGTCTGTATGTGTCTCTAGGTCTGAAGTGGGTCTCTTGTAGACAGCATATATATGGGTCTTGTTTTTGTATCCATTCAGCCAGCCTGTGTCTTTTGGTGGGAGCATTTAATCCATTTACATTCAAGGTAATTATCGATATGTATGTTCCTATTCCCATTTTCTTAAATGTTTTGGGTTTGTTATTGTAGGTGTTTTCCTTCTCTTGTGTTTCTTGCCTAGAGAAGTTCCTTTAGCATTTGTTGTAAAGCTGGTTTGGTGGTGCTGAACTCTCTCAGCTTTTGCTTGTCTGTAAAGGTTTTAATTTCTCCATCACATCTGAATGAGATCCTTGCTGGATAGAGTAATCTTGGCTGTAGGTTTTTCTCCTTCATGACTTTAAGTATATCCTGCCACTCCCTTCTGGCTTGCAGAGTTTCTGCTGAAAGATCAGATGTTAACCTTATGGGGATTCCCTTGTGTGTTATTTGTTGTTTTTCCCTTGCTGCTTTTAATATGTTTTCTTTATATTTAATTTTTAACAGTTTGATTAATATGTGTCTTGGCATGTTTCTCCTTGGGTTTATCCTGTATAGGACTCTCTGTGCTTCCAGGACTTGATTAACTATTTCCTTTCCCATATTAGGGAAGTTTTCAACTATAATCTCTTTAAATATTTTCTCAGTCCCTTTCTTTTTCTCTTCTTCTTCTGGGACCCCTATAATTCGAATGTTGGTGCGTTTAATGTTGTCCCAGAGGTCTCTGAGACTGTCCTCAGTTCTTTTCATTCTTTTTTCTTTATCCTGCTCTGCAGTAGTTATTTCCACCATTTTATCTTACAGGTCACTTATCCGTTCTTCTGCCTCAGTTATTCTGCTATTGATCCCATCTAGAGTATTTTTAATTTCATTTATTGTGTTTTTCATCATTGCTTGGTTCCTCTTTAGTTCTTCTACGTTCTTGTTAAATGTTTCTTGCATTTTGTCTATTCTATTTCCAAGATTTTGGATCATCCTTACTATCATTATTCTGAATTCTTTTTCAGGTAGACTACCTATTTCCTCTTCATTTGTTAGGTCTGGTGTGTTTTGACCCTGCTCCTTCATCTGCTGTGTGTTTTTCTGTCGTCTCATTTTGCTTATCTTACTGTGTTTGTGGTCTCCTTTTCACAGGCTGCAGGTTCGTAGCTCCCGTTGTTTTTGGTATCTGTCCCCAGTGGGTAAGGTTCGTTCAGTGGGTTGTGTAGGCTTCCTGGTGGAGGGAACTAGTGCCTGAGTTCTGGTGGATGAGGCTGGATCTTGTCTTTCTGGTGGGCACGTCCACATCTGGTGATGTATTTTGGGGTGTCTGTGGCCTTATTATGATTTTAGGCAGCCTCTCTGCTAATGGATGGGGCTGTGTTCCTGTCTTGCTAGTTGTTTGGCATAGGGTGTCCAGCACTGTAGCTTGCTGGTCGTTGAGTGAAGCTGGGTCTTGATGTTGAGATATAGATCTCTGAGAGATTTTTGCCGTTTGGTATTACATGGAGCTGGGAGGTCTCTTATGGACCAGTGTCCTGAAGTTGGCTCTCCCACCTCAGAGGCATGGCCCTGATGCCTGGCTGGAGCACCAAGAGCCTTTCATCCACACAGCTCAGAGTAAAAGGGAGAAAGTATAGAAAGAACGAAAGAAAGAGGATATAATATAGTGAAGTAAAATAAAGCTATTATAAAGCAAAGCTATACAGACAAAATCTCACCCAGAAGCATATACATATACTTCTCACAAAAAAAGGAAAAGGGGAAAAATTAATATATCCTGCTCCCAAAGTCCACCTCCTGAATTTGGGATGATTCGTTGTCTATTCAGGTATTCAACAGATGCAGGCACATCAAGTTGTTTGTGGAGTTTTAATCCATTGCTTCTGAGGCTGCTGGGAGAGATTTCCCTTTCTCTTCTTTGTTCGCACAGTTCCCGGGGTTCAGCTTTGGATTTGGACCCGCCTCTGCGTGTAGGTCGCCTGAGGGCTTCTGTTCCCCGCCCAGACAGAACGGGGTTAAAGGAGCAGTTGCTTCGGGGGCTCTAGCTCACTCAGGCTGGGGGGAGGGAGCAGTACGTAGGAGGCGGGGCGACCCTGCAGCGACAGAGGCCAGCGTGACGTTGCACCAGCCTGAGGCGTGCTGTGCGTTCTCCCGGGGAAGTTGTCCCTGGATCCCGGGACCCTGGCAGTGGCGGGCTGCACAGGCTCCCGGGAGAGGCGGTGTGGAGAGTGACTTGTGCTCGCACACAGGCTTCTTGGTGGCAGCAGCAGCAGCCTTAGTGTCTCACGACTGTCTCTGGGGCCCACGCTGATCCCCGTGGCTCGCGCCTGTCTCTGGATTTCATTTAGGCGGTGCTCTGAATCCCCTCTCCTTGCGCGCCGCGAAACAAAGAAGCAAGATAAAGTCTCTTGCCTCTTCAGCAGCTGCAGACTTTTTCCTGGTCTCCCTCCCAGCCAGCTGTGGTGCACTAACCCCTTCAGGCTGTGTTCACGCCGCTGACCCCAGTCCTCTCCCTGCGATCCGACCGAAGCCCGAGCCTCAGCTCCCAGCCCCCACCTGCCCTGGCAGGTGAGCAGACAAGCCTCTCGGGCTGGTGAGTGCTGCTCGGCGCTGAGCCTCTGTGCGGGAATCTCTCCGCTTTGCCCTCCGCACCCCTGTTGCTGCGCTCTCCTCTGTGGCTCCAAATGGTTTTTTTCTTAATTGGAGTATAGTTGATTTATAATGTTGTATTTCTTTCTGGTGTACAGCAAAGGGATTCAGTTATATATATATATATATATATATATATATATATATATATATACACACACACACACATATACATACATACACACACACACACATATATATATATTTTTTTCTTATTCTTTTCTGTTATGGTTTATTACAGGATATTGAATAGAGTTCCCTGTGCTACACAGTAGGACCTTGTTGTTTATCCATTCTCTATATAATAGTTTGTGTCTGCTAGTCCCAAACTCCCAATCCAACATTCCTCCACCCCCACTCCGCCTTGGCAAACACAAGTCTGTTCTCTATGTCTGTGACTCTGTTTCTGGTTCGTAGATAAGTTCATTTATGTCATATTTTAAGTGATATAAGTGATATCATATAGTATTTATCTTTTTCTTTCTGACTTACTTAGTATGATAATCTCTAGTTGCATCCATGTTGCGGCAAATGGCATTATTCTTTTTTATGGCTGAGTAATATTCCATTGTATATGTATACCACATCTTCTTTATCCATTCATCTGTTGATGACATTTAGGTTGTTTCCATGTCTTGGCTATTGTAAATAGTGCTGCTATGAACATAGGGGGTGCGTGTATCTTTTTGAATTATAGTTTCATCTGGGTATATGCCCAGGAGTGGGATGGTTGGATCATATAGTAACTCTATTTTTAGTTTTTTGAGGAACCTCCATAGTGTTCTCCATAGTGGCTGCACCAATATACATTCCCATTAACAGTGTAGGAGGGTTCCCTTTTCTCCACACTCTCTCCAGCATTTGTTATTTGTAGACTTTTTAATGATGGCCATTCTGACTGGTGTGAGGTGGTACCTCACTGGAGTTTTGATTTGCATTTCTCTAATAATTAGCAATGCTTGAGGATCTTTTCATGTGCCTATTGGCCATCTGTATGTCTTCTTTGGAGAAATGTCTATTTAGGTCTTCTGCCCATTTTTCGATTGAGTTGTTTGCTTTTTTGATGTTGAGTTGTATGAGCTGTTTGTATATTTTGGAAATTAAGCCCTTGTTGGTCGCATCATTTGCAAATATTTTCTCCTAGTCTATAGGTTGTCTTTTTGTTTTGTTTATGGTTTCCTTTGCTGTACAAAAGCTTATAAGTTTGATTAGGTCCCATTTGTTTATTTTGGCTTTTATTTCCATTGCCTTAGGAGCTGGCCTAAGAAAACATTAGTGCGATTTATGTCAGAGAATGTTTTGCCGATGTACTCTTATAGGAGTTTTAGGGGTCATGGCTTATATTTTAACCTGCAGGAGTATTTTTGTTTTTGTTTTTGTTTTTGTTTTGGCTGCATTGGGTCTATGTCGTTGCGTGTAGGCTCCCTCTAGTTTCAGCAAGCAGGGGCCAGTCCCCATCGCAGTGCATGGGCCTCTCATTGCAGTGGCCTCTCTTGCTGCAGAGCACGGGCTCCAGGCGCATGGGCCTCAGCAGTTGCAGCACACAGGCTCAGCAGTTGTGGCCCAAGGGCTCCAGAGCACAGGCCCAGTAGTTGTGGCGCACGGGCTTAGTTGCTCTGCAGCATGTGGGATCTTCCTGGACCAGGGCTTGAACCCACATTCCCTGCACTGGCAGGCGGACTCTCAACCACTGTGCCACCAGGGAAGTCCCTAACCTGCAGGTTTTAAACTCTATCTTAATATCTAGTCCCACTAGAGATTGCCAATGAATTTTTTAAATGTAACTTCATAACACACCATTGTAAAGCAATTATACTCCAATAAAGATGTTTAAAAAAAAATGTAACTGCAAATTCTGCTACTAAAAACACCCCGCACAGACTTATCTTTAAGAACTCCCCTCTGCTCCTGGTTTAATCTAGCATATTAGTCTTATTACCACAGGGTTACAGATAAGCTGTGAGAGAGCAGTTTGTGACCTTTGTCCAACAGCAGCCTTTCAACAAGTGGGTGAGAACAAGCACTGGAGCACCTCTGCTCAGCTCGCCATGACCCTGCACACATCTCTTGTGTGAGGCACAAGGCGCGAGTTACTCTATGCAGCAGACTCTACTGACTCTCTTGAAATTCTACCACAAAACTATTCCTCTCACATAGGCAGATCACAGAAATGGGCTTAGAAAATTGGTCTTTGTGGCTTTCAATTTGTGCAAATGGGCATGACTACCATCCTGAAGACTATTCCTAGGTTATAAACCAAAGAGCAAGTTGTCTTCTCCAGACACATTAAAATAGGAAGAACGATTCTTTTTTATAATGGTTCAAAGATAGTATAGAAACTTTGATAAAGGACACTCACCCTACATGCATATAAGGATACCAGTTTTGCTACACTATGGCCTGAGTTCATTATTCTTTTCTTTCTAATTAAAATTGCAGTCTAGGATATTTTGATCTCTCTTTTTACATTTCATTTATTATAAGTGGACACTTACTGTTAATGATGCTAGGTTTCCTTGAAACTCTTCATAAAACTTACCAACTATGAGATTATCACTTGTGTCTAAAAGGAAGCAAAAGCCACAAAAAAAGTCAGTCTGGCACACAATATGATCAAACAGGAACTCTCAGTCAGTTATAATTCATCCTGATGTTTTTTCAGTACATAGTCTTAATATTTTCTGATATAAAAAGCTTTTTATGATATAAAAAGCCATTGGTTTTACTCACACAATCTCATTTTGTGTACTCAGAGAAGTCTGTTTTTTTCTTTTTAATGTAATATTGTTTGTCATAAAAATAATATAACTACAGCAGAAGATTTATAAAACAGAGCAAAAGAAAAGTATCATCCATAATCCTACTACCCTGAAATGTTGTGGTACATTCCTTTCCGGTAAATTTTTCCATGCATTTAAAGTTTACATAGTTATACAATAGGAATGAATATTATGACAGAGGCAAAGTAACATAAACTTTTCTAGTGAATGTATCATAGTGTAGTCCAAGATTTCTATTGTAGAGTTAAGCTGTTTCAAGTTTTAGTTGTAATGAAATCCTTGATAAAAATGCACGAAATATTTTTGTATTTTACATTATTTCATTAGATCGGATTTCTAGGAGGGCTAATTGGCATGAGTATTTGTGTTACTGTCTACATACATTGCATACTTGTTTTTCGTAGGGTTTTTACAATTATAATTGTACCTTCAACATATGAGGATATCAGTTTCATCACATTTTGCTTTTTATTGGGGGTCACATAAGAACCTTTTGTTGTTGACAAGTTAATGGGCAAAGAAATGGTACCTTGTTCTTTTCTTTTGCAGTTCTTTCAGTTTTAGTGAGGTTAAACAGTTTCCCGATATTTATGTGCCAGCATAAACATATATTTGCATCCTTTCTCCCAACCCCACATTCTAAGATATTTTCTGCACTTCCCTGCACCCCTTTCAGTGTTGTGTTTTGTTGAGCTGTAGAGAAGAAACACAATTTACCTTAGAAATGTCATGGAGAGTTTGATGAACTAGAAGATTCAGATGGTAAGGGCATAGTAGAAGACAGATAAGCCAACTTTAGCTGGTGCTTTTGAGAGAGAGTCTGAGTGGAAGAGAGAGAAAATAGGTTTTAGGAAAGCAGTTGCTTTAAGGAATGGAACCCTGGGGGACATAAATGGGTAAAGTGGATTTTAGGACATTTTTATGAGCATCACATAGTGTAATCTTTCTTTGAGCCTCTTTGAGAGATTCCAATAAAGTTGTCTCTTAGTTTTTACATTATTTCTGGAGTTGAATTTATTTAGCTGTCAAGCAATACTATGCTGTTAGTTTTGGAGACAGCACAGTTAAACGTTTGGTAGAATTTACATGTGAAGCCATCTGGTCCTGGCCTTTGTTTGTTGGGAGTTTTTTATTAATTTTTTTATTTTTTTATTTTATGGCTGTGTTGGGTCTTCGTTTCCGTGCGAGGGCTTTCTCTAGTTGCGGCAAGCGGGGGCCACTCCCCATCACGGCGCGCGGGCCTCTCACCATCGCGGCCTCTCCCGTTGCGGAGCACAGGCTCCAGACGCGCAGGCCCAGCAATTGTGGCTCACGGGCCCAGCCGCTCCGCGGCACGTGGGATCCTCCCAGACCAGGGCTCGAACCCACGTCCCCTGCATCGGCAGGCAGACTCCCAACCACTGCGCCACCAGGGAAGCCCTGGGAGTTTTTTAATTTAAATTACTGATTCAATTTCATCACTGGTAATTAGTCTGTTCATATTTTCTATTTCTTCAAGGTTCAGTCTTGGGAGATTGTACATTTCTAGGAATTTGTCCATTTCTTCTAGGTTGTCCACTTTATTGGCATGTAGTTGTTTGTAGTAGTCTCTTATTATCCTTTGTATTTCTGTGATGTCAGTTCTAACTTCTCCTTTTTCATTTCTGATTTTATTGATTTGGGCCCTCTCCCTTTTTTTCTTGATGAGTCTTGCTAAAGGTTTATCAATTTTGTTTATCTTTTCAGAGAACCAGCTCTTTGTTTCATTGATGTTTTCTGTTGTCTTTTTAGTTTTTCTTTCATTTATTTCTCCTCTGATCTTTATGATTTCTTTCCTTCTCCTAACTTTGGGTTTTGTTCTGTTCTTTTTCTTGCTATTTAGGTGTAAGATTAGGTTGCTTATTTGAAATTTTTCTTGCTTCCTGAGGTAAGTTCATATTACTATACTTCCCTCCTACAACTACTTTTGCTGTGTCCCACAAATTTTAGATTGTTGTGTTTTTATTTTCATTTGTCCCCAAATATTTTTTAAATTTCTTCTTTGATTTCTTCAGTGATCCATTGGTTGTTTAGTGGCATATTGTTTAGCCTCCTTTTGTTTGTGTTTTTGCAGTTTTTCTGTTGTAGTTGATTTCCGGTCTCATAGCATTATTGTTGGAAATGATGCTTGATTTGATTTCACTTTTCTTAAATTTACCATGGTTTGTTTTGCAGTCTAGCATGTGATCTATCCTGGAGACTGTTCCATGTGCACTTGAAAAGAATGTGTATTCTGCTTTTTGGATGGAATATTCTGTATATATTATTAAGTCCACCTGGTATAATGGATCACTTAGACCAGTGTTTCCTTATTGATTTTCTGTCTGGATGATCTGTCCATTGATGTAAGTGGGGTGTTAAAATCCCCTATTATTATTGTGTTGCTGTTGATTTCTCCTTTTATGTCTGTTAATATTTGCTTTATGTATTTAGGTGCTCCTAAATCTACGTTGGATGCATATATATTTACAGTTGTTATATCTTCTTAGATTGACCCCTTGATCTTTATGTAAAGTCCTTCTTTATCTCTTTGTTTTAAAGTCTATTTTGTCTGATATAAGCATTACTACCCTGACTTTCTTTTGATTTCCATTTGGATGGAATACATTTTTCCATATCCTAACTTTCAGTCTCTGTGAATCTTTAGATCTGAAGTGAGTCTTTTGTAGGCAACATATATATGGGTCTTGTTTTTGTATCCATTCAACCAGTCTATAACATTTGACTGGAGCATTTAAGCCATTTACATTTAAAGTAGTTATGGATAGGTATGTACTTATTACCATTTTATTAATTGTTTTGGGGTTGTTATTGTAGTTCTTTTTCATTCCTTTTTCTTTGCTCTCTTCTCTTGTGATTTGATGACTGTCTTTGGTGTTATGTTTGGATTCCTTTCTCTTTTTTGTGTGTGTATCTATTTTTGGTTTGTGGTTACCATATGATTTATATATAGCAATCTGTATATATTTACATGATTATTTAAAGTTGCTGATGCATTTTAACAACCTTGCATTTGTATTTTCCTCCTCTTATCATTACTGGTTTTGACCTTGTATTTTACATCTACTTGTTTTGTGTAGCCCTTAACTGATTATTGTAGATACAGATAATTTTACTCCTTTTTGTCTTTTAACTTTCCTACTAGCTTTGTATGTGGTTAATTTATTTCCCTTACTGTATATTCGCCTTTACCAATGAGCTTTTTCCTTTCATAATTTTCATGTTTCTAGTTGTGACCTCTTCCTTTTCACTTGGAGAAGTCTTTTTAATATTTTTGTAAACCAGGTTTGTTGGTACTAAAGCTTTAACTTATCTGTAAAACTTTTGATCTCTCCATCAAATCTCAATGAAACCCTTCCCAGGTTGAGTATTCCTGGTTGTAGGTTTTTCCCTTTCATCACTCTAAATATATCATGACTCTCCCTTCTGGCCTGCAGAGTTTCTGCTGAAAAGCCAGCTGATAGTCTTATGGGAGTTCCTTGCACTCAACTTGTTGCTTTTTACTTGCTGTTTTTAATCTCTCTTTATCTCTAATTTTTGCCATTTTAATTACAGTGCTTCTTGGTGTGGTCTTCTTTGGGTCAGTCCTGCTTCGGACTCCCTATGCTCCCTGGATTTGGATGTCTATTTCTGTTCTCAGGTTAGGGAAGTTTTCAGCTATTATGAGTTCAAATATGTTTACTGCCCCTTTCTCTCTCTCTTCTCTTTTTGGGACCTCTATAAGTGAATATTAGTATGTTTTATGTTGTCCCAGAGGTGTCCTAAACTGTCCTCATTTCTTTTTACTCTTCTTCCTTTTTTCTGTTCAGCATTAGTGATTTCTACTAGTCTGTCTTTCATTTCACTGGTCCATTCCTCTGTATCATTTAATCTACTATTGATTCCTTCTAGTGTAATTTTCATTTCAGTTATTGTGTTTTTCATGTCTGGTTCTTCCTATTTTATACCTCTTTGTTAAAAGCATCTAACTTCTTGTGCTATTTATCCATTCTTCTCTGGAGTTCTTTGATCATTGTTACAGTCATTACTTTGAACTCTTTCTTGGGTAGATCGCCTATCTCCACTTCATTTAGTTCTTTTCCTGGGGTTTTATCTTGTTTCTTTGTGTGGGACACATGCCTCTCTAGCCTCATTTTTGCCTAATTTGCTGTCTTTATTTCTATGTATCTGGTAGGTTGTTTAAGTTTCCTGATATTGGAGAAGTGGCCTTTTATTGGAAACATCCTATGTGTTCCTGTAGCACACTCCCCTCTGGTCACCAGAGCGTATATGCTCTAGGGCCGCCCCTTATGTGAGTTGCATGAGTCCTTCTTTTGTGGTGGACTGACTACTGTGGGTGGCCTGGTAGTCATGGCTGGCCCCCAGTTCAGTTTGTTGCCAGGCCCTGCCATGTGTGGAGGCTGTTAGCCACTGGTTTGTGGGGCTAGGTTATGATTTGGCTGGCTTTGCAGTGGGTCCCAGGTCTAGTGCTGGCTCACTGGTAGAACTGGCAGAGTTGGCTGGGTTCCAGGGTGGGTGGTTGCAGGGTTGGGGTTCCTGGATCTAGTGTTGGGCTTCTGGTGGATGGGACTGATTCCTGACATGGCTGGCTGCAGGTCCTGTGGTGTCTGAAAGCTAGTGCTGGCCCACTGGTGAGTGGGGCTGGATCCTGGGGTGGCTGGTTAAAATGACTAAGGTGTCTCATAACTGCTGATGCCATGATGATGGGTGGGTCCAGGGCCCATGGGTTCCCAGGACTAGTGCTGGCTCACTGGTGAGTGGACCCATTTCCTGGGGACTCTGGCTAGAGCACTCTGGGAATCCTGAAGCTTGTTATAGCTCGCTGGTGCATAGGGCTAGAATCCAGGGACATTGCCTGAGGGTCACATAGTGTCCCTGAGCTGGAGTTGGCCTGCTGCTGGGCTGAGCTAGAGCCTGGGCAGTTTTGGGACTGTTGCTAGCCTGCTGGTACATTGGCTGGGTCCTTACAAAGCAGGCTGTGGGCTGTGGTGGTCCTGGGACCAGTGTCTGGTGGGTGGGGGTGGGGCCCAGGAGATCCTGGAACTGGTACCTGCCCACCAGTAGGTCCCGTAGATGAAACCAGGTCCTGGGGTTAGTGCCAGCCTACTGGTGTGCAGAACTGGGATCTATGGTCTCTGACTGTGGTCCCAGAGCTGGTGTCGAACTGCTGGTAGGTGGGGCCAGGTCCTGACACAGCTGCCTTTGGGGTCTGGGTTGTCCTGAAGCTTGTGTTGACTAGCTGGTGAGTGGAGCCAGATCCACTGAGGATGGCTGAGAGGCTCAAAGTGTTTCAGAGCTGATGCTGGCCTGCTGGTGGGTGGGCCTGGAGCCCAGTGGTTCCTGGGACTGGTGCCAGCCTGTTGATGGGTAGGCTGTGTCCTGACATGGCAGGCTGTGGACCTACAGTTGTTATAGGGCTGGTGTCCACCCACTGGTGGGTGAAGCTGGGTCCTAGGGTCTCTGGCCACAAGGACCCTGGGAGTCCCAAGTCTAGTGACTACACCCTGTGTGGTGCTAGGTCTTGGGCCCTCTGCCATACAGGGCTGTGTCCAGGGGTATCTTTGGATATAGGAGGTCTTAAGGCAGCCTGCTGGTGGGTAGAGCTGTGCTCAGTACTGGTACCTACAGGCTGGTGGGTAGATGCAGGCCTGGGTCCTGAGGCTAAAAAGCTAATGGGGGGATTCCAAAATGGCACTTGCCAGCACCAATATCCACATGATAGAAGGAGCTCCCCAAAATGGCTGCCGCCAATGTCTTTGTCCTCAGGATGAGCTCCAGTTGCTTCCTACCTCTCTGGGAGACTCTCCAAGATCAGTACATGGGTCACCCAGGCTCCTTTCAAATTACTGCTTCTGCTCTGGGTCCTGGAGCATGTGAGATTTTGTGTGCACCCTTTAAGAGTGGAGTCTCTATTTCCTAGAGTCCCAGTGGCCTTCAAAGCCAAACATTCTGGGTGCTCACTCTCCTGGCACAGGACCCCCAGGCTGGGGAGCCCAATGTGGGGCTCAGACCCCTCACTCCTTGGAGAGAACCTGTGTAATTGTAGTTACTCTTCCATTTGTGGGAGTCACCACCCAGGGGTATGGGTCTTCGATTTACCTTGACTCTGCCCCTCCTAGCCATCTTGTTGTGATTCCTTCTTTATATCTTTAGTTGTAGAAGCTCTTTTCTAGTAGGTTCTGGTCATCCTCATCAATTAGTTTCTCTGTAAATAGTTATAATTTTGATGTCCCGTGAGAGGAGGTAAGCTCAGGGTCTTCCTACTCTGCCATCTCCTATACTCAGTAACATCATCAGTTCTGAAGTAAATTACTGACATCAACGTGTGCTTTTTGCTCTGCGCACCCATCTATCTAGTATAAGGACAACTCAGTAGAGATGGCATAACAGAGTATTTCTTTGGCATTTGTTTTCAGTGCTTTGAAAATATTCCCTATAAAATCTGGCCTTTACTTATTCTCTCTACTCCCACCTCTCCTCACCATCCCATACTCCTCACTCCAGAGGGAAGGGTCATCAGAATACCACCAACTGGGACAGATTGTAGCACATCTAAAACATCTGTTATTCATCTTGCAGGTAATTCTGCCTCTGACATTCATAACAGAGCTATATCACAAGCAAAAACGATTGTCACTATAGAAACATGGAGGTTTCATCTAGATACACTGATCCTTCTGGATCATGGGGAAATGTGCACTGACCAGTTGGACCAGAAAGTTCACAGTGAGGGGCGGCGCTGCTCCAAACCCCGTCCCTTTACTGTCACTTGTGCAGTGGGTGGTGCTGTCCCCAGTGAGGCTGAAGGTCATCTCTCTGTCTTGGAGGGGGAGGTCACATTTGTAAGATAAAGTTGCCCTCAGTATCCACATGGGATTGGTTCCAGAATCCTCATGGATTCCAAAGTCCATGGATGCTCAAGTCCCTTATATAAAATGGCTTAACGTAGTATTTGCATATAACCTAAGTACCCCCTCCTGTATACTTTAAGTCATCTCTAGATTACTTATAATAGCTAATACAATGTAAATACCATGTAAATAGTTGCTAGCATGGGGGAAAGTCAAGTTTTACTTTTCAGTAAAAAAAGTTAGTTGAATCCTCAGTTGATTAAATCCATGGATGCAGGACCTGTAGATACAGTTGGTCCACTGTACTTCTTTTCCATAGGGAATGTCTCCAGATGAGGGCCTCAGTGCATCAAACAATGATTGACTCCTCGTATCTGGACTCTTAACTGTGTGTTTATGTTTCTCTAAAGCTTACCTAACTTATTTTCAGCTTTTTGTGTTTCAGGAAGGTTGTTTGTTGTATATATGAATTTTATATGTATCCAGTGTTCTTAAAAGTTCCATCATAATCCCATAAGATGTCCAAATAGATTTCGAGCAAAGTACTTTAATGAAATCCAAAACAAAACATTTTCTAATCATCAAGAAGGGATTTAAAAAATCTTGCCTTGTTTTAGTAAACAGAGTAGGATACATCAGTAATGTCTTGGTATATAAAATATTTTTACCTATTTATTAATTTCTGAGTCTTTGGTATGTTTTGTTTAAACAGGTCGTTTGGAAATTTAAGGCACTTCAGCTCAACATTTCAAATATTGACTCACCTCCCTGAACCATACTAATTTATCATATAAATCTGTTTTTGTTCTCTATAGCACATCCCTTTTTGTTTTTTTGGCTGTGTTGGGTCTTCGTTGCTGCATGCAGGCTTTCTCTAGTTGTGGTGAGTGGGGGCTACTCTTCGTTGTGGTGCACGGGCTTCTCATTGCAGTGGCTTCTCTTGTTGCAGAGGAAGGGCTCTAGGCGCGTGGGCTTCAGTAGTTGCGGCTTGCGGGCTCAGTAGTTGTGACTTGTAGGCTCTAGAGCGCAGGCTCAGTAGTTGTGGCACACGGGCTTAGTTGCTCCACAGCACATGGGATCTTCCCGGACCAGGGCTCGAACCCGTGTCCCCTGCATTGGCAGGTGGATTGTTAACCACTGCGCCACCTGGGAAGTCCCATGGCACATCACTTTTTAACATACTATTTTATATATTCTATTTTTAATTTGTTTACTGACTTATTTTCCTGTTTATTGTCTGCCACCCCAAATAGAAAATGAACTCCATGAGAGCAGGGATAAGGCTTTCCTATTTAGCACCCCCCTTACATGGAAAGTCCTGGCACATGGGAAGCCTTCCTCGTAAATACTATGGACTAAATGAGAGGCTGAAAAAATAGTTCACCTATGTGAGGGATAAAAGCACATACAAATTTAAGAGAGGTTAGTCCTCAGTGGTGAAACTTAAAAAGTAAATGAATAAATAAATTTTGGCATACTTTTATGTCATCTACTTTCTCCCCACATATTCCCCACAAAATTCAACACCAACATTAAACTAGTTACTTACAGATTAGTAACGTGAACACATGATGTATAAGTCCTGCCAGACCTTGTAAAAATTCTTACAACAAAGAAGTATTTTACCAGTAATTTAGTTAAATAAAGATCCAGACAACAGGTGATTCAATGAGGTGAAACACACTAGGAAAAAAATAAGGGGATATATCCAGGCTGCAGAATTATTTGTACTCACGTTCACACACAGTAATACTGCTCTTCAAGGGGTTTTCATTCCAACTAAGACACAATGACTAGCAGAGCTGTCTTTTAATCAGAACCTAAGGGAAAAAAGGGTAGCAAATAGGTGAGCAATTCCCATTTCTCCCTTCATCTCTTCATTGATAGATGCTCAGCTTTTTCACTTCAGCCTAAATACCATTTGTTCCTTAGGTTCAGAACAAGCCAGAAGTCTCATTTCATTAAGGATTTGCATTCAGTAGCTGGCAGAAATTCAGAAGCCAAATTATTCTAAAGTATCGCGGTGTCCTGTGACAGACAAAGCAATCAGAACTTGTACACTTAATAGTCAAACAGACATCATAGCCCAGTGTCACCTCAGAAGTCCCTGAACACAGAGCTGGACTCTCCCCAGTGCCCTAGACCCATTCAGCATTTCTCACTGACAGTCCTCTGACATTCCTCTTATCCTAATTAGTAGGTCCTGAGCAAGATCGGCTCCTGACTTGGGGAATCAAAGCAGGGAACATCTGGAAATAGAACCGACATTGTTCTTCTTGCCACCAGAGCTGTAATGGCCAGAAGAGGCTCACAGAGGTCTCTGCCACTGAAATGCCCAGATTATTGTTAGATCCTATGGTCCTTATGAAATCTGCTCATCATTATTGGGTGGCAGACTTTGTAAACATCAAAGATTCCTTGGAAATTGTTTAAAGTAACTACTATATTACCCAGTCTTGTTACCTCCCACAGACAGTGCATTCTACTGAGAGTACTAGATCCACATGAACCATTAATAATACTTCCTGAAACAATAACATTGGCCATTATGATCCCAAAGACCAAGATATTACAGATGCAAAGATATATGATTGAATTAATTCTTATCCATACAGTATTACAAATTCCACTCTTGATTGGTTTTTACTTTCCTGAAACAACCTTTGCCTGATCTATCACATTGCCAACAATTTTTGTCTTATATGTCAAGCCTTTTACTAGCAGATTTCCCTAGAAAGTTACATTTTCCTGCCTCCAAACAACTATTTACCCATTTACTTCAAGTTCTAACCATGAATTCAAGATCACTGTCTATATTTATGTTTGTATTTGACACTGAATTACATATGCCATTTTCTTCATCTCCTTGATAGTGGTGCTCCCGAGTCGTGGCACTTATTTCAAAACTGCCCAGCAGTTAGTCTCTCTGGGTACTTCTATTCCATAGGTCAGCTTCCCTTTGTGGATTAACCCCTGAACCCAAGGGAGTCACTATCCATCACAGAGTCCCTGGTCTCTCTTCTAGGGTCCCTCAGTCCCTCATCACAAAAAAGGATGCTTTTATCGCAAGTTGGAAATTAAGTGGAAAGAGCACATGTCCATTAGGGAGTGGGTTCAGGAAGTCAGCACATGATTTCACTAGGAAAAAAATCACAGGAGTTAGATGTCCATGTGAGGGACAAAGAAATTGATCCTCAGACCAGATAAGAATATAGGCACCTGCACATCTGGGAGCTGCCAGGCTCCAGTCTCCCTCGGGTGTACAGGGCAGGGAAACAAGCCCCTCTGAGATCATATATGGGCTCACAGCTGTAGAACACTTCCTGCCCAGCGGAAAAGTCATCCTTGTGGCTTGGGGCATGCTTACCATGCAGGATTTCTGGAGGTGGTTGACATACTGAGGAAAAAACAGCAAAGTACCTGTCGGTTAGGAGGAAATATCTTCTGCTATATCCTGTGCTTGCCAGGGAGCTTAAAAATCCTACTGAAGAGAGTGTGGATTTTAAAAGATGTGCTAGTTCAGTACCCACGTTTTACTGGTAAGCAAACTAAGGCCACAGGGCAGAGCTGTGAGTAGAATAAACGTTTCTTCAACACCTTGTCTGTGTTTTTTCTACTAAAACATTCCTAAGACTACAAGCAGAATGTTCCTTTGCTTTCCAGGACTGGCCATCCAGTACAGGGCTGTGAGTGCTGGTGGACTGTTGCACTCTTACACTTCCTAGAAAGCTATCCTTTCTGGCTTCAACAAGGAATACCTTTGCCCAAGTGTCATCCAACAGACCCCTCACCTAGCTTACAGTACAGTTAGTCACCCATCCCCCTTCATCTTTTCTCCCAACTCCTCCTCCAGAACTATAAGCCTCTGCTTGGTCCCTATCTGCCAGCCTGGATTCTTCCCATTCCACTGCTAAGCCAGCCATTTCAGCATAAGAAGACAAGAGAAACCATCAAGAACAAGATCCCATAAAAGTAAAAGGTATAGACTTAGAGAATATATTGTGTAGAGCATATTGTGACTCAGATTTTGGCTGCCTCCATTCACAGCCCAATTGGTGTGTTCTCAGGGCATCAGAACACATTTGAGCCTCAATCTGAACGATATACAATGTATTAAAAATGAATAAGAAGTAGGTTCTATTTCAAGATGGAAACATACAAAGTCCTGAACTCACCTCTTCCCATGGACACACTTGAATCTACAGCTACGTATGGAACAATTTCCTCTTAAAACGTTTGAAAGCCTGGCTGAGTGAGAACTGCACATTGTCCAAACAAGATGTAAATGACATCAAGGTGGGTAGCAGAACCTGGGAAACTATCTCGCCATAAACCCTATCCCACCATGATGTCCCACAACTAGGAGGGAACTCTGAACCCAGAGATTCTCCCTGAAGAGCAAGGGTTTCAGACCCCACACCAGACATTCGAACTTTGGGGACGTACACTTGAGAGAGAAACCCCTAAACATCTGGCCTTGAAAACCAATGGGATCACTTCCCAAGACCCACAAGATGATAGCGATCTGAGAGACCACTCTTAAAGGGCTCCTGCTCAGACTTGCCCACCCCAGGGCCCAGCTCAGAGGCAGCCAGTAGTGCTCAGACATAAAGTGAAAGAGGCTCATCTGCTTAGATTAAAGCCTTGGCCTGAGGGGGAAGCATCTTATTTAACACACATTTGGAGCCTGCTCAAACACTTGGGGACATAGACTGGTGCATGCCATCTTCACACTCCTCTATTGTCATGCTTCAGAGCACTGTTGTCTCCTGGAGGGGAACTTCTGCATGTGTCTAGTGCCCCAACTTTTTGTGGCTTCTTCCTAGTGGACACCTCTTCATCCATGGCTCTGGATACCAGGGGATCTTGTATTCCTGTTCCCATGATTCTTTAAAAATTGGTGTCACCCAGAAAGGGTCTTATACCACTCTCTGGTGCCCCAATTTTTTAGACTGCTGCCAGGGGCCACTTCTACATCACCTGGCTCTGGGGACCAGTGGGACTTACACTTGTAGGTATCACATGACTGTAACCAATGGAGAGAGAGTTTTAAACAGCTACCATCCCCTGGGCATGGCAAGAGGAAACAGGCTCAGGAGCTTGGTTTTTCTGTGAAGGTTTTTTAACTGATCATCCTGACTGCAGCCCGAGGGGTGGGCTTCTGATTAGGCAGGATCTTGGGGCTTATTGTAATCCTTTCCAGAGAATTTAGAGGGTGGACACTAGCTTTAGGGTCACCCTCTGCCACGCTCCAGTGCACCAGTGTCTCCTGGAGGGAAGCTTTATGTGTGACTGGTGCCGTGCTTTTTGTCTAGAGGCCCAGTTTTTGTGGCTGCTTCCCAGGGGATGCCCCTTGAAGACCTGGCTCTGATGGCTGGGGGTCTTGCATCCTGGGTCCCACAGCACTGTGGCAACTGGAGAGACGGTTCTGGCAGGCTACTACTCCCAAGGCACTGCACAGACAGTGGATTGGGGCACTCTCCCCAGACTTCCTGTGAAGAAGCCCTCTGTGCCTGTCCTGGAGCTCTGGTCTGAGGAACAGTCTTCAGGTTCGGCACACATCTAGTGGCCTATGGAGCTGCTCTCAGGGAATATAGGCAGTATACATCATCTTGGTGCTCCCCTTCTGCCTTGCTTCAGCTTGCTGGTATCACCCAGAACAGAGTTTATACATTCATCTGGAGCACCAATTTCTGTGACAGCTACTCAGGGGACACCTCCAGTTGGCCTGGCACTGGTGAACAGTGGAACTTATGCTTGTGGTACCATAGGACTGTATGTATTTGCATACTCTTAAAAGCTGATGCCTGACAGTCTGGCTTCCAGTCAGCCTGAATCTAGGTGCTGAGATCCTTCCCTTTGGGTCACTGGCATGTCTTGGTACATCCTTAACTACTGAGAACTATTCAAAATACAATAGATATTCTGGCCAAGCACAGAGGTTTGAGAGACAATGAGGAGCTGAGGCAGAGTTGAACAAAGTTTATTTCCAACATGAAACTACTCCTTCAATACTGAGAGAGGTGGTTGTTTCATCTGCTGTAAAGAATCAAAACCGAGAGTCAAACAAAATGAAGAAACAGTGGAATGCATTCAAATGAAAGAACAAGAGGAAACCTCAGGAAATAATGAAATTGAGGTAAGTTGTTTACCTGATAAAGAATTCAAAGTAATGGTCATAAAGATGCTCACCAAACTGGGGAGAAGAATGGATGAACCTATTGAGAACACCAACAAAGAGATGGAAAATACAAGAAAGTACAAAATAGAAGCCACAGAGCTAAAGAATAGAATAACTGATCTGAAAACTACAATAGAAGGACTCAACCACAGACTAGATGAAGCAAAGAAAGAATCAGTGTGTTGGAACACAGGGCAGTGGAACTCACTAAAACAGTGCAACAAAAAGAAAAAAGCATTCTAAAATGCTTTTCTTTTAGTCTTACAAGAAATGTTAATAGGACTTCTTCAAGCTGAAAGAAAGGGAGCTAATTGGTAACAAGAACACACATGAAAGGATAAATGTCATTGGAAAGGTAAACATATAGTAAAGGTAGTGAGTTAATTGCTCATAAATCTTGTATGAAGTTTAAGAGATAAAATTAGTAAAAATAACTATGATTACAACAATAGCTTAAGGGACCAATGGGACCATATCAAGCAGAATAACATTCACATCATAGGGCTCCCAGAAGGAGAAGAAAGAGAGAAAGGGACAGAAATATTATTAGAAAGTATAATGCCTGAAAACTTCCTTAACCTGGGGAAGGAAACAGACATCCAGATCCATGGAGCTCAGAGAGTTCCAAATAAGAGGAACCCAAAGACACCCACACCAATACACATTGTAATTAAATGTCAAAATTTAAAGATGAGAGAATATTAACACACCTGGAGGGTGGGGACTTATTACATATAAGAGAACTCCATAAGACCAGCAGCAGGTTTTTCAGCAGAAACTTTGCAGACCAAAAGGGGATGGCACAATATATTCAAGTGATGAAAGGAAAAAACTTCCAACCAATAATATTCTACCCAGTAATGTTATCACTCAGAAATGAAGGAGAGAGAAAGTTTCCCAGACAAGCAAAAGCCACCAGATCAGTCTTACAAGAAATGTTGAAAGGACTTCTTCAAGCTGAAAGAAAGGGAGCTAATTAGTAATAAGAACATGCATGAAAGGATAAATCTCATGGGAAAGGTAAATAGTAAAGGTAGTGAGTTAATCACTTACAAATCTTGTATGAAGTTTAAGAGATAAAATTAGTAAAAACAACTATGATTACAACAATTACTCAAAGAATACTCAAGATAAGAAGATGTAAAATGTGCCATCAAAAACATAAATTGTGGGAGGAGAGAGTAAAAATGCTGAGTTTAACAATGGGATCAAACTTAAGTTGTTATCAGCTTAAAATAAACTGTTACAGATATAAGTTGTTATACATAAGCTTCATGGTAACCACAAAACAAACACCTATAGTAAATACACAAAAGATAGAGAGGAAATTTAAGGATACCACAAAGAAATTCATCAAACCACAAAGAAAGATATACCTGGGATAAAAGAGAGAGTGGTAAACAATAGCTTAATTTAAAAATTTTTTTAAGATAAGTTTTTTAGAGCAGTTTAGGCTCAGAGCAAAATTGAAGGGAATGTTCAGAGATTCCTCATATACCTGCTGCCCCTATAAAAGCATAGTCTCCCCAATTATCAATATCCCTTACCAGGGAGTTACATTTGTTATAATTGATGAACCTGCAATGACACATCATAATCACTCAGTTATAGTTTACATGAGGGTTCACTCTTGGTTTGCAAATTTTATGGGTTTTCACAAATATATAATGACATGTACCCATCATTATGGTATCATGCAGAGTACTTTCATTTCCCTAAAATTTCTCAGTGCTCTGCATATTAATCCCACCTCCTACCCAACCCCTGGCAATCACTGATGTTTTTATCGTCTCCATAGTTTTGCCTTTTCTAGAATTATTTTTTTAACTATGAATGATTTTACTATGAATTTAAATAACAAATAAAAAGAATCAAAGACTTCCTAAAATACAGCTAATTAAAATACTGTTCTTGTAATATTTGATAGTAATAAGACATGTTGTTTACATAGTTGAAACTTAGTTGTGTGTGATTGGGTTCTGTACATAATAATTATTTTGTGTAAAAATATCTATGTATTACTATGGTTTACATGTTTGTGATTTTAAGTGGATGATCTCTGAGATTTTACCATAGATTATTATTACTGCTGGACTATATTTTTCTATTGATTATTTACTAACAGCAGGATAAATATACTACCTCTGGCACTACTCATCAAGAAAACAGAAAAAAATTTAAAAGAGAAGCCATGAGAAATGAAATAATCAGAATCAGGGGTAATAAAATTATAATGAAAACTTTTCTATCATAACATAATAAATTTAAATATTGGTATAACTTACTACATGTATGTTCACCTGAACATATGCAACCAAGGAGATGGGTTCAAGATGGCAGAGTAGAAGGATATGAAGTCACTCCCTCTTGTGAAAGCACTGGAATCACAAACAACTGCTGAACAATTATCGACAGGAAGACACTGGAACTCACCAAAAAAGATACCCCGCATCCAAAGACAAAGGAGAAGGCAAAATGAGATGATAGGAGGGGCATAATCACAATAAAATCAAATCCCATAACCACTGGGTTGGTGACTCACAAACTGGAGAACAATTATACCACAGAAGTCCGGTGACTGCAGTGAAGTTTCTGAGCCCCACGTAAGGCTTCACAACTTGGGGGTCCGGCAACAGGAGGAGGAATCCCCAGAGAATCAGACTTTGAATGCTAGTGGGATTTGATTGCAGGACTTTGACAGGACTAGGGGAAACAGAGAATCCACTCTTGGAGGGCACACACAGAGTAGTATGCTCATCAGGACCCAGGGGGAAGGAGCAGTGACCCCATAGGAGACTGAACCAGACCTACCTACTAGTGGTGGAGCATCTCCTGCAGAGACGGGGGGTGGCTGTGACTCACTGCAGGGACAAGGACACGGGCAGCAGAAGTTCTGGGAAGTACACCTGGTCATGAGCCCTCCCAGAGTCTGCAATTAGCCTGACCAGAGAGCCTGTAGGCTCCAGTGCTGGGTCCCCTCAGGCCAAACAACCAACAGGAAGGGAACTTAGCCCCACCCAACAGCAGACAAGTGGATTAAAGTTTTACTGAGCTCTGCCCAACAGAGCAACACCCAGCTCTACCAACCACCAGTCCCTCCCAACAGGAAGCTTGCACAAGCCTCTTAGATAACCTCATCCAACAGACGGCAGACAGCTGAAGCAAGAAGAACTACAATTCTGCAGCCTGTGGAACCAAAACCACATTCACAGAAAGATAGACAAAATGAAAATGCAGAGGGCTATGTACCAGATGAAGGAAAAGATAAAACCCCAGAAGAACAACTAAATGAACTGGAGATAGGCAATCTTCCAGAAAAACAATTCAGAATAATGAGAGTGGAGATGATCCAGGACCTCGGAAAATGAATGGAGTCAAAGATCGAGAAGATGCAAGAAGTGTTTAACAAAGACCTAGAAGAATTAAAGAAAAAACAAACAGAGATGAACAATACAATAACTGAAATGAAAAATGTATGAGAAGGAATCAATACCAGAATAACTGAAGCAGAAGTATGGATAAGTGACCTGGAAGACAGAATGGTGGAATTCACTGCTGCAGAACAGAAAAAGAAAAAGAATGAAAAAAAATGAAGACAGCCTAAGAGAACTCTGGGACAATATTAAACGCAACAACATTCACATAACAGGGGTCCCAGAAGGAGAAGAGAGAGCAAGGACCCGAGAGAATATTTGAAGAGATTATAGTCAAAAACTTCCATAACATGGGAAAGGAAATAGCCACCCAAGTCCAGGAAGTGCAGAGAGTCCCAAGCAGGATCCCAAGGAGAAACATGCTGAGACACATAGCAATCAAATTCACAAAAATTAAAGACAAAGAAAAATTATTAAAAGCAACAAGAGAAAAATGACAAATAAAATACAAGGGAACTCCCAAAAGGTTAACATCTGATTTCTCAGCAGAACCTCTACAAGACAGAAGGGAGTGGTATGATATATTTAAAGTGCGGAAAGGGAAGAACCTACAACCAAGATTACTCTACCCGCCAAGGGTCTCATTCAGATTCGACAGAGAAATCAAAAGTTTTACATACAAGCAAAAGCTAAGACAATGCAGCACCATGCAACCAGCTCTACAAAAAATGCAAAGGAACTTCTCTAAGTGGGAAACACAAGAGAAGAAAAGAACCTACAAAAACAAACCCAAAACAATTAAGAAAATGGTAATAGGAACATACATATCAAAAATTACCTCAAACGTGAATGGATTATATGCTCCAACCAAAAGACACAGGCTCATTGAATGGATACAAGAACAAGACCCATCTATATGCTGTCTACAAGAAACCCACTTCAGACATAGGGACACATACACACTGAAAGTGAGGGGATGGAAAAAGATATTCCATGCAAATGGGAATCAAAAGAAAGCTGGAGTAGCAATACTCATATCAGATAAAACACACTTTAAAATAAAGAATGTTACAAGAGACAAGGAAGGACACTACATAATGATCAAGGGATCAATCCAAGAAGAAGATAGAACAATTATAAATATATATTCACACAACATAGGAGCTCCACAATACATAAGGCACATGCTAACAGCTATAAAAGAGGAAATCGAAAGTAAACAAAAATCGTGGGAGATTTTAACACCACACTTACACCAATGGACAGATCATCCAGAAAGAAAATTAATCAGGAAACACAAGCTTTAAATGACACAACTGACCAGATAGATTTAATTGATATTTATAGGACATTCCATCCAAAACCAGCAGATTACACTCACTTCTCAAGTGTGCACGGAACATTCTCCAGGATAGATCACATCTTGGGTCACAAATCAAGCCTCAGTAAATTTACGAAAATTGAAATCATATCAAGCATCTTTTCTCACCACAACATTATGAGATTAGAAATAAATTGCATGGAAAAAACATAAAAAAACCCAAATACATGGAAGCTAAATAATACATTACTAAATAACCAAGAGATCACTGAAGAAATCGAAGAGGAAATCAAAAAATACCTAGAGACAAATGACAATGAAAACACGACGATCCAAAACTTATGGGATGTAGCAAAAACAGTTCTAAGAGCGAAGTTTATAGGAATACAATCCTACTTCAAGAAATAAGAAAAATCTCAAATAAACAATCTACCCTTACACCTCAAGAAACTAGAGAAAGAAGAACAAACACAACCGAAAGTTAGTAGAAGAAAAGAAATCATAAATATCAGAGCAGAAATAAATGAAATAGAAACAAAGAAAACAATAGCAAAGATCAATGAAATTAAAAGCGGGTTATTTGAGAAGATAAACAAAATTGATAAACCTTTGGCCAGACTCATCAAGAAAAAGAGAGAGAAAACTCAAATCAATAAAATCAGAAATGAAAAAGGAGAAGTTACAACGGACACTGCAGAAATACAAAACATCATAAGAGACTTCTACAAGCAACTCTATGCCAATAAAATGGACAACCTGGAAGAAATGGACAAATTCTTAGAAAAGTATAACCTTCCAAGAATGAACCAGGAAGGAATAGAAAATATGAACTGACCATTCACAAGTAATGAAATTGAAACTGGGTTTAAAAATCTTCCAACAAACAAAAGTCCAGGACCAGATGGCTTCACAGGGTGAATTCTATCAAATATTTAGAGAAGAGTTAACACCCATCTTTCTCAAACTATTCCAAAAAAATGCAGAGGAAGGAATACTCCCAAACTCATTCTGTGAGGCCACCATCACCCCGAAACCAAAACCAGACAAAGATACTACAAAAAAAAGAGAAAATTACAGACTAATATCACTGATGAATATAGATGCAAATACCTCAACAAAGTACTAGCAAGCAGAATCCAACAACACATTAAAAGGATCATTCACCATGAGCAAGTGGGATTTATCCCAGGTATGCAAGGATTCTTCAATATACACAAATGAATGAATGTGATACACCATATTAACAAACTGAAGGATAAAAAGCGTATGATCATCTCAATAGATGCAGAAAAAGCTTTTGACAAAATTCAACACCCTATTATGATAAAAACTCTCCAGAAAGTGGAAATAGAAGGAACCTACCTCAACATAATGAAGGCCATATAAGACAAACCCAAAACAAACATCATTCTCAATGGTGAAAAACTGAAAGCATTTCCTCTAAGATCAGGAACAACACAAGGATGTCCACTCTCACCACTATTGTTCAACATAGTTTTGGAAGTCTTACCAAGGCAATCAGAAAAGAAAAAAAATAAAAGCAATACAAATTGGAACAGAAGAAGTAAAACTGTCACTGTTTGCAGATGACATGATGCTATACATAGATAATCCTAAAGATGCCACCAGAAAATTACTAGAGCTAATCAATGAATTTGTAAAGTTGCAGGATACAAAATTAATGCACAAAAATCTCTAGCATTCTTATACATTAACAACGAAACATCAAAAAGAGGAATTAAGGAAATACTCTCATTTACCATTGCAACAAAAAGAATAAAATACCTAGGAATAAATCTACCTAAGGAGGTAAAAGACTTGTACTCAGAAAACTATAAGACAATGATGAAAGAAATCAAAGATGACACAAACAGATGGAGAGATATACCATGTTGTTGGACTGGAAGAATCAATATTGTGAAAATGACTATACTACCCAGAGCAATCTACAGATTCAATGAAACCCCTATCAAATTACCAATGGCGTTTTATACAGAACTAAAATAAAAAATCTTAAAATTTGTATCAAGATACAAAAGACCCCGAATAGCCAAAGCAATCTTCAGGGAAAAAAACGGAGCTGGAGGAATTAGACTCCCTGACTTCAGACTATACTACAAAGCTACAGTAATCAAGACAGTATGGTACTGGCACAAAAACAGAAATATAGATCAATGCAACAGGATAGAAACTCAGAGATATGCCCACACACATACGGTCAACTAATCTATGACAAAGGAGGCAAGGATATACAATGGAGAAAAGACAGTCTGTTTAATAAATGGTGCTGGGAAAACTGGACAGCTACATGTTAAAGAATGAAATTAGAACACTCCCTAACACAATACACAAAAATACACTCAAAATGGATTAAAGACCTAAATGTAAGACCAGACACTATAAAACTCTTAGAGGAAAACATAGGAAGAACACTCTTTGACATAAATCACAGCAAGATCTTTTTTGACTCACCTCATAGAGTAAAGGCATTAAAACCAAAAATAAACAAATAGGACTTAATGAAAGTTAAAAACTTTTGCACAACAAAGGAAACTATAAAAAAGACAAAAAGACAACCCTCAGAATGAAGGAAATAGCTGCAGATGAATCAACGGACAAATGATTAATCCCCCAAGTATATAAACAACTCATGCAGCTCAATATTAAAAAAAACAAAAAACCCAATCAAAAAATGGACAGGATACCTAAATAGACATTTCTCCAAAGAAGACATACAGATGGACAAAAGGCACATGAAAAGCTGCTCAACATCACTCATTATTACAGAAATGCAAATCAAAACTGCAATGAGGTATCACCTCACACCAGTCAGAATGGGAATCATGAGAAAATCTACAAACAACAAATTCTGGAGAGGGTGGGGAGAAAAGGGAACCCTCTGGCACTGTTGGTGGGAAAGTAAATTGATATAGCCATTATGGAGAACAGAATGTAGGTTCCTTAAAAAACTAAAAATAGAATTACCATTTGACCCAGCAATCCCACTACTGGGCATATACCCAGAGAAAACCATAATTCAAAAAGACACATGCAGAGATTGGTTCAAGATGATGGAATAGAAGGACGTGCTCTCACTCCCTCTTTTGAGAGCACTGGAAGCACAACTAACTGCTGAACAATCATCAACAGGGAGACACTGGATCTCACCAAAAAAGATACCCCTCATCCAAAGACAAAAGAGAAGCCACAGTGAGACAGTAGGATGGGCACAATCACAATAAAATCAAATCCCATAACTGCTGGGTGGGTGATTCACAAACTGGAGAACACTTATACCACAGAAGTCCACCCACTGGAGTGAAGGTTCTGAGTGACAGGTCAGGCTTACCAACCTGGGGGTCCGGCAATGGGAGGAGTAATTCCTAGAGAATCAGACTTTGAAAGCTAGTGAGATTTTATTTCAGGACTTTGACAGGACTGGGGGAAACAGAGACTCCACTCTTGGAGGGCACACACAAAGTAGTGTGCACATTGGGACCCAGGGCAAGGAGCAGTGACTCCATAGGAGACTGATGCAGACCTACCTGCTAGTGTTGGAGGGTCTCCTGCAGAGGTGGGGGGTGGCTGTGTCTCACTGTGAGGGCAAGGACACTGGCAACAGAAGTTCCGGGAAGTACTCCTTGGAGTGAGACCTCCCAGCGTCCTCCATTAGCCCCACCAAAGAGCCAGGGTAGACTCCAGTGTTGGGTCGCCTCAGGGCAAACAACCAATGGGGAGGGAACCGAGTCCCATTCATCAGCAGAAAAGCAGATTAAAGTTTTACTGAGCTCTGCCCACCAGAGCAACAGCCAGCTCTGCCCACCACCAGTCCCTCCCATCAGGAAACTTGCACAAGCCTCTTAGATAACCTCATCCACCAGAGGGCAGACAGCAGAAGCAAGAAGAACTACTATCCTGCAGCCTGTGGAACAAAGGCTACATTCACAGAAAGATAGACCAGATGAAAAGGCTGGCTATGTACCAGATGAAGGAACAAGATAAAACCCCAGAAGAACAACTAAATGAAGTGGAGATAGGCAACCTTCCTGAAAAAGAATTCAGGATAATGATAGTGAAGATGATACAGGACTTTGGAAAAAGAATGGAGGCAAAGAGCGAGAAGATGCAAGAAATGTATAACAAAGATCAAGAAGAACTAGAGAACGGACAAACAGAGATGAACAATACAATAACTGAAATGAAAACTACACTAGAAGGAATCAATAGCAGAATAACTGAGGCAGAAGAACGGAGAAGTGACCTGGAACACAGAATGGTGGAATTCACTGCTGCAGAACAGAATAAAGAAAAAAGAATGAAAAGAAATGAAGACAGCCTAAGAGACTTCTGGGACAACAGTAAACGCAACAACATTCAAATTATAGGGGTCCCAGAAGGAGAAGAGAGAGAGAAAGGTCCCGAGAAAATATTTGAAGAGAGTATAGTTGAAAACTTCCCTAGCATGGGAAAGGAAATAGCCACCCAAGTCTAGGAAGCACAGAGAGTCCCATACAGGATAAACCCAAGGAGAAACACACTGAGACACATAGTAATCAAAGTGGCAAAAATTAAAGCCAAAGAAAAATTACTTAAAACAGCAAGGGAAAAATGACAAATAACATACAAGGGAACTCCCATAGGTTAACAGGTCATTTCTCAGCAGAAACTCTACAAGCCAGAAGGGAGTGACATGGCTTATTTAAAGTGATTAAAGGGAACAACCTACAACCAAGATTTCTCTACCCGGCAAGGATCTCAATTCAGATTCGATGGAGAAATCAAAAGCTGTACAGACAAGCAAAAGCTAAGAGAATTCAGCACCACCAAACCAGCACTATAACAAATGCTAAAGGAACTTCTCTAAGTGGGAAACACAAGAGAAGAAAAGGACCTACAAAAACAAACACAAAACAATTAAGTAAATGGTCATAGGAACATACATATCGATAATTACCTAAACGTGAATGGATTAAATGCTCCAACCAAAAGACACAGGCTCACTGAATGGATACAAAAACAAGATCCATATATATGCTGTCTACAAGAGACACACTTCAGACCTAGGGACACATACACACTGAAAGTGAGGGGATGGGAAAAGATATTCCATGCAAATGGGAATCAAAAGAAAGCTGGAGTAGCAATACTCATATCAGATAAAACACACTTTAAAATAAAGAATGTTACAAGAGACAAGGAAGGACACTACATAATGATGAAGGGATCAATCCAAGAAGAAGATAGAACAATTATAAATATATATGCACCCAACATAGGAGCACCTCAATACATAAGGCAACTGCTAACAGTTCTAAAAGAGGAAATAGCCAGTAATACAATAATAGTAGGGGACTTTAACACCTCACTAACACCAATGGACAGATCATCCAGACAGAAAATTAATAAGGAAACACAAGCTATAAATGACACACTAGACCAGATAGATTTAATTGATATTTATAGGACATTCCATCCAAAACCAGCAGATTACACTTTCTTCTCAATTGCGCACGGAACATTCTCCAGGATAGATCACATCTTGGGTCACAGATCAAGCCTTGGTAAATTTAAGAAAATTGAAATCGTATCAAGTATCTTTTCTGACCACAATGCTACAAGACTAGATATCAATTAGAGGAAAAAAATCTGTACGAAATACAAACACATGGATGCTAAACAACACACTACTTAATAACCAAGAGATCAATGAAGAAATCAAATAGGAAATCAAAAAATACCTAGAAACAAATGACAATGAAAACACAACAACACAAAACCTATGGGATGCAGCAAAAGCAGTTGTAAGAGGGAAGTTTATAGCTATACAAGCCTACCTTAGGAAACAAGAAACATCTCAAATAAACAACCTATCCTTACACCTAGAGCAATTAGAGAAAGAAGAACAAAAAAAACTCCAAAGTTAGCAGAAGGAAAGAAATCATAAAGATCAGATCAGAAATAAATGAAAAATTCAACCCCCATTTATGATAAAAACTCTACAGAAAGTGGGCATAGAGGGAACCTACCTCATATAATAAGGGCCATATACGACAAACTCAGAGGAAACATCGTTCTCAATGGTGAAAAACTGAAAACATTTCCTCTAAGATCAAGAAGAAGACAAGGATGTCCACTCTCACCACTATTATTCAACATAGTTTTGGAAGTCCTGGCCATGGCAATCAGAGAAGAAAAAGAAAAAAAAGAAATACAAATTGGAACAATAGAAGTAAAACTGTCACTGTTTGCAGATGACATACTATACATAGAGAATCCTAAAGATGTCACCAGAAAACTACTAGTGCTAATCAGTGAAGTTGGTAAAGTTGCAGGTTACAAAATTAATGCACAGAAATCTCTTGCATTCCTATACACTAATGATGAAAAATCTGAAAGGGAAATTAAGGAAGCACTCCCATTTACCATTGCAACAAAAAGAATAAAATACCCAGGAATAAATCTACCTGAGGACATAAAAGGCTTGTACTCAGAAAACTATAGGACACTGATGAAAGAAATCAATGATGACACAAACAGATGGAGAGATATACCATGTTCTAGGACTGCAAAAATCAATATTGTGAAAATGACTGTACTAACCAAAGGAATCTACAGATTCAATGCAATCCCTATCAAATTACCAATGGCATGTTTTAAAGAACTAAAACAAAAAATCTTAAAATTTGTATGGAGACACAAAAGACCCCGAATAGCCAAAGCGGTCTTGAGAGAAAAAACGGAGCTGGAAGAATCAGACTCCCTGACTTCAGACTATACTACAAAGCTACAGTAATGAAGAAAATATTGTTCTGGCACAAAAACAGAAATATAGATCAATGGAACAGGATGTAAAACCCGGAGATAAACCCACGCACCTATGGTCAGCTAATCTATGACAAAGGAGGCAAGGATATACAATAGAGTAAAGACAGTCTGTTTAATAAATGGTCCTGGGAAAGCTGGACAGCTACATGTAAAAGAATGAAATTAGAACACTCCCTAACACCATACGCAATAATAAACTCAAAATGGATTAGAGACCTAAATGTAAGACTGGACACTATAAAACTCTTAGAGGAAAACATAGGAAGAACACACTTTGACATAAATCATGGCAAGATCTTTTTTGATCCACCTCCTAGAGTAATGGAAATAAAAACTAACATAAACAAATGGGACCTAATGAAACTTAAAAGCTTTTGCAAAGCAAAGGAAACTATAAACAAGATGAAAAGACAACCCTCAGAATGGGAGAAAATATTTGCAGATGAAACAACTGACAAAGGATTAAACTCCTCAATATATAAACTGCACATGCAGCAAAATATTAAAAAAAAACAACCCAATCCAAAAATGGGCAGAAGACCTAAATAGACATTTCTCCAAAGAAGACACACAGATGGCCAAGAAGCACATGAAAAGCTGCTCAACATCACTAAGTATTTGAGAAATGCAAATCAAAACTACAATGAGGTATCACCTCACACCAGTTAGAATGGGCATCATCACAAAATCTACAAACATCAAATGCTGGAGAGGGTGTGAAGAAAAGGGAATCCTCTTGCACAGTTGTTGGGAATGTAAATTGGTACAGCCACTATGGAGAACAGTATGGAGGTTCCTTTAAAAACTAAAAATAGAATTACCATATGACACAGCAATCCCACTACTGGGCATATAGCCAGATCAAACCCTAATTCAAAAAGACACATGCACCCCAATGTTCATTGCAGCACCATTTACAATAGCCAGGCCATGGAAGCAACCTAAATTCCCATCAACAGACGAATGGATAAAGAAGTTGTGGTACATATATACAATGGAATATTACTCAGCCATGAAAAGGAACGAAATTGGGTCATTTGTAGAGATGTGGATGGACCTAGAGACTTTCATATAGAGTGAAGTAAGTCAGAAAGAGAAAAACAAATATCGAATATTAATGCATATATGTGGAATCTAGAAAATTTTTACAGATGAACCGGTTTGCAAGGCAGAAATAGAGACACAGATGTGGAGAACAAACTCATGGACATCAGCGGGGAAAGTGGCGGTGGGGTGGGGTGGTGGTGGTATGAATTGGGATTTTGGGATTGACATATGTACACTAATATATATTAAAAAGGTAAGTAATAAGAACCTGCTGTATATAAAAAATAAAATGCAAAAAAAGAAAATATGTAACTAATATTGACTCAGTTAAATGTTTATTGACCTATAAATATAACAGAGGTGGAAACAATTTTCTTTGAAGATAACTGCTTACAAAAGTTGCCAGACCTAGACATTTTTTTTATAGTAAACTGATAATACCTTCCTAATTTGATTTTTTTTCAGACAATTTTAAATCTCTGGTAGATAAGAGCAGCACCTTTTATGACTTCTCCTTCATTTTTTTTAATCTTTAATGTCAGCATTATTTTCTTTTTGTACTTGTAAACACAATTAACACTTATGTTAGAAAATTTTAAAAATATGGACGAACAAAAAGAGGAAAATGATAGTGATCCCAAAATAACTATTCTTAACAATTCAATGTGTATTTTTTCAAATATGTGTGTGTGCACATGCATGTATGTCTATGGATATATTTTCTAGGAAATCATATTTGGTGGCATGTAAATATTTAGATATACTATCTCTTTCCACTAAGACGAGGCATCTCAATCTCTAATACCTCATGGTACATGTTATATCTCCCTTAAAAGCTCATCATAGCCATTTTTAATAAACCTCATTTCTTCCATTAGCTATTTACAAACCATACTGAACATTTAGAATTTTCAGATTTTTTGCCATCCTAAATACTGTTGCATTAAGTGTCTTTGAACGAAAATCATAGGATAATCTCATGGTTTTTCTCTTGGGATAAATTCTGAAAAATGGAATTGCCACATCAAAGGGTATTTGCATTAAGGCTTTTGTAAATATTGTTTATTAGCCTTCCAGTAGTTTGTGCCCACTTTTACTGCCATCAGCTCTGTGTGACACTGATTTCTTCACAATCTTAATTAATACTTTATGAAATTGCAGTGAGTCATTCTTCCATGTTTCTTAAAGTTCTGGAGGTTAACTTTAAAATATCCAATTGAAAATCTAGTCTGCAAAAATCCTCAACTAAATATTAGCAAATCAAATCCAACAATACATTAAAAGAATCACACACCATGATCAAGTGGACCTTATTTCAGGGATTCAGGGATAGTTCTAGATCTGCAAATCAATCAACATCATATACCACATTTTTTTTCCACACACACACACTGTATTTTATTTTTACAAGAGATAAATAGACTGACACCAAGCATTGTACATGGATGACCACAACAAAAGCAACAATGATTGCAATTAGCACACATGAAACACACTCATACTATGTCATAATATTGACATTCAGTCCAGTAATCCTCCACTGTAACAGCTCCTTTACTTTGCAGTGAAAACTGATTTGTATATTCTTTGCCTCTGAGTCCTTGTGGGATTTTTTTTTTAATTCAAAGAGAAAGTCACAAAAATTATACTCATCCTCATCAGTTCACTCAGTCCCATTTAATTAATTTTTTTTTATCTTGATGTTTTGTTAGCACTTTTATGAGTTCGTCAATTTTTCATTAGAGTTCTGAAAATGCTTATTCATTCAGTTCAGCAGTACAGTCAGTTACCAGAAACCTGTACTTGTCAGAGTCTTTTCCATGAATTTCTTGAAGATGAAACCCTTTTATAGGAACATATTTGCAAAAGCATCAGAGTACACCCAGAACTGTCTGTAAATGACAAAAGACTTAAAAATGACCATAGTTAAAGATTTGATGAAAGTTCATAATAATGCAGTTGACAAGAAAATTAGTTATTTTTGAGATATACATTTTAAAGTAATAACTAGGATTATGACTTATAACGTTATATCAGAACATATAAGATTTTTAGAAATTTCATGTAATGTCTGAAACATTTATATTAACATATTTCCAAACAAATAACCCAATGAAAGTTTAGTATTACTTGTTTTGTTTGTTTTTTTATACTGCAGGTTCTTATTAGTCATCAATTTTATACACATCAGTGTATACATGTCAATCCCAATCGCCCAATTCAGCACACCACCATCCCCACCCCACCGCAGTTTTCCCCCCTTGGTGTCCATATGTCTGTTATCTACATCTGTGACTCAACTTCTGCCCTGCAAACCTGCTCATCTGTACCATTTTTCTAGGTTCCACATACATGCGTTAATATACAATATTTGTTTTTCTCTTTCTGACTTACTTCACTCTGTATGACAGTCTCTAGATCCATCCACGTCTCAATAAATGACTCAATTTCGTTCCTTTTTAAGGCTGAGTAATATTCCATTGTATATATGTACCACAACTTCTTTATCCATTCGTCTGTTGATGGGCATTAAGTTGCTTCCATGACCTGGCTATTGTAAATCATGCTGCAATGAACATTCAGGTGCATGTGTCTTTTAGAATTACGGTTTTCTCTGGGTATATGCCTAGTAGTGGGATTGCTGGGTCATATGGTAATTCTATTTTTAGTTTTTTAAGGAACCTCCATACTGTTCTCCATAGTGGCTGTGTCAATTTACATTCCCACCAACAGTGCAAGAGGGTTCCCTTTTCTCCACACCCTCTCCAGCATTTGTTGTTTGTAGATTTTCTGATGATGCCCATTCTAACTGGTGAGAGGTGATACCTCATTGTAGTTTTGATTTGCATTTCTCTAATAATTAGTGATGTTGAGCATCTTTTCATGTGCTTTGTGGCCGTCTGTATGTCTTCTTTGGAGAAATGTCTATTTAGGTCTTCTGCCCATTTTTGGATTGGGTTGTTTCTTTCTTTAATATTGAGCTGAATAAGCTGTTTATATATTTTGGAGATTAATCCTTTGTCCGTTGATTCATTTGCAAATATTTTCTCCCATTCTGAGGGTTGTCTTTTCATCTTGTTTATGGTTTCCTTTGCTGTACAAAAGCTTTGAAGTTTCATTAGGTCCCATTTGTTTATTTTTGTTTTTATTTCCATTACTCTAGGGGGTGGATCAAAAAAGATCTTGCTGTGAGTTATGTCAAAGAGTGTTCTTCCTATGTTTTCCTCTAAGAGTTTTATAGTGTCCATTCTTACATTTAGGTCTCTAATCCATTTTGAGTTTATTTTTGTGTATGGTGTTAGGGAGTATTCTAATTTCATTCTTTTACATGTAGCTATCCAGTTTTCCCAGCACCACTTATTGAAGAGACTGTCTTTTCTCCATTGTATATCTTTGCCTCCTTTGTCATAGATTGGTTGACCATAGGTGCATGGGTTTATCTCTGGGATTTCTATCTTGTTCCATTGATTTATGTTTCTGTTTTTGTGCCAGTACCATATTGTCTTGATTACTGTAGCTTTGTAGTATAGTATGAAGTCAGGGAGTCTGATTCCTCCAGCTCCGTTTTTTTCCCTCAAGACTGCTTTGGCTATTCGGGGTCTTTTGTGTCTCCATACAAATTTTAAGATGATTTGTTCTAGTTCCATAAAAAATGCCATTGGTAATTTGATAGGGATTGCATTGAATCTGTAGATTGCTTTGGGTTGTAGAGTCATTTTCACAATGTTGATTCTTCCAATCCAAGAACATGGTATATCTCTCCATCTGTTGATATCATCTTTAATTTCTTTCATCACTGTCTTATAGTTTTCTGCATACAGGTCTTTTGTCTCCCTAGGTAGGTTTATTCCTAGGTATTTTATCCTTTTTGTTGCAATGGTAAATGGGAGTGTTTCCATAATTTCTCTTTCAGATTTTTCATCATTAGTGCATAGGAATGCAAGAGATTTCTGTGCATTAATTTTGTACCTGCAACTTTACCATATTCATAAATTAGCTCTAGCAGTTTTCTGGTGGCAGTTTTAGGATTCTCTATGTATAGTAACATGTCATCTGCAAACAGTGACAATTTTACTTCTTCTTTTCCAATTTGTATTCCTTTTATTTCTTTTTCTTCTCTGATTGCCGTGTCTAGGAATTCCAAAACTATGTTGAATAATAGTGGTGAGAGTGGACATCCTTGTCTCGTTCCTGATCTTAGAGGAAATGCTTTCAGTTTTTCACTGTTGAGAATGATGTTTGCTGTGGGTTTGTCATATATGTCCTTTATTATGTTGAGGTAGTTTCCCTCTATGGCCACTTTCTGGAGAGTTTTTATCACAAATGGGTGTTGAATTTTGTCAAAAGCTTTTTCTGCATCTATTGAGATGATCATATGGTTTTTATTCTTCAATTTGTTAATATGGTGTATCACATTGATTGATTTGTGTATATTGAAGAATCCTTGCATCCCTGGCATAAATCCCACTTGATCATGGTGTATGATCCTTTTAATGTGTTGTTGGATTCTGTTTGCTAGTATTTTGTTGAAGATTTTTGCATCTATATTCATCAGTGATATTGGTCTGTAATTTTCTTTTTTTGTAGTGTCTTTGTCTGGTTTTGGTATCAGGGTGATGGTGGCCTCATAGAATGAGTTTGGGAGTGTTCCTTCCTCTGCAATTTTTTGGAAGAGTTTGAGAAGGATAGTTGTTAGCTCTTCTCTAAATGTTTGATAGAATTCACCTGTGAAGCCATCTGGTCCTGGACTTTTGTTTGTTGGAAGATTTTTAATCACAGTTTCAATTTCATTAGTTGTGATTGGTCTGTTCATAGTTTCTGTTTCTTCCTGGTTCAGTCTTGGAAGGTTATACTTTTCTAAGAATTTGTCCATTTCTTCCAGGTTGTCCATTTTATTGGCATAAAGTTGCTTGTAGTAGTCTCTTAGGATGCTTTGTATTTCTGCAGTGTCTGTTGTAACTTCTCCTTTTTCATTTCTGATTTTATTGATTTGAGTCTTCTCTCTCTTTTTCTTGATGAGTCTGGCTAATGGCTTATCAATTTTGTTTATCTTCTCAAAGAACCAGCTTTTAGTTTTATGGATCTTTGCTATTGTTTTCTTTGTTTCTATTTCATTTATTTCCACTCTGATCTTTATGATTTCTTTCCTTCTGCTAACTTTGGGTTTTGTTTGTTCTTCTTTCTCTAGTTTCTTTATGTGTTAGGTTAGATTGTTTACTTGAGATTTTTCTTGTTTCTTTAGGTAGGCTTGTATAGCTATAAACTTCCCTCTTAGAACTGCTTTTGCTGCATCCCATAGGTTTTGGGTCATCGTGTTTTCATTGTCATTTGTCTCTAGGTATTTTTTGATTGCCTCTTTGATTTCTTCAGTGATCTCTTGGTTATTTAGTAACGTATTGTTTAGCCTCCATGTGTTTGTATTTTTTACATTTTTTTCCCTGTAATTGATTTCTAATCGCATAGTGTTGTGGTCAGAAAAGATGCTTGATATGATTTCAATTTTCTGAAATTTACTGAGGCTTGATTTGTGACCCAAGATGTGATCTATCCTGGAGAATGTTCCATGCGCACTTGAGAAGAATGTGTAATCTGCTGTTTTTGGATGGAATGTCCTATAAATATCAATTAAATCTATCTGATCTATTGTGTCATTTAAAGCTTCTGTTTCCTTATTCATTTTCATTTTGGATGATCTGTCCATTGGTGTAAGTGAGGTGTTAAAGTCCCCCACTATGATTGTGTTACTGTCAATTTCCTCTTTTATAGCTGTTAGCAGTTGCCTTATGTATTGAGGTGCTCCTATGTTGGGTGCATATATATTTATAATTGTTATATCTTCTTCTTGGATTGATCCCTTGATCATTATGTAGTGTCCTTCCTTGTCTCTTGTAACATTCTTTATTTTAAAGTCTATTTTATCTGATATGAGTATAGCTACTCCAGCTTTCTTTTGATTTCCATTTGCATGGACTATCATTTTCCATCCCCTCACTTTCAGTCTGTATGTGTCCCTAGGTCTAAAGTGGGTCTCTTGTCGACAGCATATATATGGGTCTTGTTTTTGTATTCATTCAGCAAGCCTGTGTCTTTTGGTTGGAGCATTTAATCCATTCACGTTTAGGTAATTATTGATATGTATGTTCCTATTCCCATTTTCTTAATTGTTTTCTGTTTGTTTTTGTAGGTCCTTTTCTTCTCTTGTGTTTCCCACTTAGAGAAGTTCCTTTAGCATTTGTTATAGTGCTGGTTTGGTGGTGCTGAATTCTCTTAGCTTTTGCTTGTCTGTACAGCTTTTGATTTCTCCATCAAATCTAAATGAGATCCTTGCCGGGTAGAGTTATCTTGGTTGTAGGTTCTTCCCTTTCATCACTTTAAGTATATTATGCCACTCCCTTCTGGCTTGTAGAGTTTCTGCTCAGAAATGACCTGTTAACCTTATGGGAGTTCCCTTGTATGTTATTTGTCGTTTTTCCCTTGTTGCTTTCAATAATTTTTCTTTATCTAATTTTTGCCACTTTGATTACTATGTGTCTCGGCATGTTTCTCCTTGGGTTTATCCTGTACGGGACTCTCTGTGCTTCCTGGACTTGGGTGGCTATTTCCTTTCCCATGTTAGGGAAGTTTTCAACTATAATCTCTTCAAATATTTTCTCTGGTCCTTTCTCTCTCTCTTCTCCTTCTGGGACCCCTATAATTTGAATGTTGCTGCATTTAATGTTGTCCCAGTGGTCTCTTAGGCTGTCTTCATTTCTTTTCATTCTTTTTTCTTTATTCTGTTCTGCAGCAGTGAATTCCACCATTCTGTGTTCCAGGTCACTTCTCCGTTCTTCTGCCTCAGTTATTCTGCTATTGATTCCTTCCAGTGTAGTTTTCATTTCAGTTATTTTATTGGTCATCTCTGTTTGTTTGTTCTTTAATTCTTCTAGGTCTTTGTTAATCATTTTTTGCATCTTCTCAATCTTTGCCTCCATTCTTATTCTGAGGTCCTGGATCATCTTCACTATCATTATTCTGAATTCTTTTTCTGGAAGGTTGCCTATCTCCACTTCATTTAGTTGTTTTTCTGGGGTTTTTTCTTGTTCCTTCATCTGGTATATAGCCCTCTGCCTTTTAATCTTGTCTCTCTTTCTGTAAATGTGGTTTTTGTTCCACTGGCTGCAGGATTGTAGTTATTCTTGCTTCTGCTGTCTGCCCTCTGGTGGTTGAGGCTATCTAAGAGGCTTGATGGGAGGCTCTGGTGGTGGGTAGAGCTGACTGTTGCTGTGGCGGTCAGAGCTCCATAAAACTTTAATCCACTTGACTGTTGATGGGTGGGGCTGGGTTCCCTCCCTGTTGGTTGTTTTGCCTGAGGCAACCCAACACTGGAGCCTACCTGGGCTCTTCAGTGGGGCTAATGCCAGACTCCGGGAAGGCTCACGCCAAGGAGTACTTCCCAGAACCTCCACTGCCAGTGTCCTTGTCCCCACGGTGAAATAGAGCCAGCCCCTGCCTCTGCAGGAGACCCTCCAACACTAGCAGGTAGGTCTGGTTCAGTCTCCCCCAGGGTCACTGCTCCTTCCCCCGGGTCCCGATGTGCACACTATTCCATGTGCGCCCTCCAAGAATGGGGCCTGTGTTTCCCCCAGTCCTGTCAAAGTCCTGCAATCAATTCCTACTAGGCTTCAAAGTCTGATTCTCTATGAATTCCTCCTCCCGTTGCCAGACCCCCAGGTTGGGAAGCCTGACGTGGGGCTCAGAACCTTCACTCCAGTAGGTGGACTTCTGTGGCATAAGTGTTCACCAGTCTGTGAGTCACCCACCTAGCAGTTATGGGATTTGATTTTACTCTGATTGTGCCCCTCCTACCGTCTCACTGTGGCTTCTCCTCTGTCCTTAACGTGGGGTATCCTCCTTGGTGAAGTCCAGTGTCTTCCTGTTGATGATTGTCCAACAGCCAGTTGTGATTCTGGTGCTCTCGCAAGAGGGAGTGAGAGCACGTCCTACTCCGCCATCTTGGTTAATCCCAGCCATATACCACATTAACAAGAAAAAGGAGAAAACTCATATGATCATCTCAATATGCAGAAAAATCTTTTGACAAAATTCAATACCAATTTATGATTAAAAACTCTCAGTAAAGTGAGTATAGAGGAAACGTACTGCTACATAGTAAAGGCCTATGTGACAAACCCACATTTAACATCATACTCAATGATGAAAACCTGAAAGCTTTTCCTCTAAGATCAGGAAAGAGACAAGGATACCTCCTCTCCTCACTTTCAGTCAACGTAGAATTGGAGGTTGTAACCACAGCAATTAAAAAAGAAAAAGAAATAAGAGGCATCCATATTGGAAAGGAAGAAGTAAACTGTTACTATTTGCAGATCACAAGATACAATAAACTGTAAGGAATCCACTAAAAACTATTAGAACTAGTAAATGAATTCAGTGAAGTTGCATGATACAAATTTAATATAAAGAAATCCATTGCATTTCTATATGCTAATTAACGAACTATCAGAAAAAGAATTTAAGAGAACAATCCCATTTACAATTGCATCAAAAAGAATGAAATACTTAGAAATAAACTTAACCAAGGGAGATGAAAGACCTGTACTCAAAAAGCTACAAGACACTGATGAAAGAAATTGAAGATGACACGAATAAATGGAAAGATATAATGTGCTCATGTATTGGAAAAATGAATATTGTTAAAATGTTCCTATTACCCAAAGCAATATACAGATTTAATACAATTCCCATGGCGTTTTTCACAGAGTGAGAACAAATAATCCTAAAATTGGTATGGAACCACAAAGGACCCCCCAAAAAACAAAACATTCTGAAAGAGAAGGACAAAGCTGGAGGTATCACACTCCCTGATTGCAAACCATACTACAAAGCTATAGTCATCAAAGCAGTAGGGCACTGGCACAAAAACAGACACATTGATCAGTGGAACAGAATAGAGAGCCCACAAACAATACCACACTTATATGGTAAACTAATCTACAACAGAGGAGACAAGAATATACAATGGGGAAAATACAGCCTCTTCAATAAGTGGTGCCAGGGAAACTGGACAGCCACATGTAAAAGAATGAAACTAGACAACATTTTTACAACATATTAAAAAAAAAGCTCAAAATGGATTAAAGACATAAAGGTAAGAACTGAAATCACAAACCTCCTAGAATAAAATTCAAGCACTATGCTCTTTGACATCAGTCTTAGCAATATTTTTTTTTGATATCTCCTCAGGCAAAGGCAACAGAAACAGCAGTCAACAAATGGTACTACATCAAACTAAAAAAGCTTTTATGCAGTGAAGGAAACCAGCAACAAAATGAAAAGGCAACCTACTGAATGCAAGAAGATATTTGCAAATCATATATATCCAATAAGGGCTTAATATCCGGACTATATAAAGAATGCATACAACTTAATATCAAAAGAACAAACAATCTGATTTAAAAATGGGCAGAGAACTTGAACATTCTTCCAAAGAAGATAAACAGCCAACATGAAAAAATGGTCAACATCACTAATCATCAGGGAAATGCAAATCAAAACCACTACAAGATGTACTTCACACTTGTCAGAATGGCTATTATCAAAAAGACAAAAAATATGGTTGGTGAGAATGTGGAGAAAAAGGATACCTCATTCACTGTTGGTGGGAATGTAAATTGGTGTAGCTACTGTGGAAAATAGTATGGATGATCTTCAAAACATAAAAAATACAACTACCATATGATCCAGGAATTCTACTTATAGATATTTACTGGAAAAAACTAAGAACACTAGAAAAGATATATGCACCCTACGTTCATTGCAGCATTATTTACATTAGCCAAGATATGGAAGTGACTTAAGTGTCCATCAATAGATGAATGGATAAAGAGGAAGTGTTATAGGTACACAATGGAATATTACTCAGCCATAAAAAAATGAAATCTTGCCATTTGTGACAAATGGATGGACCTAAAAGGGATAATGCTAAGTGAAATGTTAGTCAGAGAAAGACACATACCATATGATTTCACTTATGTGTGGAATCTAAAAAACAAAACAAAACAGAAACAGACTCATAGATACAGAGAAACCTCAGGGTTGCCAGAGGGGAGAGGGTGGAGGGGATGAGCAAAATAGGTGAAGGGGATTAGGAGGTACAAACTTTCAGTAATAAAAGAAGTCACAGTGATATAATGTACAGCATAGGGAATATAGTCCATAATATTGTAATAAATTTGTATGGTGACAGATGATAACTAGACATCATGTTGATTGTTTCATAATGTATATAATTTATAAATTATAAAAATAATGTATAAAATAGAATCACTATGTTGTACACCCGAAAGTAGTAACATTGTAAATTAATATACTTCAATAAAAAATAAAAGGACAAGAGGGACTGTCTACTAGTTAACAACAAATGCAGCTAAGGGAAGGAGCCCTCAGAAGCCCAAATAAGAATATGAAGGATGAAGAAAAGTGTGGAATGACCAGAGGCTTGGGGAAATTCTTCATTGTTCAGAGAAGAATAATGAGGAAGGGAGACATATACTTCCTGTGATTGTAATGTTATTTTAAGAAGTAGCACAGACAGATTTAATTTTCTCTAATGTCTTTTAAGTTTAGTCACTAAGGAGAAGGATCTTTATACTGGAAAGAGTTTACTATCAGAGTAGGAAAGTAGGGCAATTTTGCCTGAGTTTAAGCCCACAGTTTCAGATAAATTTCCTCCTAAAGTAAAGAAAATCTAGGAGGACCACGCAGCACATGACTCCAATTTTCAAATATCTTAGAGACTACTCCGTGCAAGAAGGATTAGAGATTTTCTTTGCAACTCTGGAAACAAATCAGGATCATGTGGAGGGAATTATGGGAAAAAATTTAATGACTCACAGATAGGTGCCTCCTTATCCCAAATGACATCATTGCCTGAGAGGAGACAAGCAGCAGAAGGGGAACCAATCATTCAACACCTAGAAGTGAAGAATGAAAAATGATTATACTCTACACATAATAGCAGGAGGATGTTACAAATTACTACGCACGGGAGACCTCGAAGAAGAAGGATCATCTCCATCTGCAAATTAGTCCTTTATTTCTAAGGAGAAGCTTAAATTCTTACCTCTTTAATTTATATTCGTTCCTGGTCTCCTCACAACTTAATGCAGTATTTTTCTTACTCATCATGGGACATTTTTGTACTTGTCTTTAGGGAACTTCACAGAGTTATTTTATTCGTGTGTACTTCCATCCAGGGAATTATAAGCTCCTTGATGACAGAGAAGACGCCTTATTGAAATATGTGCACTCTCCCACACCTAGCCTAAAGACTGTTAAGCTTGGGGTGCTCAAAAATATTTGTTGAAGTAAAGAGCGGTGTCTTTACCCTGAAGACTCACTAAGTGAGAGCCAGAGGAAATAGCTAACCATCTTAACACTTTAAATGTAAAAGACAGGGGTACTTATTCACTGTGTCATAAAATCATTTAGAGCAGGCCCCCAAATTTGGAACATTTCATTATATATTTTTCATGTATTAAGTATCTCAGTACTATTACTGTGAGAAATGTCACAAAAGGTACTCAGCCAAGCTCTTCATGTGTTCCAATGTACAGGAGGGCTAAAGTTGATAAAGTGAAAGGTAAGGGGTGTAATGCAGTGTCATATAACAGTGAGGCAGTTACTGGAACAGCTAAGAACTTTGCCTCTTGATTACCTAAGACATGATCAGGGCAGTACCCTTTTGTAGCAGAGACTGCTGGAATCTCCAGTATCCAGTTTCCTCTTCTTCATTAGTAACAGGACCCTGTATTTTTAACTGGGCCATTGGCCACCTTCCTAAAGGCTTCATTTCTCAGCTTCCCTTACTGCCATGTGACCATATTCTGGCTAGAGAGATGTAAGCGGAGTGTCTAGAAAGTGTCTGTACAGGGATAAGTGTTCCCTTCCTCCATTCTTCCTCTGCTGAATGGAGTTTGGACCATGAGTTGAGATGGATTCTCTAATGGAAGGATCCCAAGTTTCTGCGGATAATGGAGCCACCGTTTGAGCCCTGGGCCGACCATGATTCTTAACCTGACAGAGAAGTCAACTGCTATCTTGTTTAAACTCCCGTTATTTTTTTCCCTGTCTTTTACAGCTTAATATAATCTTAACAGATATATCAGCACTTCCTGAAACAGTGACATATAAAAATGATGGGAACAATGTGAGTACAGCAATGACAGTGAATATTTTTGTAGACACAGTGAGTCACTTTTATATTTAGGTAGTGATTGAATTTTACTTAGTATTAACTTGTTTTTTATTGGCTGTCTTGTAAAATGTTTTAAGTGTGCCAACAAATATTTAATCTTCAAAATTTCTGCAAACAAACATTTTGAGAACCACTTGAGTAAGGAAAGAATAATCCCTCTACTACATGTGTGTTTCCTTCTGCCCGTCTCCTATCACACATTTAAAAGTGGCCTTAGGTGCACAGGGTCATGGGTATCCTCTGACTTTTGACCTAATTAACGCTGCTCTTAATGTGCTCACTATGACTAAGCTAGAGCCTTGGAGTAAAAATGTGAAGCAAGTTCCAGCCTCTGTATGGCTATAAAAACCAGTGAATATTTTTTTAAATTTAATTAATTTATTTATTTATTTTTGGCTGCATTGGGTCTTCGTTGCTGTGCCTGGGCTTTCTCTAGTTGCGGCGACCAGGGGCTACAGTTCATTGCGGTGCACGGGCTTCTCATTGCAGTGGCTTCTCTTGTTGTGGAGCATGGGCTCTAGGCACGCGGGCTTCAGTAGTTGTGGCATGCAGGCTCAGTAGTTGTGGCTCATGGGCTCTAGAGCACAGGCTCAGTAGTTATGGTGCACAGGCTTAGTTGCTCTGCAGCATGTGGGATCTTCCCGGACCAGGGCTCGAACCCGTGTCCCCTGCATTGGCAGGTGGATTCTTAACCACTGCGCTACCAGGGAAGCCCAAAACCAGTGAATATTTTTTCATGTATTTTAAGACCCAGTAGTGATTATGTTGTAATTTTTCCTGACCTGATTTCCCATCTCTGTGAAGTTCTTTTATTGGAGCCCACTTAGCTCCCCTGGGCATTAGAAATTTGTGTAGCCATGAATCTGAATCTAAACTGTTGTTCAAGAGGAGTTATGAGATTCCTTTCCTTGTAAGCATCTTATACACTGTGGAGAAGCATGCTGAGGCATTGGAGAGCCCATTAAGTAATGTCAGGGATGGGAGAATCAAGGGCTAGGATGGTGTCATTTTTATCTTTTCCTTTTGTTATGTTGTTTTTTTGGGGGAGGGTATCATATAGTATATTTATATGAAAGGAACAATATATTTTTCTATACTATTATGAAATAAATTTATGGATTTCTAGTTTTGAACCATTTCTGGAATAGTCGTACTTGTTCACTTTGCATGATTCTTTTTATATTATATTTATCTAACATTTGATTTAAGATTTTAACATTTATATTAGGAAATGAACCAGAAATATATTTTTGAAGGCACTTTTCTTTGTGGTGGTTTTAAATATCCCCACAAATTCTTTGATGCATCTCCCTTCAAGTGGTGGAGCCTAATTCCTCTCCTTTTAGTACAGGCTGGGCTTAGTGATGTGATTCTAATGAATAAAATAAAAGCATAAGGGATAGTGAGCAACTTTGGAAACCAGGTCAGAAAAGGCACTATGAAGTCTTCCTCTGTCTTTCAGATTGCTCATTCTAGAAGAAGCCAGCTGCCCTTAGGAGAGGTCCATGAGATGAGGAACTGAAGTCTCCTGCTAATAACCATGTGAGTGAGCCTTCTTGGAAGTTGATCCTCCAATCCTGTCAAACCTTTAGATGACTATAGTTCCAGTCAACATGAATGACACTATCAAGAGAGTGAGAAGACAACCCACTGGATGGGAGAAAATATTTGCAAATTAAATATCTGGTCAGGGTTTAATATACAGAATCTGGAAAGAACTCCTGCAACTCAGTAGCAAAAAGACAAAAATTTTTTTTTTAATTGTAATTTTACAGCAAATTGAGATTTAGTCTTTTTTTAAAATTTTTATTTATTTATTTATTTTTGGCTGTGTTGGGTCTTCGTTTCTGTGTGAGGGCTTTCTCCAGTTGTGGCAAGTGGAGGCCACTCTTCATCGTGGTGTGCGGGCCTCTCACTATCGTGACTTCTCTTGTTGCGGAGCACAGGCTCCAGACGCGCATGCTCAGTAGTTGTGGCTCATGGGCCTAGTTGTTCCGTGGCATGTGGGATCTTCCCAGACCAGGGCTCGAACCCATGTCCCCTGTATCAGCTGGCAAATTCTCAACCACTGCGCCACCAGGGAAGCCTTGGGCAAAAGTCTTGAATAGACATTATCCAAGGAAGTTGCAGGGCAGGAATAAAAAGGTAGACATAGAAAATGGACTTGAGGGCATGGGGTGGGAGGGCGAAGCTGGGGCGAAGTGAGAGTAGCATCAACATATATACACTACGGAATGTAAAATAGTTGGCTGGGGGGAAGCAGCAGCATAGCACAGGGAAATCGGCTCGGTGCTTTGCGATGACCTAGAGGGGTGGGATAGGGAGGATGGGAGGGAGGCTCAAGAGGGAGGGGATATGGGGACATGTGTATGCATATGGCTGATTCGCTTTGTTGTGCAACAGAAACTAACACAGTACTGTGAAGCAATTATACTCCAATAAAGATCTATTTTAAAAAAAACATAAAAAGATACTAAACATCATTAGTTAGGGAAATGCAAATCAGGCCCACTTCGCACCATGTAGGATGGCTATAATAATAATTTTTTAATGGAAAATAAAATGTTGGTGAGAATGTAGAGAAAATGGAACCCTTGAACATTGATAGGATATAAAAGCCACTGTGGAAAACAGTTTGGTGATTCCTCAAAAATTAAACATAGAATTACCATATTACCCAGCAATTCCAGTCCTAACTATATATCAGAAAGGATTGAAAAAAGAGACTCACAGAGATGGATAAATCATCTGATTTACCTGTTTTTACGTACCATCTGATAAATTGTATTTTTCCTACAAAATGACATATTTCATGGATGTTTTCAATTTCATTAGGATACAGAGGATATTCTATTTTTAAAAAGTATTGAATCTCTTCAACATCTATAGTGATATCTTCTTTCTAATTCATGGGTATTTGTAGATTTGTTATTTTGTGAAATTACAACTGGCTAAATTCTGTTTAATTGACCACTTTAGAGAACCTACTCTTAGATTTACTTATCGTTTCTGTTGTTTCTATTTTCTAGTTATTAATTTCTTTTCTTTTAAGATTTATTTATTATTCATTTACTTTATTTTTGGCTGTGTCAGGTCTTAGGGGCAGCACGCAGGATCTTCGTTAAGGCATGCAGGATCTTTTGTTGTGGCGCATGGGCTCTTCTTTGTGGTGGGCTTCTCTCTAGTTGTGGCATGTGGGTTTTCTCTCTCCATTTGTGGCGCGCAAGCTCCAGGGCACGTGGGCTCTGTAGTTTGTGGCATGAAGGCTCTCTAGTTGAGGCGTGTGAGCTCTGCAGTTGTGGCGTGCGGGTTTAGTTGCCCCGCAGCATGTGGGATCTTAGTTCCCTGACCAGAGATTTAACCTGTGTCACCTGCATTTTAAGGTGGATTGTTTACCACAACTTGAATTTTTATTTATTCTTTTGTCATTAATTCCTAGGGTTATTTTTATTATAATAAGAGTATATAGCTGTTTAACTTTCTCCTATGTTCAAATTTATTGAGGTACACCCTGTGGAGTGATATGCTATCAACTCTTATAAATGGTTCCTAGAAAGAGTTTGCATTCTCTGTAAGGTACAAAATTCAACACACATGTACCAAAGCAGCCTCATCCATTAATGTCTTATTTTTTGTACCTTTGCTTACCCAATATGAAGTTTTCAACTATTATTATTATTTTAAAATTTATCTTTTTACTTCTTTGTAAAACTTCTCTGATTTTGATCAACACAGGAATTGAGGAAAAATAATGTTGACAATCCCTTCATCTATCCAGGGGATGGCAAACTAAGTCCCATGGGCCCCATGTATGCTGCAGCCTGTATTTGTAAATTGAGTATTATTGGAACTCAACCACAGATTCATTCATGTATTGTCTAGGGCTGCTGTCCCACTGCAACTACAGAGGTGAGTAGTTACAACACAGATTTTAAGGCCCACAAAACTGAAAATATTTACTATCTGGCTCTTCACAGAAAAAGTTTGTCATCCTTTTGTCAAAGCAATCTATGTTTCATTTGTCCAGGTTAGCATCTGCTCCTTGGTTATTCGCTTATTTAAGTTTATTTCTTTTCAGTAATGTGACAACAAAATTTTACAATATATGTATTTGCTTAGAATAGCATGTAGTTTTGTCAGTCTCACCCTGTCTCAATAACCCCACTTTTTCAAGAGCATTCAAACAGACATATACATATAGAGCATCTCCTCCAAAATTGTCATTATTTTTTCTAAATTGAGAACAAACTCTACATGACGCTCTGCAAATTGTTTTCTCAATTAATATCACATCATGGTCACTGAATACAGGGTCTAATGAAGTCTTTTTCATTGATGCAAAATAGTTCATAGTATAGATATCTTACAATTTCCACAGTGCTTGCACCATTTTATGTTCCAACCAGCAATGTGTAAGTGTTCCAATTTCTCCACATTCTCACTAACACTTTTTATTTTCAGTTTAAAACAAATTATTATCAAAGCCATCCTAGGAAGTGTGAAGTGGGTTTGTTTGCATTTCCCAAATGACTAATGCTGTTTAGTATCTTTTCATGTGTTTATTGCCCATTTGTATATCTTCTCTGGAGAAGTGTCTATTCAAGTTTTTTGCCCATTTCAAAATTGGATTGTTTGTCTTTTTATTGTTGGATTACAGAGTTCTTTATATATTCTGGATATATAACCTTTGTCAGATACATGATTTGCAAATTTTTTTTCTCATTCTGTAGATTGTCTTTCCACTCTCTTGATGGTGTCTTCTATGGTTTCAGTGTTTTTATCTTCCCAAAATTCATATGTTGAAATCCTAACCTACAACAGTGATGGCATTAGTAGATGGGGTCTTTGGAAGGTTATTAGGACATGAGGATGGAGCCCTCATGAATGGGATTAGTACTCTTATAAAAGAGACCACACAGAGCTCCTAGTTCCTCTACCATGTGAGGACATGACAAGACATGTGCAACCTGGAAGAAGAACCTCACTGATCATGCTGATACCCTGATCTCAGAGTTTTAGCCTCTAAATGAATAAGAAGTAAAGTTCTGTTGTTTATAAGCTGTTTAGTTTGTGATATATTGTCATAGCAGCCCAAACAGACTAGACAGTGTTTTGATGCACAAAGATTTTTAATTTTAGTAAGCCCAATTTATCTATGTCTTCTTTTGTTGCTTATGCTTTTGGTGTCATATTTAAGAAACCATTGCCAAATCCAAGATTGGGAAGATTTGCCCCTATAGTTTTCCTCTAAGAATTTTATAATTTTAGATCTTAAATTCATGTCTGTGATCCATTTTGAGTTAATTTTTGTATATGGTATAAGGTAAAGGTCTAATTTTATTCTCTTGCATGTGGATATCCAGTTTTCCCGTGACCATTTGTTGAATGACTGTTCATTCTCGAGTGAATGGTCTTGGCACTCTTGTTGAAAATCAATTGACCATAAATATACAGGTTTATTTTTAGGCTATCACTCTATTCCCTTGTTCAGTATGTCTAACCTTATGCTAGTAACACCGTGTTTTAATGACAGTAGCTTTGTAGTAAGTTTGAAATCAGGAAGTGTGAGTCCTCCAGCTTTGTTCTTTTCAAGATTGTTTGACTATTCTGGGTCCCTTGAAATTCCAAATGAATTTTAGGATGTTTTTTCTGTTCCTCAAAAAGTACTGTTGGGATTTTGATAGGGATTGAATCAAATCTGTATATCACTTTGGGCAGTATATTCATCTTAAGAATATCACATCTTCCAATCCCTGAATATGGATGTTTTTCTATTTATTTAGATCTTTAATTTCTTTCAGCAACAATTTATAGTTTTCAGTGTATGTCTCTGTCTCCTTGGTCAAATATATGTCTAAAAATGTTATTCTTTTTGATGTTATTATAACAGAATTTTTCTGTGTCATTTTATTTTAGGAATGTGTCTTCAAATATTATGTAGTTTGAAGCTTTCATTGACTGTATTTAGAAAGCATTGTCCTTCAAAAGGGGAATTTAAGCTGTTCACATGTACTGTTGTAACTGATGTGTTTGATCTTGCTTGTAGTGTTCTTTCCCTTTTATTTATTTAACAATTCCAAGGGCTGGAACTCAACACTGTACAAGACTAGCTCCATTCTTGCTCTGCTGATGCTGTCTCCAGCAAGAGAGATAGAAAGCTTCTTTGCTCTTCCTTTTCTCATCCCTCTTTTGTTACATGAACCAAGTGGTTTTGCTGTTTTGATTGCCCTTGTGATTTTGAAGTTGCATTTTTCGATTTTATACTAGTATGGAATACCATTTTCTCTTTATCATGTCAAGAATATGTGTTTTCTACTTATCCCCTATGTATTACAAGTTAAGTATAGTTTTTTTCTTTACTTCATCCCAACTTCCTAGTTGTAGTGACAAAATCTATTATTTTATGTCAAGTTTATTATTCTTCTTTTCATGGTCCATGAGTTCTCTTTCAAGAATTAGTCCTGCCATTATATCTAGTTTCAGATCCATATTAAAAAACACTATTTAACTAGTTTGGTGCCTCATTACTATTTCTTTGATTTCTTCTTTAAAAATTCCCCATGGGTTTGTAAGAATTATTCTATTTTTTTAGGAAGTATATCTAATTGGTGTATGTTTTGGATTCTTGCTCACATAAGACTATTTATCTGTGCCTTATAGATAAATGGTAGCTTGCATGAGTACACAAATTTTATGCCATAATATTTTCTCTCAAAACACTAATTTCTGTTATTTAGTATATGAAAAAGACATTTGATACCAATATGAATTTCTTCTTTTTCTGTATTTTTTTAAAATCTCTGCATAGTTACAATATTTTTTAATATCTGAATTTCATAAATTTTCTCCATGCAGGGCAGGGCCTCTTATCATCAAACTTGCATTTGTTTAGTAAGCTTTAAAGATTCAAACAATGTAGTCTTTTTCTTCCTAGTCTGGGAAACTATCTTCATTATTTGCTAATTAATGCTTCACCTCTTCTTTCTTTCTTTTATTTTTCTCATATCTAGATCTGTGTACACATGTGAGTGCATGTGTGTATATATAATTTACAGTTTTGTCCATGGTTAATTCTGGAGAATTTAATCCGGTTTTCTCATGATCTCTTTGGGGTTTTTTTCTGGATTCAATAATCTATTGATTATTGCTGTTTTTAGACTCTCTTATGTTTTATTCATATGTAAAATTTCTTGATATCAAGTCATTATATCTTACAAATGCCTCATTGTTTTATGAATTCTGTTACAAAAACATATGAGAGATTTCTAATATCATGTTTTGGACTTGTTATTCCCTTGTTTATTGCAGTACATTGATTTATAGAAGAATACTGTCTCTGATTTCTCAGATTGGTCTCTTTTATTTTCAGTTGCAGTATCTTCCTTTATGTTTAGTGATGCTTTGTTTGCTCACCACAGAGAGAGCTTTAGGCTTATTCAAATGGGAGGTGAGAAGGGATTGATGATGAGATTGTATGGAAAGCTTTAAAATCTCCCAGGCTCAGACAAAATGAGAAGAGACAAATATTGATTTATCTTAGTTTACACTTGCTGGATCATAGGCACAATAGCTTGGGTTGAATAGGATGGGGCTGAGGACTAGGGACAATTTTCACAGGAAGATTTAATATAGATGTCGTTTTTCCTTTGACTTTATTGTGGCAACAGCTGCAAATTAGTACACATTCTTTAATTGCTCCCTTTAAGTTGAGGGAATGGTTTCTAGCATGTTTCCCCAGCCCAGGGAAAAGTCAAGGGCAAGAACTCCGTTAAGGTCTCCACACTGTGTGCACTTTAACACTTACCTTTCCTAAAGCTGCTGCAACATTTAAGATTACCCTTCTAAACCCTGCCCCAGGATCCTCTAATCATCTATATCCCCGGATCTCAGTTAAAGATGTTTGCATGGTTCAACAAGCATTTTTCCTTTAACTTATTTGGCAGTCTGATTCTTTTTATCCAGTGAATATCTTGCTAGGTTTCTCATGTACTACCTGCAACAGGACCATGGTGCCCTCCCCTAGTTTATTATACAGGTACGGATTACTCCTTCTTTTTTATATTCCTTGGTCATATGCCTCTGCTCAAACTACCATCTCGACCCAGAAGTCCTATTGCTTACTTACCGAAGTACAGATATCTATATTCTGGTTTGCATATCTAAGACTGGGTGGGAGGTTGGCGCTGCTGTTCTGGAACTCACATTCCACAGATAGTGCTCACAACTCACCCTTCATTACAAGGATTTTTAACTGTTAATCTGAGCTGCGCATCTGTGTTTATTTGCACCATGCCACTGAAGAGTTCTGGAGGTTTTCCACATGATTTTCTTACAGAAAAGCAGCAGAATTCGGGATGAGGTGTACAGTTCAATTTACATTTGTTTTTAAGATTCAGACTGGAGTGTATACTGAATGGCCTGTATACTTCTGATTGTTCCACAGAATTGACCACTTTGAGGAAACCCCATACAACCTCAGAATCAAGCAGATACAGAGCACAGCTTTGAAAAAGATTACCCTGCATCTTACAACAAAGGTCATTCATGGCTAAAGAATTGTTATCTCATCCCACGGGCTGCAGAGCCTAGTGCTGCCTGCTGTCAGGATCTCTCAGGCGTCCAGCACAGGAACTGCAGGGCAGTTCATCCCCAGCGTCTTCCCCTCCCACAGCCGTGCAGTGGAGACCACAGAGGCACCAGGGTGCTGGAGAACAAAGCAAGTATCGAAGCACTGGCTCCTTGCAGAACCAAAGGCGTGCTCTTGTCTCCAACCAAGTTTAACATGTACAGTCAGTAATACCCCCCCATCTATGCAGAAATATTGCCTAGGACTACCCTCACCCTCAATTTTGCTCATAATTAAGTTCAAGAACCGAATGAGACGATAGTCAAACTACAAAGCAGGCAGCAATGGGTAGAGGGGTAGGAGCACAGACTCTGGAGTCACACCTGGAATCGACACCATTCACTAGTCATGGGACTGTGGACAAGTGTTTGAACCACACTGAGGATCAGTTTCTTCTCCTGCAAGAAAGGGAATAATACCTACTTCACAAGACTGTTGTGAGAATTCAAGAGCACAACTTGGTGTTCAAATTTTATTTCCTTCTCTTCCCTAGAGCAGCACATGATGCTATTTCTAGGAGGCATAAAAATATAAGGGTTCATCTAGAGTCCTGAAGAATTGGTAGGGAGCCTGAGAGATACAGATTTTATGTCTCTTCTTTTTCTTGGTTATGGTATCAGAGGAAATACAGACATATTTTCTTAGCTTCAAACAACCAAAAGAGATGGTGCAATTAGGAGATGGGAAATTTAATTTGAACACCATCTGCAAACCTAATTTTCAGGCAAAATTTGAAAACAACACAACACAAAACTCCTTTCTTTTATTAGAGGATTACCTACTTAATACAATTATAGGACACTAATTTTTTTGTGTCACAGTAGAGAATAAAACTGGCAATTAATGGGGTCATATTTGAATGTCCTGACCACTCACCTATGGCTGGGAAGGAGGAACCCATGATCTACGTGACTAGGGCACATGGAAGAGTTGCCCTGGCTCAGGTGAAACCCAACTTTGTGTAGTGGCTAGAGCCTCACAGGTAGAAAGGGTGCTTGCTTCTTGATGACGTGAGATAATATCGGAAAATGCTTTGCATACTGTGAAATAGTTTACAAAGCAGGGCAATACTAATGTAAATATTAACCCAGTTTAGTAACAGCTTTGGCTATTTTATTTTGTCATATATATAATAATAGGTAGGGACTGGTTATGGAATTAAATAAACTAACCTAGAATTCATGAGTTGTGAATTGCAATTGTCTATGTAAATTATCAGCTTTGACTTTCATGTTCTTTGAGCATCACTTTGTAACTCTTCTCTGTGCCTTTCTAATGGATCCATATATTATGTCCTGTCACAAGTGGAACTGCAAGAAGACACCTCTGCTCGGGGCAGAGGCTGGGTCTTCCGATCGCATCTCCCTTCTTTCTTCAGTGAGATCCTCTTCTTCTGGAAGCTGGTTTCACATGGTGGCTTAGATTTTTCCATCTTTGTATCTAGCACCATTTGAAATCAGTGTTTTAGGAGTAAGAATTGCAGCACAGCAAAAGGCCAACCGCAGAGGAGCTGCCGTTGGTGGGATCAGCTTCCCTCCTCCTGCCACCTGAGCCGGTTCAAGAAAGGAAGAACTTGAGAAGCAAAGTACACTCTTGAGTGTGTTGGGTTGTGGAGGGGAACAGGGCAGGGATGAGGTTGTGTTCAGTAGAAACTCAGAGGCTTGAGCAGAGCCAGAGGTTGTGATAGTCTTTCTGTTGACAGGGAGCGGCAGCCACCAGCAGTAGCCTGTTGGTAGGGCCTTTGAGCACATGCTTGGGCAATGCTGGGTTGGGTACTTGATTGCAATAGGCAAGGGGAGGGCTGTGTCCCAGGAGGACTATCTCATCACTTCAGCACCGTCCACCTGCTCCTAGATGCCGTGGAACATTCAGCAACAGTTGCTGAGCAGCTGAAATCAGACTTGCCACCTGCACTGCCAAGGTGCCCCACCCCATCCAGCACCACTGGACCCATCTCTTACACAGGCTGATCGGTTTCTCCTGGTGTTCAGAGTCTGTTTTTGTCTAGCACCATTTGAAATCGGTTATGATGTAGGGGGAAAAGCAGCAGCCTCGAGGCCTCATGCCAAGTCTGGTCAGCAACAGCCTGCGGCTTCCTGGAAGATGGATGGGCAGAGAGAGGGGGAGGAAGGTTATGCCCTTTCTTACTAGCTTCTTTAACTACAACTACAATACTTTATGCATGGATAATAGATCAGTAAATGGATTTTTAGAAGCAAATCACTAAAATTTATCTGATGTCCTCAGTTTGCTGAAATATGGTAGTTCTATAAACTATAAATTGGTTGCTGTTGAATTATCTTTCTGTTCATGTGTCCTGACCTTAGTAAATGTTTTACTATATTCAATTTATCATATCTTTGTTTTCTATCTTTTATTTTTCATTCCTAATTGTATGATGATGAGAAGTGGGGTCCTGAAAAGTTAATTTGCTGTGCAGATCTTGCCTACTTCATAAAGAATTTGACGTCTGTTACAGCAGACAGTTATTAAAAATGTAGCCTATGAAGAAAAGAATAAAATTCTATGAGCCAAGAAATAAAATGAGAAAAAAGATTACAGAAGAGATGCTACTTATTGAATAGGAAACTGATCTCGGTTCCCAGTGGGCTGCAGCCCTGGAGCCTCTGCAGTCAGTGTTCCCTCAGAAACATTGGCATAACTGAGCCTGTACTCACATGGCCCTTAGAGGGAGAAGCACTGATGAATTCAGCTGCGTTATAAGAGATTCAGGAGTATTGCTACTTTTGGTTCTTCGTTTCTATCAACCTTTGTAGACAGAGTGAACCAGTTCTGTAAAGGTATTCAGAGATGAGCCACATTTGACTTCACAGGGGATTAAACTTGGGGACTCTTTAGGTAGGAGGGCTGTGTCTCCTTGATTGACCTTTTTGCACAGGAGATGCAACGCCAGCTCTGACCTACTTGCAGGACTTTCATTTCACGCCAGTGGTTCTCCATAAGTGGTGGCATCTCAACCACCTGGGAAGCCTTTCTAAGTCCACCTCCTGCCTGTCCTCCCCCAGCTGGCTGCCCTGCCCAATCGGGTGGAGGTGGGACAGGTGAAGCATCTGTTGGGAAAACTTCCCCGTGAATGGAATGCACCCTTTCACTGCAGCTGCAGTGATGTTTCAGGCTGTTGACTGGAGAATTCATGTTCTAATCCCCAGGATGCGGTAGCGGGACCAGTTAAGACTCTGAATTGTTTTATTCACCTTTCTGCTGAGGTAGCTACAATAGACCTATGGGCATAACAGCTTTGGGTCAACTGTAACAAACTGAACAACTTTTGATTCACCTACTGTGTCCCTAGCTCCAGCCTATGTATTCCAAATAAAACAAATAACTCATGGATTCTGCCAGCAGGTTGCTGTGATTCCAGTCCCCAAAGAAGAAAGTGCTAGATGATCGAGTTTAACATGAAAACACAAAAACAATGACTTGGGATATCTTTTCCATAAAAGTAGTTTCTGGTGTTCCCATGAATGCTTGATTTTAAACAGTGCTCATGGATGTGTCATGAGAAGCAAAATGCATGTCCCCTACTTGTAACTGAAGGACCACTCAGCAGGATTATTTTTCTTTATGCATCTGGAGGTTGACAGCTCTTAACCTAAAATTAGCATTCCAAGGTGGTTTTTGCTAATAAATTGCTAAGCAGAATGTTTCTTTTGGAGACATCTTGAGTCTGGTTTTCGAGACCATGCTTTCCACTTAGGCAGAGAAGGCTTTGTCAGGCATGGGTCCTGCTTCCCTAAGTTTTACCACCTATTTACCACCCCATACAGATTTTCTCCGGCTAGCAAGTGAAGAATCAGGGTGGGTAGCTTTCTTAATGTGATCCATACTTAAAGCAATTTGGTCACCTTTTGCTTGTATGTAAGTCAGAGGGAAGGAAAATAGTTTATTGACTGCAGACCCCTATATCATGCTTCTCCCATTTGTATGCCATAAAGGACAGAGGTTAGCCGTTTTTAAAAAGTTAATTTCCTAGAAGGTAAGTAGAAAAGGGTTAGTTAATTAAAATATAATTGAAAATGACTTCTAGATATCACAGCAATGACTGAAACGTCTGAGGAATGACAAAGTTTGAACAACTAAGAAAGGGACTGTCAAATGCCCTAACAGTCCACAGGAGGGCAGCAGTGCTAAGATTATAAAGGCTGACCACTTCATTCTAGGGTAACCTTTTCCAGATGAGCCTGGAAATGATGAAAGCAATGCAGCTTACACATCTTTGTGTAAAGATCAATTTTGTATCATTTCTGGAAGTCAGTAGACTCTTTATGTTAAATGTTGCCCGTGAGTACAAATATGCAAGTCTTAAAAAATATGCATAAAAGTTCATTTTTCGTTAAAATGCTAGCTGTCAGGCACTACTGACTTTTAGAATGCAGCACCAGAGTTGCCTATTTTCCTTAAACCCTAGAATGTACTTTAACAATGAAAATTCAACTTCCTGCCTATCTCAGGTCTCTTTAGCATTCTTACAGAAGACTTTGATTTTCACCTTAAAAGCTCTCCCTGTATATTTTATGACAATTAAAAAAATACAGTAGTCTCAAGTTATAGGCAGATGACATTTGACAAAATGTTTTCTTTCTTTATAGGCAACCCTAACTTTCACTCAGTGATGGTATTACAAAGATTGCTTCTTTTTTTTTTTTTTTTTAAACTACAGATAGCTTCCTTTGCTTAGCCAGGCAACAAGATTTTAATTCAAGTCTTAGTCATTTTCTGACTTCTTTAATAGGCTGAATTACAAAACCACAATTTTCTTTTGTAAAAATAAGCACTTGTCTTTATAAGTTCACATGTAGAAGTGGACTCTCAGGCTTGAGAACCACTAATGCAGAGGTTCTCACGCTTAGCTGAATATTAGAATCAGTTAGGAAGCTTTACAGAAGCCTGATGGCCAGGCCGCACCCCAGGTCAACAACATGACAAATCTCTGGGGCGTGGGACCCAGGCATCAGTAAAAGTCCCCAGGGGATTCCAGTGTGCAGCCATGGTTCAGAAACATGTGATGCTTTCATGGTTGGGACTTGGGTTTTTAATTACTCAGCCACACCCATGCACTAACGTGATGTGGAAGATATGTCTTCTCCCACACGCGGGTATAGATACTTGAACGTGGTTAACTCAAGGCCAGGAAATAACAAAGACTGAGAGCTGGGCAGAAATCAGGAAGTGCTGCACAGAATGGGCTCTGTGAGCTGGGCCCTGGAAGATGCCCAGGATCAGACAAGACCAGAGGCGCTTCAGCCAATAGTGAACCAGGAATACAGCAGAGAGCACAGGACGGATGGTCTGGCTTGACTGAGAGCAGGTTTTCTGAAGTGTTGCAGAAAGAGAAGGCTTGGGAAGAAAAGTTGGGAATTAACTGTAGAAAGCTTTCAAGTATCTTCATGAAATGGACTTTATGCTGTGGGTAACGGAGGTAGGACTGAGCACCTTTGAGTAGGGGAGGCATGTGACCGCTGGGGAGGGGAGAAGCCTGGAGGTGTTTAAGTTAAGGCTCTGAGATGGGAGGGGCAGGAGTGGTGATTGTTGGAGGGGAATTCTTACAGAAGGTGGGCCCCGATTAGAAGCGTACTCCTATTTGAGATAAAATACACTGGAAATAAATGCATTATCACAAATGAAATTTCTCCATAATGACATTTTATTTTTTTAATACATTTGAACGACCAATTCTCAAAAAATGAACAATACAGACATGAGACTTCTCATTTCACTGGGGATACATTCTTGCAGTTTTAAGAAAGCTTTAAATTCAAATACACTTTTCCCTCTCTCATTTAAACAAACATTTCTAGAGAAAAAATGGTTTCCCCATATATTTAAGTAATTGACAAATTAATATTTGACAAAGAGAACATAATTTATATTTGCACACATATTTCAATCTCACATATAAATACATTAAATTGGAAAAACTAAATTTGAAGTGGAAACTACCACGAAAGTCAAATAATTTTGGTAAGCATAATAATCTCTGGTTGAAAAATACCTCCTTGAGGGTTTCTAAAAAATAAGTACTTACAGCCACCCCTTGTTTCTAAGCAAGTGCTGCATTCTTGAAAAGCATGTGAAAGTGGGTACAGCAAAACTTCTACTCTATATTTATTTCAGAACTCCTGAATTTATTCTGTTCAGAATTATCTTCCTAAGGTGACTTGCCCGAGATTACAAAGAGAAAGACCACTTACAGGGCTTTACAAACATGTCCTTAGGGAGTAAAGCAATATTTACTCTGGTCCACCCTTGATTCCTCATTCATATCCTTCTCGAGGCAACGTTTCTTTGGTCCAATTTGTGCTGTAACTAAAAAAGTGTGAAGCAAAACATGTAAAAATGTAAATTTGAGTTAGAGCAGCAGTCCGTCCTCTTTGGCCGCTGGCTCTTTTGAAGGAGGCGCTGCCTGATGTGAGGACAGAGAAGAGGGCTAAGATCTGTCCCACCTGAGCGTCAAGAGCTACTGAGCTCTTTCTTCTTTCCGTCCCTTTGCATGACCTACAGCAAATCCACAAAGTTAAGTTCGCTTTTCTGAAATAAGGGGCTTCATTTTTACTCTGCCCTTTACAGATGAGGTGAGGAGCCCTCAAAGACTCAGATTCTGATGCAACTTGAGTAAAGATTCAAGTGGGGAGAGAAAACCACCTATAGCCAGAATTTAGAGCAGACTCTAACTCTCTTAAAGAGTGGAATTCTTTTTAAGAAAACTACAAGCCCACAGTGTTCACTTTCCCCAGGCTGGCATTCCTGCTATGGGTGTTAGAGCCCTCTAACTTTGTACAGAAGCATGCAACTGATGCTTAATTCTTCTTGATTTTTTTAGACTGGCTAATTGTTATTAAAAGGGGTGAAGAACAAATGCCAGACATAGACTGCATAGCTTCTCTAAATCACCAAGACGTTACACATTTTTTAAAATAGTATTTTAACCTACTAAACTGTAAGGGTATTTTCCAGTGATATTCTTAGTGAAGGAAGTCAAGCTTGTTCAAATTCCCAATATTCAGTGTTCTTGTTTTTAATGCCTAAGGGCTGAAGTAGTGTACATACATTTGTAAAGCTTCTTATAATAAACAATATATAAACACATTTTGTGGTTGTTGAGGAATGCATCTTAAGAGTTGGCTTTAATCTTTGAATAGAAAAGATTTCAAAATCACTTTCTTTACAAATGAATTTTAATTAATTAATTTCATTTTGAATTATATTTCTCTGAGTCTGGAGATTTTATTTAAAAACCACATTTTCTCACTTTAATACTACCAGGGATACTGTGTTGACCTGCCCTATAAATACAAGTGTTATTTAAAGGAAAATAAGCAAGATGTTCAATTCCAAATTCCTACATGTTTCAGAGAAGCATAAAGGATGATGACTACATTTAAGCCACAGTAAAATGTTAGTATTGTTACTTAACATTTGCATACATGAGAGTGACAGAAAACAGAGAATAACTTTTGTAGATCATTTTTTTCCTTCTGGTTTCACTGAGACATAATTGACATACAGGCATACCTCGGAGACATTGTGGGTTTGGTTCTAGAACACTGCATTAAAGCGATTTATCTCAATAAGGTGAGTCAAATGAATTATTTGGTTTTTCCAGTGCATATAAAAGTTCTGTTTACACTATCCTGTAGTCCATTAAGAATGCAAAAGCATTATGTCTAAAAAACAATCTACATAGCTTAATTAAAAATTACTTTATTGCTAAAATGCTGAACATCACCTGAGCCTTCAGTGAGTCATAGTAGTGACATCAAGGATAAGTGAACACAGATCACCATAACAAATAGAATAATAATTTTAAAAGTTTGAATTATTGCAAGAATTACCAAAATGTGACAAAGAGACCTGAAATGAACAAATGCTGTTGGAACAATGGCACCAATAGACTTGCTCGATTCAGGGTTGCCACAAACCTTCAATTTGTAAAAAATGCAATATCTGCAAAGTGCAACAAAGTGAAGAACAAGACAACAAGTTATGCCTGTATAACACTGAATAAGTTTAAGGTGTATAGCATAATTTGATAATGTATACATTGTGAAATGATAAATTTTTTTAACATCTATTACCTCACGTAGTCACCAAAAATTTTTTTTTCTTCCTTGTGATCAGAACATTTAAGACCTACTCCCTTAGCAAATTGCCAATGCAGTCAGATATCCGAGGAGGATTGGTTCCCAATCCCCACCTCCTTCCCCTGCAATTAAAAATCCAAATGCTCAAGTCTCTTATATAATATGGCATAACAACACTGGCCCTCTGTATCCAAGGATGCTGATGCAGAGCCGTTGGATACAGAGTGTCAACTGTATACAATACAGCATTACTAATTATAGTCACCATGCTGTACATTATATCCTAGTACTTGTTTATCTTATATCTGGAATTTTGTACCTTTTCACTCCTTTCACCCAATTCCTCCACCACCTCCCAACCCCCACCTCTTGCAACCAAAAATCTGCTTTCTTTTTCTATGAATGTGGATTTTCGGATTCCACATATAAGTGAGACCATACAATATTTGTCTCTTTCTGTGTGACTTATTCACTTAGCATAATGCCCTCAAGGTCCATTAGTGTTGTCAAAAATGGCAGGATTTCCTTATTTTTCATGGCTGAATAGTATTGCACTGTTTATATAAACCACATCTTTGTCCATTCACCCATCAATGGACACTTAGTTTGTTTCCTTGTCTTGGTGATTGTAAATAATGCTGCAGCACACAGGGAGGTGCAGTTATCTCTTCCACATGGTGGTTTCGTTTCCTTCAAATATATACCCAGATGGAACTGCTGGATCATAAGGTGGATCTATTTTTAATTTTTTGAGGAACCTCCATATTGTTTTTCATAGTAGCTGTACAAATTTACTGTAGATCTTAACATTTTAACAGAATCAAAAGATAAACAGATACACGGATTTATGGAAACCATTTAGTGTGTCTGCTCTGCTGGAGTGGGTGATTTATTCTGGTAGGTGGTGGATGCAGCACTAACCTCTGTTTCCCTACAAGGTAAGGTAAAAAGATAGCATCAGAGATGAACATAATTAAGTACATAAATTAAATTCCAGGAGCTCAGTTAGAAAATGGACAATTAAAAAAACTGCATTTATAGTAGTAAGAGTCACTGAACTAGGAAACAAAGAACCCTTTTTAAGCAATTTCAAATGCTCAACCAGTCTCACTCCAGAAACCTTTTTCTATCCTTGTGTTGTATTTATGATAACCTCCAAAACAAGAAATAGAGCAGTCGCATATACTTAGTAAATATTCCCTTAATTTAGGGCCAATGAGAAAGACTAGAGAGAAACACATGTCTTCCTAATACTGCAATTTAAAATGTGGCTCTGAGATGAAACCTTTAAAAAGGTAATGATTCCAAGAGTGTTCAAGTTAAGTAATGCCTCATTTGCCCCTCACTGTCAAGGAAATCATGTGTTCTGGTTAGAGTCTCCTAAATAACTGAAACTCACATCACACTTTTTTTTGTAACAACAGGCAGCTTTCTAAAACCTATTATTCAAGTCCAGCGTTGTCCATAGAAATATAATGCGAGTCACACAGGTAATTTTGAATTTTCTAGAAGCCACATCAAAAAAAGGAAAAGAAGCAGGAAAATTAGTTTTAATATTTTTACTTAATCCAGTATCCACGGATTGTACATTTCTTTGCACTAAGGCATTGAATCTGGTGTGTAGTGTGCACTCAAGCTCATCTTACGTAGCATGATCCACTTTTGACATCCTCAGCAGCCACTCAGGGCTACTGACTCTGGAGCTGGATAATGCAGTTCCAGTCCCTGCTTAGGAAACTGACTACAATAGACAGACTACAACCAAATATGGACCAGTCGGTTGTTTACAGTATGCCTGCCCCAGCAAACACTTCGGGGTACCTACCCCATGAAAGAGCTAACCGTGTTAATCTTGGAGATTAATATTTCTCTTGGTGGGGGAGGCGTCACGATGAACCAGCACTGTCACAGCACAATATTTGTTATATAGCAGTTTCCTCAAGAATACTGCGGAGAGTGATTCAATATTTAGGCCTGTCACTGAATCCTCCAAGACCACTATATTTTTCTATTTTTTGGAGCAATACTTATTTTTTTCTGTAGTAGTGAAACGCTTTTCTTTAAGTAGAATTTTAAATAGAAATCCAATGTTTGACAAAGATAAATAAGCTTTAATATAAACTTAAGGAAACAACTCATTTGATATAAAAACGAAGCTATTTGAAGATGATTAAAATGTGAAAGTGAATTACTAATTACATCTATGTGATATTACCTTCAGCATTCATTAAGTTAACTTCAAGTATTTATAGACAACTTGAACCTCATGGCCCATCTGAAAACTACTTTCCTGGTTGGCTTTAGACTCAAAGGAATCCTAAGAGAACCAAGGAGATACCTAGGGCTGGGTAGGCCCACACTACCATTCTAGTTGGTATGTTTTGTCTTCCCCTTTGCCCCTGTGATCAAAGTCACCACTTTGTTTTTACTAAGAAATTGCCCTTCTTATTGGCCGTTGTAGAATCTGCTCCCAAACTTGTGACTGTAACCTAGGGTAGTACCTCACATTATAAGTGGTGGGAAACATATCTCCTCTTCCCAGCTTTGCAGACACACATTCTGGCACAAAAGATGAAATTCCAATTCATTTCATTCAGAGACAGAAGGTAGAAGGTGTTAAATGGCTTAAAGCAGTGCACTTCATGATTTTCCAAAATCTGAGGATTTTTTGTTTGGTGGTGGTATCTCTTTTATATGCTAAAAATATCCTGGTCAGGGAAACAGATAGATGCCTTTACAGACTTAATATTTACAAGTTGAAAGTGAATTTCTTTAAAAACTTCAGTAAAATGTATTTTGGCTGTATCAAAGAACAATTTTCCTCTCTGAACTTAAAATGAACAGATTCTGTGATTATTTCTCATTGGGCCAGAAATTTCCCCCATGTTTTGGATTCATAGCTGCTAGAAGGTAGAGGAGCTAGACAGTCTGACAAAAGGACGTGGGGGACATTACTCTGTTGTCACCTATATCAAAGCAAGAGCCTGTCAATGCACATTATTTTACATTAAAACAGGGAAGGTATGAGGAAATATCAATAATCTAGCAAAGGGGACAGAAATCCAAGTGTCCTCTTGTATGTCTACTGCCCACTTACCTTAGCTCAGATTACTGATATCTAAATATTCATTGAATATTTTTCAGAAGAAAGGACATCTCTGAAGAGAAATGCAACAGAAAGCAGATACCTTTTAATGATAAAAGCAAACTTTTCTCTCATCTCTTCTCAGAGAGAAATAAAATATACTTGCCTGTGGCTCTAACCAGTTAGGTATATTCTGAACAGAGGAAGGGAAAAGGCCTGAATAAAATAGTGATGTCAAACCAAAAGGAAGCAAGAGTGGCATAAAAATGGGATAAAATCAATAGTAGAGGAGAAGGGAAGTAAGCTGACAATTAGGTTCATAAATTATGGCTCTCCTGATTCTCATTAGGAACTTGAAACAGGAATTTGGTGCAAGAAGCTACTTTACCTTTGAAGTCTTATAGATCATCCAGCAGATAAGCAGATTCTAAATTTGTGTGCAATCTGTTTACCCCTGAAAGCACTTAGCCTCAAGTGAATAATCTAAACTCTCCTCAAACAATGAGATTGTTTGAGGAGAAATTGTCCTGGCCTTTAGCACCCTAGAATTTGAGGCAATACACAGACCATGTATTAATTCCATGTAATATTGTCTCAGAAATCGATTTTATGACATCATATATTTTCAGATGGATGTTTTGCATTGAAGACAGTTTCTTCTTGTGGCACAATTGCTTTCACCTGAGGGAAGATCTCTGTACAACTTATTATATAACCTTTCATTTTCCTGGAATAGATCTAAATTTTGTACATGTGCTCTCTCAACTAATCAAAAAATCTTTGTTGCTTACTAGTTTCTGTCTAAAATTTTTTGAAGAGTTTGTTGAATGCTCCAGAAGAGTGTGCCAGGTAGAAAAATGTTCCAATTAATTTGATCCTTCAAGTTTTTGCTGCATGGCTTATACTCCCAGCACCTGAACTGGATTTATTAAATCCAAAAAAATTTTAAGAAGATTTATTAAAACAGACAGCTTAAAAATTACAAGGCTTCTGGATTAGTCATTATTAATATAACATTAAAGTAGTTTTAAGTTATAACAAATAAGGGGCTCCAATCAAGATGGTGGAATAGAAGGACGTGGAGCTCACCTCCTCCCTCAAATACATCAAATACATCTACATTTGGAACAATTCTCACAGAATACCTACTTAAAATGCTGGAAGAAAATCTCAGACACTTAAAAGTGCAAAAAATATCTCCATGTAACTATGTAGAATGAAAGAAAAAAAAGGGCAACCCTGGGAGGGAGCTTTGAAAGAGGAAATGTTCCTGCACCCTGGGAAGCCCCCTCACTGGTGGGGAGATTGGCTGGGACAGAAAGGGAGCTTCAAACACTTGGAGGAGAGGGCACCAACCAGTTTGCTGCAGGCAGAACAGAGAGAAACCTGCACAGATGGTCCATGCCACCACGCTGCACTCCCCAGCCTGAGATGTGCATCCACCGGTTCGCATGGGACCTGGGTGATGAAACTTGGCTTTAGAGGACAGAGCCAGGGGGAGGACTGAGGTTGGCTGTGCAGAGACAGTCTGAAGGGGCTGAAGTGTGGTATGGCCATAACCTGGGGGTGTATACAGAAGAAACCCAGGCCTGCCATAGAAGTGAAGTGCCATTGTTAAGGGTCACATGCAGGGAAGGGCAGGGTCCGCATAACAACCTGACTCTTGGTGTGTTCAGAGTGGGTGTTCTGCAGGCATTGAAACCTCACTGTTAATGAGTGCAAGCGGAGGGAAGGGCAGGGCCCACCATAACAAAGGACACACATAGATTGAAAGTGATGGGATGAAAAAAGATATTTTATGCAAACAGAAATGACAAGAAAGTGGGGATCACATTATGCATATCAGACAAAATAGACTTTAAAACAAAGGCCATAAGGAAAGATAAAGAAGGGCACTATATAATGATAAAATGAACAATGCAAGAAGAGGATACTCGTCAGTGTATGCACACCCAGTATAGGAGCACCCAAATACATAAAACAAATACTAACAGACATAAAGGGAAAAATTGATAGGAATACAATAATAATGGGAGACTTTATCACCCCACTCACATCAATGGGTGGATCTTCTAGACCGAAAATCAATATGGCAACAGAGATCCTAAATGATATAATAAACTGTTACACTTAATTGATAATTTCAAGACCAGAAAAATTTTAAGACCAAAAAACCCAGAATACCCAGTCTTTCCAAGTGCATATGGAACATTCTCTAGGATTGACCACATACTAGGGCGCAAAACAAGCCTCAACAAATTTAAGAATCTAGAAATTATTTCAAGCCCATTTTCTGAGCACAGTGGCATGAAACTAGAAATCAACCACAGAAAAAGAAACGAGAAAAAAAATGATTACATGGAGACTAAATAACATTCTACTAAAAAACAAATGGGTCAATGATGAAATCAAAGAGGAAATTAAATAATACCTGGAGACAAATGAGAATGAAAACACAACCATACAGAATCTATGGAATGTAGCAAAAGAAGTTCCTAGAGGGAAGTTCATAGCAATACAGGCCTTCCTCAAAAAACAAGAAAAATCTCAAATAAACAATCTAATCCACCACCTAAAAGTATTAGAAAAAGAAGAACAAACAAAACATAAAATCAGCAGAAGGAAGGAAATAATAAAGATCAGAAAAGAAATAAATAAAATAGAGATTAAAAAAAATAGCAAAACACCAACAAAGAGCTGGTTCTTTGAAAGGGTAAACGAAATCCACAAACCTCTGGCCAGGCTCACCAAGAAAAAAAGAGAAGACCCAAATAAACAAAATAAGAAATGAAATAGGAGAAATAACAACTGATACCACAGAAATACGAAAAACCATAAGAGAATACTATGAACTATATGCCAACTAATTTGACAACCTAGAAGAAATGGACAAGTTTCTAGAAATATACAGCCCACCAAAACGGAATCAAGAAGAAATAGGTAATTTGAACAGGCCGATCACTAGAAGTGAAATAGAATCTGTAAAAAAAAAAAAGCAACAACTGCTTACAAACAAAAGTCCAGGACCAAATGCTTCACAGGAAAATTCTACCAAACATACAAAGAAGAACTTATATCAATCCTCTCAAACTCTTCCAGAAGATCGAAGAGAAGGGAATACTTCCAAAGACATTCTATGAAGCCACCATCACCCTGATACCAAAACCAGACAAAGACGCTACCAAAAAAGAAAACTACAGGTCAATATCTTTGATGATTATAGATGTAAAAATTCTCAACAAAATATTAGCAAACTGAATCCAACAACACATAAAAAGGATGATACACCACAACCAAGTTGGATTCATCCCAGGGTCGCAAGGATGGTTCAACATATGCAAATCAATCAATGTGATACACCACATCAACAAAAGAAAAGACAAAATACACATGATCATCTCAGTTGATGCAGAAAAAGCATTTAGTAAAATTCAACATCGATTCATGATAAAAACTCTTACCAAAGTGGGTATAGAGGGAACATATCTTAATATAATAAAAGCTATTTATGACAAAGCCACAACTAATATAATACTTAATGATGAAAAGCTGAAAGGCTTGCTGCCCAAATCTGGAACAAGACAAGGATGCCCACTCTCACCACTTTTATTCAACACAGTATTGGAAGATTTAGCCACAGCAATCAGACAAGAAAAAGGAATAAAATTTATCCAAATTGGAAGGAAAGAGGTAAAATTGTCATTATATGAAGATGACATGATACTACATATAGAAAATCCTAAAGACTCCACACAAAAACTACTAGAACTGATAAACAATTCAGCAAGGTAGCAGGATACAAGATTAACATACAGAAATCAGTTGCTTTCTTTACACTAACAATGAAATATCAGAAAGGGAATGTAAAAAGCAGTCCCTTTTAAAATCACATCAACATATAAAATAAAATACTGAGGAATGAACCTGACCAAGGAGGTGAAAGACTTATATGCTGAGAACTATAAAACATTAATAAAGGAAACTGAAGATGAGTCAAAGAAATGGAAAGATATCCCATGCTCTTGGACTGGAAGAATTACTATTGTTAAAATGCTCATACTAGCCAAAGCAATCTACAGATTTAATATGATCCCTATCATATTACCCATGACATTTTTCACAGAACTAGAACAAATAATCCTAAAATTTATATGGAACCATAAAAGACCCAGAATTTCCAAAGCAATCATGAGGAAAAAGAACAAAGCTGCGGGCATAACCCTCCCATACTTCAGACAATACTACAAAGTTATAGTAATCAAAACAGCATGGTATTAACACAAAAACAGACATATGGATCAACAGAACAGAACAGAGAGCCCAGAAATAAATCCACATATCTACAGTCAATTAATTTTCAACAAACGAGACAAAAATATACAATGGAGAGAAGGCAGTCTCTTCTGCAAGTGGTTTTGGGAAAGTTGGACAGCTGCATTTAAATCAATGAAGTTAGAACACACCCTCACACCATACACAAAAATAAACTCAAAAATTGCTTAACGACTTAACCATAAGACATGACACCTAAAACTCCTAGAGGAGAACATAGGCAAAACATTCTCTGACATAAATTGTACTAATGTTTTCTTAGGCCAGTCTCCCAAGGCAATATAAATAAAAACAAAAATAAACAAATGGGACCTAATCAAAATTACAAGCTTTTGCACAACAAAGGAAACCATAAACAAAACAAAAAGACAACCTACAGACTGGGAGAAAATATTTGCAAATGATGTGACCAACAAGGGCTTAATTTCCAATATATACAAACAGCTCATACAACTCAATAACAAAAAAACCAAACAAACAACACAATTGAAAAATGGGCAGAAGACCTAAATAGACATTTCTTCAAAGAAGACATAAAGTTGACCAGGAAGCACATGAAAAGATGCTCAACATTGCTAATTATCAGAGAAATGCAAATCAAAACTCCAATGAGGTACTACCACACACCAGTCAGAATGGCCACCATTAAAAAGTCTACAAATAACAAATGCTGGAGAGGGTGTGGAGAAAAGGGAACCCTCCTACACTGTGGGTGGGAATGTAAATTGGTTCAGCCACTATGGAAGACAGTATGGAGGTTCCTCAAAAAACTAGAAATAGAGTTATCCTATGATCCAGCAATCCCACTCCTGCGCATATATCTGGATAAAACAATAAATCAAAAAGATACATGCACCACTATGTTCGTAGCAGCACTATTCACAATAGCCAGGACATGTTAGCAACTGAAATATCCATTGACAGATGAATGGATAAAGATACTGTATATGTATACAATGGAATACTACTCAGACATAAAAAAAGCATGAAATAATGCCATTTTCAACAACATGGATGGACCTAGAGATTATCATGCTAATTTAAGTAAGTCAGAAAGAGAAAGACAAATATCATATGATATCACTTATATGTGGAATCTAAAATAAATATATGAAACAGAAACTGACTCAGAGACATTGAGAACAGACTTGTGGTTGCCAAGGGGGAGGGAGGTGGAGGTGGGATGGATTGGGAATTTGGGATTAGCAGATGTAAACTATTATATTTAGGATGGATAAACAAAAAGGCCCTACTGTATAGCACAGGTAACTATCAATATCCTGTAATAAACCATAATGGAAAAGAATATGAAAAAGAATGTATATATGTGTATAACTGAATCACTTTGCTGTACAGCAGAAATTAACACAACATTGTAAATCAACTATATTTCAATAAAATAAATTTTAATATTAAAAAAAATTTTATAACAAATAAATATTCTTAATAGAAAAAAGAAAAAATATTTTGTTCCAGTTTATAAAACACATAAATTATGGAATAATTCTAATGAATTTAGCAAACTCTCACTTATCCAGTGATAATTTAACTGGAGTAAAGAAAATCATTCATCTGTGAAAGAAAATCACTACAAGTAAGTGAAAACATTATGTAAACAAAGGGCATCTGGTTTTTGGAACCACACAGCCAGGACATGCAAAATAGGACTCATGCAATAGCAAAAGAAAGGGTGAAGGCTATGGATTCCAAGTCTGGAAAGTATGGTAGAAGAGTTAGTTAAGAAAGGAGGGACTTCCCTGGTGGCGCAGTGGTTGAGAATCTGCCTGCCAATGCAGGGGACACGGGTTCGAGCCCTGGTCTGGAAGGATCCCACATGCCGCAGAGCAACTGGGCCCATGAGCCACAACTACTGAGCCTGCGAATCTGGAGCCTGTGCCCCACAAAAGGGGGGGCCGCGATAGTGAGAGGCCCACACACTGCGATGAAGAGTGGCCCCTGCTTGCCGCAACCAGAGAAAGCCCTCGCACAGAAATGAAGACCCAACACAGCCAAAAATAAATAAAATAAATAAATAAATAAAATAAAAAATAAAGAAAGGAGATTGGAAGGGAAAAGGAAGGAGGGTGTAGATGGAGCCCATCAGACCAACTGGGATCCTATTCTATTCTTAGTTGAGAGCTAAGAAACAGGAAACTATAGTAGAGTACTTTAACCTTGTGACCATTTTTCATCATAATTTAAATGAACAACAAAAGCAATTTGGGGGAGAAACATGGACATTAAACAAACAGTGCAAAGAATATAATAAAAATATTTGCCTTTTTAAAAGAAAAGCAAACTAAAGCTAGGTTATTACCCCACATTCTTTTGAAAAGTGTACACATAGATGAACAGTCTTTTAAAAATCTAATTACCTTAAACAGGTGAAACATTTCCCAGTAAGCTTGATGGTGTTTCTTCAAAATTAAAGAGCATGGGCACATCAGTAATAGTCTACACCCCGGTTTCTGAAAGTGTAGTCCTGGCCCAACAGCATCATCTCTTGGGAACTCATTAGAAATGGGATCTCATATCTCTAACGTTACTGAAACTTTAACCTGTGGTGCGATGCTCAGATAATTGTTTGGCTTTAAAAGACTCATTAACTGGTATGTAGAGAGAGTTTGGTTAATACTTGTTCGAGAACCTTTAAGTATTTTGGTGTACGGATGAAAAAAACAAAGAAGGAGAGTGAGGATCAGAAAGCTATTTTGTTTTGCTTCTTTAGAGGTTATTTCTACACAAGCCTTTTGGACCTTTAAAAATATTTCACCGATAGAATTTTCTATTCAGACTGCTGTGTATACGTAATTTAAAAAAATGTACTGCTGATAGAGAAATCAAATGTGCATATTATATGTTCTATAAATATAAAGTTTAAGATTCAAATGAATGCATTGTGGGAACTTTAAAAAGATAACCAAAAAACATTTTAAAAGTTTGAGCTCTGTATGAGTGAAGAAGGTATTTTTATTACATAGTCCAAGCCCAGTCTTTAATATAGAAATTAGATATTAAAACCACAAATAAACCAGGAATTCCAAAAATCTTAAAATTATTAGTTTGATTTCAAAACTATTTCCAAAGAATTATAGGGCGGAAAAATCACTAAAAATCAGAAATTTCAAAGCACCTAATCTTAGTCTATGCTCCATGATTTATTCTAAGTCTTTCATTAAGTTGTAAATTATTTCATTAAAATTTAAGCTTGATTAGAAAACCCTATTCTCCTTAGAAGATAAATATTTGTACTTAAAAAAAATCTAAGCCTCCTTCCTTTTTTCCATTTATATAGATAAAAAGACAGACAAAATTAATGAGGTGACTTGTAAATCTTACCCCTCTCAGCAACTTAGTTTAACCCCATCACTTTTACTGCCACCTAGTAAATTAAGAGAACATAAAAGAGAAATCAAATAGTGTTGCTTTTAATTCCCCAGTTTTACTTGTATAAATAACAACTCTAAATGAAAATAAATCAAACTGGGTACTTGAAGTAGACACCTATGCAGCTTCTTACAAGTACCTAAGTTATTCAGACAAATGAAACTTTCATCATAAAAATTTCAGTGACTACAGCTTTCAAAGTTAAAAGTGAACGGTTTTAAATTTAATCTCAGCTATTAGTTCTAGCTAGGCAGTAGGGTACATCTAGGGTAGGGAAGGCCCCATAACAGTCCATGATTTGTTGCAGCACTTAAACTTCAAACCCCACAGAAATTTTTCTTACATCATAATAGATGAAGCGACCTGCACAGATTACTCTTGTTGAGTTGATATTAAAAGAGGCTGAAAATATTTTTAGTAAAGAAATGCAATCCGAATGGCATACACATGCAGGCACATTTTTTTAAAAGTTGGCATGTAATATAGAGTACAAACAAAACTGCACAAAACTATGTTAAGAGTGAGAAGGACTAATAAATTAAAGAAACATGCCTTAATGTACCCTCTCTCTCCACCTCGTGGAAAATTTGTACAGGCAGGCACCAACTATTGCAATGGCAGCAACTACAAGAAACCAGGAAACAAATGACATGTAACTGAAAAATCAATGCCAAGATTCAAAATCTAGCAGAAGAAATAAGTGTTGGTTAGATTTCCAAGGTCAGAAAATGTTATTTTATTTAAGCACATACAGATTTTTATTCTATCTGGTCTCTTCACTGTCTAAATCCAATTCCCTGGAATCAATTAAACAGTTCACAGTAAGGCAGAGGAGTCCTTGATTAATTTAGAAAATTATCCAAAGCATACTTGGGATGCAAACTCGTATGGCTAAGCATCTTGAAACAATATGTATTATTTAGGGTTTTTTAGTAAGTGGACATATAGAATATAAGAGAATATACAATCACCAACACAGGGTAGTATATTATATAAAAGGTCATGTTTTCCTAAACTGGTTTACTTAATTTCACACTATAAAACCTAAAGAAACTGAAAAATCACTAAAAAAATTTAATGCACTTCTTCAGAGTAATATCTTGATTTAAGCAGTATCAAAGTTTGGAATACTTACATACAGAAAGAACAATTGCAACAATGAGTGCTCCATCTGCGAAAAATGAAAAGTTTGAAGATAATTGAGCACATAGGAGTTTCCAAGTAGTTGTTGCATTTTAATTTGATCAGATCAGCTGTAATTACAGCAAAGAAAAAAAATTATCCATCTAGTTTTAGCTTGACTGCTAGTGCATCCAGGTCATTTTGACCAAAGAACCCTTCAAAATAGATTCCAGGGTTAGGATCCACCTTGTGAAATTCTTAACAGGAACCTTACTTATTATCATTGTCTGCTGTAGCTACCATACCAGGTTATTTGGTAAAGGTAGTTAGGACAATTAGAATTCACTAGATTAGAAGAAAATTTTTTTAAAACATATTGTCCCATTATAGCTCAGTATTCAGTCTATTTCTTATGATTTTGTTAGGAATTTAACTTATACTTTTCCCCCAAAAGTGTGATTGTTGAATAAATTATAATAAAGTTCTATTAATTTATCACACAAATGTTATTTTCAGTCTTCACAAACAATGCTTTATCTATCATCACCCCTCCTTATTTCCCTGTCCCCCAAGTTAAGACATGGTCCTAATTACAAGGAGATTTTCTCTAATACTATAAATGAAACACCAGGGCACATGGATGAAAACTATGCACAGAAACGTAAACATGCATTTTTGACTATCCAGAGAGCAATAAATAATACTACCAAATTACTAGATTCACCTGACACAGTGGCAATTTGACCAGTTTTCAGAGGGAAAACATAACAAGCCTAAAGTACATTTTATACAAAGATTAACTTTACTAGTCTAAAGTAAAGTAATAACTATTTTTCTTCATTTTCTTATCAAGAAATAATTATATTTCATTTAAATGTCACAACTATACTTCACCAAGTTTTTTAACATATATTGTGTGAACCATGTGAGGCAACATAAAGTGTGCTACCCCCGCCTGTTATAAAAAAAAAACTAACCCAACTAATTGTATGTAAGGCTTGTGTATACAAGGTATAAACAAGAAAGAAAATTTATCTACAAATCTCCATCACAAAATAACACTATCACATGGGAAGCAAGTTACATTTTATATATTTTAACCTACACATGACCATAGCATTTAAGAAAGTTACCTCACCCCACTAGGAATCCTAAGCTGGGGCAGTTCTTGAAAACTGTGTTATCTCCATGTTTACATATACTACCACTTATATTTGTCATGGGATCTGCACTATTAAAAAAACTAAAAATGTCAGTTATCATCAATTTGTGACATGTTTTTTCTTCTTTAATTACAGATAATTGAAATAGTTCCATGTAGAACTCTAGGGTTTCATAATGCAGGGTTATTTATAACCAAAATAATACCTAAATCTTCAAAATGTTCAGGCTGTAACTCATCACTTGGACTGGGATATGCTGAAAAAAGAAAAAAAAATGGAAACAAGAAAAAAAGGTAGGAGAAGAAAATAATAAAGCTTAAAGACCTATATATAAATTTATAGGTTTTGATTTTTTGCCTTTGTGCAAAACCCCTGATAATTTAATTTTTTCTACATGAATTATATTAATGCTTAAAAGGTAGTGTCATAAAAATCATAAATTTATATTCAATGTCAAAATATTCTTCTTCCTGTCCATTAACATTTCTTGGGACAATATTCTGTGGTACAGCAAACAAATTTATCATTAGTATAATGTCAAAATTAGCCTATGGATTCAATGTAATTTTGCTTAAAACTGAAAGGCATAAGATGGCTTAAACATCATTTAAAAGTTGATCTGCAATAGAATGGAATTCAACATCATAAAGGTCATTTATGAAAAACCAATAGCTAACATCACACTCAATAGTGAAAAACTGAAAAATTTTTTTAAGTCAGGAACAATTCAGGATGCTCCCATTTGCCACTTCTATCAACATATAAAAAAATTTAATTTCTTTTTCTTGTCTAGGCAGAGCAATTAGACAAGAAAAAGAAATAAAAAGCATCCAAACTGGGAAAGAAGAAATAAAATGATCTCTGTTCCAGATTACATAATCTTTTAAGTGGAAAATTAAAGATTATATACACACACACATGCACACACACACAAACCTGTTAGAAATAATAAATTAATTCAACAAAGTTGGAGGCTACAAAATCAACAAACAAAAATCAGTTGCATTTCTATACACTACCAATAAACAGTCTAAAAAGAAAATTAAAAAAAAAAACAACTCCACTTACAGTAGCATCAAAGAGAATAAAATACTTAGGAATAAACATAACTAAGGAGGTGAAAGACTTGTACACTGAAAATTACAAAGCATTGCTTAAAGAAATTGAAGATGACATTAAAAAATGAAAGCACATCCTGCGTTCATGGATTGGAAGACTTAATATTGTTAAGATGTTAATACCACACAAAGCAATCTACAGATTAAATGCAACCCTTTGACCATATAAAAATGCATTTTGCATAAATAGACAAATTAAACCTAAACTTCATATGGAATCTCAAGGGAGTAGAAGTAGACAGGAATATCTTGATAAAGAAAGCAAAGTTGGGAGGACTCATGTTTCCCAATTCCAAAACTTACTAAAAAGCTACAATAATCAAAACATAGTGGTATTAACATAGAGACAGACACAGAGACCAATAGAATAGAATAGAGAGCCCAGAAGCAACAAGGATATATTGTACAGCACAGGGAAATATAGCTATTATTTTGTAATAACTTTAAATTGAGTATAATCTTTAAAAATATCAAATCACTATGTTGTACACCTGAAACTAATATAATATTGTAAAACAACTATATTTCAATTAAAAAAAAAAAAAAACAGAGAGCCCAGAAATAAACTTTCACTTATATGGTCAAATGATTGTTCACAAGGGTGCTAAGAACATTTAATGGGGAAAGGGCAATCTTTTCAACACATGGTTCTTGGATAACTGGATATCCACATGCAAAAGAATGAATTTTGACACCTACCTTACAATATATACAAAAATTAATTTAAAAAGATCAAAGTACTAAACTTAAGAGCTAGGGAAGTTGCCAAGTCAGTGGAGTAGGAAGACTCTGAGTTCCCCTCCTTCCTCGGGCAAATGAGCAGTTACAACTGTTTACAGAACAACTATGGATGAGAATGACCTGAAGACTAGCAGAAATGATCTTCTACAACTAAGGATATAAAGAAGAAACCAACATGAGACAGGAAAGAGGATCAAAGACATGGTATAAACAAGACCCCTACCTCTGGGTAGGTGACCCACAAACTGGGAGGATCATTACAATTGCAGAGGTTCTCCCCAAGGAAGGAGGGGTCTGAGCTTCACATCAGATTCCCCAGCCTAGGGGTCCTGCACCAGGAAGACAAGCCCCCAGAATGTTCGGCTTTGAAAGCCAGTGTGGCTTACTTTTGGGAGATCCAGGGAGCTGTAAGAAATAGAGACTCCACTCTTAAAGGACGCAAACAAAATGTCTCACACTCTTGAGACCCAGGGCAGAAGCAGTAATTTGAAAGGAGCTTGGGTCAGATCCTCTGCTGATCTTGGAGAGGCAGAAGGCAACTGGAACTCATCCTGGGGACACAGATGGTGGCAGCAGCCATTGTTGGGAGCTCATACCACAAAGACTCTGGTGCTGGCAAACACCAATTTGGAATCCTCCCTCTAGCTTATTAGAACCATGATATGACCCTCCCCCCCAGCAGGTGGGCACAAGTTCTGGGACACTCCAGGCCAAGCAGTTATTGGAGTGAAGACATAGCCCCACCCACAAGGAGGCTGGCTGCCTTAGGACCCCTGATCCTTCAGCCACCTGCGACCCATCCCTGCCCAGCAGAGGGCCCAGAACCTGGCTCAATATATTGCAACGAGACCCTGGCACCTGGCTCTGCTCACCAGTGGGCCAGCACCAGCCCCAGAAGCCCATGGGCCCTAGCCTCACCCACCAGCAGTCTGATTTCAGCTTCAGGAACATTGGGCCCCTAAGCCAGCTTCCCCAAGGTCAGACCCCACCCACCAGTGGGCCAACACCAGCTCCGGGACACCCTGGACACTACAGTTAGCCAAGTCAGGAAACAACCCTGCCCACCTGTTGGGGAAGCTAGTAAAGTAGTCTTGTTCAGGCTTCAGAGGTGGCACAAGGCCTCTCTCTGACCGGACAATGACGCTAAAGCTGGCTGCATGCCAAACTGCTGAGCTACACCCAGGTCAGCAGGGGTGGCGCCTGCACACATTGTAAACCACTAGATAAGATAGAGAGTAAGTCATGGGGCTTCTTGCACCTTGAGGGTCTGGCCAGCCCCTGGGGATCAAGAACATTCCAAGACTTACAAGTTAAGACCAAGGCATTTATGACAATAACCAGAGCTGCAAACTTGCATGTAGGCTGATTGCTATCAGCCTGCGGCCTGGTGCTAAAAGCTGGGCTCCTTCAAGTGGCAAACTGAAGTCTCACCCGTGGGGTGGACGTACCGCCTGGGACCTTCCCAATTTGGACTCCAGATTGCTGTTCAAGGGACTTCCCAGTGCTGCTTGGATCTGGATGTAGGTGCTTCCCCAATTCAGTGATGTATAAACCTCGGTATTTACTATTCTTTCTTAGTTAGTTATACTATTATTTTCTTAATTAGTATACTGTAATATCTGTTAATTCAATAAACTCTAAATTCTTGTTTACTGAGTGTAGAGTGGTTATTTTGCCAGCGAATCCTATGAACTTTGAAACTGAAAGTAAGGCTTTTGGCAAAACAACACCAGCAGGCTGACACTAGTCCCAGGATCTCCCAAGCCATGGCCCCACGTACCAGTAGGCCAACACTTGACCTGAGACCCACAGCCTGCTTCCTCAGATCCCAGCTCTACCAAACAGTACTAGCCCTACTAGTAGTAAAACCATCTATAACCACAATAAGTAGTTAAAGGATGAACAAAACAAAAAAACATGTAAAATATGATGGATAAAAACATTAAATGTGGTGGGATGGAATAAAAATACAGGGTTGTTAGAATGCGTTCAAACTTAAGAGATTAGCAACTTAAAATAATCATGTATATGTATAGATTGCTATATATAAACCTCATGAGAACCACAAAACAAAACTCTATAATAGATACATATACAAGAAAGAGAAAGGAATCCAACGTAACACTAAAGATAATAATTAAATCATAAGGGAAGAGAGCAAAAGAAGAAAGGAACAAAAATGAACTAGAAACTTAAAAGCTAAAACTATAAAACTCTTAGAAGAAAACATGGAGGACAGCTTCAAGAATTTGGATCTGGCAATGATTTCTTGGATGTGACACCAAAAGCACATGCAACAAAAAACAAATAGATACACTGGATTTCATCAATGTTAAAAACTTTTGTTTCACAAGGGATACTGTCATCAGAGTGAAGAGACAATACACAGAATGGGAGGAAGCATCTGCAAATTATATATCTGATAAAGGATTAATATTCAAGATATATTATGAACAAAAAATTTAAAAAAAAATTCAAAAATGGGCAAAGGACTTGAATGGTTATTTCTCCAAAGAAGATATACAAAAGACCAATAAGCACATGAAAAGATGATCAAAGATTAATAATTTTAGATATTCAAATAAAAACCACAATGGATACTACTTCATATATATTGGTATGGCTTTTATAAAAAATCAGAAAACAACAAGTGCTGACAAAAAGGTTAAGAATTTGGAACCTTTGTGCATCACTGGAGGGGACATAAAATGGTGCACCTGCTGTGGAAGACACTATGGTTGTTCCTCAAAAAAATAAACATAAAGCTACTCTATAACCCAGCAATTCTATTCCTATGTATATAACCATCAAAATTGAAAATAGGGACTCAGATACTTGAATGCCAATGTTCAGAGCAGCATTATTCAGAATAGCCAAAAGGTGGAACCAAACCAAGAAACTTTCAACAAATGGATGAATAAAGGAAATGTGGTATATAGAATGGAATATTTTTAAGTCATAAAAGGAATAAAGTTCTGATACATGCTACAAGGTGGATGAATCTTGAAAACATTATGCTAAGTGAAATAAGCCAGAACACATTATGCTAAGTGAAATAAGCCAGTAGTGAATCCTAGTCTATGAGGTACCCGGAATAGTCAAATTCATAGAAATAGAAAATAGATAGTGGCTAACAGGGCTGGGGGGAGGGAGACTGGAGAGTTATTGTTTAATAGGTATAATGTTTCATTTTGAGATGCTGAAAAAATTTTGGAGCTAGATAGTAGTAATAGTTGCACAAAAATGTGGATACTTAATGCCAATGAAATATACAATTAAAATAGTTAAAACTGTCAGTAAAATAAAATAGAACTTGATCTAGAAAAATTAGCATAGAGAGTAGCCTGAACAGCTGAAAAGGAAGTGTTCTGCCAGATACTAAAACATATCATAGTACTGCAGTCAAAACATCAATTTGGTGCTGGCACAGGAATGGACAGAATTCAAGGGAACAGAAAGAAGACTAGATCACCTATGAATTTAATGTGTAATAAAAACTGGCACTTCCAACACAGTTGGAGAGAAGACAACTTATTCAACAAATGGTGCTACTTCGCCATTGGATGAAGGTAGGTGGAGTGGGGAGGAACCCAATCTCATTTCATATACCATAAAGAATGTGAGATGAATCAGTGATTTAATGCAATCACACAATCACATGGTAGAAATGTTTATATAATTTCAAAATGGAGACATGGTGGAAATGTTTATATGATTTCAGCATGGAGAACCCCTGAAGCTTTTATAAGAAAGACACAACACTCATAGTCATTAAGAAAAAGATCAACACATTCAACTACCTATTAATGTAAAAATTCTGCACATATAAATGACCACTGAGAGAATGGTTAAATGAAATATGGTACATATTAAAACCATCATTTAAAAAGATGGGAATAAATCTAACTACAGCTCCAGTTCAAGGCAATAAGTGGAAAAATTTGCAAGAAAAATATGAACAGCATGATGCCATTTTTGGTTAAGAAAAAAGAGAAAATGCCAAAATATGTATACCTACACAAATAAGAATGTTGATGTGTAGAAATAGATTAAAAAGACATCCTAAATTATAAAGAGATTAATTTAGGTAATAGACCAGAGAAAGAGGTGGAAAACTAATCTTTTACTCTGTATGCTTTTGTAATGTTTGAAATTTTACAAATTTATATTAGTATACTACTTATATAATTAAAAGTTATAAAAAGCAATCTATATTCAATAGCATAAAATCTTAAAAGAAACCTGACTAGTAAAATAAGGCAAAGAAAAAACCTAGAAGAAAATTCCACTTCATGTTAAAAGGGCTTTAACTTATCTTGAGCTCTGATAAGTCAACAAGAAAAATATTTCAGAAACCACATAGGAAAATGAACAAAGGACCAAAATAAGTGAAAGAAGACCAAAAAAATTCAGCTTCATTGATAATTTAAAAATGCAAATTAGTACATGACATCATTTTTCACCCATCACTTTATTAAGTTTGAAACAATGTAAGTAGGATAAAGAGGTACTGAACCTGTATGACTTGACTCTGGAGTTGTAGTTGGATGAGGACCTGGAAAAATAAATTTGATTCAATTCACCAGTCTCATCAATACAAAATTATAGAATTAATTTTGATTTTTTTATTTTTGAAAAAAGATTATTTCTTAAAATGAATTACTTCTCAAAATGAAAAATACACATACTTTCCAAATTTGCTATTCTACTACTGGGAAGTTAACCTAAATACATATTTACACAAGTACATAAGAATGTATGCAAAAGAATGTTCACTATAGCTTTGTATTATATAATGGAAATCCTAGAAGTTAACAAATAATAAATCAAACAAATCATGTGTTCAGAATAAATATACAAATCTTTAAAAAAAATACCATTCACATAGTATCATATTACAAAATTTGTACCCTTTCTTATCCACTTAGTATTTTGCCCACATTTTTTCCTATTTGCATAATCAGATCTACCTTATCACTATTATATGTTGCTAATGATCTTTTTCATAGTCCTTCTCCAACTGATGATAAAAAAAACAGTCTCATGAGGAATTTTGATTTTTGATATGTAAAAAATGATCCATGTAATTTATCTTCTTTATAAACTTGTCCTCACAATTCTCTCTCCTTTCAAACACCAGACTGTATCAGTGTTTTATAAATCCTTTATGAAATGCCTATGATCATATCAACAAACATAGTATACCACAGAGCATAGTCCCACTAGAACCATGTGAGAAAACATGGATGGGTCAATGAGTATAGATTTCATATGTAATCTTTATATGTTATCCACCAAAAAAAATCTCTTTCCCCACAGAACTTCACAGCACTCACCAAGGTACTCAAGAAGGCTACTGGGTACCAGGTTTACAGGAATTATAAAAATGTGTTCTAATTACCATGTTAACATGAATAATTCCTGCTCAATATTTTAAAATATTAGGACGATAAGAAACAAACAAATTAGAAGCCAGTAACTGACATTTGTTTGAGTCATTAAACAATGGGAAACTGGAACCTATAGAAATGACGTTTCTTGAGTAAGCAGAGCCACACTAGGACCCTGAGTGTAGCCTGCCCAGGCTAATGCTCTTCCCTCTCTTCCTCTTGTCTCTTGCTTCTGCTGTAACTAAAGAGAAGAAGCCAGAGATAGGAGCCCTGAAATCAGGCAGATAATTCCTTCCACCATATCAAAATAGTCTCTCAATTCTTAGGAAGAGCAGATGATCAGAAGTCTCTGCCAGAAATCCTCCATTTCATTTCAATAAGTAAGGACTTTTCCTGCCTTTCAGTTATTATAAAACTTATTTTTTGTTGCCTAAAAACAAAAAGCACAGTAAAGAGAAAAATAATAACTGTATGAGGTGGTGGGGTTGGATGTGGGGAGTAGAAATACTAGTCTTGTTCTGGAGCTACCAGAAATTTCCCAGTTAAAAGTGTACTATATAGACGGGACCTTCAAGATGGTGGGGGAGTAAGACGTGGAGATCACTTTCCCCCCCCCACAAATACATCAAAAATACATCTACATGTGGAACAGCTCCTACACAACACCTACTGAACGCTGGCAGAAGACCTCAGACTTCCCAAAAGGGAACAGACGCCCTCAGGTGACCTACATGCAGAGGCGGGGCCAAATCCAAAGCTGAACCCCAGGACCTGTGAGAACAAAGAAGAGAAAGGGAAATTTCTCCCAGCAGCCTCAGGAGCAGTGGATTAAATCTCCACAATCAACTTGATGTACCCTGCATCTCTGGAATACCTGAATAGACAACCAATCATCCCAAAATTGAGGTGGTGGATTTGGGAGCAACTGTAGACTTGGGGTTTGCTTTCTGCATCTAATTTGTTTCTGGTTTTATGTTTATTTTAGTTTAGGATTTAGAGCATATTATCATTAGTAGATTTGTTTATTGATTTGGTTGCTCTCTTCCTTTTATATATATATATGTGTGTGTGTTTCTTTTTTTCCGTTTTCTCTTTTTGTGAGTGTGTATGTTATGCTTCTTTGTGTGATTTTGTCTGTATAGCTTTGCTTTTACCATTAGTCCTAGGGTTCTCTCTGTCCATTTTTTGTTTTTAAATATAGTTTTTAGCACTTGTTATCATTGGTGGATTTCTTTTTTGGTTTGGTTGCCCTCTTCTTTCTTTCTTTTTCTTTTTTAAATTACTTTTTAATTTTTAATAATATTTTTATTTCAATAACTTTATTAATTTAATTAAAAATTTTTAACTTTCTTTCTTTCTTTTTTTTTCTCTCCCTTTTCTTCTGAGCCGTGTGCCTGACAGGGTCATGGTGCTCCAGCCAGGTGTCACGCCTGAGCCTCTGAAATGGGAGAGACAAGTTCAGGACAATGGTCCACGAGAGACCTCCCCGCCCCATGTAATATCAAACAGCAAAAGCTCTCCCAGAGACCTCCATCTCAATGCTCTACTCAATGACCAGCAAGCTAAAGTGCTGGACACCCTATGCCAAACAACTAGCAAGACAGGAACACAACCCCACCCATTAGCACAGAGGCTGCCTAAAATCATAAGGTCACAGACTCCCCAAAACACAGCAGTGAACGTGGTCCTGCCCATCTGAAAGACAAGATCCAGCCTCATTGACCAGAACACAGGCACCAGTTCCCTACACCAGGAAGCCTACACAACCCACTGAACCAGACTTAGCCACTGGGGGCAGACACCAAAAACAACGGGAACTACGAACCTGCAGCCTGCGAAAAAGAGACCCCAAACACAGTAAGTTAAGAAAAATGGGAAGACAGAGAAACACATGGCGCATGAAGGAGCAAGGTAAAAACCCACCAGACCAAAGAAATGAAGAGGAAATAGGCAGTCTACCTGGAAAAGAATTCAGAGTAATGATAGTAAAGATGATCCAAAATCTTGGAAATAGAATTGAGAAAATACAAGAAACGTTAAACAAGGACCTAGAAGAACTAAAGAGCAAAAAAACAATGATGAACAACACAAGAAATGAAATTAAAAATTCTCTAGAAGGAATCAATAGCAGAATAACTGAGACAGAAGAACGGATAAGTGACCTGGAAGATAAAATAGTGGAAAAAACTACCACATGGCAGAATAAAGAAAAAAGAATGAAAAGAATTGAGGACAGTCTCAGAGACCTTTGGGACAACATTAAATGCACCAACATTCGTATTATAGAGGTCCCAGAAGAAGAAAAGGAAGAAAAAAAAAGGGACTGAGAAAATATTTGAAGAGATTATAGTTGAAAACTTCCCTAATATGGGAAAGGAAATAGTCAGTCAAGTCCAGGAAGCACAGAGAGTCCCAAGGAGAAACATGCCAAGACACATATTAATCAAACTATCAAAAATTAAATCCAAAGAAAAAATATTAAAAGCAGCAAGGGAAAAGCAACAAATAACATATAAGTGAATCCCCATAGGGTTAACAGCTGATGTTTCAGCAGAAACTCTGCAAGCCAGAAGGGAAAGGCAGTATATATTTAAAGTGATGAAAGGGAAAAACCTATGATCAAGATTACTCTACCCAGCAAGAATCTCATTCAGATTCAACAAAGAAATTAAAACCTTTACAGACAAGCAAAAGCTACAAGAATTCAGCACCACCAAACCAGCTTTACAACAAATGCTAAAGGAACTTCTCTAGGCAGGAAACACAAGAGATTAAAACACCCACAATAAAAAACCCAAAACAATTCAGAAAATGGTAATAGGAACAACATATCAATAACTACCTTAAATGTAAATGGATTAAAGGCTCCAACCAAAAGACATAGACTGGCTGAATGGATACAAAAACAAGACCCATACATATGCTGTCTACAAGAGACCCACTTCACACCTAGGACAAATACAGACTGAAAGTGAGGGGATGGAAAAATATATTCCATGAAAATGGAAATCACAAGAAAGCTGGAGTAGCAATTCTCATATCAGACAAAATAGACTTTAAAATAAAGACTATTCCAAGAGACAAAGAAGGACACGACATAATGATCAAGGGACCAATCCAAGAAGAAGATATCACAATTGTAAATATTTATGCACCCAACATAGGAGCACCTCAATACATAAGTGAAATGCTAACAGCCATAAAAGGGGAAATCGACAGTAACACAATCATAGTAGGGGACTTTACCAACCCACTTTCACTAATGGAGAGATCATCCAAAATGAAAATAAATAAGGAAACACAAGATTTAAATGAGACATTAAAGAAGATGGACATAATTGATATTTATAGGACATTCCATCCAAAAACAACAGAATACACTTTCTTCTCAAGTGCTCTTGGAACATTTTCCAAGATAGATCATATCTTGGGTCACAAATCAAGCCTTGGTAAATTTAAGAAAATTGAAATTGTATCAAGTATCTTTTCTGACCACAACACTATGAGACTAGATGTCAATTACAGGAAAAAATCTGTAAAAAATACAAACACATGGAGGGTAAACAATATACTACTAAATAACCAAGAGATCACTGAAGAAATCAAAGAGGAAATCAAAAAATACTTAGAAACAAATGACAATGAACAAACGATGACCCAAAACCTATGGAATGCAGCAAAAGCAATTCTAAGAGGGAAGTTTATAGGAATACAATCCTACCTCAAGAAAGAAGAAACTTCTCAAATAAATAACCTAACCTTACACCTAAAGCAATTAGAGAAAGAAGAACAAAAAAACCCCAAAGTTAGCAGAAGGAAAGAAATCATAAAGATCGGATAAGAAATAAATGAAAACGAAATGAAGGAAACAATAGCATAGATAATAAAACTAAAAGCTGGTTCTTTGAGAAGATAAACAAAATTAATAAACCATTAGCCAGACTCAGCAAGAAAAAAGAGAGAAGACTCAAATTACTAAAATTAGAAATGAAAAAGGAGAAGTAACAATTGGCACTGCAGAAATACAAAGCATCACGAGAGATTACTACAAGCAACTATATGCCAATAAAAAAGACAACCTGGAAGAAATGGACAAATTCTTAGAAAAGCAGAACCTCCCAAGACTGAACCATGCAAAAATAGAAAATATAAACAGACCAATCATAAACACTGAAATTGAAATTGTGATTAAAAATCTTCCAACAAACAAAAGCCCAGGACCAGATGGCTTCAAAGACGAATTCTATCAAACATTTAGAGAAGAGCTAACACCTATCCTTCTCAAACCCTTCAAAACTATAGCACAGGGAGGAACACTCCTAAACTCATTCTACCATGCCACCATCACCCAGATACCAAAACCAGACAAAGATGTCACAAAAAAGGAAAACTACAGACCAATATCACTGATGAACATAGATGCAAAAATCCTCGACAAAATACTAGCAAACAGAATCTAACAGCACATTAAAAGCATCATACACCATGATCAATTGGGGTTTATCCCAGGAATGCAAGTATTCTTCAATATACACAAATCTATCAATGTGATAAACCATATTAACAAATTGAAGGAGAAAAACCATATGATCATCTCAATAAATGCAGAAAAAGCTTTCTACAAAATACAAATCAACATCCATTTATGATAAAACCCCCCCAGAAAGTAGGCATAGAGGGAACTTACCTCAACATAATAAAGGCCATGTATGACAAACCCACAGTCAACATCTTTTTCAATGGTGAAAAACTGAAACCATTTACACTAACATCAGGAGAAAGACAGTGTTGCCCACTCTTGCCACTATTATTCAAAATAGTTTTGGAAGTTTTAGCCACACCAGTCAGAGAAAAAAAGAAATAACAGGAATCCAAATTGGAAAAGAAGAAATAAAACACTCACTGTTTGCAGATGACATGATAGTATACATAAAGAATCGTAAAGATGCCAACAGAAAATTACTAGAGCTAATCAATGAATTTGGTAAAGTTGCAGGATACAAAATTAATGCACAGAAATCTCTGGCATTCCTATACACTAATGATAAAATACCTGAAAGAGTAAATAAGGAAACACTCCCATTTACCACTGAAACAAAAAGAATAAAATACCTAGGAATAAACCTAAATAAAAAGACCTGCATGCAGAAAACTATAAGAACTGATGAATGAAATTAAAGATGATACAAACAGATGGATTGGAAGAATCAATATTGTGAAAATGACTCTACTACCCAAAGCAATCTACAGATTCAATGCAATCCCTATCAAACGACCAATGTCATTTTTCACAGAGCTAGAACAAGAAATTTCACAATTTGTATGGAAACACAAAAGACCTATGAAAGATAGGCCAAAGCAATATTGAGAAAGAAAAGCGGAGCTGAAGGAATCAGGCTCCCTGACTTCAGACTATACTACAAAGCTACAGTAATCAAGATAGTATGGTACTGGCACAAAAACAGAAATATAGATCAATGGAACAGGATAGAAAGCCCTGAGATAAACCCATGCACATATGGTCACCTTATCTTTGATAATGGAGGCAAGTCTATACAATGGAGAAAAGAAATCCTCTTCAATAAGTGGTGCTGGGAAAACTGGACAGCTACATGTAAAAGAATGAAATCAGAACACTCCCTAACACCATACACAAAAATAAATTCAAAGTGGATTAAAGACCTAAATGTAAGACCTGACACTATAAAACTCTTAGAGGAAAACATAGGCAGAACACTCTTTGACATAAATCACAGCAAGATTTTTTTTGACCCACCTCCTAGAGTAATGAAAATAAAAACAAAAATAAACAAATGGGACCTAATGAAACTTCAAAGCTTTTGCACAGCAAAGGAAACCATAAACAAGACGAAAAGACAAGCCTCAGAACAGGAGAAAATATTTGCAAATGCAGCAACTTACAAGGGATTAATCTCCAAAACACACATACAGCTCATGCAACTCAATATCAAATAAACAAACAACCCCATCAAAAACTGGGCAGGAGACCTAAATAGACATTTCTCCAAAGAAGAGATACAGATGGCCAAGAGGCACATGAAAAGATGCTCAACATCACTGAGTATTTGAGAAATGCAAATCAAAACTACAATGAGGTATTATCACCTCACACCCATCAGAGTGGCCATCATCAGAAAATCTACAAACAATAAATGCTGGAGAGAGTGTGGAGAAAAGGGAACTCTCTTGCACTGCTGGTGGGAATGTAAATTGATACAGCCACTATGGAGAACAGTATGTAGGTTCCTTAAAAAACTAAAATTAGAACTACCATATGACCCAGCAATCCCACTACTGGGCATATACTCTGAGAAAACCATAATTCAAAAAGAGTCATGTACCACAATGTTCACTGCAGCACTATTTACAATAGCCAGGACATGGAAGCAACCTAAATGCCCATCGGCAGATGAATAGATAAAGAAGATGTGGTAAATATATACAATAGAATATTACTCAGCCATAAAAAGGAACAAAATTGGGTCATTTGTAGAGACATGGATGGACCTAGAGTGTGTCATACAGAAGTAAGTCAGAAAGAGAAAAACAAATACTGTATGCTAACACATATATATGGAATGAAAAAAAAAAAAGGTTCTGAAGAACCTAGGGGCAGGACAGGAATAAAGACCAGACGTAGAGAATGGACTTGAGGACACGGGGAGGGGGAAGGGTAAGCTGGGACGAAGTAAGAGAGTGGCATGGACATATATACACTACCAAATATAAAATAGATAGCTAGTGGGAAGCAGCTGCATAGCACAGGGAGATCAGCTTGGTGCTCTGTCACCACCTAGAGGGGTGGGATAAGGAGGGTGGGAGGGAGATGCAAGATGGAGGAGATATGGGGATATATGTATATGTATAGCTGATTCACTTTGTTATAAAGCAGAAACTAACACACCATTGTAAAGCAATTATACTGCAAGAAAGTTGCTAAAAAAAAAAAAAAAAGAAACGAAATTGAGTTATTTGTAGTGAGGTGGATGGACCTAGATTCTATCATACAGAGTGAAGTAAGTCAGAGAGAGAAAAACAAATACCATATGCTAACACATATATATGGAATCTAAAACAACAAAAATAATGGTTATGAAGAACCTAGGGGCAGGACAGGAATAAAGATGCAGACGTAGAGAATGGACTTGAGGACACGGGTATGGGGAAGGGTAAGCTGGGACGAAGTGAGAGTGTTGCATGGACATATATACACTACGAAATGTAAAATAGATAGCTAGTGGGAAGCAGCCACATAGCACAGGGAGATCAGCTCCGTGCTTTTTGTCCACCTAGAGGGGTGGGATAGGGAGGGTGGCAAGGAGACGCAAGAGGTAGGAGATATGGGGATATATGTATACATATATCTGATTCACTTTGTTATATAGCAGCAGCTAACACAACATTGTAAAGCAATTATACTCCAATAAGATGTTAAAAAAAAAAAGTGTACTATATAAAAAGAATCAAACTGGTTGTTGTCAGGAAAATGAAACATAGTCCTGGACCTGGATTATACCCTGTAAATGTGTCAACAGATCTCTTAAATTGAATAAAAATAGCAATGTTGATGACTCAGAAAACATACATGTTAAAAAACAGAAGCCATGGACCTTCCTCTACACTAATATTAATTCCATTGAAACTGTAAATCAGATGAACTACTTTTAAGGGCTTTCTAGATGGCAAGCACTGTACTAAGTGCTTTAAATGTATTCCATTGTAACTTTACTATCGCACAGTGAGGGAGGCGTTAAATCATTACACATGTAAGTAAACAAGTTTATATAACTTGACCAAGTTTACACACCTGTTTATCTCTGTGGACTATGGCAAATAATTTTAGACTCACCAAGTATAACAACTACAATGGCTATAAATGTGTTCTTCCTCCTTTTTTATTTTACTAAAAATGATAGTGAGTGTAAATCACCAGACATTTAAAGGAGTATGAAAAATCACAAGGAATTTAAAGGATATTGAAATATATAAGCAGGACTTTATGAAACCTGAGGCACTGGAAATTGGAGGCTTCGTAGTGGCAGTAGTCGGCTCTGGAAAACAAAAAATATAAACTCATTTAATTACTTGGGAATTATTGCTTGGGATATTATTGCTTCCTATTCATTTATATGAATTATGCTTTTTGTACTTATTTAGGTAAAAATTTACATGCTTTAATTTACACTGAAAAATGTTTGCTATCCATTTTACATGTAAGAATGCTAAACAAGAGAAATTTATACACCTGTGTGATGTACATAACATGCTAATATCCTATAAAAAGAGAAAAATCAAAACAGCAGATTTCTTTATGAATTAGAAGTCATGCATCTGTCATGGAAATGAATCCAAGACAGATATACATACTAAAATTGTTTCTTTTCAATTTTTCTGTAAATTGAAATTTATTGTCAAAGAAATAAAATATTTTAAAAAAACCAAAAAGGAGAAAGACACCATTTGTACCTTTAGTACACATTGGGATCTTGGGCTCCCAAGTACTGTTTGCACCACAGACAATTGTGTTGCTGCCATGAAGGTAAAAACCTTGGTTACATTCAAACGCAACTTGAGATTTGTAGTAAAATTTTTTTCTGAATCCTGATACCATCTTTCCATGTTCGACAACTGGATATTCACATTTGACCACTGAAAAGTGGAGAAATTCCAGAATTAATGGAAAGCTGCTTTCACATAGGAACATAAACCTAGTGCAAAGTAATAATTTCCAGTGGGAAGAAAGAAGCAAAAGGTGAAAGGCAAGATGTTAATTGCAAAAAAAAAAAAAAAAAAAAAGACTGTATTTGTTCATTTGAATTCCAGGAAAACAGATTTAGAGAAATCTAATAATGTTTTTCTACCAAAAACAGACTATTATTATACTTTATTGGCTTTTCTACATTTTTTCCCAGTACTGACAAGTTTTGAGAAAGGTCTCACTATCAGATACAAATTCAGGGTAAGTTCAAAAGTGACTTTTGATACCCTTTAGCTCTAGGATTTTTTTTAAGGTCATGCTGACACTAATTACAGGACCTTGCTCTTTTAGAAAGATAGCATAGACTTTTTTTTTCCAAATTAATTAATTAATTAATTTATTTATTTTTGGCTGTGTTGGGTCTTCGTTTCTGTGCGAGGGCTTTCTCTAGTTGCGGCAAGCGGGGGCCACTCTTCATCGCGGTGTGCAGGCCTCTCACTATCGTGGCCTCTCTTGTTTCGGAGCACAGGCTCCAGACGCGCAGGCTCAGTAGTTGTGGCTCACGGGCCTAGTTGCTCCGCAGCATGTGGGATCTTCCCAGACCAGGGCTCGAACCCGTGTCCCCTGCATTAGCAGGCAGATTCTCAACAACTGTGCCACCAGCGAAGCCCGGCACAGACTTTTTGAGAAGGTAATACTTGAGCTGAAATTTAAAAGTTGAAAAGAAGCAAGCCATGAAAATATATGAAAAAGAAAGTTCTCAGGTGGCAACAACACACAGGAACTTGGGTGTTCAAGAAATACAAAGGTCAGTGGAGTTAGGGGAGTGTTTTCCAAATATTTTGGACTGCAACCCAGAGATCAAGAAACACATTTTAAGTTGTAAACCAGTATACAAGCACACAGGCCTGAGATACTGTTAAAAGTTAATACTTAGCCCTCACACCAGTGTACTCTGGTATTTCCCATTCTACTCTACTTCTTCAGAAGTAAATTACATGACAGACCCTCTAGATTGACTTCAGGATCTACTAATGGGTTTTGAAGAATTTGGAAAAAACAAAAGAAAACAAAAAAACGCTGGGCTGGGCAGTGAGTTCAAGAGAACATCTTATGAGATTAAATCTGAGCAATAGTTGAGGGCCAGATAATATATAGCTATTTTTTTTTTTTTTTTTGACAGCAGAGCACAAGTTCTTTTAATCACACGCTTGAAAAGTGTCACAAGTCACAACTCTGGAGCACAGGAGAGGCCCATGAGGAGCCCGTGTCCGCCGCAGCCTTCCGGGCGAGCCCGGCCGCCTGGTATTTCTGAGCTTCGTGTCCCATAGTATTTGGTCGGAGCCTTAAAACCAGCCCACACACTACTCTGAAACGTCAAGAAAATAACTGATTCAGTTGATAACAGCCCCACGGTAGAGCTGGTCTAACAGGTGACACCCACTTAAATTCAGAGCCTGGGCCTCTGGCCAAGGCTGCTGAAACCTGACACCCCCCTGCACACCTGACAGGTGGCTGCCGGCAGACATGGACAGAACCCCTGCTCAGAACATCTTCAACCTACATTCCTGCCAACTTGCAGGCAGCTGTTAAGCCCCCGACTCGGTCAGCACAGGTTATGAGCCCATTTCTAGATCTAAAGGATATTCAGCCACCTCTCCCGCATCCTTCAGAGGTGAAGGAAAGAGGTGCTCTTACCTCAGTCTGGTCACACTAACACAACGTCCGTCTAGGAGAAACAAAGGTGTTTATAAGCATCTGTGAACCAGGCCTTGGCCGCATGACTGCCAGGTCCAGTTCTCCCCACCCCGAGGGCCCATCAGAACCGTGGCTCTGAGCGAAAAGCACATCATGACCACCTGCTGGCACGCAGTGAGAAGGCCAGAGGGGAAGTCGTGGTTAAACCAGGAACAGGACTCTGAGAAGCTGGAAGAAGGGTCTGTTCACCTGGAGACCACGGCCGGTGAGACCACGTGGTCTGAGGTGGTCTGGCCATTCTTGGACATGAAATGGCTCAACGAGCTGCCTGAAGGTGACAAGGGACAGAGGAGCAGGAGTCTCTGCCATCCACCCACACGTGGGAGGCAGAAACCTGGAGGCGGGGCTGCCGGCAGGGCCCTGGGTGGGCAGCCCACGGACAGTGACACCCACCCTCAAACACAGAAGGAAACAACTATTCCAGAGCAAAAAGCCACCCTCCAGTCTTTAGGAACAGTGCCGGTCTCCCAAGGCCTTTTTCTATCCTAAACCCTCGCATGTGAGCGCGGGCCTAACTATGCAGTGGACTCCACGCACCCTGCTGCTCACTCAGCACTGGCTACCTGGCTACCCACCACCTGGGCCGGGAGCGGAGGGGAGGGGCAGAGGGCAGCCGCCTCCCTTCCTGCTTTGCCCCGGGATCTGCCAGCCCAGCCTGAAGGCCGGGCCGCGGCCCCGCCCCTCCGGCCTCAGGAGCCCTCCTCCTTCCGGCAGCAGGCGCACAGTCATTATGCATCTGGACCTTGGGGACAGTACACAAGGACTCCCGGGGAAGCCAGCACGCACACCGGCTCCGCAGTCAGGGCCACGTTCAGCTAAGCAGGCAGTATCAGAGACCCCCTCCACAGGGCTGGAGGCAGGGGGCCCGTGCCCACCTCGTCCCAGAGGCCAGCTCATCTACTCCCTGGGGATCTCAAACATGCACAGGCTCTTGTACTTCTACAGGAGCTCGTTCTTGGTCCGGACCTGCTCGCGGAGGCGGTGCAGCTGCTGCTGCTGCCGTTCGGGGCTCAGGTGGATGCCAGGCATGGCGCTGACCACCTTCCGCATCTCCTGGAACTTGGTCTTGAGGGCGTTCAGGTCCTGGTGGACATCAGGGCTGTCCTTGTCCATGCATTTGATAATGTTGTGAACCAGAGGGAGGAAGGAGCAGTTCTCCTCAGCCTTCACGCCGGCCGGGGATGGAGGCCTCAGCGGCGCGGAGACCGGCGGCAGCGGCTGCGGAGGCAGCAGCGGCTTCGTCTCGGGCAGCGGCGGCTCTGTGGGTGGCTGCAGCGCATCCTTGTCCTGCCGGCCAACAGACACCCCCACAGAAGCCATGGCGCCCGGGACCCACGCCAATATATAGCTTTTTAAACCAGAAGGAGGGTTTCTCTTTTCCTGTGGATCTGAATTTCCATCAGATATCATTTTTGTTCAGCCAGGAGAACTTATCAATTCTTGCAGTTCACGTTGGCTAATGACAAATTCTCTTAGCTTTTGTTTATCTGAAACTGTTTTTATTTACTTCACCTTCAGTTTTGAAAGAGTTCTCCTTGACAGGGAATTCTAGGATAAGTGCTTTATTTTTCTTCCAGCACATTAGCAGAAATTATTGTCTTCTCATCTCCACAGTTCCTTAAGAGAAGTCAGCTGTCATTCTTCCTTTGGGGTGAGGAAGGAAGAATGTAATATGTTCTTTTCCCCTCTCACTGGCTGCTTTTTCTTTTGTTTTTAGTTTAGTGAGGGTTTCTTGGTAAATTTTCAAAATTTATTTATCCTGCTAGGGTCACTGAATTTCCTGGATCTCTGTGGTTGTTGTTTTAGATCAAATTCAAATAATTGTCCAGATGAACTTATTTGCAAAGCAGAAATAGAGTCACAGATGTAGAGAACAAACTTGTGGTTACCAAGGGGGGAAGCGGTGGGTGGGATGAATTGGGAGATTGGAATTGACATATATGCACTACTATGTATAAAACAGGTCACTAATGAGAACCTGCTGTATAGCACACGGAACTCTACTCAGTGATCTGTGGAGACCTAAATGTGAAGGAAATCTAAAAAAGAGTGGATATATGTATATGTATAACTGATTCACTTTGCTGTACAGCAGAAACTATCACAACATGGAAAAGCAAAAATACTCCAACAACAACAAAAAAAACCCCAAATAATTGTCTATACTGTTCTTTCTTTCTGAAACTCCAATTACATGTATGTGTACTGGTTGCTATTCTACCACAGGTGTATAAGTTTCTCTCCTCTCTCTCATTTAATATTTCTTTTCAAATCATGTTGGGTTTGTATTGTCTTGACTTCAGGTTCACTGTTATTTTCTCTGTTGTGCTAAACTGCTGATAATTGCACTAATGATTTTCTTTAATTTAGGTTTACTAGATAATATTTACATATAATTAAACACTTTTAAGTGTACAAGTGTATGATGTTTAATACATACAAATAATTTATGTATCACAAAAAAAATAGAATGTTTCCATAACCTCCCCAAATTTCCTCATGCTACTTTGTAATCAACCTTCCCCATACCTCTAACTGTCTTCCTCACCCAGCCTACCATTGATCAATTTTCTATCCGTACAGTGTTGCTTTTCCAGAATGTCATACTGGGATCACTTTCTCTGAGTATGGCTTATTTCACTTAGTACAATGCATTCATTCCTGAGATTCATTTCTGTTGTTGCATGGATTAGAAGCATACTCCCTTTTATTGCAGAGTATTATTATATTGTATGGATGTACCAAGGTTCTTCCTCCATTCACCAGTTCAAGGACATATGGGTTGCTTCCAGTGTGGGCTGATTACAACTAAGCATGCTATGAATATTCTCATGCAGGTTTCTATGTGTACATGTTTTCATTTTACTTGGATTGCAGAGTTGTACATTAAGTGTATGCTTAACTGTATAAGAAATTGCCAAATTGTGTTCCAAAATGGTCATACCACTTTGCATTCTTATCAGCAATGTATCAGAGTTCCAAATACTTCATATCCACATCAAAACATGGTATTGATCATTTTTCTTTTTAATTTCAGCCATTCTAATAGATGTTTAGTGATATCGCATTGTGTTGTTAAATTACATTTCTGTTATTACTAATGATATTGATCAACTTTTCATGTGCTTTTTGGCATCCGCATATCTTCTTTGGTGAAACAAGTCTATGCAAATATGTTGCCCCTTTTTTTGTAAATTGGGTTGTTTTCTTCTTACTGTGTTTTGAGAGTTCTTTATATATCATAGGTAGAAATCCATTCAGAAATGTCCTTGGCAAATATTTTCTCCCAGTCTATGGCTCTTTCTTCTTTCTTAAAACAGTGTGTTTGTGAGCAGAAGTTCTTAGTTTTTAAGAAGTCTAGTTATTTTTTTTTCTTTGAAGGATAATGCTTTTAAGGTTTTTGAAGAAATCTTTGCTAAGTCGCAAATATTTTCTATGTCTTCTAGTAAGTCTTATAGTTTAGGTTTTACATTTAAATCTATGATCAAGCATCTTTTCCAATCACAATGGTATGAAACTACAAATCAACTACAAGAAGAAAACTGGAAAAAAACCAACACATGGAGACTAAACAGCATGCTACTAAACAATCAATGGGTCAATGAAAAAACAAAAGGAAATAAAAAATATCTTAATACTAATGAAAATGGAAACAGTGCATTCCAAATCTATGCAATGTAGGAAAAACCGTTCTAAGAGATAAGTTTATAGCAATACAGGCCTACCGCAAGAACAAGAAAAATCTCAAGTAAACAATCTAAACCTACATCTATAGAAAAAAAAACCTGAAAGTTTATAGAAGGAGAAAATAATGAAGAACAAAGTTGAAATAAATGAAATTGAGAGTAAAAACAATAGAAAAGAACAATGAAACTAAGAGCTGATTCTTTGAAAAGATTAAAAAAAGATTGGCAAACCTATAGCCACACTCATCAGGAAAGAAAAGAAAGTATCCAAATAAATAAAATTGGAAATAATAGAGAAGTTACAACCAATATCACAGAAATATAAAGGATCATAAGAGAATACTATGAACAATTATACACCTAAAATTGGAAAATTGGAAAACCTGGAAGGAATGGATAAGTTCCTAGAAACATACAATCTCCTAATACTGAGTCAATAAGAAATAGAAAATCTGAATAGACCAATAGACCAGTAATGAAATTGAGTCAGTAATCAAATAACTCCCGACAAACAAAATCCAGGATGACACGGGTTCACAGGTGAATTTTACCAAACATTTAAAGAACAGTTAACTTTTGCTTCAAAAGACACTATATAGGAATGAATAAAATGAACCATAGACTGGGAGAAAATAGAACTACAATATGACCCAGAAATTTTACCTCTGGGTATTAAACCAAAGAAAGCAAAACACTAATTCAAAAAGATTTATGTAGCCCTTTTTTCATTATAGCATTTTTTACAGTAGTTAAGACATGGAAGCAACCTAAGTGTCTACTGATAGAATAATGGAAGAAGATGTGGTATATATACAATGGAATATTACCCAGCCATAAAAAGAATGAAATCTTGCCATTTGAGACAACATCGATGGACCTAGAGGGTATTATGCAAAGTAAAATAAATCAGTCAGAGAAACACAAATACCATATTATTTCACTTATATGCGGGATCTACAAAACAAAACAAATGAACTAATAAAACAAAACAGAAACGGATTCATGGATACAGAGAAGAAACTGGTGATTGGCAGAGAAGAGGTGGCTGGGAGGATGGGCAAAATAAGTGAAGTGGATTAAAAGGCACAAACTTCTAGTTATAAAATAAATAAGTCATGAAGTTATGATATACAGAATAGAGAATATAGTTAATAATTCTGTAATAACTTTAAATGGTGACAAATGGGAACTAGACATCATGGTAATCATCTTTTTATGTATGTAAATGCTGAATCACTATGTTGTACATCTATCTGGTTTTGGCATCAGAGCAATGCTGTCCTTATGAAATGAGTTGAGAAGTATTCCCTCCTCTTGTGTTTTCTTAAGGCTTGGTATAGAGCTGCTATTATTTATTCCTTAAATATTTGGTAGAATTCCCCATTGAGGACATGGGGTCTGCAGTACTCTTTGTGAGAAGGATTAATTTGTCAAATGTATAGGCATAGAGTGGTTCATTTTATTCCCTCATTATCTTTCAAATGTCCACAGGATATTTCATGATGTCCCCTTTCTCACTCTCTGTATTGGTAATTTGTATCTTCTTTTTTCCTGTCAGACTGTCTATAGGTTTATCTATTTTTATCAATTTTCTCAAGAACCACGTGCTGATTTCTTTGATTATCTCTGTTTTTTTTCTCTTTTCAGTTTCATTGATTGCTAACTTTATTATTTCCTTGTGTTTTCTTGTTTTTGGTTTAATTTGCTCTTCTTTTTTAGTTTCTTATGGTAGAAGCTTAGATGATTGAGTTGAGACTTTTCTATTTTTCTATCATAAGTATCTCATACTATAAATATCCTTCTGAGCAATACTTTTTCAGTATCCCACAACTTTTGATATATTGATATGCTGTTTTTCATTTTTATTCAGTTCAAAACACTTTCTAATTTCCCTCGTGACTGCTTCTTTGACTCATGGGTTACTTAGAAGTGTCTTTCATAGTTTTCAAATATTTGGGGATTTTACATATACCTTGTTTTGATTTCTATGAATACGTTCATTCCATTGTGATCAGGTAATATACTGGTAATAGTTTCAGTTTTTTGGAAACGTGTTAAAAATTATTGCCTAAAATATGATATTAGAGAATGTCCCATGTACACTTGAAAAGAATAAATATTTTGCTATTATTCAGTGGATCCTTCTTAAAGAGTCACATCTCGTCCAGTGTCTCCCTGCTTTTGGTCACTCTGTATTCATTAAACATTGTTATTTAAATAAGTTTTGGCCATAGTTTAACAATCTGATCGGTGAGAGGGTTAGTCTTTTACCATTTCCTGCAGCCAGAACTCTCAGATGTCTTATAATACAAGTAAAACTTTCTTATTTTTTAAGCCAGTGTGTGTTGAGTTTTCTGATGCTTACAAACAAACAAACAAATAAACAGTCTTAACTCATGCATATACACAGTAGTTCATGATGTATAAATTGGAATGCCAAGGACATGTGGACTGACGTATGGGGAACTGTACAACTAGAACTATCTTTTAATTTGATTTGACCAATATTAAATTAATTAGAAGTCAGTTTAGCAGGAGGAGCAAGTACATAAATACTTTTACTTGTAGGTAAAAGTATTTATGAAGTGTTTCCACAGTATTTACAAATGCAGGAGGAAGTAAATGGAAATATTATTACCTTTACACTGAGGAGAGTCACTACTCCATCTGTCACTATCAACACAAACAAGCACACTCTCTCCAACAAGTGAATATTCATCTGGTCCATCTGAAGGATTACAGCTATAAGTTACTATTTCATTATATTCATATTCGTCCTTGTAATTGGTGATTCTTCCATTTGTTATGTTTCTAGGTGTTGCACACAAAATCCCTTAAAAAGGGGGAAAGAAGGACATGAAGTAAAGGTAAAAGATTAGGACAGCATTAGCAAAGTCCTATGAACTGCCTTCAAAGAATTCATTAACATATGATTAATATAAGCTAGCTGTGAATCCAATGTCCATTTAGAAGAACGTCTCTATGTGAAAATGTATTAACCCAAATTCAAACCATTAATGTAGAAATTAACGTTTAGAATAAAACTTGTTTTCTGAAATATCTATATAAGATATGAAATACACATATTTACCTGCTAAGTTTTGTTTTCATCATCATGAAAGAGGCTGACAATTTAATGCTAAAATACACTTGTGATTAAAAATATAACTCAGTGCTAGTTGAGAAATGCTTTATGATTTATAAATATCTCTATTCACAAATTGGTTGTTCACATTAATACTGAGTATTACTGTCATTTTTCACTTTCATCCTTATGAGCATACAGTGAAATTTTCCAGAGGCTTCAAATGATGTGATTTTGCAACTGACTGAATCCACATCTCTTCCTTTAAGTCAGATATTAAAGTAATTTGCAAAAGTGTAAAACAATGCCACTATTCTCACTATCTGTTTTGGAAACTTTTGATTTTTCATAAAAATATGTTGCATATATTAACATGTATTGAGGTTACTCTTCTTAAAAATGAATTAATAATTATTTTTAAAACTTTTCTGTTTTAATTCCAATATAATAAATATTAAGACATAACCCATATAAAGAGAAGCTCTTTGGTGTCTATGTTAATTTGAAAGCATAAAGGGGTCCCCAGGCCAAAAAGTTTGAGAACTGCTGCTCTATGTTCTAAAGAGAGAATGTACTTACTTTCACATAATGGGGGATTATCACCCCATATCACATTATTTCCAGAAATTTCACAATATAGAATTCTTGATCCAATCATGTAAAAACTAAATGAGAAAAGAAAAGTTATTATGTTCTTTAGCAATTACAAGATGTGCATAATAATGAAAAACATTTTTATATGGTTGTTTTTCTGCACTATAGTAATTTGAGAGAGAAGTTTCTTAAAATATAATGGATGTGCTAAATCTGCAACACAATCAAATAAAGAGTTTCTGCATGTGGACATACATTGGCCTACAGCAAAATGTCTAAATTACTATCATGCCTGTCAGTGTAACCCCTTTGCTATCTCTGGCAAATGTATCACACGTTCACTTCTACACTTTTGCTCACACCATTCTCCTCAGTAAGGACTGAGAAGAGAGATCAGGCCCTAGAGCTTCTGACTGCTTCTTTGACTCATGGGTTACTTAGAAGTGTCTTTCATAGTTTTCAAATATTTGGGGATTTTACATATACCTTGTTTTGATTTCTATGAACACATTCATTCCATTGTGATCAGGTAATATGCTGGTAATAGTTTCAGTTTTTTGGAAATGTGTTAAAAATTATTGCCTAAAATATGATATTAGAGAATGTCCTATGTACACTTGAAAAGAATAAATATTTTGTTATTATTCAGTGGATCCTTCTTAAAGAGTCACATCTCGTCCAGTGTCTCCCTGCTTTTGTCTGGCTTCAAGTTCCAGCTCTAAGACTGACTTCTTATTTGAGCTTGGGCAATCCCCTTAAGCAAGTTTCTCTTGCTCAGTTTCCTCATCTATGAAAAGGGGGATAATAGGGGATAATCCCTCATGGGATTGTTTTGAGGACTGGATGAGTTGGCATCTGGCACAAGGTACTAGGTAAGTTGTAACTCTTATTAATATTCTAGGTACTAGGTAAGTCATAACTCCTATTAATATTCTTCAGATCAAAATACAGGCATATCTCATTTGATTGCTCTTCACTTTATTGAGTTTTTAACAATTGAAGGTGTATGTCAACCTTGAATGGAGCAAGTCTATTTGTGTCATTTTTCCAAAAGTGTTTGCTCACTTTGTATCTCTTGTCACGTTTTGGTAAATATCACATATTTCAACTTTATTACTATTATTATACTTGTTACAGTCATCTGTGATCAATGATTTTTAATGTTACTACTATGACTCGCTGAAGGTTCAGATTATGGTTAACATTTTTTGACAATATGGTATTTTAAAATTAACGTATGTACATTTTTTAGACATAATTCTATTGTGCACTTAGTAGACTATGGTATAGTGTAAACATATTTTAAAAATTCATTTGACTTGCTTTATTGCAGTGGTCTGGAACTGAACCTGCAGTATCTCCAAGGTATGCCTATACATTCCTAGGAGTAGCTCAGGAATACTCCTACTTGATGAAATCTTCTCTGATGATTTAAATTCACAGTACCCTCTCCTCCTCCTGAACTCTCATTGTAATGATTGTGAGTGACTTTATCTATTTGATACTTCTTCTCATTTACTATTTTGCTTTGATGCCTCTCTTGTATTTCTCAAGAAGGATACAACTTCTTTAAGAAGAGTCTATGTATTGAACTTTTGGTATCCCTCAAAATACCTAGCAGGCTCTCTCTATATAAATATTCACTGAATGTTCCATTATTTTTAATTGATCAATTTAAAGAATACTGTACCTGCTTCCAGCTGACTTTTCCCCCAAGGCTCACTCATTGATTCTAGATTATAATGTGTGTTTCTGGGATGATGGCAAGTTAAGAGGCACCAGGAATCTGTCTCCCCACCTTGACAACAATTGCACTGGTAGAATCTGCCTGATGTCACTATTTTGGAACTCTGGGCTCTGTTGATGATTTGCAATTTCCAGGTAAAGACTTGAACACGTTAAATTGATTTATTATGGTCAACTTCTGTTCTTAGCACAGTGGCAACTACCCATCCCCATTCACAGCAGTATGGCAAGGATCTGTGCATGTGTTCCCAGAGCAGCCTACAAGTAGCCTGTGGGAGCCTGGGTGGTCAAAAAGGACCCTGTCCTCCAAATATGAAGATCTGTGTTCTTATCACTGATTGCTGCTTCTGATCACAGAATCAGTCAAAGAGGTGGCAAGCCATTGTTGTCACACCTACCCTCACTCTTGCAAGCCCCTTCCACCCTGGCTGAAGTAACTTTCAGGGGACTTAAATATCCAGTGTGCTTTGTTCCCCACTTCATTTTTTGCTTTTTCCCCTTTCAGAAGCCAGACATTAAACACTAGAACATTCAAAAGCAACTGCAAATTCAGGAGAAATCAGAAAGTGGTTGTTCGTGCCCAGGGAAAGGCTCAGGAAAGACCTGAGATAATCTTCAGTTTATACATCAGGCTGATCTTCAACACAGAGACACCATATAACAATAAAAAATAACATAAAAGAGCAAGCTCTAGGGAAGTGGGGAAATCTAATTTCCAGGGTTACCAGATTATTAGATTCAAATGTTCCATTCAGTAAAAAAAAAAAAAAAGTCACAAGGCATACAAAGAAACAGGAGAGTATGGGCCATTCAAAGGAAGAAATAAATCAACAGAAATTGTCCTTGAAAGGGAACTGATGGCAGACCTACTAGACAAAGACTTTAAAATAACTGTCTCGTGAAGGCACTCTTAGCAGTAAATCGATGAATGCCCGTTCTGCTGCCTGATCTTTTTTCAGTGAGGGGGCTGAGTTGCAGACATAGAGATGCAGATCTTTATGAAGACACTGCAAGCAAGAACATCACTCTCAAGGTCAGGCCCAGTGTCACCACTGAAAACATCAAAGCTAAAATCCAAGACAAGGAGGACAACTTGCTTCCCCAACATCATTGAATTTTTGCAGGCAAATAGCTGGGGGATGACCACACTCTCTCAGAGTACAATATCCAGAAAGAATCCACCTTGCATTTGGTGCTTTGCCTGTGGGGTGGCATCATTGAGCCTTCCCTCCACAAGCTTGCCCCAAAATACATTGCTACAAAATGATCTGCCACAAGAGTTATGCTCACCTGCATCTCTATGCTGCCAACTGCCACAAGAAGAAATGTGGCCACACCAACAACCCGTGCCTCCAGAAAAGGTCAAATAATGCCTCTCCACTGGCTCCTCCTTTGCCTGCAGGGAGGCTTCCTGCCTAAGCCCCATGGGCCTTGGGCCTCAATAAAATTTGAAAGAAAAAATGACTGCCTTAAAGATGTTTAAAGAACTAAAGGAAGAAATCTAGAAAGTCAAAAAAATATGTGTAAAACATGGAAATCTCAATTAGGAGACAGAAAACCTAGAAAAAAACCTAAAGGAAATTCTGGAGTTGAAAAGTACAATAATGGAAATTAAAAATTCACTGGAGGAAATAAAGGCACATTTGAGCAGAAAGAAGAAAGAATCAGAGAACTTGAATACAGGACAAAGGAAATTATTGACTCTGAGGAACAGAAAGAAAAATGAAGAAAAATGAACAGAGCCTATGGGATCTGTGGGACACCAACAGGCATACTAACATATACACTGTGGTACTCTCAGAAGGAGAAGATACAGAGAAAAGAGCAGAGAGAATATTTGAAAAAATGATGGCTGAAAACTACCAAATTTCATGAGAGATGTGAAATAAATAAGCCAAAAGCTCAATGAACTCTAAGATGAACTCAAAGAGACCCACACTAAGACACATAATAATCAAACTTTCAAAAGACAAAGAGAGAATACTGAAAGCCACGAGAGAGAGAGAGAAAATCATCACATACAGGGGATCCTAAATAAGATTATGAGATTTCTCATTAGGAACTCAGAGTCCCCAAGACAGTGGGCAGATATGCTCAAAGTGCTAAAAGAAAAAAAACCTTATCAAACAAAATCCTCTATCCAGCAAAACTGTGCTTCAGAAGTGAGGGAGAAATTAGGACCTTTTCAGAAATAAAAGCCAAGAGAGTTTGTGACCACTAGACCTCAACTGCAAGAAATACTCAAAGGAGTCCTGCAAGGTGAAATAAAAGGACACTAGACAGTAACTCAACTCTGTGTGGAAAAATAAAGATCTCACTAAAAGTAAATGTGTGGACAATTACGAAAGCTAGCATTGCTGTAAAGGTGGTTTGCAGCTGCAGTTTTTGTAGTTAATTTGGTATAAGTTCAAATTGGAGTTTTATAACTGTAGGATGTTAAATGTAATCCCCATGGTAACCACAAACAAAATAGCTACAGAATGTAATGATACAAAAGGAAATGATACAGGAATTTATACATATCACTATAAAAATCAACTAAACACAAAAGAAAACAGTAATACAGGAAATGAGGGGGAAAAAAGCTATAAGGCATAGAGAAAACAAATGGCACAATGACAGAAATAAGTACCTCCTGTCAGTAGTTATATTAATTGTAAATGGATTAAACTCTTAATCAAAAGACAGAAATTGACAGAATGCATAAAAACACATGATCCTACTATATGCTGTCTACAAGAGACTGACATGACATCCACAGACACAAGTGGGTTGAAAGTGAAAGGGTGGGAAAAGATACTCCATGCTAATAGTAACCAAAAGAGAGCAGGAATGACTATACTAATTCAGACAAAATAGACTTTAAACCAAAAGTGTACAAGAGACAAAGAAGGACATTATATATTAAAAAGTGTTAAGTACTGGAAAAAGATATAACAATTATAAACATTTATGCATCTAATGAGAGGCCACCTGAATATATGAAGAAAAAATGACAGAACTGAAGAGAAAAGCACACATTTCTACATAATAGGCATTTCTACAATAATAGTTGGAGATTTCAATACCTCACTCATCATAATGGATTGAACAACTAGATAGAAGATAAGTAAGGAAGTAGAGGACTTCAACAATACAATACCAACTAGATCTCACAGATATATACAGAGCATTCTACCTAACAACAACAGAATACAGTCTTCTCAAGTGCACATGGGACATTTTCCAGGTGAGACCATATGTTAAGTCACAGATGAAAAACACAAATTAATATTCTTCATAACATAATGACATAATAAATAATACATAATTATTATGTATTAATATGCTAGGTTAATTAATTACGTCAGTCTAAAATTTAAATATTAATTAATCAATAGATTTAAAAAGAGAGATATACAAAGTATGTTCTTTGACCACAACTGGACAAACTTAAAAATCAAAATCAAAAGGGAAATTGGAAAATTCTCAAAATAGTGAAAATTAAAATTGAAAATTAAATTGCTTTTAAGCAACCAGTGAGTCAAAAAAGAAATCAAAATGGCACTTAGAATACATTTTGACATGAATGGAAATGAAAATATAACATACCAAAACTTACGGAATTCAGCAAAAGCAGTGCTGAGGGGGAACTTTAAAGCCATAGATGCTTACAATAAAAAATGCAAAACATTACACACTCTGAAACCCAAGCCAGAGGCAGTAATTTGAAAGGAGCCTGGGTCAGACCCACTCGTTGATCTTGGAGAGCCTCCTAAAGAGGAAGGAAGCAACTGGCCTCCTCCTGGGAACACAGAGGGAGGTCATTCTACCATGAGGACAGTGGTGCTTGAAAAACTGCCATTTGGGGAGGGTCTCCCTAGCTTATTAGGGTTGGGGGCTTATCCACTCACCAGTTAGCTGGCACCAGCCCTAGGATGCACTGAGCTGAACAGCCAGACACACTGGGACCTAGTCTTGCCCACTAGCAGGTCGATACCAGCCCTAGGAGACCCTGGGCCAGGCAGACAGCTGCACCATGACACAGCCCCACCCATTAGTGGGCCATCAGTTTCTGCATGAGGCATGGCCTGGCAGCCAACCAGCCTTGGAGCCAGCACTGCCTATCAGTGTTCCCCAGTAGTTGACCCTGCCACAACAAAAGAGCCTATGCAACCCACATAAGGGACAACACTAGAGCATATAGGTATAGTAAACAGAGGGGAATATGTTGCTGGGCCATGTAGGACATTTCCTATATAAGACCACTTCTCCAAAATTGAGAAACATAACTGAACTACCTAGTATATAGAAATAAACACAGAGAATTAGGTAAATGGAAATCAAAAGAAAGCCAGGATACAAATACTTATATCAGACAAAATAATTTAAAACAAAGACTGCTACAAGAGGCAAAGAAGTACACTACATAAAGATCAAGGGATCAGTTCAAGAAGAAGATATAGCAATTTTAAATATATATGCACCCAATATATGACCACCTAAATATATAAGGAAAATTTAACGGATATAAAGGGAGAAACTGACAGCAACACAATAATAGTAGGGGACTTTAACACCCCACTTACATCAATGGACAGATCATGCAGACAGGAAATCAATAAGGAAACACTGGCTTTAAATGGTACATTAGATCGCATGGACATAATAGATATGTATGGAACATTACATCCAAAGCAGAAGAATGTATTATACATTTTTTTCAAAGGCACATGGAACTTTCTCCAAGATAGATCACATTCTAGGCCACAAAACAAGCCTTGGTAAATTTAAGAAAATTGAAATCATATCAAGCATGTTTTCTGACAACAAAGACATGAGACCAGAAGTCAAGTATTAACAGTAACATGTGAAGGTTAAACGTTATGCTACTAAATAACCAATGGATCACTGATGTAATCAAAGAAGAATTAAAAAAAAACACTGCAGACAAATGAAAATGAAAACACAATGATCCAAAATCTGTGGGATGCAGCAAAAGCAGTTCTAAGAGGGTAGTTTATAGCAATACAAACTTACCTCAGGAAACAAGAAAAATCTCTATTAAACAACCTAACCTTACACCTAAAGGAAGTAGGAAAAGAAGAACAAACAAAACCCAAAGCTAGTAGAAGGAAAGAAATCATAAAGATCAAGGCAGAAATAAATGAAATGGAGACAAAAAAATTAGAAAAGATCAGTGAATTGAAGACCTGATACTTTGAAAGATAAACAAGTTATAACCAGACTCATCAAGAAAAAACGAGGGCCTAAATCAATAAAATCAGAAATCAAAATGAAGAACATAACAACCAACACCACAGAAACACAAAGGATCATAAAAGTTTACTATGAACAACTATATGGCAATAAAATGAACAACCCAGAAGAAATGCACAAATTCCTAAAAATGCACAATCTCCTATGACTGAACAAGGAAGAAATAGAAAATATTAACTGACCAATTACCAGTAATGAAATTAAATCACTAATAAAAAAAACTCTCAACAAACTAAAGTCACATAGGTGAGTTCTAGCAAACATTTAGAGAAGAGTTGATACCTATCTTTCTCAAAATACATTGTATAGCACAGGGAATATTGCCAATATTTTATGATAACGATAAATGGATTATAATCTATAAAAGTTTTGAATCACTATGTTGTACACCTGCAACTAATATAATATTGTAAATCAACTATACCTCGTTAAAAATGTTAACACCTATCCTTCCCAAGCTATTTCAAAAAATATAAATGGAAGGAACACTTTCAAATGCATTCTAAAAGGCCAGGATCACCCTGATACTAAAACTAGACAAAGACACCCAACAAAAGAAAATTATAGACCAATATCCTTGATGAACATAGCTACAAAAATGCTTAATAAAATATTAGCAAAGAAATTCAAAACTACTTTAAAAGGATCATACACCATGATCAAGTGGGATTTATTTCAGGGATGTATGGATGGTTCAATATCATCAATCAGTGTGATATAACACATTAACACATTGAAGAATAAAAATCATAGATTATTTCACAGATGCAGAAAGCTTTTAACAAATTTAACATCCATTTATGATAAAAAAAAAAACCTCTCAACATAGTGCATATAGAGGGAACATACCTCAATATAATATAGGCCATATATGACAAGCCCACAAATAACATACTCAGTGGTAACAAGCAGAAAGCATTTCCTCTAAGATCAAGAACAGGACAAGGATGCCCACTCTCACCACTTTTATTCAACATGGTATTGGAAGTCCTAGCCACAGGCATCAAACAAGAAAAATACATGATAGGAATCCAAATTGGAAAGGAGGAAGTAAAACTGTTACTGTCTGCTGATGATTTGCTACTATATACAGAAAATCCTAAAGATGCCACCAAAAACTATTAGAACTAAATAATCAATTAAGTAAAGTTGAAGGATAAAAGTTAATGTACAGAAATCTATTGTGTTTCTATACACTAAAAACAAACTAGCAGTCAGATAAATTAATAAAACAATCCCATTTGTAATTGCATCAAAAGAATAAAGTACCTGGGAATAAAGTTAACCAAGGAGGTAAAAGACCTCTACTTGGAAAACTGTAAGACACAATGAAAGAAACTGAAGATGACAGAAGAAAATGGAAAGATATACCATGCTCATGGATTGGAAGAGTAAATATTGTTAAAATGACCGTATTCCCCAAGACAATCTTCAGGTTCAATGCAATCCCTATCAAAATACCAATGGCATTTTTCACAGAACTAGAACAAATAATTCTAAAATTTGTATGGAAACACAATAGACCCCATATAACCAAACAATCTTGAGGAACAACAAAGCTGGAGTTATCACATCCCCTTATTTCAAAGTGTACTACAAAGCTACGGTAACCAAAACAATGTGATACATAAACAGACACATGGATCAATGAAACAGAATAGATTGACCAGAAATATATCCATGCTTATATGGTCAATTAATCTATGGCAAAGGAGACAAGAATATGCAATGGGGGAAAGACAGTCTCTTGAATAAATGGTGTTGGGAAAATGGATACATGCAAAAGAATCAAACTAGACTACTTTCTCAAACCACATACAAAAATAAAGTAAAAATGGATTAAAGACTTAAATGTAGGACCTGAAACCATAAAACTTCTAGAAGAAAGCATAGCTAGTATGCTCTTTGATATCAGTCTTAAAAGTAATTTTTCAGATCTGTCCCCTCTGTAAGGGAAACGAAAACAAAAAATAAACAAATGATACTACATCAAAGTAAACACTTTTCACACAGCAAAGAAAACTATCAACAAAATGAAATGTGAGAAGATATTTGCAAATGATATATCTGATAGAATGTTAATACTCAAAATACACAAGGAACTCATGCAACTCAAAATTTAAAAAAAAATTAAAAATGGGCAGAGGACTTGAACAGACATTTTTCCAAGGAAGATATACAGGTGGCCACTAGACATATAAAAAGATGCTTAACATCTAATCATCAAGGAAATGCAAATCAAAAGCACAATGAGTAATCATCCCACACTTATCAGAATGGCTGTGATCAAAAGACAACAAATAACAAGTGTTGGTGAGGAAGTGGAGAAAAAGGAACGTCATGTAAGTTGGTATAGCCACTTTGGAAAACAGTGTGGAGGCTCCTCAAGAAGATAAAAATATAATTACCATATGATCCATCAATTCCACTTCTGAGTATTTTTATGAAGATAAGAAAACCATTAATTCAAAAAAGTATATGTACCCCTACGTTCATTGCAGCATTATTGAAAATAGTCAAGATATGGTAGCAAACTATCTGCCCTTAAATAGAATGACTGGATTAAATATATATATAATTCACATATGAATTTCATATATGAATTTCATGTATATATGAATTCATGTATATATGAAGTTTTAAATTGTCAAATTAGATGTATGTATGTATATACACACACACACACAAAATGGAATAGAATTCAGCCATGAAAACAGGGAAATCATGCCATTATCAACAATGTGGATGGACCTAGAGAGTATTATGCTAAGTGAGATAAGTCAGACAAATACAAATATTGCATGATTTCACCTATATGTGCAATTTAAACATAAAGCAAATGAAGAAACATAACAAAACAGAAACAGACTCCAGTTACAGAGAACAAAAAGGTGGTTGCCAGAGGGAGGAGAAGTGAAATAGGTGAAGGAGATTAAGAGGTACAAACCTCCAGTTACAAAAGAAATGTAAAAGGATGAAACGTACAGCCTGGAGAAAATAGTCAATAAATTGTAATAACTTTGTATGGTGACGATGGTAACTAGACTTATCATGGTAATCATCTTGAAATGTATGGGAATATCAAATCCGTATGTGATGCACTTGGAACTAATTTAGTTTGTAGGTAAATTATTCTTCAATTAGAAGTTAGAAGAGAGCTCTAAAATAAACAACCTAATGTTACAACTTAAGGATCTAGAGAAAGAAGAACTAAACCCAAAACTAGCAGAAGGAAGTAAATAATAAAGATTAAAGCAGAGATAAAAAAATAGAGAAGAGAAATTCGTAGAGAACATCAATGAAACCAAAAGTTTGTTTTCAAAAAGAGCAAGAGCGGGGGAGGGGGTGGGGTGAGTTGCAAGATTGGGATTGACCTATATACACTACTACGTATAAAACAGATAACTAGTGAGGACCTACTGTATAGCACAGCGAACTCTACTCAATGCTCTATGGTGACCTAAATGGGAAGGAAATGAAAAAAGGAGGGGATATATGTATACGTATAGCTGATTCACTTTGCTGTATAGCAGAAACTAACATAACATTGTGAAGCAACTATACTCCAATAAAAATTAATTTAAAAAAAAAGGAGCAAGAAAATTAACAAACCCTTAGCTAGATGGACTAAGCAAAAAGAAAGATCCAAATTACTAAAATCAGGAATGAAAGTGGAGACATTATCACTTAGTTCTATAGGAAAAAGAATATTATGAGAGTTCTATGAATAATTTTATGCCAACAAATGGATAGCCTAGATATAATGGACAAATTCCTATAAACACAAAACCTACCAAGACTTAATTATAAAAAAGTAGAATATCTGAATCGACTATGACTACTAAGGAGATTGAATCAGTAGTCAAAAATCTCCCAATAAAGAAGAGTCCTAGACCTGATGTTTTCACTTGTTAATTCTGCCAAACATTTAAAAGAGAAGTGATACCAATCCTTCTCAACCTTTTCCAAAAAATTGAAGAGGAAGGAAGTCTTCTGAACTTACTCTATGAGACCAGTGTAACCATGACACCAAAGCTAGATAAAGACATTACAAGAAAGGAAACTACAGAACAATATCCTTTATAAACATTGATGCAAAAATCCTCAACATTATACTAGCAAACAATTCATCAGCATATAAAAAGGATTGAAAACCATGACCAAATGGAAATTATTCCTAGAATGCTAGGATGGCTCAACACATGAAAATCAATCAATGTAATATGCCACATCAACAGAATGAAGGGGAAAAGCCACATGATCATCTCAACTGGAGAAGAAAAAGCATTTGACAAAATTCAACATCTTTCATGATAAAAAATACTCAACAAACAAGGAGCGGATGGGAACTGCCTCAAGATAATAAATGCCATACATGAAAAACACAATGCAAACATCATACTTAATGGTGAAAATATGAAAGATTTTCCTCTAAGATGAGAAAAGGCAAGGAGGCTCACTTTTACCATTTCAATTCAATATAGTACTGGAAGCTCTAGGCAGAGCAATTAAGCAAGAAAAAGAAATAAAAGGCATCCAAATTGGAAAGAAAGAAGTAAACTTATCCCTGTTTGCAGATGATATGATTGTATATGTATAACACCCTAAAGATTCCACACATACACAAAAATGTTAGAAATATTAAATGAATTCAGCAAAATATGATTAAAGTTAATATTAAGAAAACCTATTGCATTTCCACAGTGTATTATATTTACCCTCTAAATTCATATTTTAAAATAAATGCCCAGTATACCCAATATATACTATTAAAGGAGCTCTGTAGAACAAAAGTTATTATTAAAGGCTCAGTACCTCTTTTTGAGATGCTTCACTCCTTTGTATCAGTCTTAAAAATAAGTTTTTCCAACTAAGAGATCATGATCAACATTATCGTCCAGGTTAGGCAGATCAATTTGGATCTTGTAAAACTACAGATTATCTCAATATGAGTAACTTTGGTTGGCAATTCTACCTCTTATTTCCATAAGCCCTACTTAAACTCTGAGAACTGATAATTTTAAACAGGGTACTCTTTATTTTCAAGAATAAAGTTACCATGATTACTACATCTTAAATACATACAATAGGCTTATTATTACATATAGTAAGTTATACAGTTTTACTTTGTTTCAATTTAAACTTCTTTCTAATTACACATCTTTTAAGTCTTCATAAAAACAAGAGTTGTTTGGCTACAAGTACAACTTGTCACATAGAAAGCAAAATGAAATCAAATTTACAGGAATGCTTAAGAAGAGGAGCAAAACAAAAATGGAATTAGTAACACTTAACCTTATTTCCACTAAGGAGCATCTTACTTACCCCTCATTACAAAAATAGTGAGCTTGTGAACCAAACATAGTACTTCCATTTACATAGTTAACTTGGCCATTTACAGGATCTCCTAGATTAGGACACAATTTTCCTAAAAGAAAATATTCAAATATGTTGGTTTATACCAATTTCAAAAATAGATTTAAATCAAATTCAAAATTCGACATTGCTTGTTAGAATTCATGGGAATCTTATTATTCATTTGTTATTTTTTCCTTATAATATGGCCAAATATGATTCATATTTACCCAGGCAACCAATTGCCAAGAAAAAGGTTCCTTGGGGATTTCTCAAAGCCTGAAAAAATGCATTTCAATCTAAAACCTATATTCACATGAGAAAACCATCATTGCACTAGTGGAATATGCATGCTAAAATGTGTGAAAATTTCCAGAGACATAAAACAAATTTTTTTGTTTACTTACTTGTACAGGCCTCCTGGAGAGGTGACCATGTATTATCATCCTGACAAACAGCAGAGGGGGGAAGAGAAGGAGCCATGGGCTGGAAACCTAGGCGACATTCATAGTGTATAGTTTCCCCAGGACTATAATTGGGTTTTGGGGCACCCTGGAGCCTCATAGTTTCAAATCTTGGTGGATCACCACAGGCATCTAAGTAGGAGAGAATAAGAACATGAAAATAAAGTACTTTATCTCCTTCATCAGCCAGGGACTGTGGCCTGACATCAGGTAAGTAGTATGGAATAAATAGATTCTTGGCAAGATTTTAAATGACTGTCCCATGCTTTTACCTAAGTGGTAGTAGTATCAAAGGATGTACCTTGCTTACTTTAAATAACAATCTATTAGCTTTTGGTTTGTTGAGAAATAAGGTGAACTTTCATTCAACACTAAATTGAAGAGATAACAACAGTGTGTTTGGTTTTAAAATATATTTATATGTATGTATCCTTCCCCACTTCCTTCCAAATCCAAAACTCACCTCTCCTCTTTTCTATAGTATATAGCACTCTGCTCAGATTACTCTTCCACAGTTTGAAACACAAGCACTTGTCACATCAGGCTCAGTTTCCTCTCAGAATGCAAGGTCCTAGAGGGCAGGGATCATATGCCTTCTTTTTGTACTACACTCTCTACACACTGGGTGCTCAAGAAATGCTATGGTAAGAGGTAAATATCAAATAAGCATTGTGGATTTCATAGATAAAAATAAATATGGAGTAAAATATTTAAAAATATGACTTCCTTTTATTTGTTTCATATTAATGAATTGAGCATTTTATAAATAAATGGACACACTTTTTTTAAAAAAGTATTTTGCAGAGAGATGCGAATGCAAATGGTTCTATTTATTTACTTTTGGCTGTGTTGGGTCTTCGTTTCTGTGCAAGGGCTTTCCCTAGCTGCGGCAAGCGGGGGCCACTCTTCATCGTGGTGCACGGGCCTCTCACTATCGCGGCCTCTCTTGTTGCGGAGCACAGGCTCCAGACGCGCAGGCTCAGTAATTGTGGCTCACGGGCCTAGTTGCTCCGCGGCATGTGGGATCTTCCCAGACCAGGGCTCGAACCCGTGTCCCCTGCATTGGCAGGCAGATTCTCAACCACTGCGCCACCAGGGAAGCCCCTGGACACCCTTTAAATACCAAATTTTATTACTTTGAACAGCCTTACATAAAAAATTGGTTTCTTGGACATTACTGTAAACATAATTTAATATCCCTTCACTGATTACTGGATCATGCATTCCCTTAGAAGTTCCCTGAAGTAGCCGTTTGGGCTGTTTATACAATATATCCTGACAGTAAAGCTGCTATGTTGTTATGCTTTTAGAAGTTTTTACTTCTGGCCTTTGTTTGTGGGGGTCCTTCCCTAGAAAATGTCATTCCTGCTTCAGCAAGTTCTCTTCCTTTTAATTGTCTGTGCACTTGAAAACCTTATAAATCTGATAGAAAATTCAATAATATAGTGGAGACAAATCAAGTAAAGTCCTAAAGGGCTAAAAGAATGCAGAGGCATCTCCTATAAGGTTAAGGACCTAAGGAGAAGGGAAATAGACCTATTTTGATCCTTGAGGAATCTTTTCTTTCTTACTCCCTGGATCTCGGTCTTCACATTGAGAGAACTCTACATGTAAAATAATGAAATTAGAATGCTCCCTAACACCATACACACAAAAAAACCTCAAAATGGATTAAAGACCTAAATGTAAAGCCAGACACTATAAAACTCTTAAAGGAAAACATAGGAAGAACACTCTTTGACAAAAATCACAGCTACATCTTTTTTGACCCACCTCCTAGAGTAATGGAAATAAAAACAAAAATAAACAAATGGGACCTAATGAAACTTAAAAGCTTTTGCACAGCAAAGGAAACCATAAGCAAGATGAAAAGACAACCCTCAGAATGGGAGAAAGTATTTGCAAACCAATCAACAAAGGATTGATCTCCAAAATATACAAACAGCTCATGCAGCTCAATATCAAAAAAACAAACAACCAAATCCAAAAATGAGCAGAAGACCTAAACAGACATTCTCCAAAGAAGACATGCAGATGGCCAAGAGGCACATGAAAAGCTGCTCAACATCACTAATTGTTAGAGGAATGCAAATCAAAACTACAATGAGATAAAGGAGGCAAGAATATACAATGGAGAAAAGACAGCCTCTTCAATAAGTTATGCTGGGAAAACTGGACAGCTACATGTAAAAGAATGAAATTAGAACACTCCCTAACACCATACACAAAAATAAACTCAAAATGGATTAAAGACCTAAATGTAAGGCCAGACACTATCAAACTCTTAGAGGAAAACATAGGCAGAATACTCTATGACATAAATCACAGCAAGACCCTTTTTGACCCACTTGCTAGAGAAATGGAAATAAAAACAAAAATAAACAAATGGGACCTAATGAAACTTAAAAACTTTTGCACAGCAAAGGAAACCATAAACAAGATGAAAAGAAAACCCTCAGAATGGGAGAAAATATTTGCAAATGAAGCAACTGACAAAGGATTAATCTCCAAGATTTACAAGCAGCTCATGCAGCTCAATATCAAAAAAACAAACAACCCAATCCAGAAATGGTCAGAAGACTTAAATAGACATTTCTCCAAAGAAGATATACAGATTGTCAACCAAGACATGAAAGGATGCTCAACATCACTAATCATTACAGAAATGCAAATCAAAACTACAATGAGGTATCACCTCACACCGGTCAGAATGGCCATCATTAAAAAATCTACAAACAATAAATGCTGGAGAGGGTGTGGAGAAAAGGGAACCCTCTTGCACTGTTGGTGGGAATGTAAATTGATACAGCCACTATGGAGAACAATATGGAGGTTCATTAAAAAACTAAAAATAGATCTACCATACAACCCAGCAATCCCACTACCGGGCATATACCCTGAGGAAACCTTAATTCAAAAAGACACATGCACCCCACCCAATGTTCATTGCAACTCTATTTACAATAGCCAGGACATAGAAGTAACCTAAGTGTCCATTAACAGATGAATGGATAAAGAAGATGTGGCACATATATACAATGGAATATAACTCAGCCATTAAAAGAAACAAAATTGAGTTATTTGTAGTGAGGTGGATGGACCTAGAGTCTGTCATACAGAGTGAAGTAAGTCAGAAAGAGAAAAACAAATACCATATGCTAAAACATATATATGGAATCTAAAAAAAAAAGGTTCTGATGAACATAAGGGCAGGACAGGAATAAAGACACAGATGTGGAGGATGGACTTGAGGACAAGGGGAGGGGGAAGGGTAAGCTGGGATGAAGTGAGGGAGTAGTATCGACATATATACACTACCATATGTAAAATAGATAGTTAGTGGGAAGCAGCTTCATCGCACAGGGAGATCAGCTCGGTGCTTTGTGACCACCTAGAGAGGTGGGATAGGGAGGGTGGGAGGGAGACGCAAGAGGGAGGGGATATGGGGATATATGTATACATATAGCTGATTCACTTTGTTATACAGCAGAAACTAACACAACATTGTAACACAATTATACTCCAATAAAGATGTTAAAAAAACAAAAACAAAAACAAAACAAAAAAACTACAATGAGGTATCACCTCACACCAGTTAGAATGGGCACCAACAGAAAATCTACAAACAATAAATGCTGGAGAGGGTGTGGAGAAAAGGGAACACTCTTGCACTGTTGGTGGGAATGTAAATTGATACAGCCATTATGGAGAACAGTATGGAGGGTCCTTAAAAAACTAAAAATAGAATTACCATATGACCCACCAATCCCACTACTGCATATACTCAGAGAATACCATAATTCAAGAAGACACATGCACCCCAATGTTCATTGCAGCACTATTTTCAATAGCCTGGTCATGGAAACAACCTAACTGTCCATCGACAGATAAATGGATGAAGAAGATGTGGTACAAAATGTTCATTGCAGCTCTATTTACAATAGCCAGGACATGGAAGCAACCTAAGTGTCCATCATCGGATGAATGGATAAAGAAGATGTGGCACATACATACAATGGAATATTACTCAGCCATAAAAAGAAATGAAATTGAGATATTTGTAGTGAGGTGGATGGACCTAGAGTCTGTCATACAGAATAAAGTAAGTCAGAAAGAGAATAACAAATACCGTATGCTAACACATATATATGGAATCTAAGAAAAAAAAAAAAAAGGTCATGAAGAACTTAGGGGTAAGACGGGAATAGAGACACAGTCCTACTAGAGAATGGACTTGAGGATACGGGGAGGAGGAAGGGTAAGCTGTGACAAAGTGAGAGAGTGGCATGGACATACATACACTACCAAATGTAAAATAGATAGCTAGTGGGAAGCAGCCGCAAAGCACAGGGTGATCAGCTCGGGTCTTTGTGACCACCTAGAGGGGTGGGATAGGGAGGGTGGGAGGGAGGGAGGGAGACGCAAGAGGGAAGTGATATGGGGATATATGTATATGTATAGCTGATTCACTTTGTTATAAAGCAGAAACTAACACACCATTGTAAAGCAATTATACTCCAATAAAGACGTTAAAAAAAAAAAGAAAGAGAAAAACAAATACCGTATGCTAACACATATATATGGAATCTAAAAAAAAAAAAAAAGAAAATGGTCAGAAGAACCTAGGGGCAAGACGGGAATAAAGATGCAGACCTACTAGAGAATGGACTTGAGGATACGGGGAGGGGGATGGGTAAGCTGGGACAAAGTGAGAGAGTGGCATGGACATATATACACTACCAAACATAAAATAGATAGCTAGTGGGAAGCAGCCGCATAGCACAGGGAGATCAGCTTGGTGCTTTGTGACCACCTAGAGGGGTGGGATAGGGAGGGTGGGAGGGAGGGAGATGCAAGAGGGAAGAGATATGGGAACATATGTATATGTATAACTGATTCACTTCGTTATAAAGCAGAAATTGACACACCTCTGTAAAGCAATTATACTCTAATAAAGATGTAAACATTTTTTTAAAATAAATAAATAAAAAATAAAAGAAGATGTGGTACATATATACAATGGAATATTACTCAGCCATATAAAGGAATGAAATTGGGTCATTTGTAGAGACGTGGATGGACCTAGAGACTGTCATACAGAGTGAAGTAAGTCAGAAACAGAAAAGCAAATATCATATATTAATGCATATATGTGGATTCTAGAAAAATGGTACAGATGAACCAGTTTGAAATGCAGAAATAGAGACACCAATGTAGAGAACAAAAGTATGGATACCAAGGGGGGAAGTGGGGGGTGGGATGAATTGGGAGATTGGGATTGACATATATACACTAATATGTATAAAATAGATAACTAATGAGAACCTGCCCTATAGCACAAGGAACTCTACTTCACTTTGCTGGACAGCAGAAACTAACACAACATTGTAAAACAAAAAAAAGAGAGAGAGGGAGAACTCTAAACAAGTGAAATGTTACCCCCCTTTTACATCATATTCTAAATTCTAAACTCCTCTCTTGATGCTCTGTCCAACATTTCATTTACTCCATGTCCTGATATCCACCTACTGGCAAAATGTTTTCCACTATGCTGATCTTGATATATGAATGCTCCTCAATCAACTGCCCAAAAAAAGCAAAAGGCAAACAAAAAGATGTAGTTATTAAAAACATTGTTTAAAGGTTTTTATAGTGTTGAATTTTATTAATAACATTAAATTTAGTGAACACTCTGAGCCATACACTCTCATTTTACAATAGGAAAAAATTGAGCTAGAAATGCTATATAACTCCATTCTACATACAAATGTATAACATCATTCTAGAATTTCCTGGAACCAAGAAAAACATCAAGTTAACAGCATGCCCATAATTAAATTATACAAGTGTCCTTTGTCTTATGCATTCGATTTCAGTAACTATTTCAAAAGGGTATTATGAAGAAAGAATTCCTGATATGACTCTCACATACAGTGCTCCATATGGAAATGTCAATTGAATGGTTTAATCCATTCAACTAACTTGAATTATTTCTTCCCACTAACATGCATCATGAAAGACATGCTTTCAACTATGTGCAGTTTAGAATGTTTGCTTTGGCAACCAGTTGATTACAAGCTTTATACACTGTAATAATCAGGTCCAATATCATACCTTTTTAATCATTGAATTTCTTCTCTTATTCAGATTACTGAAGTCTTTTTCCTGTGAGGATTTTCAAACTAAACATTCCCAGCTTCAGAAAAATAGTATTTTGACTAAGTTTTTCTAGATATTTTACAATATAATTATTATTAGGCTGCAATGCTATACTTTAACAATAGATGCCATTATATAATATGATAGGCTGAATTCAGAAAATTCCCCAATTTTCCAGATAAGTTTCAGGAAAATGAAATAGTCTCTACTACAGATGAAGAGAACTGTTCACCTTCTGTACACTTAACAAAAATTACGCAAGCACTCTCTACCTGCTTGCAAAAATTAAAAGTAACTCTCTGAGTCAAGCACACACCCACATCCCTGCCCAGGTGGTACCTTCAGAAAATCATGGTCTCTAACCAAAAGTGGAACCTCAATGAAACCTGACCATCCCAACCCCTCTCTCACTGTCTATACAAACTATTTCTTTTTAAATGAATATCAAAACAAAAATTTATTGAAACTAATGTCCATGCTTATACAAATTAACTTTTTAAAAGGCTGGTACAATGCTTGCAAGCAAGAACATCTGTATCCTACAACACTGAACATCTTTTTATCAAACTTGGAAAATGTGCCACGTAAACACAGTTTTAGTTGGTGGGGGAGATGAAACTGGATTGCAGATGTAAAGGAACATCAGTTGCAAAGGAAGAATACTAAATGCCAAGCAATACATTGTCTTCAGAAATAATACATTATTATTTTTTACTTTCTCTCAGTTTGCCTTTCTTTGTAGGTAGGCCTAGGCACAGGCTTGGGAGAAAGGCTTCATGTTTACGGAAAATGCCAGATAAGGTATTTTGAATTCACCCCTCTACATGGTTAACTTACTTCCTTGGAACTTTAACATGTATAAAAGTATGATGGTAACTAGGTGAAATGAGGCAGAAAGACAATAAAAGTATATACCGAGGAGTTTGAATGCTCAGAGGTGGGTCTGCCATGACAGGGGTCATTCGTGTTACCTATTTTAAAACTTTCTTTCCTTTCTCAAAGGCAGACTCTTGCATCTAACCTATCAATTTTATTTCTCAATTCCCACTCATTTATAAGCCATATATAAGTTTCTGAGTAGGTCTCCTTACCGGTCTCGCCACCTTTCATTCAGTTCATTTCCACATTGCCACCAGAGTCATACTGACATGATACTTATGACCAAGGCTCTAGTCAGATGCTTTTTTAAAAAAAATTCCAGTTTCATTGAGATATAATCGACATACAGCACTGTATAAGTTTAAGGTGTACAGCATAATGATTTGACTTACATACATCATGAAATGATTACCACAATAGGTTTAGTGAACACTCATCACCTTATACAGATATAAAATTAAATAAATAATTTAAAAAATGTTTTCCTTGTGATGAGAACTTAGGATTTACTCTCTTGACTGCTGTTATATATAAGGGACAGATTGCTAATTATATTTATCATGTTGTACACTACATACCTAGTACTTATTTACCTTTTAACTGGAAACTTGTACTTTATCTCTGCCTTCATCTAATTCTCCCTCCCCCAACCCTACATCTCTGATGACCACAAATCTAATCTCTTTTTCTATAGGTTTGTTTGTTTTTAAAGTATAATTGACCTACAACACAATGCCAGTTCCTGTTACACAACACAGTGATTTGATATTTCCATACATTTCAAAATGATCATCACAAAGTGTAGTTACAATTTGTCACCATACAAAGATATTACATAAATTGACTGTATTCCCCACACTGTACATTTTATACCTGTGACTCATTTATTTTGTAACTGAAAGTTTATAACTCTTAATCTCTCTCACCTATTTCTCTCCTACCCCCTGCCCCCAAGAAACAAACTGTTTGTTCTCTATGACTCTATTTTTGTTTATTTTAGTTTGTTTATGTTTTACTTTTTTAGACCCACATAGAAGAGAAATCATACATTATTTGTCTTTCTCTGTCTGACTTATTTCACTTAGCATAATACCCTATAGTTCCATTCATGATGCTGCTAATGGCAAGATTTCATTATTTTTTTTTATGGCTGAGTAACTTTCCATTTTGTATATAGCCACATATATATATTATATAATATTAATATATATAATATACATTAATATTATATATTAGCATACTATATAATAAATATATTATATATATTAATATAATATATAGCATATTATATTATAATATTTATTATATAGTAATATATATCATAATATAATATATAATATAATATAATATATATTATGATATATTAATATCTATTAATATATATTAATATAATATATAATATATTTAATATATATAATATATTTAATATATATTATAATACAATATACATATTATATATAATACATTTAACAAATATTATATTATATATTATATGTAATATATATAACATATATTATATTAAATATATATTATATATTTATATATGTTAATATATTAATATAAATATTATAATATATATTAAATACATATATTATGTATGATTATCTATAGCATATAATGTATAATCATATATAATATAATATATGAATATTATATATTTAATATACAATTATATATATTATATATTATATATAATTATATATCAATATATTATATAATTATATATTATATATTAATATATTATATAAGATATGTACAATATATATTATATACATAAATTATATTATATATGATTATATATATTATAAAATCATATATATAATATATTATGTATATATTATATATATATATGATTATTTTAAGTAACTGATTTCTCAGGTTTGGTGCATTTTAATAACACTGCACTTTTATTCCCCCCTCCACATCTTCTGTTTTTGACATCCTTTTGTTTCTTGTATGTCTTAATTTTTTATTATGAATATAGATGATTTAACCCTTTTTGTCTTTTAATCGTCCTACTATCTTTATAAGTGGTTGATTTACTACATTTACTGTATATTTGCCTTTATCAATGAGATTTTTTCTTTCATAATTTTTCTGTTTCTACTTGTGGCCTGTTCTTTTCTGCTGAGAGGAATCCCTTTTACATTTATTATAAAGCTGGTTTCATGATGCTGAACTTTTTAAGATTTTGCTTGTCTGTAAAACTTTTGATCTTTCCTTAAAATATAAATGATAGCCTTGCCGGGTAGACTATTCTTGGCTGTAGGGTTTTTTCCTGTTATCACTTTTCATATATCCTGCCGCTCCTTTCAGGCCTGCAGAGTTTCTGCTAAAAAGTCACCTGACAGCCTTATGGGAGTTCCCGTGTATGTAAACTGTTGCTTTTCCCATGCTGCTTTTACTATTTTAATTTTGACACTTTAAGTAAAACGTGTCTTGTGGTCCTCTTGGGTTGATCTTGTTTGGGACTCTGTGCTTCCTGGATCTGGAAGACTGTTTCCTTTCCAAGGTTAGGCAAGTTTTCAGTTATTTTGTCTTCAAATCTGCTCTCTCCCATTTCTCTCTGTCTCTTGTCCTTCTGGGACTACTATTAGGCAAATGTTATTACCCTTAATGTTGTCCCAGAGGTCTCTTAAACTGTCCTTATTTTTTAAAATTCCTTTTCCTTTTTTCTGTTCAGCTTGAGTAATTTCCATTACTCTGTCATCTAGTTTGCTGATCAGTTCCTCTGTATCATCTAATCTACTGTTGATTCCTTCTAGTGTATTCTTTATTTCAGTTATTGTATTCTTCATTTCTGTTTGGTTGTTTGTATTTTCTAACTCTTTGTTAAAAACTTCTCACTCTGTTCATCCATTCTTCTCCCAAGTATCTTGAGCACCTTCATGATCATTACCTCAAACTTGTTATCAGGTAGATTGCTTATCTCCACTTCACTTAGTTCTTCTTCAGGGAATTTATCTTGTTTTTCTGTTTGGAATGTATTCTTCCGTTGCCTCATTTTGCCTAATCTGTTGATTTTATTTCTATATGTTTGGTTGTTATGTTTTCCAACCTGGAGAAGTGACCTTATATAGGAGACATCCTATGGGGTTCAGCAGCACACTACCCTCTGGTCACCAGATTTATATACACTAGGAGTGCCTTCTATGTGGACTGGGTGGGTACATCTGCTGTGGTTAGCTGACTGCTGTGTATGTGCTTGTAGGAAGGTTGGCCCCTGCTCTGTTTTGTGTTGAGGCTGCCAGCCACTGGTGTGTAGGTCTGGGTCCTGGCATGGTTGGCTGCATGGCCAGGAGAATCCCCGTCCTGGCGCCAGCCCATTGATAGGTGGGGCCAGATCACAAAGTGGAGCCCTGTTGTGGGGGCGGGGTAGAACCTGGTCTCAGGGTAGCAGGCTGCAGGGCCAGGGGCCCCAGGACTAGTGTTAGCCTGCTGGTGGATGGGACCATGGCCCAGGTGGGTTCCACAGCTGGTGCTGGTTGGTTGATGGGTGAGTTCAGTTCCTAACATGGCTGGCTAAGGGGCCCAACATGTCTTGGAGGTTGTGTCAGCTTACTGGTGGGCTGGAACCCTGTGGGTCTTGGCACAAGTGCTGGCTCTGGTGGGCAGGACCAGGTCCCAGGGTCTCTGGCTGCAAGGCCCTAGGGGTCCTGGAGTTGGTGTTAACACACTAGTGGGTGGGGCTTTGGTTCAGGGGCTCCCAGGGCTGGTGTCCATCCTCTGGTGGGTGAGGTCAGGTCATGGGTCTAGTGTTGGCCTGCTGACAGACAAGGTCCAGTTCCATATCTGGCTGTGGGGTAACAGGGGTCCTGGGGTTATTGTTGGCCCACTCTTGGGTAAGCCTGGGTCTTTAGTCCTCTGGTGGGTAAGACTGGGTCTTGGGGTGGCTAGGGACTCTGGTTGTCATATGACAGCCAGCCTGATGGTAGGTGGGACTATGTCCCCAACTAACTAGCTGCTTGGCCTGGGGTGTCCCAGGACTGGTGCTGACTGTCTGGTGGGCAGGGACAGGTCCCAGCACTAATAAGCAAGGGAGAGGATTCTAAAATGGTACCTGACAGCACCAGTGTCCTCATAGTGGGATAAGCCCCCCAAAATGATTACTGCTAGTACCTATATCTCCACTGCTTCCTGCCTCTTTGTGAAGCTCTCCAAGATCAGCCAGTGGGTCTGACCCAGGCTCTTTTCAAATTACTGCTTTTGCCCTGGGTCCTGAAGCATGTGAGGTTTTATGTGCATCCTTAAAGAGTGAAGTCTATATTTCCTAGAGCCCCCTGGCTCTCTCAGAAGTAAGCCTCACTGGCCTTCAAAGCCAAATGTTCTGGGGGCTCGTCTTCCCAGTGCAGGACCCCTGGGCTGGGGAGCCCAATGTGGGGCACAGATCCCTCACTCCTTGGGGAGAACATCTGTGATTGTAATCATGACAATTGTAATTACAACTACCATTTATGGGCTGCTTACCCAGGGGTATGTGTCTTGACTAAACCACATCTCTGCCCCTCCTACCCATCTCGTTTTGGTTCCTTTTTTATATCTCCAGTTGTAGAATATCTTTCTGCTAGTCTTCAGGTTGTTCTCATCAATAGTTGCTGTGTAAATAGTTGTAATTTTGGTATGCTCGTGGGAGGAGGTGAGCGCCGTGTCTTACTACTCTGCCGTCTTGGCCATTCCCTCCTCCAGATATATTTCAATGGCTCTCTGATGCCCTCATGATAATGTCTAAGGCTCCTTGACATGGCTAACAGAACTTTAATATCCGTTCACCCTTGCACACTCTTCTAAGCCATATTCAGTTCCACTAGTAGTGCCCATTAAATTACTCAACTTACTGTAGCACTCTAGACCTCCATGCACCACTTTTCTTCAGCTTTAACCAGAGACCCTGCCATTCCTCTCACCCATTCATCCTTCAGCTTCATCTTAGATGCCACTTCTTCCTGGAGGCTCTTAACATCTCTCACTCAAAAAATTGGGTTAGATGTCCTCATGATGTCCCAATTTATTTCTTTCATAGCACTTTTCATGCTGTAATAGTTCATTGTTTATACTTCCTAGGAGACTATAACCTTCTTGAGGACCATGTCTCATTCTTCACTGCATTTCTAGTTCCTAGTGCCAAAGCTGAAAGAGCATTGTTATCAGTTCTCTACACTCTTGGATCAAAATTCAAATTCTTTATACTGTTCAGCCAATCTGTTCCAGAGATATCTGCAAATCATCACTTTTTCTTTGCTGTTTTTACGCTTGTTTTCATGTTTTTTTCATTGGCTTAGTTACAGACATTTCCCTTTATCAGGGTTTGTAATTTCATGTAAAATATTTATGCTTTATTATTTTATTATGAATGCAGTCTCCATTACTGCTATGATTAGAAATGGTATTTTAGCATTATCATAGGTGAACTCCAAATATCATGGTTTTTTTTTTTCCTAAAATATGGCACTGAAAGGTTCCAGAATTTGTTTCTTAAAACAATAGGGATGGTATCAATCATTATAGAAAGAGGAAATTGAAGCACTACCTGTGCCAACCAATATTTTAAATGTTTTGTTAGAAGAGTTCCTTTTAACATTTCTTGTAAGGCAGGTCTAGTGTTGATGAACTCCCTCAGCTTTCGTTTGTCTGGGAAAATTTTTATTTTTCCTTCATATCAGAATGATAACTTTTCTGGATAAAGTATTCTTGGGTGACAGTTTTTATCTTTCAGTATTTTTGAGAATTCTAATCTACTCCTTACTGGCCTGAAGACTTTCTGCTGAGAAACCTGCTAATAGCCTAATGGGGGTTCTTTTATAGGCTACCATCCTTTTTTCCCTGGCTCCTTTTAAAACTCTTTGCCATTGACTTTTGACAATTTTAATATGTATCTTGGAGAAGGTCTTTTTCTTTGAGGTAATTAGGTGTTCTCTTAGCTTCATGAAATTCTATATCCAGTTCTTTCCTAGTTTTGGGAAATTCTGTTATTGTTTCTTTAAGTAAATTCTCTGCCCCACTATCCCTCTGTTCTGGGATACCCATGACCCTAATGTTGCTGTACCTAAGAAAGTTGGATAGCTTTCGTAGAATTTTCTCATTTTAAAAAATATCTTACTTCTCTTTCCTCTCCTACTTGTATCATTTTAGATTTCTATCTTTGAGCGCACTAATTCTCTCTTCCATATGGTCTCCTCTATCTCCAATGCTTTCTAAGGCGTTCTTCATCTCATTTATTGAGTCCTTCACCTCCAGAACTTAAATTCGGCTCTTTTTTAGAATTTTAATCCGTTTGGTAAAGTATTCCTTCTGTTCATCAATTTTATTCCTGAGTTCATTGAACTGCCTTTCTGAGTTTTCTTATGGCTCATTGAGTTTCTTCATGACAGCTATTTTAAATCCTCTATGAGTTAGATCACAATATTCTGGGACTTTAAGTTTGGTTTCTAGGAGTTGTCATTTTCTTTTTGTGGTACAGTGTTAGTGTGGTTCTTCCTGGTGCTTGATGGTGCTTAATGATGCTTCATGGTTCCTCTGCCGGTGCCTCTGAAGTAGTGAACACCTACCTATTTGATTCTAATAATTGTTAGAAATTAGAGGTCTTTCTTTTGTTTTCCAGCAGGTGGCACTATAGCACAAGCCTTTGGTTTCTCTTACCCGTGCTGCCTCTGGCAAGAGGTGCAAGTGGGCACTTTTCACCCTCCACTGCCTCTTTCGGAGGTGTTGCCCAGTGGCCACCTTATCACTTCTTATGCCTCTGTGGTTGTTGGTGCCTTGCTGCTGCCAGTATCACTGGCATCACCACATGCGGCTCAGGGGTGGTGAGTTCTGCTGCATCCAGGATCCTAAGTCACAGCCTCCATCACTAAAGGGGGACTAAAGGTGGGGTTGTAGCTGGGGTCCAACCCGGCGCCTGCTCTCACCTGACTGCTACATGCACAACATGAGCTTCCCAGCCCCACACAAAGCAAGCAGTAGCTTACTTGCCCCACACTTGGCACCACTGGGTGGCCAGTTCTACAAAGCACACACCAGGGACACCCTGCGCAGGCTCCCCCAGCCCAGTCCAGCCGGGCACAAACACCCCGCTCGCAAAGTGTCTCCCCGCCCAGAGAACATAGGGGAAATCGTCCCCACAGGCACAGCACCAGCCTAGCAACATCCCCAGGCACCTGGGCACTCAACAGCAAGCCGTCACCAGCAGCACCAGGTCGGCACTCCCGTCCCCAGATGGCTCAGTCAGTCCCAGAAACACCCTGCAAGCTTTTGCTAGTGACCCAGCTTGGCCCTTGGTAAGCCCCAGCTGCGCCCACCACCCCTCACTTCTCAGTGCGCACCACCAAGCAAGCCTTCTCCTCGGGCACTATGTGGTCCCCGCTCCCCTAGATCCCCGAACGGCATGACCCGGGGACACTGTGGCCACGCCTTCTATCCCAACCCCTTATGACCCCGGGTGGACCCAGCCCCGCGACTCCGACCCGAGACAAAAAGCAAAGCTCCCCCCACACTCGGTTCCAGTCGGCCTGCTTCCCAACCCGCTCTAGTTCGCAGCCAGGACGCACACTCTCTCCAGGTTCCTACCAGAGACTATGGGTAGCAGGAGAACTAGGGCCACGAAAATCATCCCAGCGAAGCACCAAGTAAAAAGGGGACTCTCGGGACGGCCGGGAGGTGCCTTGTGCGATACGTAAGCCGCTATCATTTTCGGGGAGATCAGCGGGAAACGTGAGACCAGCCCAGCAGAGATCTGAGTTCAGTTACCAGACGCAACAATCCCCAGACTCACAAAGCGTCAAGTGCAGTCACGCAGGTGGGCGTGGCCTGAGCCGCAGCAGGGACGGAAGTGTGGGCCTGGCGAGGCCAATGGGCGGGATGCAAGGCGGGGCCCCCGGACAGGCCGGGCGTGGCCCTGGCTTGGGTCTAACCAGTGTGTGCGCGCGCAGCTTTGCGACTCCAGCTCGGACCCTGACTGTCTCTGGCTCCTCCGTCTGCAGACCTAAAGGAGAGCTCTGGCGGCTTGCGGGAAATGGCTGGTTCACCGCCTCCTCGTGAACAAACTGTTACCACCCTACGCAGGAAGGGTGGAAAGGAATCAGGGCTGGCGCAGTCATCATTGTCCCTTTTCCGGAAAGCTGGATTAAAGAATCAAGCGCATCGACCTGAAAATAGAAACCTAGAGCCCAGGCAGTGGGTCACCGTGGGGCCCACACCCCTCATGACTCCAGTTTGGACCTGGGGCACTCCAAACTGTCCGGACTTCTGGGCCCTTTCTCAGTCTTTGGCTTTAGTCAGTCATAACTCGGGATAATAGTTGAGGTTTCCGTGGTTGAGTGTATGCTACTGAAGTTTCTCATGGCCTGATAGATTTCAGAATTAGGAAAGGTTTGGCTGTTGCTCTCCCAACTGCTAAAGTCAATTAGTCTCTTCCGTGTTCCCAGGAGAGCACCCCTGGGAAGCTAAATTATTAAACAACACCGGACCATTAGCTTATTGGGCCTCAACTCTATGGAGCCCTTGCCCTTGAGCAACTAAGTGTCTTGTTGAAGATGAAATACACATGCATGTAAAAAGTAAGGACAAGGGTGCATTAATTGCCAAATTCATGGAAGTGATGTATGTCATTAGAGTTGGGATGAGTAAGAATTGGTTAGGTGAAGTGCATAAGGGGGAGAACTTTTCTGTTGAAACAATCTTGGAAACAATGCTGGAAAATTAAGACTGAACACGATTTATTTGTAAAGCTATAAGTAAACCTGTATGACTAGTAGAAGAACACAAAAGTAGTAATTGATACACATAAATAGAGATTAGCTGCAAATATTCCAAAAATTTACTAATAGCTGACAGGATTATGGATATTTCATTTTCTTTGTGCTTTTCAGCTTTCTATATTTCACCCTATGTTACATTTCAAATCAGGTAAATAAACAAATTATTTACAACCAACCTGTGCTTTAAATGCTTTGTTCCTAGAATGGCTGGGACAGAACCTGTATCACACAGAGTTAAGGTATGAGAGGATGATAAGGAAATGGAGATCCTCCCTGTAAACCTCAAATGCATCAGCTGGAATTACAAAGCTTTATATACATTTAAACAATTTTCTGTCTGAGAAGTGCTAAAGATATTCTAGGATGAACAAACCATGGAATTTCTTCTTCCTCCCAGACCAACACAGTTTTTTGAATTCTTGGCAGAGCATATAAAACCCAAAGTGTGGGTGCGATGTATAAAATAAATACCTTAGTATCTTGGGTTATAAAATCCAGACATTCCACAATAACACAATTATAGGAGGTATAATTAAGGAGACAATGAAAGGAAACACAATGAGAGGGAATTGTCATTTAAATCTTACAGTTGTGAAAGAGTGATAGAAATGTTCTGTGGACTCAGTGTTGGTAATTATTTGTGAAAGAGAGAATTCATTTATTGTTCTCTGCAACCATCTGTACACAATATTCTATGTAAATTGTATCTCAATAAAGCTGAAAAAAAGTTTCCCACCTATTTTTAGTCTTGAAAGTAAGTTTTTCTTTTTTTCTTTTTTTTTCTCATGAGAGTATTTAAAAGGTATGAAAGAAGCGGTAGTTTTTGGTTTCCTAGTTACAGGTGCTAAATTCAAGGGTTGGGTTTTATTGAAACTTTATTACAGTCAGTGAAATTTCTACAGCTGAGGTTCAGCAAATTATTCTAAGTATAATTGAAGACTTTCACATAGATTTCTTTAACTTCTTTTGATTTGACCCAACTGAGGCTCCATTTGAAAGGCTTTGAGCCTTGTTCCCTATTTTTCTGGACAAGTTCCAGGAAGCAGTGATAGTTTTCTTGCTGTATCTCCAGTGCTGAGACAGTTCTAGACCTATACTAGGTGCATAGTAAATACCCATTAAATACTGAGTGAAATAAATTGGCGTTGCTGTCAAGTGCATTTAACATGTCTCTGCCAATCCTCTCCCACTGTGGATTTACCAATTCTGGGAAGGTTCTGAGATATTTTGATTTTAATAATTTTAGGTACTGGGAACAAGCAGGATTTGTCTCTGAAAAGAATGAGCTACAACTGTCTACAGAGAAAACTTTCCTAAATCAGGCATGGCAAGCTGACCTATGAAGTGGATCTATTGTCTAACCCTTAGCCTTGAGATCATTTTAGTGACTGCGTTCAAAGAGAGAGTATGGACTGTGAACTTCCTAAGGTCCTGAAAGGAATAGAACTCAACAGTTGAGGCTTTAAGTGAAGTAGGGGCTTAAACACTAGTGGTTCCTATAACTGCCCCTAAAAATTTTGTCAAACAGCCATTAAGAAATAAGGAGAGAATGGAGAATATGACTGTTTGTAGACCAGGTTTTGAGCTTTGTAGTAGCTCTTCTGCAAGCTTTAGGAATGGTGGTGAGGTGGAAGGAGGTGTCTGTGGATGTCATTAACCCGAGGGGGACTTCATTAAATAAAACAATGTTTGAAGATCCTTTGACTCCTAAATTGGTGTATTTACATTTTGCTTTTCAGAGGTGGGGGTAACAGCATGAAGGGGCCTGTGACTGTGCTCAAAAAAGACTTTCCCCTGTCATGATAGTGTATAGGTTAGTTGTTTGTGAAAACCTGAAAGAGAATGGCTAAACAGAGGATAGTTAAACCACCTTTTTTATGTTGGTCCTGGGAGCTCTGCTACCTCTGCAGGCACCTGCCAGTTAACCTTCTTACTTGGCTGTTACCTCAAGAGCATTACTGTGGTGCCACACCCAACACAGGGATTCTGAACACAGTCAAGTACAGAAAGGAGGTCATTTCTCAGAAGGATCACATATTCATTTTGTTTCCTCTTGGCTTTTGAAGGCTTTAAAAAGTAATTGTATTACAAATCATATTCCATAGGTAGATTGGCAAAGATAAAATCTTTTATTTATTTCTCTTTTTAATGGTGGAGACAGAAAAGTACATTTAAACATCATGTGCTTAAACTAACTTACATCTCACACTTAACTATACAAAGAGGCAAATGAAAAAAAACTAGAATGCTAGCATTAGGAATAGCTTCAAGACCAAATGTTCCAGTGCCTGCTTTTCAGATGAAAAATGTAAGGCCAGAGGTAAATAGAATTGCTCAATAATACAAGTAAAGTTACACAATATAGTATTTTACCCATAGTTAACATATATAGCCTCATCGACCAGAACACAGGCACCAGTTCCCTCCACCAGGAAGCCTACACAACCCACTGAACCAATCTCACCCACTGGGGGCAGACACCAAAAACAATGGGAACTACGAACCTGCAGCCTGTGAAAAGGAGACCCCAAACACAGTAAGTTAAGCAAAATAAGAAGACAGAGAAATACACAGCAGATGAAGGAGCAAGGTAAAAAGCCACCAGACCAAACAAATGAATAGGAAATAGGCAGTCTACCTGGAAAAGAATTCAGAATAATGATAGTAAAGATGATCCAAAATATTGGAAATAGAATGGAGAAAATACAAGAAACGTTTAACAAGGACCTAGAAGACCAAAAGAGCAAACAAACAATAATGAACAATGCAATAAATGAAATTAAAAATTCTCTAGAAGGAATCAATAGCAGAATAACTAAGGCAGAAGAACGGATAAGTGACCTGGAAGGTAAAAGAGTGGAAATAACCACCGCAGAGCAGAATAAAGAAAAAAGAGTGAAAAAACATGAGGACAGTCTCAGAGACCTCTGGGACAACATTAAATACACCAACATTCGAATTATAGGGGTCCCAGAAGAAGAAGAGGAAAAGAAAGGGACTGAGAAAATATTTGAGAGATTATAATTGAAAACTTCCCTAATATGGGAAAGGAAATAGTCAATCAAATCAAGGAAGTGCAAAGAGTCCCATACAGGATAAATCCAACATGCCAAGACACATATTAATCAAACTATCAAAAATTAAATACAAAGAAAAAATATTAAAAGCAGTAAGGGTAAAACAACAAATAACATACAAGGGAATCCCCATAAGGTTAACAGCTGATGTTTCAGCAGAAACTCTGCAAGCTAGAAGGGAGTGGCAGGACATATTTAAAGTGATGAAAGGGAGAAACCTACAACCAAGATTACTCTACCCGGCAAGGATCTCATTCAGATTTGACGGAGAAATTAAAACCTTTACTGACAAGCAAAAGCTAAGAGAATTCAGCACCACAAAATCAGCTTTACAACAAATGCTAAAGAAACTTCTGTAGGCAGGAAACACAAGAGAAGGAAAAGACGTACAATAACAAACCAAAAACAATTAAGAAAATGGTGATAGGAACATACATATTGATAGCTACCTTAAATGTAAATGGATTAAAGGCTCCAAACCAAGGACATAGACTGGCTGAATGGATACAAAAACGAGACCTGTATATATGCTGTCTACAAGAGACTCACTTCAGACCTAGGGACACATACAGACTGAAAGTGAGGGGATGAAAGAAGATATTCCATGCAAATGGAAATCAAAAGAAAGCTGGAGTAACAATACTCATATCAGACAAAATATACTTTAAAATAAAGACCATTACAAGAGACAAAGAAGGACACTACATAATGATCAAGGGATCAATCCAAGAAGAAGAAATAACAATAGTAAATATTTAGGCACCCATCATAGGAGCACCTCAAAACATAAGGCAAATGTTAACAGCCATAAAAGAGGAAATCGACAGTAACACAATCATAGTAGGGGACTTTAACACCCCACTTTCACCAATGGACCGGTCATCCAAAATGAAAATAAATAAGGAAACACAAGCTTTAAAGGATACATTAAACAAGATAGACTTAATTGATATTTATAGGACATTCCATCCAAAAACAACAGAATACACTTTTTCTCAAGCACTCATGGAACATTCTCCAGGATAGATCATATCTTGGGTCACAAATCAAGCCTTGGTAAATTTAAGAAAATTGAAATCATATCAAGTATCTTTTCAGACCACAATGCTATGAGACTAGATATCAATTACAGGAAAAAATTTGTAGAAAATACAAACACATGGAGGCTAAACAATACACTACTAAATAACCAAGAGATCACTGAAGAAATGAAAGAGGAAATAAAAAACTACCTGGAAACAAATGACAATGAAAACACAATGACCCAAAACCTATGGGATACAGCAAAAGCAGTTCTAAGAGGGAAGTTTATAGCTATACAATCTTACCTCAAGAAACAAGAAACATCTCAAATAAACAACCTAACCTTACACCTAAAGCAATTAGAGAAAGAAGAACAAAAAAACCCCAAAGTTAGCAGAAAGAAAGAAATCATAAAGATCAGATCAGAAATAAATGAAAAAGAAATGGAGGAAAAAGTAGCAAAGATCAATAAAACTAAAAGCTGATTCTTTGAGAAGCAAAATTGATAAATCATTAGTCAGACCCATCAAGTAAAAAAGGGAGAAGACTCATATCAACAGAATTAGAAATGAAAAAGGAGAAGTAACAACTGACACCACAGAAATACAAAGCATCATGAGAGCTTACTACAAGCAACTCTGTGCCAATAAAATGGACAACCTGGAAGAAATGGACAAATTCTTAGAAAAGCACAACCTGCCGAGACTGAACCAGGAAGAAAGAGAAAATATAAACAGACCACTCACAAGCACTGAAATTGAAACTGTGATTAAAATCTTCCAACAAACAAAAGCCCAGGACCAGATGGCTTTACAGGCGAATTCTATCAAACATTTAGAGAAGAGCTAACACTTACCATTCTCAAACTCTTCCAAAAAATTGCAGAGGAAGGAACACTCCCAAACTCATTCTATGAGGCCACCATCACCCTGATACCAAAAACAGACAAAGATGTCACAAAGAAAGAAAACTACAGGCCAATATCACTGATGAATATAGATGCAAAAATCCTTAACAAAATACTAGAAAACAGAATCCAACAGCACATTAAAAGGATCACACAACATGATCAATTGGGGTTTATCCCAGGAATGCAAGGATTCTTCAATATATGCAAACCAATCAGTGTGATACACCATATTAACAAATTGAAGAATAAAAACCATATGATCATCTCAATAGATGCAGAAAAAGCTTTCAAGAAAATTCAGTACCCATTTGTGATAAAAACCCTCCAGAAAGTAGGCATAAAGGGAACTTACCTCAACATAATAAAGACCATATATGACAAACCCACAACCAACATTGTTCTCAATGGTGAAAAACTGAAACTATTTCCACTAAGATCAGCTTGGTGCTTTGTGACCACCTAGAGGGGTGGGATAAGGAGGGTGGGAGGGAGATGGAAGAGGGAGGAGTCATGGGGATATATGTATATGTATAGCTGGTTCACTTTGTTATAAAGCAGAAACTAACACACCATTGTAAAGCAATTTTACTCCAATAAAGATGTTTAAAAAAATAAAAGAAAAAAATAAAAGAAAGTCTATACAAATAAACTAGCCCATTCCCCCCTAAATAATAACTGTTTAAGAATAATAACTATTTAAGAAAGACATATGTATGTAAAGAAACATATGAAGAAAGATTATCAGAAAATGAATTAAAATATTAGCAGTGGTTATCACTAGGTAGTATATTTTTATGTGACTGATTATTTTTGCATATCTTTCTCCTGCATTTTCCAAATACTCCTCAATGATCCCCTTCTATATTATAAACATTTGAAAATAAGAAAGAAAAATGACAATCATGTAAACAGAAATCCTGGGTGACACCTTCTTTCTTTAAATAATTGAGACTATTTATATATCTTTTTTTATCATTTTTATTGGAATATAATTGCTTTACAATGGTGTGTTAGTTACTTATATATCTTAAGTGTAGTTTTCCCCTGACTAGATAATGTGTGCTTTCAGCACAAGAGAAGAGGGTCAAGAGGTGACCATAATCCAAACTAAGAAGAGGGAGCTTTACTAGGTACTGGGAGAGCTTCAGCATCTTCAAGTGCACATGTTTGCATCTCTGTGAAACAACTTCAAAGATTTTATGAGTCTCAGATCTTATTCTGTTGAAATGAATTGAATCCTTTCCAATCAACATTTTAATTTGAGGTGTTCTCCAGCTTTATAGTACTTTTCAAGAAGGAAACTGAAATAACAGATTTTTATTTAGAAGGCAGCATGGTCGACAACTGAAACTACCCAGAATTTATATGCTGATAATCACGATGCAAGCATTACACATAAATTACAAGTTCAAAAGAAGTGTTTATTGCCCTCTGTGGTGGTTGCTATGTTGAGCACAGGAAAGTGCGGCATTAATTGAGACACTGAGTAGAAAAGAGAGAGTGTATGAGTAACTTAACCTTTCCTCATCGCCTCTTTTGTCAAAGGAAATGAGTTCCCAGAGTTGAGCAACTAAATAAAAAGAGCCTCATTCCAGAACACATACAGGTCACTTATATCACACAAAACGATTCCCTGAGTCTCTTTTCTAAACAATGGTTTTGTGAGAGGAAAGTAAACAGGAGCTGGTAGTTTAGAGGAGGATCAACTACAGATAGCATGTCCTCCTCCCCCAATCACAGTCACGATTGAAAGAAGATGTGTATAGTACAAGATATTCAAATGTTTCTTGGGTCGTGCTGGAACCTGTCTACTTCCTTAAGGCCAGGAACACTGTCCTTGTACAAATGGCCAGGACCTTGATGAAACCCATCAGCTCATCTGACATCTCTGGATATTATTGCCACCCGAGCCCTCATCATTGTTCTCCTACCTCACAAGACTTCCCATCATCATGCGTTACCTGCATCATCTTTGAACAGTCTCATGGCCTCCAATATGAGGCTGTGTCTTTGGAGTCTGCTTCTTTACCTGTATTGCCCTCTCTGCCCCTACACCTGACCGGGGTGCACAGGTGTTGAGCTTTGTAAAGACTTTGACTCACTCCTTATCCATCATATGTTGCCACAAATGATTAATCTTGCTCATTTGGAGTACTGTGGCCAAAAAACAATTTTAAAAGAAAAATTTGAGACAAATTCATTAAGGACTTCTACCATTTTATTAAAAGGTGGTCAACAGTCAATGTGCACAATTTGAGATGCTATAAAATAGTTTCCAAAAATTAGGGGTTAAATGTAATTTTGATATTCATTCTCAAATACTGTACACTTCTCATTTGATTATCTATACTCAGAAATTATGGAAATTAAAAAAGTGATCCTTACTCAAAAGGTAATTTAGCATGGGAAAGAAAACACATAAGCACAATCTATGGTAAATTAAAATGACTACTCAATGTTTGAAGAATGAATGAATAAGGAAGTGAATGAATGCAATTAAGTTAAAAGTCCTGATTGTCAACTACTATAGGATGTGTTCGTATACAGTTTTGAGTAATGGAGGAAATGGTTGTCATTTCATAAAAAAAAAAAAGTTTCAGTATTATACAGTCAATATAATGTCAGATACAAACCTGAACATGTAAAATAATATGCAAAGAAGCTTAAGAATACTAATCACTGGAAGGAGACCACTACAGATAATTTTTATATTCTTTATATTTTTTTATGTTTTCTACATGTTCAGTAATGAGCACATATTACTCATGGAAAACAGTTTATTTAAAAAATTGTATAGAAAGGAAGTGCTGTGAGTTCCAAAGAAAGACATCACTGTGGACTGGAGTTGTTTGGGAGAGGTTCTTGGGTAAGTGAATTCTGAGCTGGGTTAATGCAACTTAGATAGGAAGAAAAGTGAAACATGTTTTAGGCAGGTAACCTGGCAGGAATGAGGCCAGGTCAAATGATATTTTAAGCACTCTTGTGGAATATTTTTTAAATGAACTCTTGTAAAGACAACCAGTGTCTTCATAGTCTGCTGTTATTATGTCTGTTTATATTTGGCTGCAGTACAGAAGGCTGTGAATCATTTTTGTACAATTTTTACATCCTACTACTCCAAGAGTAAAGGAAAAGGAATGCATCACCCAAGAGACTTGGAGACATAATTTAAAGCAACCCTGAAAGCACAATATTCTCTGTTGTATTCACTGTAAAGTATCCTGCCTTATTTGCCTTCTTCTCCTTTTATATGTATTTGTGCTAATATAGAAATAACTCTATTTTCCCTTCAAACTGTTGGAATAACACTAGAAAAAATATTCTCATAGGAAGCCTTGCCATTTTAATCTCATGCCTTTATATCCTATCGGTATACTAGCCAAGCATCCTCAGAACATTTGCAAACGCCTGTTTGAGAAGGATCAGGCTAGATGATCTTTAATGCTTCAAAATGTGAATTACTAATTCTGAATTCTTAAAAAGCAATGCACATTTTTATTTGTTTTCATAAATATTAGTGAAAAACACGTTATTCCAGGGGCACAGTTACACAGAAGCAAGTTGAGTAAAAGCCAGATAATACAGACAGAGCTTTGCAAATTTATTTCTATTTAGGATAAAATAGGATATAACCTGTATTATTTTTTGCTGTTCAGAAAAAATTAAATTGCCTGTATCTTGGTTAACCCTAAATGCCTCTCCCACCTCTTTACATTCTCCTGTATCCATTTCTACTACCCTCTGTTGAAAATAAGATTTCTGACGTGTGTAGCTATGAAATGCCAGGTTTAAATTAGAGCACATTGATATCTGAAGAGGTAGGTCAGAAATATAGGAAATCTACTAAAAAAAATTGTGGTAATTTTTATTCTGTTTTCTATAGGAGTGGACTAATTCTCTTCAGGGCTTTTGGTGTTGTTGTTTCTAAACATGTCCCGAGGATATTATGGATAGGAAAATTTTGGACTTTTGGGTATGACCAGAGTAAGCAAGGGCTAGATGAATTTCTCTATATGATTAAGAAAAATGGAAATATTTTGGCTCTGTGTGTCATGCAGTCTCTGGGTCTCTGTGGCATGTGAAACTCTGTATTTGTGTGAAAGAGTCATAGACAATAGATAAACTAATGAGTGTGGCTGTGTTCTAGTAAAACTTTATTTACAAAATGGTTACTTTTTAGTTCAGTGATTTCTAATAATCAATCTAGGTTGTGTGCCAATTTGGGTTGTAGTATAATTTCCCTTTTCACCCCAAACCTTAAGTAAACAGCTACACATTTATTACAAAATAGCTGTGGTAAGGCTACTTTAAATAGGTGGGATGAGGGATAAGTTTTAGTACAAGCCCAAACAGAGTAGGACAGAAAGGAGAGAGCAGTCATAAGGAGGCCAGGAGAGGTCGAGGATTCAATGGAAGTCAGAGAGCAGGGGAGGAGGTAGAGCCAAAGTCTCCACAGGATCCTGAAGAGATTCTGCACATTTAAGGGATTTGGAGGACTTGGAGGCACCCCCAAAGAGCCAATGCTTAGGTTCCACAAGAGAAAGAAAAGCTTACTCCAAGGTCATAGCATAAATGCACAAAAGTATAGGGATGCTTTGAAAAAAGACAGTGCCTGTGCACAGCCCTGACAGAGTCATCACCCCAAATCACTGGGGAAAAAAAAGCAAAATAATCCAAGAAAAAATAACAACGAAGGCATTTCCAGGTCCTGAAGTACATTCCAAATTTTTTGGTATCAGTGATCCAACTAGTGCAATAGCATACCATCACAAGTGGAACTGCAAGAAGACATCTCTGCTCGGGGCAGAGGCTGGGTCTTCCGATCGCATCTCCCTTCTTTCTTCAGTGAGATCCTCTTCTTCTGGAAGCTGGTTTCACATGGTGGCTTAGCTTTTTCCATCTTTGTATCTAGCGCCATTTGAAATCAGTGTTTTAGGAGTAAGAATTGCAGCACAGCAAACAGCCTACGGTACAGGAACTGCTGCTCTTGGGGCTAGCTTCCCTCCTCCTGACACCTGAGCCGGTTCAAGAAAGGAAGAAATGAGAAACAAAGTACACTCTTGAGTGTGTTGGGTTGTGGAGGGGGACAGGGCAGGGATGGGGTTGTGTTCAATAGAAACTCAGAGGCTTGAGCAGAACCAGAGGCTGTGATTGTATTTCTGTTGACAGGGAGTGGCAGCCCCTAGAAGTAGCCTGTTGGTAGGGCCTTTGAGCACATGCTTGGCCAATGCTGGGTTGGGTACTTGATTGCAATAGGCAAGGGGAGGGGTGTGTCCCAGGAGGACTATCTCATCACTTCAGCACAGTCCACCTGCACATAGATGCTGTGGGACATTCAGCTGCAGTTGCCATGCAACTGAAATCAGACTTGCCCACTTGCACTGTCAAGGTGCAGGACCCCACTGAGCACCACTGGACCCATCTCTTACACAGGCTGACCGATTTCTCCTGGTGTTCAGAGTCTGTTTTTGTCTAGCACCATTTGAAATCAGTTATTATGATGTAGGGGGAAAAGCATCAGCCTCGAGGCCTCATGCCAAGTCTGGTCAGCAACAGCCTGTGGCTTCCTGGAAGATGGATGGGCAGAGAGAGGGGGAGGAAAGTTACATTTTTTCCGACTAACTTCTTTAACTACATCTACAATACTTTATGCACAGGTAATAGATCATTTAATGGATTTTTAGAAACAAATCACTAAAATTTACCTGATGTCCTCAGTTCGCTGAAATGTGGTAGTGCTGTAAACTGTATAAATTGGTTGTTCTTAAATTATCTTTCTGTCATGCATCCTGACCTCAATAAATGTTTTACTATATTCAATTTATCATGTCCTCGCTTTCTATCTTTTTTTTTCCATTCATAACTCTATCATGATGGGAAGTGGGGTCATGAAAAATTAACTTGTTGTGGAGATCTTACCTACTTCATAAAGAATTTGAAGTCTGTTACAGCAGACAGATATGAAAAATGTAGCCCATGAAGAGAAGAATGAAATTCTATGAGCCAAGAAATAAAATGAGAAAAAAGAGTACAGAAGAGAAATATGTTGCAGACCTGGGCTGAAGGATGTTACTTATTGAACGGGAAACTGATCTCAGTTCCCAGTGGGCTGCAGTCCTGGAGCCTCTGCAGTGAGTGTTCCGTCAGAAATATTGGCATAACTGAACTTGTACTCACATGGCCCTTAGAGGGAGGAGCACTGATGAATTCAGCTGCGTTATAAGAGATTCAGGAGTATTGCTACTTTTGGTTCTTCGTTTCTATCAATACTTGAAGGCAGAGAGAACCAATTCTGTAATGATATTCAGGGGACCTCACAGGGGATTAAACTTGGGGACTCTTTAGGTAGGAAGTCTCTGTTCCGTTGATTGACCTTTTTGCACAGGAGATGCAAGGCCAACTCGGACCTGCCTGCAGGACTTTTATTTCACACCAGTGGTTCTCCATAAGTCGTGGCATCTCAACCACCTGGGAAGCCTTTCTAAGTCCACCTCCTGCCAGTCTTCCCCAAGTTGGCTGCCCTGCCCAATTGGGTGGAGGTGGGACAGGTGAAGCACCTGTTGGGAGAACTTCTCCGTGAATGGGATGAACCCCTCACTGCAGCTGCAGTACTATTTCAGGCTGTTGACTGGAGAATTCATGTTCTAATCCCCAGGATGTGGTGGTGGGAACCGTTAAGACCCTGAATTGTTTTATTCACTTCTTTGCTGAGGTAGCTACAATAGACCTATGGGCATAACAGCTTTGGGTCAACTGTAACAAACTGAACAACTTTTGATTCACCTACTGTGTCCCTAGCTCCAGCCTATGTATTCCAAATAAAACAAATAACTCATGGATTCTGCCAGCAGGTTGCTGTGATTCCATCCCCAATTGAGAAAGTGCTAGATGATCGAGTTTAACATGAAAGCACAAAAACAATGACTTGGGATACCTTTTCCATAAAAGTAGTTTCTGGTGCTCCCATGAATATTTAAATAGTGCTCATGGCTGGGTCATGAAAAGCAAACTGCATGCCCCAAGTAACTAACGTGCCCCTCATTTAGGATTATTTTGCTTTATTCATCAGGAGGCTGACAGATCTTTACCTAAAATTGGCATCCAAGGTGTTTTTCTTAAAAAATGCTAAGCAGAATTTTCTTTATTTTTCTTTTGAATTTTATTTTATTTGTTTTTTTATACAGCAGGTTCTCATTAGTTATCCATTTTATATATACTAGTGTATATATGTCAATCTCAATCTCCCAATTCATCACACCACCACCATCAACTCCCCTACCACTTTCCCCCCTTGGTGTCCATACGTTTGTTCTCTGCATCTGTGTCTCAATTTCTGCCCTGCAAACCAGTTCATCTGTACCATTTTTCTAGGTTCCTCATATATGCCTTAATATACGATATTTGTTTTTCTCTTTCTGACTTACTTCACTCTGTATGACAGTCTCTAGATCCAGCCACGTCTTTACAAAAGACCCAATTTCGTTCTTTTTTAAGGCTGAGTAATATTCCATTGTATATATGTACCACAACTTCTTTATCAATTCATCTGTCAATGGGCACTTAGGTTGATTCCATGACCTGGCTATTGTAAATAGTGCTGCAATGAACACTGGGGTGCATGTGTCTTTTTGATTATGGTTTTATCTGGGTATATGCCCAGTAGTGGGATTGCTGGGTCATATGGTAATTCTATTTTTAGTTTTTAAAGGAACCTCCATACTGTTCTCCATAGTGGCTGTATCAATTTTCATTCCCACAAACAGTGCAAAGAGGGTTCCCTTTTCTCCACACCCTCTCCAGCATTTTTTGTTTGTAGATTTTCTGATGATGCCCATTCTAAATGGTGTGAGGTGATACCTCAATGTAGTTTTGATTTGCATTTCTCTAATAATTAGTGATGTTGAGCAGCTTTTCATGTGCTTCTTCGCCATCTGTATGTCTTCTTTGGAGAAATGTCTATTTAGATCTTCTGCCCAGTTTTGGATTGGGTTGTTTGTTTTTTCAATATTGAGCTGCATGAGCTGTTTATATATTTTGGAGATTAATCCTTTGTCCGTTGATTCATTTGCAAATATTTTCTCCCATTCTGAGGGTTGTCTTTTCGTCTTGTGTATGGTTTCCTTTGCTGTGCAAAAGCTTTTAAGTTTCATTAGGTCCCATTTGTTTATTTTTGTTTTTATTTCCATTACTCTAGGAGGTGGATCAAAAAAGACCTTGCTGTGATTGATGTCAAAGAGTGTTCTTCCTATGTTTTCCTCTAAGAGTTTTATAGTGTCCAGTCTCATATTTAGGTCTCTAATCCATTTTGAGTTTATTTTTGTGTATGGTGTTAGGGAGTGTTGTAATTTCATTCTTTTACATGTAGCTGTCCAGTTCTCCCAGCACCACTTATTGAAGAGACTGTCTTTTCTCCATTGCATATCCTTGCCTCCATTGTCATAGATTAGTTGATGATAGGTGCGTGGGTTTATCTCTGGGCTTTCTATCCTGTTCCATTGAGCTATATTTCTGTTTTTGTACCAGGACCCTATTGTCTTGATTACTGTATCTTTGTAGTATAGTCTGAAGTCAGGGAGCCTGATTCTTCCAGCTCTGTTTTTTTTCCCTCAAGACCACTTTGGCTATTCAGGGTCTTTTGTGTCTCCATACAAATTTTAATATTTTTTGTTCTAGTTCTGTAAAAAATGCCATTGGTAATTTGATAGAGATTGCATTGAATCTGTAGATGGCTTTGGGTAGTATATTCATTTTCACAATATTGATTCTTCCAATCCAAGAACATGGTATATCTCCCCATCTGTTGGTATCATCTTCAATTTCTTTCATTAGTGTCTTATAGTTTTCTGCATACAGGTCTTTTGTCTCCCTAAGTAGGTTTATTCTTAGATATTTTATTATTTTTGTTGAAATGGTAAATGGGAGTGTTTCCTTAAATTTTATTTCACATTTTTCATCATTAGTGTATAGGAATGCAAGAGATTTCTGTGCATTAATTTTGTATCCTGCTACTTTACCAAATTCATTGATTAGCTCTAGTAGTTTTCTGGTGGCCTCTTTAGGATTCTCTATGTATAGTATCATGTCATCTGCAAACAGTGACAGTTTTACTTCTTCTTTTCCAATTTGCATTCCTTTTATTTCTTTTTCTTCTCTGATTGCCATGGCTAGGACTTCCACAACTATGTAGAATAATAGTGGTGACAGTGGGCATGCTTGTGCTGTTCCTGATCTTTGAAGAACTGCTTTCAGTTTTCACCACTGAGAATGATGTTTCCTGTGTGTTTGTCGTATATGGCCCTTATTATGTTGAGGTAGGTTCCATCTATGCCTACTTTCTGGAGAGTTTTTTTTTATCATAAATGAGTGTTGAATTTTGTCAAAAGCTTTTTCTGCATCTATTGAGATGATCATATGGTTTTTATTCTTCAATTTGTTAATATGGTGTATCACATTGATTGATTTGTGTGTGTTGAAGAATCCTTGCATCCCTGGGATAAACCCCACCTGATCATGGTGCATGATCCTTTTCATGTGTTGTTGGATTCTGTTTGCTAGTATTTTGTTGAGGATTTTTGCATCTATGTTCATCAGTGATATTGGCCTGTAGTTTTCTTTTTTTATGACATCTTTGTCTGGTTTTGGTAACAGGGTGGTGGTGGCCTCATAGAATGAGTTTGGGAGTGTTCTTTCCTCTGCAATTCTTTGGAAGATTTTGAGAAGGATGTGTGTTAGCTCTTCTCTAAATGTTGGATAGAATTCACCTGTGAAGCCATCTGGTTCTGGACTTTTGTTTGTTGGAAGATTTTTAATCCCAGTTTCAATTTCATTACTTGTGATTGTTTTGTTCATATTTTCTATTTCTTCCTGGTTCAGTCTTGGAAGGTTATACCTTTCTAAGAATTTGTCCATTTCTTGCAGGTTGTCCATTTTATTGGCATAGAGTTGCTTCAAGTAGTCTCTTAGGATGCTTTGTATTTCTTCAGTGTCTGTTGTAACTTCTCCTTTTTCATTTCTAATTTTATTGATTTGAGTCCTAGCCTTCTTTTTCTTGATGAATCTGGCGAATGGTTTATCAATTTTTTTTATCTTCTCAAAGAACCAGCTTTTAGTTTTATTGATCTTTGCTATTGTTTTCTTTGTTTCTATTTCATTTATTTCTGCTCTGATCTTTATGATTCCTTTACTTCTACTAACTTTCGGTTATCTTTGTTCTTCTTTCTCTAGTTCCTTTAAGTGTAAGGTTAGATTGTTTGAGATGTTTGTTGTTTCTTGAGGTAGAATTGTATTGCTATAAACTTCCCTCTTAGAACTGCTTTTGCTGCATCCCATAGGTTTTGGATTGTCATATTTTCATTGTCATTTGTCTCTAGGTATTTTTTGATTCCCTCTTTGACTTTTGCAGTGATCTCTTGGTTATTTAGTAACATATTGTTTAGCCTCCATGTGTTTGTGTTTTTTACGTTTTTTTCCCTGTAATTGATTTCTAATCTGATAGCATTGTGGTCAGAAAAGATGCTTAATATGATTTCAATTTTCTTAAATTTACTGAGGCTTGATTTGTGACCCAAGATATGATCTTTCCTGGAGAATATTCCATGCGCACTTGAGAAGAAAGTGTAATCTGCTGTTTTTGGATGGAATGTCCTATAAATATCAAATAAATCTATCTGGTCTATTGTGTCATTTAAAGCTTGTGTTTCCTTATTTATTTTCTGTTTGGATGATCTGTCCATTGGTGTAAATGAGGTGTTAAATTCCCCCACTATTACTGTGTTACTGTTGATTTCCTCTTTTAGAGCTGTTAGCAGTTGCCTTATGTATTGAGGTGCTCCTATATTGGGTGTATATATAATTATAATTGTTATTTCTTCTTCTTGGATTGATCTGTTGATCATTATGTAGTGTCCTTCCTTGTCTCTTGTAACATTCTTTAAAGTCTATTTTATCTGATATGAGCATTGCTACTCCAGCTTTCTTTTGATTCCCATTTGCATGGAATATCTTCTTCCATCCCCTCAGTTTCAGTTTGTATGTGTCCCTAGGTCTGAAGTGGGTCTCTTGTAGACAGCCTATATATGGGTCTGGCTTTTGTATCTATTCAGTGAGCCTGTGTCTTTTGGTTGGAGCATTTAATCCATTCACGTTTAAGGTTATTATCGATATGTATGTTCCTATTACCATTTTCTCAATTGTTTTGGGTATATTTTTGTAGGTCCTTTTCTTCTCTTGTGTTTCCACTTAGAGAAGTTCCTTTAACATTTGTTGTAGAGTTGGTTTGGTGGTGCTGAATTCTCTTAGCTTTTGCTTGTCTGTAAAACTTTTGATTTCTCCCTCTAATCTGAATGAGATCCTTGCCGGGTAGAATAATCTTGGTTGTAGGTTCTTCCCTTTCATCACATTAAATATGTTATGCCACTCCCTTCTGGCTTGTAGAGTTTCTGCTGAGAAATCAGTTGTTATCCTTATGGGAGTTCCCTTGTATGTTATTTGTCGTTTTTCCCTTGCTGCTTTAAATAATTTTTCTTTGTCTTTAATTTTTGCCAATTTGATTATACTGTGTCTCAGTGTGTTTCTCCTTGGGTTTATCCTGTATTGGGCTCTCTGTGCTTCCTGGACTTGAGTGGTTATTTCTGTTCCCATGTTAGGGAAGTTTTCGACTATAATCTCTTCAAATATTTTCTCTGGTCCTTTCTCTCTCTCTTCTCCTTCTGGGACCCCTATAATGTGAATGTTGTTGCATTTAATGTTGTCCCAGAGATTTCTTAGGCTGTCTTCATTTCTTTTCATTCTTTTTTCTTTATTCTGTTCCGCAGCAGTGAATTCCACCATTTTGTCTTCCAGGTCACTTATTCGTTCTTCTGCCTCAGTTATTCTCCTATTGATTCTTTCTAGTATATTTTTCATTTCAATTCTTGTATTGTTCACCTCTGTTTGTTCTTCAGTTCTTCTAGATCTCTGTTAAACACTTCTTGCATCTTCTTGATCTTTGCCTCCATCCTTTTTCCAAGGTCCTGGATCATGTTCACTATTAGTATTCTGAATTATTTTTCTGGAAGGTTGCCTAGCTCTACTTCATTTAGTTGTGTTTCTAGGGTTTTATCTTGTTCTTTCATCTGGTACATAGCTCTCTGCCTTTTCATCTTGTCTATCTTTCTGTGAATGTGGTTTTTGTTCCACAGGCTGCAGGGTTGTAGTTCTTCTTGCTTCTGCTGTCTGCCCTCTGGTGGATGAGGCTGTGTAAGAGGCTTGTGCTAGCTTCCTGAGTTGTTGCTCTGCTGGGCAGAGCTCAGTAAAACTTTAATCCGAGCTAAGCAGAATGTTTCTTTTGGAGACATCTTGAGTCAGGTTTTTGTGGTCATACTTTCCGCACAGATAGAAAATGCTTTGTCAGACATGGGTCCTGCTTCCCTGAGTTTTGCCACACATTTACTCTAAGCGTGTTAGTGGAGAGCGAGTTGGACTGAAGGCACCTCTAGCCCCATGCAAGCTGTACCAGCAAAGAATTCCCATCTGTGGAACTAAGTGCTGGTGAATTTTAATAACTATGAGACAAGTCAAGTCTTTTACTAGCTTAGGGTAAACAATGTGTTAATCTCAAACCTGGTAAGTTTTCATGTAAGACATTGACTCAGTCCTGTATTTTGAGAATCTTGTGTAGAGTTTCATGGGAGTACCTAGCAGACTAGTGTGTCCATATTTGGGGGCAGTTTTAAGAGTTTTCCTTGAACACAAGGAAAGCTATGTTTTGTGTTTATTCTATTGTGATACTGCTCCACCTACCTTCTGATTACATTCACCCAAGGTGCCATTAGAATAGTGATTTTCAGGACCCATACCTACAGGTTCTGGTTATACTGTTGTAGGAATGGGGTCTAGATGTGTGTTTATTTTGTTTGAATGTTTCCCAGGTGATTCTACTGTGCAGTCAGGGTTGAGAGCTCCTCTGTATTAGTTTTTCTGTGGCTGCTTTCACAAATTACAGCAAACTTGGTGTTTGTCTTAGTGGCTTTGGGCTGTTATAACAAATACTACAACAGGGCAGATTTATTTCTCACAGTTTGGAGGCTGGGAAGACCAAGATCAAGGCACTGGCAGATTCGGTGTCAGGAAGAGCTAGCTTTCTGTTTTGCAGACAGTGACCTCTAGTTGTAACTTCCTGTGGCAGGGGGGTTGAGGAAATTTTATTGGGTCTCTTTTAATAAGGACACTAATCCCATTCACGAAGCCTCCACCCTCAGGACCTAATCACTTCCCAGTGGCCCCACCTGCTAATACTATAACCTCTGGGGTAGTATTTTAATAGGAATTTTGGTGGGACAGAAACCTTCACACAATAACTGTCTAAAACAACACACCTGTATTCTTTTAGTTTTGGAGGTCAGATTCTGAAATCAAATTACAGGCAGGGCCACGCTACCTCCAGATGTACTGGCAGAGAATCAGTTTCTTTGTTTTTTCCAGCTTCCAGAGCTGCCTTCTTTGGCCTGCGTCCCCTTCTTACATCCTCAAAACCAACACCATAGCATGTTGCATCAGTGGTCATATTGCCTTCTGCTGTAGTCAAGTCTTCCTCTGCCTTCTTCTTGTGAGGATTAAATGTGCTTACATTCAGGGCCCCACCTGGTGGGGGGGGGGGATAAACTCCCCATCCAAGATCTCATCTTCAAACATCTTTTACTTATAAGACAACATTCACAGTTTGCAGGTATTAGGACTCAGATATCTCTGGAGGCCGTTATACATCCTCCACAAACAGCAGTACAAATGCAGATCCTTGGACCCCACCTGAGACCTATTGATTCAGAATCTGCACTTTAACGAGATCATCATGTGATTCACCTGCACACAAATACTTGAGAAGCATGGTTCTATGGAATACTACCCAAGGATTCTCCAATAATTGAATTCTCATCAAATACAGATGCAAAGTATTTTCCTTTGAACCCTTTTTAGGTGGCAGTGGATGATCAGAGACTGATCATTTTCCTGAACACCATGAATTGTGCTCATCTAAATGTTAGTAGTCTGCAGAATTCTTAATGAAGCCACAAACCCTAAGCACCAGGATGGATGCCAGATGTCCTGTTTTTTTCTGATAGTTCCACATAAGACTTGCCACTGTGACATGCAATATTTCAATTTTTAAAAAGTTGTGCAAGGGTGGTGCATGTTTTAAACCTAAGTGGCTGCCAGCTAATATGAGTTTTACTACCCCAAACAGGTTTTTTTGGGCTAGCAAGTCATGAATCAGCATGGGTAACTTTCTCAATGTGATCCATACTTAAGGCAATTTGGTCACTTTCTGCAGGTTTACAAGCCAGAGGGAAGGAAAAATAGTTTATTGACCACACTGAGGTTAGCCCTTTTTCAAAAGTTAATTTCCTAGAAGGCAAGCAGAAAATACCTAGTTAATTAAAATAAAATAAAAAAAATGGCTTCTGGGAATCAGCAATGACTGAAATCTGAATAATGACAAAGTTTGGACAACTAAGGAAAGGACTCGTCAAATGCCCTAACAGTCCACAGGAGGGCAGGAGTGCTATGATTATAAAGGCTGACCACTTCATTCTAGGGTAACCTTTTCTGTATGAGCCCAGAAATGATGAAAGCAATGCAGCTTAGAAAAAAAAAAAAAAATCTGTGTACACCTCCTCAATTTTGTATTGTTTCTGAAAGTCAATAGGCTATGTTAAATCCTGTTCTTGAGTACAAATATATAGATTTTTAGTATGCAAAATTATTCACTCTAGGTTACAATATTAATTGTCAAGAATTACTAAGTTTTAGAATACCAGAGTTGACTATTTCCCTTAAAACTAGAATATTCTTTTAACAATTTAAATTTAAATTACTGCCTACCCCAGCCGTCTCCAGAATTCTTGTAGAGGACTTCTGTTATTCACCTTAAAAGCTCTCCTCGTGTATTTAATGTCAATTTAAAAAATATACTATAGTCTCAAGTTAAAGACAAAATTTGATAAAATACATTCTTTAATTATAGTCAAACTAATTTTCATCCACTGTGGATATTAGAAAGATTACTTCTGTTTTTTTGTTTTGTTTTGTTTTGTTTTTAAAACCACAGATAGCTTCCTTTGGTTAGGCAGGCAACAAGACCTCAATTCAAGTTTTAGATATTTTCTGATTTCTTTAATAAGCTGAATTATAAAACCACAATTTTATTCTGTAAGTCTAAGCATTTACCTTATGTCTTTATAAGTTCATATGTAGAAGTGGATTCTGGGGCTTGAGAACCACTAATGTAGGTGTTCTCACACTTAACTACATATTAGAATCATTTGGGAAGCTTTAAAGAATAATGATGTCCAGGCCACACCCCAGGTCAAGGACACGACAAATCTCTGGGTGGTGGGACCCAGGCATCAGTAAAACTCCCCAAGGTATTCCAGTGCACAGCTATGGTTCAGAAACACTGAGGTCTGATCTCATGGTTTAGCAATGTGATTTAGTTCAAAGAGAGCAATAATTTTTTTGCATGAATTAAAAACAAACTCTATTATTAGTTACACACAAAAACATGCTATGCTTTCATGGTTGGCACTTAGGTTTTTAATTACTCAGTCACACCCATGCATTAAAGTGATGTGGAAGATATGTCTTCTACCAAACACATGTACATAGATACTTAAATGTGGTTCCTTCAAAGCCAGGTAATTACAAGGGCTATGAGAGTTGGGCAGAAATCAGGAAGTGCTGCATGGAATGGGCTCTGTGAGCTGGGCCTTGAAAGATGCCCAGAATCAGACAGGACTGGAGGTGCTTCACGTAACAGTGAACTAGGAATGCAGCAGAGAGCAGGGGTCAGTTGGTTTAGTTTGACTGAGAGCAAGTTATCTGAAATGTAGCAGAAAGAGAAGGCTTAGGAAGAAAAGTTGGGATTTAATGGTACAAAGCCTTCAAGTACCATGAAAGAAATTTGAACTTCATGCTGTAGGTAATGTGTTGGGACTGAACACATTTGAGCAGGGGAGGCACATGACAGGCTGGGAGGGGAGGAGCCTGGACATACTTCAGGCTCTGAGACATGAGGGGCAGGAGTGGTGATTGTGGGAGGGGAATGCTTACAGAAGGTGGGTCCCAATTTGAAGCATACTTTGATTTGAGATAAAACACACTGGAAATAAATGCATCATCACAAATATAACTTCTCCAAAAGGACATTTTTTTAAAAATAGATTTGAAGATCCATTTCTCAAAAAATGAACAAATCAGACATGAGACCTCTTATTCCACTGGGGATACATTCTTGCAGTTTTAAGAAACCTTTAAATTCAAATATACTTTTTCCCTCTCATTTAAACAAATTTTCCTAGAGAAACAGTTTTCTCATATATGTAGGTGATTGACAAATTATTTGATGAATAGAACATAGTTTATATTTACACAGATCTATAAATCTCACATATACATATATTAAATTGGAAACACTTAATTTGAAGCAGAAACAACTATAAAAGTCAATTTGTTTTGGTAAGCATAAAACTTTTGTTTGAAAAATTCCTCAATCAGGGTTAAAAGATAAATAGTATAGTCATCCCTTGCTTCTAAGCAAGTGCTACATTCTTGAAAAGGATGTGAAAATGGGTATAGTGAAACTTAAACTCTATATTTAATTCAGAATTCCTGTTTATTTCTGCTCAAAGTTATCTACCTAAAGTTCCTCAACAGGGATTACAAAAGGAAGGACCATTTACAGGGCCTTATAAACATGTCCTTAGAGAGTAAAACAATATTTACTCTGGTCCACGCTTAATTCCTCATTCACATCCTTCTCAAGGCAACATTTCTTTGGCCCAATTTGTGCTACTAACTATAAAAGTGTGAAACAAACCTGTAAAAATTTAATTTGAGTTAGAGAGGCAGTCCGTCCTCTCTGGCTGCTGGCTCATTTGAAGGAGGCCCTGCCTGGTGTGAGGACAGAGAAGAGGGTTGGGATCTGTCCCACCTGAGAGTCAAGAGCTACTGAGTTCTTTCTTCTTCCTGTCCCTTTGCATGACCTACAGCAAATCCAGAGAGTTAAGTTTGCTTTTCTGAAATACGGGGCTTCATTTTTACTCTGCCCTTTGCAGATGAGGTGAGGAGCCCACAAAGACTCAGATTCTGTTGCAACTTGAGGTTATCTGATGAATTTATTCCCTACAAGCTGCCTATATTCAGATGACATGTTTAAAGACATGTTTAAAGACATCTCTTTATTCAAGTGGGGAGAGAAAACCACCTATAGCCAGAATTTAGGGTGGACTCTAATTCTCTTAAAGAATGGAATTCTTTTTAAGAAAACTACAAGCCCACAGTGTTCACTTTGTCCTGAGCTGGCATTCCTGCTATGGGTGTTAGAGCCCTCTAACTTTGTACAGAAGCATGCAACTGATGCTGAATTCTTCTGGATTTCTTAGACTGGTTTATTGTTATTAAAAGGGGTGAAGAACAAATGCCAGACAAACTTTATAGTGTCTCTAAATCACCAGGAAGTTACAAATAAGTTTTAAAAATAGAATTTTATCCTATTACTCTGAGAACATTTTCTGGTAATATTCTTGTTAGGGAAGTCAAACTTGTTCAAATCCCAAATGCACAGTGTTTTTCTTTTTACTAAGGGCTGAAGTAGTGTACACATAGAATAATAATTTTAAAAGTTTGAATTATTGCAAGAATTACCAAAATGTGACAAGGAGACTGAAACGCTGCTGGGAAAATGGTGTCAATAAACTTGCTGATGCAGGGTTGCCACAAACCTTCAATCTGTAAAAAATGCAATATCTGCAAAGTGCAACAAAGTGAAGAACAAGAAAACTGAGGTATGCCTGTATAACACTGTATAAGTTTAAGGTGTACAGCATGATTTGATAATGTATACATTGTGAAATGATTACCACAATAAATTTCTTAACATCCATCACCTCTCATAGTTACCAAAAGTTTTCCTCTTCTTCTTCATGATTAGAAAATTGAAGACCTACTCTCTTAGCAATTTGCCAATGCAGTCTTCCTTGATATCCGAGGAGGATTGGTTCCAGATTCCCACCCCCTTCCCCTGCAAATAAAAATCTGAATGCTCAAGTCCTTTATATTATATGGCATAGCACAGGCGGCCCTCTGTATCCATAGATGCTGATGCAGAACCATCAGATAGAGTGTCAGCTGTATACAATAAAGCATTACTAATTATTGTCACTATGCTGTACATTATATCCCAGTATTCATTTACCTTATATCTGGAATTTTGTACCTTTTGACACCCTTCACCCAATTCCCCTATCATCCCCACCCCCTGCCTCTGGCAACCAGAAATCTGATTTCTTTTTCTGTGAGTGTGGACTTTTGGATTCCATATATAAGTGAGGTCATTCAGTATTTGTCTCTTTCTGTATGGCTTATTCACTTAGCATAATGTCCTCAAGTTCCATAAGTGTTGTTGCAAATGGCAGGATTTCCTTCTTTTTCATGGCTGAATTGTATTCCACTGTATGTTGTGCATATGTGTATGTATATACATTTGCGTGTATGTGTGTGTATATATATTCACTGAACACTTAGGTTCCTTCCATGTCGTGGTTATTGTAAATAATGCTGCAATACACAGGGAGGTGCAGTTATCTCTTCATAGGGTAATTTTGTTTCCTTTGGATATATACTGTGGAATATATATTGTGGAATTGCTGAATCATATGGTGGCACTATTTTTAATTTTTTGAGGAACCTGCATACTGTTTTCCATATTTACTGTAGACCTTAACATATTAATAGAATCAAAAGATAAACTGACACATGGGTTTGTGGAAAATAATTAGTGCTTCTGCACTGATGGACTGGTTGGTCTTTTCTGGTGAGTGGTGGGTCCAGCACCAACTTCCTTTTTCCTACAAGGAAAGACAAAAAGATAGTATCAGAGGTGAACATAATTAAGTACAGAAATTAAACTCCACAAGCACATTTACAAAATGGACAGTGAAAAAAATGTATTTATAGCAGTAAGAGTCACTGAACTAGGAAATAAATGATCCTTTTAAAGTAATTTCAAATGTTCAATTAGTCTCACTCCAGGAACCCTTTTTCTATCCCTGTATTATATTTCTGATTCCCTCCAAAACAAGAAATAGAGTAGTCTCATATACTTAGTAAATATTCCCTTATTTTAGTTTAGGGCCATTGAGAAAGACTAGAGAGAAGTACATGTTTTCCCTAAAATACAATTTTAATTCTGGCTCTGAGATTAAACCTTTAAGAAGGTAACAATTCCAGTGGCGTTCAAGTTCAGTAATGCCTCATTTACCCCTCACTGTCAAGAAAATCATGTGTTCTGGTTAGAGAGTCTCCTAAGTAACTGAAACTCACATCACACTTTTTTTTTTGTAACAACAGACAGCTTTCTAAAATCTATTACTCAAGTCCAGCATTGTCCATAGAAATATAATGCGAGTCACACAGGTAATTTTGAATTTTGTAGAAGCTACATTAAAAAAAGGAAAAGAAGTAGGAAAATTAGTTTTAAATATTTTTTACTTAACCAAATATTCATGGATTGTACATTCCTTTGCACTAAGTCTTTGAATCTGGTGTGTAATTTGCACTCAAGCTCATTTTACATAGGATGAGCCACTTTTGACTTCCTCAGCAGCCAATCAGGGCTACTGACTCTACAGCCAGAGAATGCGGTTCCAGTTCCTACTTAGGAAACTGACTACAATAGACAGACTACAACCAAATGGGGACCAGTCAGTTATTTACAGTATGCCTGCCCCAGCAAACACTTCAGGGTGCCTACCCCATGTAAGAGCTAACTGTGTTAATTTTGCAGACTTTCATATTTCTCTTGGTGAGGGAGGCATCACTATGAACCAGCACTGTCACAGCACAATACTTGTTATATAGCAGTTTCCTTAAGGATATTGTGGAGAGTGATTCAATATTTAGGCCTATCACTGAATCTTCTAAGACTACTATATTTTTCTATCTTGAAGCAATACTTTTTTTTTTCTAGTAGTAATGGAATCTTTTTTTAAAAAAAATAGAATTAAAAATTGAAATCCAATATATGAGAAAGATAAATAAGCATTAATATAAACTTAAAGAAACATTCATTTGATATAACAATGAAGCTCTTTGAAGATGATTCAAATGTGGAAGTGAATTACTAATTATAGTTATATTACCTTCAGCAATCATTAAGTTAACTTCAAGTATTTACAGAAAACTTGAAGCTCATGGCCTTCTGAAAACTACTTTTCTGGTTGGCTTTATCCTCAAAGGAATTCTTAGAGAACCAAGCAGATACGTAGGGCTGGGTAGGCCCACACTGCCATTCTAGTTGTTATGTTTGTCTTCCCCTTTGCCCTGTGATCAAAGACACCACTTTGCTTTTACAAAGAAACTGCCCTTCTTATTGGCCTTTGTAGAATCTGTTCCCAAACTCGTGACTGTAACCTAGGGTAGTGCCTCACATTATAAGTGGTGGGAAACATATCTCCTCTTCCCAGGTTTGCAGATACACCTTCTGGCACAAAAGAGGAACTTCCAGACACACACAAAAAAAATCATAAGAGAATACTAGAATAATTATATGTGACAAATTGGACAACCCAGAAGAAATGAACAAGTTTCTAGAAACATATAGCCCACCAAAACTGAATGAAGAAGAAATAGATAATTTGAACAGACATATAGCTAGAAGTGAAATAGAATTGGTAATTTAAAAACTCCCTGCAAACAAAAGTCCAGGACTGTATGGTTTCACTTGGGAATTCTACCAAACATACAAAGAACTTATACAGATCCAGAACACTCCCAAAGTCATTCTATGAAGCCACCATCACCCTGATACCAAAACCAGACAAAGACACTACCAAAAAAGAACATTACAGGCCAATATCTTTTTGAATATAGATACAAAAATTCTCAACACAGTATTAGCAACCAAATTCAACACATAAAAAATCATACACCACGACCAAGTTGGATTCTCCCCAGGGACACAAGGATGGTTCAACATACGCAAATCATTCAATGCAACACACCACATCAACAAAAGAAGTGGAAAAGAACCACATGATCATCTCACTAGATGCAGAAAAAGCATTTGATAAAATTCAACATCCATTCATGATAAAAACTCTTACCAAAGTGGGTATAGAGGGAACATATCTCAACTTAATAAAAGCTATTTATGACAAACCTACAGCCAACATAATACTCAGTGGTGAAAAGTTGAAAGCCTTCTCACTAAAATCTGGAACATTACAAGGATGCCCACTCTCACCATTTCTATTCAATATAGTATTGGAAGTTCTAGCCACAGCATTCATACAGGAAAATAAAATGTATCCTAATTGGAAAGGAAGTGGTAAAACTGTCATTATATGTAGATAACAGGGTACTATATATATAGAAAACCCTAAAGAGTCCACACAAAAAGTACTAGAACTGATAAACAAATTTAGCAAGGTCGCAGGATACAAGATTAACATACAAAAATCTGTTGCATTTCTTTACACTAACAATGAAATATCAGAAAGGGAAAGTAAAAAAAAAAATCCCTTTTAAAATTGCATCAAAAGGAATAAAATAATTAGAAATAAACCTGACCTAGTAGGTAAAAGACTTATATGCTGAGAGCTATAAAACATTGATAAGGGAAATTGATGATGATTTAAAGAAATGAAAAGATACTCCATGCTCTTGAAATGGAAGAATCACTATTATTAAAATGGCCATACTACCCAAAGCAACCTACAGATTTAATGTGATACTTATCAAATTACCCATGATATTTTTCACAGAACTAGAACAAATAATCCTAAAATTTATATGGAACCATAAAATACCCAGAATTTCCAAAGCAATCCTGAGGAAAAAGAACAAACCTGGAAGCATAACCCTCCCAGAATTCAGACAATACTACAAAGCTATAGCAATCAAACAGCATGTATTGGCACAAAAACAGATATATGGATCAACAGAACAGAATAGAGAGTCCAGAAATAAACCACACACTATGCTCAATCTTTGACAAAGAAGGCAATAATATTCAATGAAGAAAAGACAATCTCTTTGGCAAGTGGTGGGTGTTTGGAAAGCTGGACAGTCACATGTAAATCAATGAAGCTAGAACACTCCTTTACACCATACACAAAAATAAACTCAAAATGGCTTAAAGGCTTAAATATAAGACATTACACCATAAAACTCCTAGCAGAGAACATAGGAAAAAAGTTCTCTGACATAAATTGTGCCAATGTTTTCTTAGGTCAGTCTCCCAAGGCAATATGAATAAAAGCAAAAATAAACAAATGGGACCTAATCAAAGTTATAAGCTTTTGCACAGAAAAGGAAACCAGGGCTTCCCTGGTGGCGCAGTGGTTGAGAGTCTGCCTGCCAATGCAGGGGACACGGGTTCGGGCCCTGGTCTGGGCGGATCCCACATGCTGCGGAGTAACTGGGCCCGTGGGCCACGGCTGCTGAGCCTGCGCGTCTGGAGCCTGTGCTCCGCAACGGGAGAGGCCGCGAGAGTGAGAGGCCTGCGCACCGCGATGAAGAGTGGCCCCCACTTGCCGAGGCTGGAGGGAGCCCTCGCACAGAGGCGAAGACCCAACACAGCCATAAAATAAAATAAATAAATTAAATAGCTTTACAAAAAAAAGAAAGCAAAATCATTAAAAAAAAAAAAGGAAACCATAAACAAAATGAAAAGACAACCTATGGAATGGGAGAAGATATTTGCAAATGATGTGACTCACAAGGGATTAAATTCCAATATATACAAACATCTCATACAACTCAATAACAAACAAACAGTGCAATCAAAAAATGGGCAGAAGACCTAAATAGACATTTCCCAAAGAAGACATATAGATGGCCAATAGGCACATGAAAAGATGCTCAACATCGCTAATTATCAGAGAAACGCAAATCAAAACTCCAATAAGGTATCACCTCACACTGGTCAGAATGGTCATCATCAAAAAATCTATACATAATAAATGCTGGAGAGTTGTGAAGAAAAAGGAACCCTCCTACACTGTTGGTGGGGATGTAAATTGGTGCAACCACTATGGAGAACAGCATGGAGGTTCCTTAAAAAACTAAAAATAGAGTTTCCATATGACCCAGCAATGCCACTCCTGGGCATATAACCAGAAAAAACTCTAATTCAAAAAGATATATGCACCCCAATGTTCACAGCAGCACTATTTACAATAGCAAAGACATGGAAGCAACCTAAATGTCCATCAACAGATGAATGGATAAAGAAGATGTGGTATATATATACACAATGAAATACTACTCAGCCATAAAAAAGAATGAAATAATGCCATTTGCCACAACATGGATGGACCTAGAGATTATCACACTAAGTGAAGTAAGACAGAGAAAGACAAATATCATATGATATCACTTAAGTGTGGTATCTAAAATATGGTACAAATGAACTTACGTACAGTACAGAAACAGACACACAGACAGGAAACAAACTTATGGTTACCAAAGAGGAAATGGGGGGAGGGATAAATTAGGAGTTTGAGATTAGTACATATAAACAACTATACATAAAATAGATAAACAACAATGTCCAAATCTTTGGTACAGGGAACTATATTCAATATCTTGTAATAACATATAATGGAAAAGAATATGAAAAATAATACATAATTGTATAACTGAATCACGTTACTGTACAGCAGAAATTAACACAACACTGTAAATCAAGGATACTTCAATCAGCACTCCCTCTTGCGAGAGCACTGGAATCACAACTAACTGCTGAACAATCATCAACAGGAAGACACTGGAACTCATCAAAAAAGACATCCCACACCCAAAGAAAAAGGAGACCCACAATGAGATGGTAGGAGGGGCACAATCACAAAAAAATCAAATCCCATAACCGCTGGGAGGGTGACTCACAAACTGGAGAACAATTATACCACAGAAGTACACCCACTGGAGTGAAGGTCCTGAGCCCCATGTCAGGCTTCCCAACCTGGGGGTCTGGCGATGGGAGGAGGAATTCCCAGAGAATCAAACTTTGAAGGCTAGTGGGATTTGATTGCAGGACTTTGACAGGACTGGGGGAAACAGAGACTCCACACTAGAAGGGCACACACAAAGTAGTGTGTGCATCAGGACATGGGGGAAGGAGCAGTGACCCCATAGGAGATTGAAACAGACCTACATGCTAGTGTTGGAGGGTCTCCTGCAGAGGGGAGCTGGCTGTGGATCACTGCAGGGACAAGGACACTGGCAGCAGAAGTTCTGGGAAGTTCTACTTGGCATGAGCCCTCCAGGAGTCCACCATTAGCCCCACCAAAGACCCTGTAGCCTCCAGTGCTAGGTCAAACAACCAACGGGGAGGAAACTCAGCCTCACCCATCAGCAGAAAAGCAGATTAAAGTTTTACTGAGCTCTGCCCACCAGAGCAACACCTAGCTCTACCCACCAACAGTCCCTCCAATCAGAAAGACTGCACAAGCCTCTTAGATAGCCTCATCCACCAGAGGCAGACAGCAGAAGCAAGAAGAACTACAATCCTGCAGTCTGTGGAACAAAAACCACATTCACAGAAAGATAGACAAAATGAAAAGGCAGAGGACTATATACCAGATTAAGGAACAAGATAAAATCCCAGAGAAATAATTAAATGAAGTGGAGATAGGAAACCTTCCAGAAAAAGAATTCAGAATAATGATAGTGAAGATGATCCAGGACCTCGGAAAAATAAGGGAGGCAAAAATCGAGAAGATGCAAGAAATGTTTAACAGAGACCTAGAAGAATTAAAGAACAAACAAACAGAGATGAACAATACAATAACTGAAATGAAAACTACACTAGAAGGAATCAATAGCAGAATAACTGAGTCAGAAGAACGGATAAGTGACCTGGAAGACAGAATGGTGGAATTCACTGCTGCAAAACAGAATAGAGAAAAAAGAATGAAAAGAAATGAAGACAGCCTAAGAGACCTCTGGGACAACATTAAACGAAACAACATTCACATAATAGGGGTCCCAGAAGGAGAAGAGAGAGAGAAAGGACCAGAGAAAATATTTGAAGAGATTATAGTTGAAAACTTCCCTAACATGGGAAAGGAAATAGCCACCCAAGTCCAGGAAGCACAGAGAGTCCCATACAGGATCAACCAAAGGAGAAACATGCCGAGACACATAGTAATCAAACTGGCAAAAATTAAAGACAAAGAAAGATTATTGAAAGCAGCAAGGGAAAAATTACAACATACAAGGCAACTCCCATAAGGTTAACAGCTGATTTCTCAGCAGAAACTCTACAAGCCAGAAGGGAGTGGCATGCTATATTTAAGGTGATGAAAGGGAGGAACCTACAACCAAGATTACTCTCACCAGCAAGGACCTCATTCACATTTGATGGAGAAACCAAAAGCTTTACAGACAAGCAAAAGCCAAGAGAATTCAGCACCACCAAACCAGCTCTACAACAAATGCTAAAGGAACTTCTCAAAGTGGGAAACACAAGACAAGAAAAGGACCTACAAAAACAAACCCCAAACAATTAAGAAAATGGTAACATGAACATACATATTGATAATTACCTTAAATGTGAATGGTTAAATGCTCCAAAAAAAAATACAAGCTTGCTGAATGGATACAAAAACAAGACCCATATATATGTTGACTACAAGAGACCGACTTCAGACATAGGGACACATACAGACTGAAAGTGAGGGCATTGAAAAAGATATTCTGTGCAAATGGAAATCAAAAGAAAGCTGGAGTAGGAATATTCATATCAGATAAAATAGACTTTAAAACAAAGAATGTTACAAGAGACAAGGAAGGACACTACGTAATGATCAAGGGATCAATCCAAGAAGAAGATATTACAATTATAAATATATATACACCCAACATAGGAGCACCTCAATACATAAGGCAACTGCTAACAGCTATAAAAGAGGAAATCGACAGTAACACAATAATAGTGGGGGACTTTAACAGCTCACTTACATCAAAGGACAGTTCATACAAACAGAAAATTAATAAGGAAATAGAAGCTTTAAATGACACAGTAGACCAGATAGATTAAATTGATATTTTTAGGACATTCCATCCTAAACAGCAGATTACACTTTCTTCTCAAGTGCGCAGGGAACATTCTCCAGGATAGATCACGTCTTAGGTAACATATCAGGCCTCAGTAAATTTAAGAAAATTGAAATCATATCAAGCACCTTTTCTGACCACAACGCTATGAGATTAGAAATCAATTACAGGGAAAAAAGGTAAAAAATTCCAACACATGGAGGCTAAACAATACGTTACTAAATATGCAAGAGATCACTGAAGAAATCAGAGAGGAAATAAAAAATGCCTAGAGACAAATGACAATGAAAACACGATGATCCAAAACCTATGGGCTGCAGTAAAAGCAGTTCAAAGAGGGAAGTTAACAGCTATACAAACCTACCTCAAGAAACAAGAAACATCTCAAATAAACAATCTAACCTTACACCTAAAGGAACTAGAGAAAGAAGAACAAACAAAACCCAAAGTTAGCAGAAGAAAAGAAATCATAAAGATCAGAGCAGAAATAAATGAAACAGAAACAAAGAAAACAATAGCAAAGATCAAGAAAACTAAAAGCTGGTTCTTTGAGAAGATAAACAAAATTGATAAACCATTCGCCAGACACATCAAGAAAAAGAGGGAGAGGACTCAAATCAATAAAATTAGAAATGAAAAAAGTGAAATTACAACAGACACCCCAGAAATACAAAGCATCCTAAGAGACTACTACAAACAACTCTATGCCAATAAAATGGACAACCTGGAAGAAATGCACAAATTCGTAGAAAGGTATAACCTCCCAAGCCTGAACCAGGAAGAAATAGAAAATATGAACAGACCAATCACAAGTAATGAAATTGAAAATGTGATTAAAAATCTTCCAACAAAAAAAAGTCCAGGACCAGACGGCTTCACAGGGGAATTCTATCAAACATTTAGAGACGAGCTAACACCCATCCTTCTCAAACTCTTCCAGAAAATTGCAGAGGAAGGAACACTCCCAAACTCATTCTATGAGGCCACCATCACATGATACCAAAACCAGATAAAGATACTACAAAAAAGAAAATTACAGACCAATATCACTGATGAATATAGATGCAAAAATCCCCAACAAAATACTAGCAAACAGAATCCAACAACACATTAAAGGATCATACACCATGATCAAGTGGGATTTATCCCAGGGATGCAAGGATTCTTCAATATACACAAATCAATCAATGTGATACACCACATTAAGAAATTGAAGACTAAAAACCATATGATCATCTCAATAGATGCAGAAAAAGGTTTTGACAAAATTCAACACCAATTTATGATAAAAACTCTCCAGGAAGTGGGCATAGAGGGAACCTACTTCAACATAATAAAGGCCATGTATGAGAAACCCACAGCAAACATCATTCTCAATGGTGAAAAACTGAAAGCATTTCCCCTAAGACCAGGAACAAGACAAGGATGTCCACTCTCCGCACTATTATTCAACATAGATTTGGAAGTCCTAGACATGGCAATCAGAGAAGAAAAAGAAATAAAAGGAATACAAATTGGAAAAGAAGAAGGAAAACTGTCACCGTTTGCAGATGACATGATACTATACATAGAGAATCCTAAAGATGCCACCAGAAAACTACTAGAGTTAATCACTGAATTTGGTAAAGTTGCAGGATACAAAATTAATGCACAGAAATCTCTTGCATTCCTATACACTAATGATGAAAAATCTGAAACAGAAATTAAGGAAACACTCTCATTTACCATTGGAACAAAAAGAATAAAATACCTAGGAATAAACCTACCTCGGGAGACAAAAGACCTGTATGCAGAAAACTATAAGACACTGATGAAAGAAATTAAAGATGATACCAACAGATGGAGAGATATACCATGTTCTTGGATGGGAAGAATCAATATTGTGAAAATGACTATACTACCCAAAGCAATCCACAGATTCAATGCAAACCCTATCAAATTACCAATAGCATTTTTCACAGAACTAGAACAAAAAATATTAAAATTTGTATGGAGACACAAAAGACCCCAAATAGCCAAAGTGGTCTTGAGGGAAAAAAGCAGAGCTGGAGGAATCAGACTCCCTGACTTCAGACTATACTACAAAGCTACAGTAATCAAGACAATATGGTACTGGTACAAAAACAGAAATATAGATCAATGGAACAAGATAGAAAGCCCAGAGATAAACCCACACACCTATGGTCAACTAATCTATGACAAAGGAGGCAAGGATATACAACGGAGAAAAGACAAGTCTCTTCAATAAGTGGTGCTGGGAAAACTGGATAGCTACATGTAAAAGAATGAAATTAGAACACTCCCTAACACCATACACAAAAATAAACTCAAAATGGATTAGAGACCTAAATGTAAGACCAGACACTATAAAAGTCTTAGAGGAAAAGATAGGAAGAACACTCTTTAACATAAATCACAGCCACATCTTTTTTATCCCACCTCCCACAGTAATGGAAATAAAAACAAAAATAAATAAATGGGACCTAATGAAACTTAAAAGCTTTTGCACAGCAAAGGAAACCATACACAAGACGAAAAGACAACCCTCAGAATGGGAGAAAATATTTGCAAACGAATCAACGGACAAAGGATTAATCTCCAAAATATATAAACAGCTCATGCAGCTCAATATTAAAAAAACAAACAACTCAGTCCAAAAATGGGCAGAAGACCTAAATAGACATTTCTCCAAAGAAGACACACAGATGGCCAAGAAGCACATGAAAAGCTGCTCAACATCACTAATTATTAGGGAAATGCAAATCAAAACTACAATGAGGTATCACCTCACACCAGTTAGAATGGGCATCATCAGAAAATCCACAAACAACAACTGCTGGAGAGGGTGTGGAGAAAAGGGAACCCTCTTGCACAGTTGATGGGAATGTAAATTGATACAGCCACTCTGGAGAACAGTATGGAGGTTCCTTAAAAAACCTAAAAATAGAATTACCATATGACCCAGCAATCCCACTACTGGGCATATACCCAGATAAAACCATAATTCAGAAAGACACATGCACCCCAATTGTCTCTGCAATGCTGTTTACAATAGCCAGGTCATGGAAGCAACCTAAATGCCCATTGACAGATGAGTGGATAAAGAAGTTGTGGTACATATATACAATGGAATATTACTCAGCCATAAAAAAGAATGAAATTGGGTCATTTGTAGAAACATGGATGAACCTACAGAATGTCTTACAGAGTGAAGTAAGTCAGAAAGAGGAAAACAAATATCGTGTATTAACGCATATATGTGGAATCTAGGAAAATGGTACTGATGAACCAGTTTGCAAGACAGAAATAGAGACACAGATGTAGAGAACAAAAGTATGGACACCAAGGGGTGAAAGTGTGGGGGGCGGTGGTGCTGGTGGGAAGAATCGGTAGATTGGGATTGACCTTTGTACAGTAATATGTATAAAATAGACAAATAATAAGAACCTGCTGTATAAGAAAAAATGAGTCAAGAAAAAAAAGAATACTTCAGTCAAAAAGAGGAACTTCCAATTCATTTCATTCAAAGACAGAAGGTTGAGCAGGTTAAATGGCTTAAGACAATAAATTTCATAATTTTTCAAAATCTGAGTATATTTTTTGTTGGTTTCTCTTTCATATGCCAAAAATATCCTGGTCAAGGGAAGAGATAAATGCCTTTACAGAATTAATATTTACAAGTTGAAATTGAATTTCTTTAAAAAATTAAGTAAAATGTATTTTGTCTTCTGTCAAAGAATAATTTTCCTCTCTGCACTTAAAATGAACAGATTCTGTGATTATTTCCCATTGGGCTAAAAAATTCCCCCAGCTTCGGATTCACAGCTGTTATAAGGTAGAGAAGCTAGATAGTCTGATAAAAGGATAAGGGGGACATTACATTGTTGGCACCTATGTCAAAGCAAGAGCCTGTCAATGCACATTATTTTACATTAAAACAGGGAAGGTATGAGAAAACCTCAATAATCTAACACAGAGAACAAGAATCCTAGTGTCCTCTTGGATGTCTACTGCCCACTTATCTTAGTTCAGGTTATTGATATCTAAATATTCATTGAATATTTTTCAGAAGAAAGGACATCTCTGAAAAGAAACGTAACAGAAAGCAGATACATTTTAACGATAAAAACAAACCTTTCTCTCATCTCTCCTAAGAAAGAAATAAAATTTACTTGTCTGTGGCTCTCACCAGTTAGGTATTTGCTGAACAGAGGAAGGGAAAAGGGCTGAATAAAATAGTGATGTCAAACCAAAAGGAAGCAAGAGTGGCATAAAAATGGGATAAAATCAATGATAGAGGATAAGGGAAGTAAGCTGACAATTAGGTTCATAAATTATGGCTCTCCTGATTCTCATTAGGAACTTGAAACAAGAATTTGGTGCAAGAAACTACTTTACCTTTGAGGTCTTATAGATCATCCAGCAGATAAGCAGATTCTATATTTATGTGCAATCTGTTTAACCCTGAAAGGACTTAGCCTCAAGTGAATAATGTAAACTCTTTTTCACAAAATGAGATTGTATAAGAAAAAGTGGTCCTGGCCTCTAGCACCCTAGAATTTGAGGCAATACGCAGAACATGTATTGATTCCATGTAATATTGTCTAAGAAATCGATTTTATAACAAGTCATACATTTTTGGATATATCTTAACTTTTGCATTGAGGACAGTTTCTTTCCATAGCACAGCTGTTTTCATCTGAGGGAAGATCTCTGTAAAACTTATTAGGTGACCTCCTATTTTTCTGGGATGGATCTAAATTTTATAAATGTGCTCTCTCAATGAATCAAATAATCTTTCTGATTTATTAGTTACTATGTAAAATGTTTCTGAATAATTCTTTGAATGCTCAAGAATTTGAAAGCCAGGTAGAAAAAAGTTCAAATTAATGTGATGTTTCATTTTCCCCCCCATCATTACACTCTTCAGCACCTAACTGGCAACTATCTACAGTAAATCCAAAAAGCTTCTGTAACATTCATTTAAACAGACAGCTTAAAAATTACAAAGTTTCTGGATCAATCATTATTAATATAACATTAAAAATAGGCTTAAGTTATACCAAATAGTAGTAAATATCCTTTATGGAAGAAAATAAAAATCTATATTTTGTCACGGGTAATAAGTATATAAATTATGGAAATTATTCTAGCAAACTTAGCAAACTCTCACTTATCCAGCAATAATTTAACTGGAGTAAAGAAAATCATGCATTTATGAAAAGAAAATTACTACAAATAAGTGAAAACATTTGTTTTTTTGAAACCACACAGTCCAGACATGCAAAACAGGTTTGAGCAGTAGCAAAGGAGAGGGCAAAGGCTGTGGATTCCAAGTCTGGAAAGTATGGTAGAAGAATTCGTTCAGAAAGGAGATTTGGCTTGCCGCAACTAGAGAAAGCCTGCGCACAGCAACGAAGACCCAACGCAGAAGAAAGTAAAAGAAAGAAAAAGAAAGAAAGAAAGAAAGAAAGAAAGAAAGAAAGAAAGAAAGAAAGAAAGAAAGAAAGAAAGAAAGAAAGAAAGAAAGAAAGAAAGAAAAAGAAAGAAAGAAAGAGAAAAAGAGAGATTGGAAGGGAAAAGGAAGGAAGATGTAGATGGAGCCCATCAGACCAATTGGGATCCTATTCTATTCTTAGTTGAGAGCTAAGAAACAGAAAACTGTAGCAGACTACATTAACCTTGTTGGCCTTTTTTAATCAAGTATTTTAAATGATGTTTAGTGATCTTAAAAAGTGACTACTACAGTACTTCTGTACTTTGGGATAGAGGCTGCAGTAGGGTAACTGTGTTCCCAAATCATCCTAAATACAAAATTACATCAAATCCATTTTCTATCCATTTTTAACAGCAATTTGGGATTATCTTTGCTCAGTATCCTGCTTCCACAGTTACCCCTAGAAATAGAGAAGTAATTGCGTACATTTTACAGTCTTATAAAGGAGTTTCTAAGGCAACGATAGCCGATTTGGGATATGGGGAAAGATTATGAACATTAAACAGTGTAAAGAATATAATAAAAATCTTTACTTTTTTAAAAGCTTAGTATTACCCCACATCCTTTTTTTTTAAAGCATACATATAGATGAGGAGTCTTTTAAAAATCCAATTATCTTAAAGAGGATAAAAATTTGTCAATAAGATTGATGGTGTTTCTTCAAATTTCAAGAATATGGGCACATCAGTAATAGTCTACTCTTTGGTAGAGCACAGCCCAGGCCCAGCAGCATCATTACTTGGGAGACCATTAGAGATGCACGATATCAGGCTCTGCACCAGACCTAATGAATCAGAATCTGCATAGTCCAGGCCCAGCAGCATCATTACTTGGGATATCATTAGAGATGCAAGATATCAGGCTCTGCACCAGACCTAATGAAGCACAGTCCAGGCCCAGTAGCATCATTACTTAGAAGATCATTAGAGATGCAAGATAACAGGCTCTGCACCAGACCTAATGAACCAGAATCTGCATTTTAACAAGATGCCATGTGATTAATGTACATATTAGAGAAGCGCTGTTCTAAACTTTAAAAAAGAGAGGCATACCTCCCATGCATTAGAGTAACTTCAGCTATTAAAATAATACAGAATTTAAAGGGTCAGAGACGACTTCAAAATCTGGAAGTGAAACAATCCACACAAAGAACATAAAATTAAGCCATTCTGTAACACTGAATTTCTAACTGCCCATGTTCCTATCATGAAAAGGATAACATATAATCAAAAAGATTTCCATATACAGTTGATCTTTGCACAACATGAGCTTGAACTATGTGGTCCACTTACACATGGACTTTTTTCAGTAGATAGATAAGTACTACAGTACTGCTGGATCCATGGTTAGTTGAATCTGAAAAGGCAGAACCATGGATTGGCAGTGGAGGCAGGGGAGCAAATGTAAAATTATAAAATTATATGTGGATTTTCGACTGAGCCTCTAATCACTGTGTTGTGAAGGGTCAACCGTACTTTATATTTTACCTCAAAGGCAATTATTAATTATCCCTCCCACACTATTTTTTGAAAACAATTTTTTTCTCAAATTATGCTACTGCATATAGGATTAATTATGTTTCATTGGTTAAAGGTTATGTTTCCAAAATATTAAAAAAATTTAATATGGCAATTTTTGGTTTTCTTTACAAAGATAATTTAGATGCTATGTTGTAAAATATGGGCTTTTTCTTAAAATTGAGATATAGTGTTGCCTTAGCTTTAGGTGTACTCAGAATGACTTGATATATGTAAATACTGCACGATGATCACCACAATAAGTCTTGTAAATATCCGGCACCATATATATGTACAAATTTTTTTCTTGTGATAAGAACTTTTTATACTCTCTTAGCAACTTTCAAATATGCAATACAGTATTATTAATGTTAACTATAGTCACCATGCTGTACATTACATCCCCATGACTTATTTTATAACTGGAAGTTTATAACTTTTGACTCCTTTCACGTGATATGCCAAACCCCCAGCCCCTTCCTCTGGCCTCACCAATCTGTTTTATGCATGTATGAGCTTGTCTTTTGTTTTTTAAGATTCCACATATAAGTGATATCATACGGTATTTGTCTTTCTCTATCTGACTTATTTCACTAAGCAAAATGCCCTCAAGGTCCATGTCCATCCATGTTGTTGCAAATGGCAAGATTTCATTCTTTTTTATGGCTGAATAATTCTATTATCTATCATCTATCTATCTATCTATCTATCTATTTAATCTATCTATCTATCACATTTTCTTTATACATTCATCCATCAATGGACACTTAGATTGTTTCCATATCTAGGCTAGTGAATAATGTTGCAATGAATATAGGGGGGCAGATATCTTTTCAAGTTAGTGTTTTTATTTCCTTTGGATAAATACCCAGAAGTGGAATTGCTGAATTGTATGGTAGTTCTATTTTTGATATTTTGAGGAACCTCAATAGTATGAGATGATATAACAATGGGATTTTGATTTGTATTTCCCTGATGATTAGTAATGTTGAGTATCTTTTCATGCACCTGTTGGTGATCTATATGCCTTCTTTGGAAAATGTCCATCTAGAGCCTATGCCCATTTTTAATAAAATTGTTTGATTTTTTACTACTGAGTTGTATCAGTTCTTCACATATTTTGGATATTAACCACTTATCAAATATATTATTTGCAATTATTTTCTGCAGTTCAGTAGGTTGCCCTTTCATTTTGTTGATGGTTTTCTTTGCTGTACAGAAGCATTTTTAGTTTGATGTAGTTCACTTGTTTATTTTTTATTTTGTTGCTTTTGCTTTTGGTGTGAAATCCAAAAAATATCATTGTGAAGATGTATATCAACGAGTTTCTGCTTATGTTTTCTTCTAGGAGTTTTATGATTTCAGGTCTTACGTTCAAGTCTTGAAGCTACTTGGAGTTAATTTTTGTGTATGGTGTAAGATAGCAATCCAGTTTCATTCTTTTGAATGTAGCTGTTCAGTTTTCCCAACACAGTTTATTGAAGAGACTCCTTTCCCCATTGTATGTTCTTGCCGCCTTTGTTGTAAATTAATTGACTTTATATATGTGGGTTTATTTCTGGGCTCTCTATTCTGTTCCATTGATCTATGTTTTTATGCCAACACTGCATAGGTGTGTGCAGAGAACACTTTCCTCTCTGAACTTCTGAGTAAACCCGGGAGGCTTTGTCTACCTGTCAAGCCTATACTTAGCCCTTGATCTCCAGCACCTGTAGCTTTTAAAACATCTCTTCCATCACTTTGTTTCTTAGAAATGTGACTAAAGATGTAAAACGCTTCTACACAATTCAGAAGTGATTAAATTGAATAAAATGAGCTAAAAACCAAAAAAGATTTCTAGAGCATTATAATATAGTTTGAAACCACGGAGCATGGTGTCGCCAGCTTTGTTCTTTCTTAAGATTGCTTTTGTGGCTTCATATGAAATTTTTAGGATTGTTTGTTCTACTTCTGTGAAAAATGCCATTGGAATTTTGATGGGGATTGCACTGAGTCTGTAGATTGCTTTGAGAATATGTTAACAATGTTAATCCTTCCAATGCATGAACATGAAATATCTTTCCATTTATTCATCTTCTTCAATTTATTTAATTAATGAGATAATTTTCAGTGTACAGGTCTTCCAACTCCTTGGTTAAACACAGGTACTTTTCTTTTTGATGTTACTGTAAATGAGACTGTTTTCTTAATTTCTCTTTCTGATAGTTTGTTGTTAGTTAAGAGATGCAACAGATATTTGTATATTGATTTTGTATCCTGTAACATTACTGAATTTGTTTATTAGCTCTATAAGATCTCTGGTAAAATCTTTAAGGTTTTCTACATATAATATCATGTCACCAGCAAATAGTGACAGTTTTACTTTTTCCTTTTGAATTTGGCTGATTTTATTTCTTTTTCTTCTCTGATTTCTGTGGTTAGGTATTCCAATTCTATGTTGAATAAAAGAGGCAGGAGTGGGCACCTTGTATTGTTACTGATCTTACAGGAAAAGCTTTCAGCTGATATATATATGGCCTTTATTATATTGAGGTATGTTCCTTCACTACCCACATTACTCAGAGTTTTTATTATAAATGGATGCTGAATTTGGTCAAATGCTTTTACCACATCTATTGAGATGATCATACAACTTTTATCCTACATTTTGTTAATGTGGTATATCACATTGATTATTTTGCAGATGTTGAACCATCCTTGCATAACTGGGATAAATTCCACTTGATCATGATGTATGGTCCATTTAATGTATTGCTGAATGCAGTTTGTTAGTGTTTTGTTGAGGATTATTTGTGTCTATGTTAATCAGGTTTATTGGCCATGATTTATTCTAAATCTTTCATAAAATTGTAAATTATACCCTTAAAATTTAAATTTTTATGTTTAAAACCTCTATTTTCTGAAGACAATGTGAATTTATACACTTTTTAAAAAAACATCTTTATTGGAGTATAATTGCTTTACAATGTATTGTTAGTTTCTGCTGTATAACAGTGAATCAGCTATATGTATACATATATCCACATATCCCCTCCTTCTTGCATCTCCCTCCCACACACCCTATCCCACCCCTCTAGATGGTCACAAAGCACCGAGCTGATCTCCCTGTGCTATGTGGCTGCTTCCCACTAGCTATCTATTTTACATTTGGTAGTGTATATATGTCAATGTCACTCTCTCACTTAGTCGCAGCTTACCCTTCCCCCTCACCATGTCCTCAAGTCCATTATCTACATCTGCGTCTTTATTCCTGTCCTGCCCCTAGGTCCTTCAGAACCTTTTTTTTTTTTTTTTTTAGATTCCATATAAATGTGTTAGCATACGGTATTTGCTTTTCTCTTTCTGACTTAATTCACTCTGTATGAGAGACTCCAGCTCCATCCACCTCACTACAAATAACTCAATTTTGTTTCTTTTTATGGCTGAGTAATATTCCATTGTATATATGTGCCACATCTTCTTTATCCATTCATCTGTACATGGGCACTTAGGTTGCTTCCATGTTCTCGCTATTGTAAATAGAGCTGCAAGGAACATTGTGGTACATGATTCTTTTTGAGTTATGATTTTCTCAGGGTATATGGCCAGTAGTGGGATTGCTGGGTCATATGGTAGTTCTATTTTTAGTTTTTTAAGGAACCTCCATATTGTTCTCCATAGTGGCTGTAACAATTTACATTCCCACCAAGTGTACAAGAGGGTTCCCTTTTCTCCACACCCTCTCCAGCATGTATTGTTTGTAGATTTTTTGATGATGGCCATTCTGACTGGTGTGAGGAAATACCTCATTGTAGTTTTGATTTGCATTTCTCTAATGATTAGTGATGTTGAGCATTCTTTCATGTGTTTGTAGGCAATCTGTATATCTTCTTTGGAGAAATGTCTATTTAGGTCTTCTGCCCCTTTTTGTATTGGGTTGCTTGTTTTTTTGATATTGAGCTGCATGAGCTGCTTGTATATTCTGGAGATTAATCCTTTGTCAGTTGCTTAATTTGCAAATATTTTCTCCCATTCCGAGGTTGTCTTTTTGTCTTGTTTATGGTTTCCTTTGCTGTGAAAAAGCTTTTAAGTTTAATTAGGTCCCATTTGTTTATTTTAGTTCTTATTTCCATTTCTCTAGGAGGTAGGTCAAAAGGGATCTTGTTGTGATTTATGTCATAGAGTGTTCTGCCTATGTTTTCCTATAAGAGTTTTAGAGTGTCTGGCCTTATATTTAGGTCTTTAATCTGTTTTGGGTTTATTTTTCATTCTTTTACATGTAGGGGTCCAATTATCCCAGCACCACTTATTGAAGAGGCTGTCTTTTCTCCATCATATACTCTTGCCTCCTTTATCAAAGATAAGGTGACCATATGTGCATGGGTTTATCTCAGGGCTATCTATCCTGTTCCATTGATCTATATTTCTGTTTTTGTGCCAGTACCATACTGTCTGGATTACTGTAGCTTTGTAGTATAGTCTGAAGTCAGAGAGCCTGATTCCTCCAGCTCCGTTTTCATTTTCAAGATTGCTTTGGCTATTCAGGGTCTTTTGTGTTTCCATACAAATTGCGAAATTTTCTGTTTTAGCCCTGTGAAAAATGCCATTGGTAGTTTGATAGGGATTGCATTGAATCTGTAGATTGCTTTGGGTAGTAGAGTCACCTTCACAATGTTGATTCTTCCAATCCAAGAACATGGTATATCTCTCCATCTGTTTGTATCACCTTTAATTTCTTTCATCAGTGTCTTATAAATTTCTGCATACAGGTGTTTTGTCTCCCTAGGTAGGTTTATTCCTAGGTATTTTATTCTTTTTGTTGCAGTGGTAAATGGGAGTGTTTCCTTAAATTCTCTTTCAGACTTTTCATCATTAGTGTATAGGAATGCAAGAGATTTCTTGGCATGAATTTTGTATCATGCTACTTTACCAAATTCATTGATTAGCTCTGGTAGTATCCTGGTGGCATCTAGAATTCTCTATGTATAGTATCATCTCATCTGCAGTTACAGTTTTACTTCTTCTTTTCCGATTTGGATTCCTGTTATTTCTTTTTCTTCTCTGATTGCTGTGGCTAAAAATTCCAAAAGTATGTTGAATAATAGTGGTGAGAATAGGCAATCTTGCCTTATTCCTGATCTTAGTGGAAATGGTTTCAGTTTTTCACCATTGAGAACAATGTTGGATGTGGGCTTGTCATATATGGCCTTTTATATGTTGCGGTAAGTTCCCTCTAGGTCTGCTTTCTGGAGGGATTTTATCACAAATGGGTGTTGAATTTTTTTTAAATTTTCATTAATTAATTAATTTATTTATTTTTGACTGTGTTGAGTCTTCGTTTCTGTGCGAGGGCTTTCTCTAGTTGCGGCGAGCGGGGGCCACTCTTCATCGCGGTGCGTGGGCCTCTCACCGTCGTGGCCTCTCTTGTTGTGGAGCACAAGCTCCAGACGCGCAGGCTCAGTAGTTTGTGGCTCATGGGCCCAGTTGCTCCGTGGCATGTGGGATCTTCCCAGACCAGGGTTCGAACCCGTGTCCCCTGCATTAGCAGGCAGATTCTCAACCACTGCGCCACCAGGGAAGCCCCTGGGTGTTGAATTTTGTCGGAAGCTTTTTCTGCATCTATTGAGATGATCATATGGTTTTTATCCATCAATTTGTTAATATGATGTATCACATTGATTGATTTGCATATTTTGAAGAATCCTTGCATTCCTGCAATACACCCCACTTGATCATGGTGTATGACCCTTTTAATGTACTGTTGTATTCTGTTTGCTAGTATTTTGTTGAGGATTTTTGCATCTATGTTCATCAGTGATATTGGCCTGTAGTTTTCTTTCTTTTTCACATCTTTGTCTGGTTTTGGTGTCAGGGTGATGGTGGCCTTGCAGAATGAGTTTGGGAGTGTTCCTCCCTCTACTATATTTTGGAGGAGTTTGAGAAGGATAGAGTTTGGCTCTTCTCTAAATGTTTGATAGAATTCACCTGTGAAGCCACCTGGTCCTGGTCTTTTGTTTGTTGGAAGATTTTAATCACAGTTTCAATATCAGTGCTTGTGATTGGTGTGTTTATATTTTCTATTTCTTCCTGTTTCAGTCTCGGAAGTTGTGCTTTTCTAACAATTTTTTCATTTCTTCCAGGTTGTCCATTTTATTGGCATATAGTTGCTTGTAGTAATCTCTCATGATACTTTGTATTTCTGCAGTGTCAGTGGGTACTTCTCCTTTTTCATTTCTAATTCTGTTGATTTGAGTCTTCTCCCTTTTTTTCTTGATGAACCTGGCTAATGGTTTATCCATTTTGCTTATCTTCCCAAAGAACCAGCTTTCAGTTTTATTGATCTTTGCTATCGTTTCTTTCATTTCTTTTTCATTTATTTCTGATCGGATCTTTATGATTTCTTTCCTTCTGCTAACTTTGTGGTTTTTTGTTCTTTTTCTATAATTGCTTTAGATGTAAGGTTAGGTTGTTTATTTGAGATGTTTCTTGTTTCTTGAGGTAGGGTTGTGTTGTTATAAGCTTCCCTCTTAGAACTGCTTTTGCTGCATCCTATAGGTTTTGGGTCATCGTGTTTGCATTATCATTTGTTTCTAGGTATTTTTTGATTTCCTCTTTGATTTCTTCAGTTATCTCTTGGTTATTTAGTAGTGTATTGTTTAGCCTCCATGTGTTTGTATTGTTTACAGTTTTTTCCTGAAATTGATATCTAGTCTCATAGCATTGTGGTCGGAAAAGATACTTGATACGATTTCAATTTTCTTATACTTATCAAGGCTTGATTTGTGACCCAAGATATGATCTATCCTGGAGAATGTTCCATGAGCACTTGAGAAGAAAGTGTATTCTGTTGTTTTGGGAATGAATGTCCTATAAATATCAATTAAGTGCATCTTGTTTAATGTGTCCTTTAAAGCTTGTGTTTCCTTATTTATTTTCATATTGGATGATCTGTCCAATGGTGAAAGTGGGGTGTTACAGTCCCCTACTATGATTGTGTTGCTGTCGATTTCCCCTTTTATGGCTGTTAGTATTTGCCTTATGTATTGAGGTGCTCCTATGTTGGGTGCATAAATATTTACAATTGTTATTTCTTCTTCTTGGATTGATCCCTTGATCATTATGTAGTGTCCTTCTTTGTCCCTTGTAATACTCTTTATTTTAAAGTCTATTTTGTCTGATATGAGAATTGCTACTCCGGCTTTCTTTGATTTCCATTTGCACTGAAAATCTTTTTCCATCCCCTCACTTTCAGTCTGTATGTGTCCCTAGGTCTGAAGTGGGTCTCTTGTAGACAGCATATATATGGGTTTTGTTTTTGTAACCATTCAGTGAGCCTGTGTCTTTTAGTTGGAGCATTTAACCCATTTATATTTAAGGTAATTATCAATATATATGTTCCTATTACCATTTCCTTAATTGCTTTGGGCTTGTTTTTGTAGGTCTTTTCCTTCTCTTGTATTTCCTGCCCAGAGAATTTCCTTTAGCATTTCTTGTAAAGCTGGTTTGGTGGTGCTGAATTCTTTTAGCTTTTGCTTGTCTGTAAAGTTTTAATTTCTCTGTCAAATCTTAATGAGATCCTTGCTGGGTAGAGTTATCTTGGTTGTAGGTTTTTCCCTTTAATTACTTTAAATATATCCTGCCACTTCCTTCTGGCTTGCAGAGTTTCTGCTGAAAGATCAGCTGTTAACCTTATGGGGATTCCTTTGTATGTTATTTGTTACTTTTCCTTTGCTGCTTTTAATATTTTTTCTTTGTATTTACTTTTTGATAGTTTGATTTATATGTGTCTTGTCATGTTTCTCCTTTGAGTATCCTGTATGGCACTCTCTGGGCTTCCTGGGCTTGATTGACTGTTACCTTTCCCACAAGAGGGAAATTTTCAACTATAATCTCTTCAAATATTTTCTCAGTCCCTTTCTTTTTCTCTTCTTCTTCTGGGACTCCCATAATTTGAACGTTGGTGCATTTAATGTTGTCCCAGAGGTCTCTGACACTGTCCTCAATTCTTCTCATTTTTTTTTCTTTATTCTGCTCTGCAGTAGTTATTTCCACTCTTTTATCTTCCAGGTCACTTATCCGTTCTTCTGCCTCTGTTATTCTGCTATTGTTTCCTTCTAGAGAATTTTAAATTTCATTTCTTGTGTTGTTCATCACTGTTTGTTTGCTCTTTAGTATTTTTAGGTCCTTGTTAAATGTTTCTTGTATTTTCCCCATTTTATTTCCAAGATTTTGGATCATCTTTACTATCATTACTCTGAATTCTTTTTCAGGTAGACTGCCTATTTCTTCTTCATTTGTTTGGTCTGGTGCGTTTTTACTTTGCTCCTTCACCTTCTGCATATTTCTCTGTCTCCTCATTTGCTTAAGTTTCTGTGTTTGGGGTCTCCTTTTCTCAGGCTGCAGGTTCGTAGTTCCCATTGTTTTTGGTGTCTGCCCCCAGTGGGTAAGTTTGGTTCAGTGGGTTGTGTAGGCTTCCTCGTGGAGGGGACTGGTGCCTGTGTTTTGGTGGATGAGCCATGATCTTTTCTTTCTGGTGGGCAGAACCATGTCCGGTGGTGTGTTCTGGGGTGTCTGTGAATTTATTATGATTTTAGGCAGCCTCTCTACTAATGGGTGGGGTTGTGTTCCCGTCTTGCTAATTGTTTGGCATGGGGTATCCAGCACTGGAACTTGCTGGTCGTTGAGTGGAGCAGGGTCTTAGTCTTGAGACAGAGATCTCAGGGAGAGTCCTCGCCGATTGATATTACTTGGGGCTGGGAGGTCGCTGGTGGTCTGATGTCCTGAACTTGGCTCTCCCACCTCAGAAGCTCAGGCCTGACACCCGGCCGAAGCACCAAGACCCTGTCAGCCACACAGCTCAGAAGAAAAGGGAGAAAAAAATAGAACGAAAGAAAAAACAGTAATAAAATGAAAGAAAATAAAGTTATTAAAATTAAAAAATAATGAAAATTAAAAAATTTAAAAGTAATGAAAGAAAAAAGAAGAGAGCAATCAAAGCAATAAACAAATCCACCAATGATAACAAGCGCTGAATACTATACTAAGATAAACATAAAAATCAGAAAGTAGTCAGTCGCATACAGCAAACCCCAAGTCCACACTTGCTCCCAAAATCCACTGCCTCAATTTTGGGATGATTTGTTGTCTGTTCAGGTATTCCACAGATGGAGGGTACATCAAGTTGATTGGGGAGATTTAATCTGCACGGAGAAATTTCCCTTTCTCTTCTTTGTTCGCACAGCTCCTGGGGTTCACCTTTGGATTTGGCCCCATCTCTGCATGTAGGTCGCCCTCTGGCATCTGTTCTTTGCCCAGACAGGAGGAGGTTAAAGGAGCGGCTGATTGGGGGCTCTGACTCACTCAGGCCGGGGGGAGTGATGGGTACAGAATGCGGGCAAGCCAGTGGCGGCAGAGGCCAGTGTGACGTTGCAACAGCCTGAGACATGCCGTGTGTTCTTCTGGGGAAACTGTCCCTGGATCACGGGACCCTGGCAGTGGCGGGCTGCACAGGCTCCTGGGAGGGGAGGTGTGGATAGTGACCTGTGCTTGTGCACAGGCTTCTTGGTGGCTGCAGCAGCAGCCTTAGCATTTCATGCCCATCTCTGGTGTCTGTAGTGATAGCCGCGGTTCGCACCTGTCTCTGAAGCTTGTTTAGGCGGTTTTCTGAATTTCCTCTCCTCGTGCACCCTGAAACAATGGTCTCTTGACTCTTAGGCAGTTCCAGACTTTTTCCCGGACTCCCTCCTGTTTAGCTGTGGTGCACTAGCCTCCTTCAGGCTGTGTTCACGCAGCCAACCCCAGTCCTCTTCCTGGATTCTGAACTCCAAAGCCTGAGCCTCCACTCCCAGCCCCCACCCGCCCCAGTAGATGAGCAGACAAGCCTCTCAGGCTGGTGAGTGCTGGTCGGCACTGATCCTCTGTGCAGGAATCTCTCCGCTTTGCCCTATGTACCCCTGTTGCTGCACTCTCCTTCATGGCTCTGAAGCTTCCCCCTCACCTAACCCCCATCTCTGCCAGTGAAGGGGCTTCCTACTTTGTGGAAACTTTTCCTCCTTCACAGCTCCTCCCAGAAGTACAGGTCCCATCCCTATTCTTTTGTCTCTGTTTTTTCTTTTTTCTTTTGCCCTACCCAGGTATGTGGGGAGTTTCTTGCCTTTTGGGGAGTCTGAGGTCTTCTGCCAGTGTTCAGTAGGTGTTCTGTAGGAGTTGTTTCACATGTAGATGTATTTTTGATTTATTTGTGGGGAGGAAGGTGATCTCCATGTCTTAATCCTTTGTCATCTTGAATATCCTCTGTACACTTTTTTTATTCTAAGCACCCCCACTGATTTTTTTATTTTTACAGATAAAGAGAAAGACAAAACTAATGAGATGCCTTATAAATCCTACCCCTTTTAGTAACTTGAAGTTTAACTCCATCAGTTTTACTGCCACTTAGTAAATTAAGAGAACATAAATGGGAAATCAAATAATGCTGCTTTTAATTCCCCAGTTATATAAATAACAACTCTAAGTGAAAAGAAATCAAATTTTAACTACATAGCTTCTTACAGTGACCTAAGTTGGACAGATAAATGGAGATTTTCATCATAAAAATTCCAGTGAATATAAATGTCAAAGTCTCCAGTGAACCACTTAAAATTTCATCTTGGCCACCAGTCCAATCTAGGAAGTAGGGTACACCTAGGGTAGGGAAAACCCTCTAACAGTCCATGATTTGCTGCAGAACTTAAACCTCAAATCCCACAGAAATTTTTCCTACAGTCATAATAGCTGATGAAATTCTGCACAAATTTCTCCTGTTGCAGTGATATTAAAAGCAACTAAAGGGCTTCCCTGGTGGCGCAGTGGTTGAGAATCTGCCTGCCAATGCAGGGGACACGGGTTCGAGCCCTGGTCTGGGAAGATCCCACATGCCACGGAGCAACTGGGCCCGTGAGCCACAATTACTGAGCCTGCGCGTCTGGAGCCTGTGCTCCGCAACAAGAGAGGCCGCGATGGTGAGAGGCCCGTGCACCGCGATGAAGAGTGGTCCCCACTTGCCGCAACTAGAGAAAGCCCTCACACAGAAACGAAGACTCAACACAGTCATAAATAAATAAATAAAAGAACGTGAATTTCTTTAAAAAAAAAAAAAAAGCAAACTGGGCTATTCATTTCAGTAACAGTCAAGTGGTCTTAGTTTGCATTCAAAAAAAAAAAGCAGCTAAAAACATTTTTAGTAATGAAATGCAATTCAGACAGCACACTCATGCAGGCACATTTTAGAAAAACACAGCATGCCGCGCACCGCGATGAAGAGTGGCTCCCGCTTGCCGCAACTAGAGAAAGCCCTCGCACAGAAACGAAGACCCAACACAGCCAAAAATAAATAAATAAATTTAAAAAAAAAAAAAAAAAAACACAGCATGCAATATAGAGGACAAAGAAATGCACAAAAGTATGTCAAAAGTACAAAGTTTAGAATAAGTTAGAGGAAACATGCTTTGATTTACCCTTTCATCTCCTTCTCTTTCTTCTCCTTCTCCTTTTCCTTCTTCTCGTTTTCCTTCTTCTCGTTTTCCTTTTTCTCCTTTTCCTCCTTCTCTTTCTTCTCCTTCTCTTTCATATCCTTTTCTTCCTTCTCTTTCATATCCTTCTCCTCTTTCTTCTCACTGTGAAGACATCTGTAGAAGCAGGTACAAACTACTACAACAGCAACAACTACAAGAAAACAGGAAACAAATGATATGTGACTCTGAAAACTAATCACCAAGATTCCAAACCAAGCAGAAGAAATAAACATTGGTTACATTTCTGTGGTTAGAAAATGTTATTTTATTTGAGCCCATATACATTTATATTCCATCTCGACCCTTCAGTATCTAAATCCAATTCCCTGGAATCACTTAAACAGTCCACAATAAGTCAGAGCCTTTGCTTAATTTAGAAAATTACCCAAAGCATATTTGGGAAATAGACTCATATGACTAATAATTTTGAAAAAATATGTATTATTTAGGGTTTGTTACTATGTGGACATGTAGGATATAAAAGAATATACAATCACCAACACAAGGTAGTATATCACAGAAAAGGTCAGGTTTTTTAAGACTGTTCTACTCAATTTCAACCTATAAAAACTACAGCAACTGAAAAGTCATTGAAAAAATAATGTGCATCTCATCTTCATATTACATTTTCACTTAAGTGGTATCGAAGTTTGAGATACTTACTTGCAGTAAGAATAATCAGAGCAATGATTCCTGCATCTGAGAAAATATGAAAACAGTTTTGAAGATATTAAGCATCTATGGGTCCTAGATAGCAGCTGTATTTTAATTTTGATCAGATCGTCTAAAAACTACAGTAAAAATGTTTATCAATCTAGTTTTAGCATGACTGCTACTGCATCCAAGTCATTTTGATCACAGAACCCTTTTAAACAGATTCCAGGTACAGGATCCACCTTGTGAAACTCTTAACAGGAGCCTCATTTTTCATTGTTTTGTGCTTTAGCTACCACACCAGGTTATTTTGTATAGGTTACTAGTACTGTTAGAATTAACTAGATTAGAGAAAATTATCTACATGTGTCTATATATACTACCACTTACATTTGTCATGGTACCTGCACTAATAAAATAACTATAAATGTCAATTATTACTAATTATTTGTGACACATTGTTTCTTCCCTACCTACAAATGATTGGAACATATTTCCATGTAGAACTCTAAGGTCTCATAGTACAGGGTTATTAATAACAAAATGATACCTAAATCCTCAAAGTCATCAAGTGATAGTATTTCGTCACTGGGATTGGGATATCCTAGGAAAAAAATGGAAATAGGTAAAAAGGAAGACTAACTAAATCTTAAAGATCTATAAATTCATTGATTTTGGTTTTGTGCCTTTTTATAATTCATAATTATAATTTAATTTTCCTTATAAATTATATTAATGTTTCTCATTAAAAGTTGCATCATAAAATATTATAAATTTATATTCAATGCCATCAACATTCTTCTTCCTGTCCACTGATATTCCTTGCGACTAATTCTGTGGTATAGCAAGCAAATTTATCATTAGTGTATTCCAAAAAAATAGGCTTGAATTCAATATGATTCTACTCAAAAGATAGAGGAAGGCTTAAAAATGATTTAGAAGTTGCTGTGGAGTAGAAAGACTCTTCAACATTATACAGGCCATTTATAAAATACTCGTGGCTAACATCATACTCAATGTTGAAATACTAAAATTTTTTTTCCCTTAAGATCAGGAACAACACAGAATTCCTGCATTTGCCACTTCAATTCAATGTAACATTGGAAGTTTGGGTCAGAATCATTACGTAAAAAAGAAGTTAAAAATATCCAGATGGGAAAGAAGAAATAAAATGATCTCTCTTTATAGATGACATGATTTTCTACATAGAAAGCTCTATAAAGATCACACACGTACACACAAACACATACACAACTGTTAGAACTAATACATAAATTCAGCAAAGTTGAAGGATAGAAAATGAACACACAAAAATCAGTTGTGTCTCTATACACTAACAATGAACAATCCAAAAATGAAATTAAGCAAACAATTCCATTTACAATAGCATTAAAAAGAATAAAATACTCAAACTTAACCAAGGAGATGAAAGGCTTATACATTGAAGACTATAAAAATTTCTGAAAGAAAGTGAAGAAGACATAAATAAATGGAAAGACATCCTGTGGTCATGGACAGGAAGACTTAATATTGTTAAGATGTTAATACTACACAAAACAATTTACAGATTAAATGCACTCTCTATCACCATCTTAAAAATGCATTTTGCAGAAAAAGAAAAATACAACCTATAATTTATATGGAATATCAAGGGACTAGCAACAGCCAAGACAATCCTGAAAAAGAAGAGCAATGCTGAAAGGGCTCATACTTTCTGATTTCAAAACTTACTAAAAAGCTACAATAATAAAACAGAATGGTACTGGCATAGAGACAGACATACAGACCAATGGTATAGAATATAGGGCCCAGAAGTAAACCCTTGCTTATATGGTCAAATGATTGTTAACAAGGGTTCTAAGAGCATTCAATGGGGAAAGGGCAGTCTTTTCAACAAACGATTTTTAGAAAACTGGATATCCACATGCAAAGAATGAAATTTGACACTTATCTTACACCATATACAAAAATTAATTCAAAATGTATCAAAAACAAAAGACTTAAAACTATAAAACTCTTAGAAGGAAACATAGAGGACAAATTTCATGATGTTGAACTGGCAATGACTTCTTAGATGTGACACCAAAAGCATAGGCAACAAAAGAAAAAAATAGATATATTGGACTACATCAAAATTAAAAACTTTTGTGTATCAAAGGACACTATCAACATAGCAAAAACCAACTCACAGAATGGGCAGAAACATCTGTAAATCATACGTCTGATAAGGGATTGATATCCAAAATATATTACGAATTCCTAAAACTCAATAACAACAACAAAAAGCCATTTTACAAATGGGCAAGGGACTTGAATAGACATTTCTCCAAAGAAGATATACAAATGGTCAAGAAGCACATGAAAAGCTGCTCACCATATCACTAATCGTTAGGGAAATAAAAGCCACAATGAGATACTACTTCACACCTATTAACTAACATAGATTATGATGGTTATTATATAAAAAACAGAAATTAACATGTGTTGGCAAAGAGTTTGGGAAATTAGAAACTTTGTACATCACTTGTGGGAATGAAAATGGTGCAGCCACTTAAAAACTTTTTAAAAATGGAAGACAGTATGGATGTTCCTCCAAAAATTAAACAAGAATTAATATATAACACAACAATTCCACTCCAAGGTATATACCCCACAAAAAAATTCAAAAGAGGTACTCAAACAGATACTTGAATGCCAATATTCTGAAAAGCATTGTTTAGAATGTCAAAAGGTGAAAACAACCCAGTATCTATCAACAGATGAATGAATAAATAAAATGTGGTATATACAAACACTGGAATATTTTCAGCCATAAAAAGGAATAAAGTTCTGATACAAGGTGGATGAACTTTGAAGACATTATGCTAAGTGAAATAACCCAGACACAAAGAGATACATGTAAAGTACCACTTAAATGAGGTATCTAGGTAAGTTAAATTCAGAGACAGAAAGTAGAAAGAAGTTATTGAATGTGGGAGGAGGATTGAGAAAGGAGCATGACTGCTTAATGGGTATAAAGTTTTAGTTTGAGATGATGAAAAAGTTTTAGAGATAGATAGTAGTGATGGTTGCACAACAATGTGAATGTATATAATGCTACTGAATTGGATGAAATGGTAAGAAAAATTAAATAAATGTTGATCTGGAAAAATTACAGTAAGCGTTCTGCCAGACATTAAAACATATTATAGTACTAGAATGAAAAACAACAACTTGGTGTTGGCACAGATATGGACAGAGTTCAAGGGAACAGATAGAAGACTAAAACACCTATGGATTTAATGGATGATAAAAAGTGGAACCTCAAAACACTTGGAGAGAAGACAAGTTATTCAACAAATGGTGCTACTTTGCCATTGGATGGGGGTGAGTGGAGTGAAGAGGGACCCAATCTCATTCCACATACCATAATGAATTTCAGATGTACCAAAGATTTAAATCCAAAGAATGCAATTAAGATGCATGGTTTAAATGTTTATATAATTTCAGCTTAAGGAAGTCCTAAGGCTTTTATAAGAAAGACACAACGCTCATAGCTATTAGGGAAAAGATCGATATATCCAGCTACCTATTAATGTAAAAGTTTTGCACATATAAATGACCACCAATAGGAGAATAGTTAAATAAAATATGATGGCATATATTAAAGTCATCATTTAAAAGGATGAGAATAAATAAAAATACAATCTCAATATAAGACATTAAGTGGAAAAATGCTAGTTTCAAAAAAATATGAACAGTATGATGCCATTTTTGTTTAAGAAAATAAACACCGAATTAAATGTATAGCTACATATATAAGGATTTTGATGTACAGAAATAGAGTAAAGACACACTAACAGTGATTAACTAAGGTAATAGGCTAGGAGGGAGAACAAATCTTTTACTCTGTATACTTCTGTAATGTTTGAAAATTTACAAAAATATATTCATGTATAAAAATATACTCAGGTAACAAAAAGTTATAAAAAGCAACTCATATCTAATAGTACAGTATAAAATCCTAAAAGAAAACTGACTAGTGAAAATAAAGCAAAAAAAAAAAAAAAAAAAGAGAAGAAAAAAAAAAAACAACCCTAGGAAAAAAGTTCACTTCACATTAAAAGGGCTTTAATTTATAGTAAGTTCAAATCAACAAAAAAAAACAGTTTTAGAAACCTAATAGAAAAATGAACAAAGAACATGAATAAATAAATGTAGACAGAAAAAGTTAAGCCTCACTGATAATTAAAGAAATGCAAATTAAAATAAGACATGATTTTACACCCATCACTTTATAAATTTCTTAACTATAAGTAGGATAAAGAGTTACTGAACCTGGATATTTTAAAAGTGGAGTCTTGGTTGGATGAGTAGGCTTGTAACCTGGAAAAATAAATTTGACTCAATTCACCATCCTTGTCAATACAAAATTATGAATTTAATTTTGGTTTTTTATTTTTTTAAAGATTATTTCTCAAAATAAATAATACACATACACTCAGAACTTTGCAATTCTACTCCTGAGTTTAACCTAAATATATATTTGTACAAGTGCACAAGGATGTGTATATAAAATGTTCACTACAACTTTGTATTTTATAATGAAAATCCTAGTAGTTAACTAATTATAAATCATAAAATTTATGTATTCTTTTAAAAGATCCAAGTAGTAGTATATTCCATAATTTTTTTCTATTTCACTAAGGATTTCTTGGACATTTTTTCATATTAGCACATTTAGATCTGACTTAACACCATTATATGTTGCTACTGATCCTTTTGGTATAGTCTTTCTCTAACTGATGATAAAAAATGATTGACAATCCCATAAGGAGAGTTGACTTTTTATTTTAAAAAAAAGATCGCTGTAGCTTCTTCTCTTCATAGGCTTTTTCTCACAAACAATTCACATCTTCTTCAAACACTAAACTGTATCAGTGTTTTATAAGTCCTTATGAAATGTTTATGGTCAACTTTCAAAAGAGCATATCAACAAATATAGTATACCACAGTGTATAGGCCCACTAGGACATGGATGGGTCAATGAATATACATTTCATATGCAATCTTTATATATCATCCACCAAAAAAACATCTCTTTCCCCACAAAACTTCACAGCACTCACCAAGGTACTGAAGGAGGTTACTGGGTACCAGGTTTACAGTAATTATAAAAGGTGTTCTAGTTACCATGTTAACATGAATAATCCCCCTCAATCCTTCAAAATATCAGGGCAATAGGAAACAAACAAATTAGATGCCAGTAACTGACATTAGTTTGAGTCATTAGACAACAGGAAACTAGAACCCACAGAAGTGATGTTACTTGAGTGAGCAGAGCCACACTGGGACCCTGAATGCAGTCTGCCCAGGTTAATGCTCTTCCCTCTCTTCCTCTTGTCTCTTGCTTCTGCTGCAACTAAAAGGAAGAAGCCAGAGAAAGCAGCCCTGAAATCAGGAAGATAATTCCTTCTACCATATCAAAATAGTCTCTCAAGTCTTAAGCAGAGCAGCTAATTAGTAGTCCCTGCCAGAAATCCTCCATTTCATTTCAATAAGTAAGGACTTCTCCTGCCTTTCAGTTGTTATGAAATTTACTTTCTGTTGCCAAATAAAAATGCCCAGTAAAGAGACAAATGATATCTGTATGAGGTGGGGAGTGGTAGAAATACAGGTCCTTTTCTGGTGACAACAGAAATTTCCCAGTATAAAAAGAACCAAACTGGTTGCAGTCTGGAAAATGAAACATAGTCCTGGACCTGGAAGATACCATGTAAAGGTGATGCTATACCATGTAAAGGTGATGCTGTAAGTCATACAAGCTACCTAAGAGCTTTCTAGATGCCAGGCACTGTGCTAAGTGCTTTAAATGGATCCCATTTTGACTTTGCTATCACCCAGTGAGGAAGTCATTAAATCATTTTACATGTAAGTAAATATATTTAAAGTTTACGTAACTTGTCCAAGTTCACACACCTGTTGATATCTGTGGACTATGGCAAATACTTTTAGAATCACTAAGCATAACAACTAAAATGGCTTTAAATATAGTCTTCCTCTTTTCATTACTAAAAATGATGAATGAGTGTAAATCACATGAATTTAAAGGATTTTTTTGTAAAATATAAGCAGGCAGTTACTAAATCTGAATGGCCCAAAATTGGGAGTTTTGTATTGAGAGGAATCAGCACTGAAGAACAAACCACATGGGATTACTACTTTCATATCATTTATATGAATTATGCCTCTCATTCTTGACTTATATAGGTAAAAATTCCCATGCTTCAATTTACTCTGAAAAATCATTCCCATCTATTTTTATACATAAAAATACCAAACAAGAGACATTAATATACCTGTGTTCTTTGCTAAAAGAATGTGTTAAGACTCTATAAAAACATACAAAATCACAACAGCAGAATTCTATGTAAGTTCTGTCATACATCTCTCATGGAAATGGATACAAGACAGAGTTAAATACAAAGAGTTATTTTTTCAATTATTCTTGTCAATGTCAAAGAAATAAAAACTAAAAGACAAAATTTAAAAAAAGGAAAAAGACAACATTTGTACCTTTAATACACTTTGGCATCTCAGGCTCCCAAGTATTATTACCACCACAGAACACTAGGTTGCTGCCATTAAGGTAAAAACCCTGGAGGCATTCAAATATCACCACTGCTTGGTAGGAAAATTTTTCTCTACTTTCTGATACCATTATTCCATGTTCGAGTACTGGACGTTCACATTTGACCACTGAAAATTGGAGAAATTCCAGAATTAATAAAAAGCTACTTTCACACAGGACCAGAAAAACTAGTGCAAAGTAGTAATTTCCAGTGGGAAGAAACAGCTGAGGAATGAAAGACAAGATGTTAATTGAAAAAAAAAAAGACTTTATTTGTGCATTTGAATTTCAGGCAAATAGATTTAGAGAAACTTAATAACGTTTTTCCACCTAGAACAGACTGTCATTATACTTTATTGGCTTTCCTACATTTTTTTCCATTAATGACAAGTTTTGAGAAAGTGTGACTACCAAGTACAAATTCAGGGCAAGTTCAAAACTTTTGATACTTTTGATACTCTTTAGCTCTAGGACTTTTTTTAAGGTCATGCTGACACTAATTACAGTACCCTGCTCTTTTAGAAAGGTAGCAAAGACTTTTTGAGAAGGTAATATTTGAGCTCGATTTTAAAAGTTGAAAAGAAGCTAGCCAGGCAAAATGCTCGGCCCTCACACCAGTGTACTCTGGTGTTTCCCATTCTACTCTACTTCTTCAAAGTAAAATACAGGTCATGACCCTCTAGATTGACTTCAATATCTATGAATGTGTTTTGCAGAATTCGGAAAAAAAAAAAAAAAAAAAAACTGAAAAACACTGGGCTGAGCAGAGAGTTCAAGAGGATATCTTATGAGATTAAATCTGAGCAATAGATAAGGGCCAGAAAATATACAGCCTTTTAAACCAGAATAATGTTCTTCTTCCTTTCCTGTGGATCTGAATTTCCATCAAGTATCACATCATTTCTGTTCAGCCAGGAGAACTTCTTTATCAATTCTTGTGTTCAGGTTGGCTGATGACAAATTCCCCAAACTTCTGTTTATCTGAAACTGTTTTTTATTTATTTCACCTTCAGTTTTGGAAGATTTCTCCTTGACAGTGAATTCTAGGTTAAGTGTTTTAGTTTTCTTTCAGCACATTAGCAGACATTATTGTCTTCTCATCTCCACAGTTCCTTAAGAGACATCAGCTGTCATTCTTAACGTGGGTAACGGGGGGGATGGGGGTGGGTGGGTGTGTCCTCAACATAATACCTTTTTTCCCTGGCTCTCTTTTCTTTTATTTTTTGTTTTCAGTAGTTTTACCATGATGTATTTAGTTTGGTGGGGCATAAAGATGTAATATTACAACTATCATCATTGTAATATTTTTTAACTATCCATTTAAATGTCTGCAGAATAGTGTTGTCCTCTTTTTCATTCTTTTTTTAAAAAATTATTTTTTAATACAACTTTTAAAGGTTACATTCCATTTACAGTTATTACAAAATATTGGCTATATTCCTCATGTTGTGCAATACATCCTTGTAGCCTATCTTATACCCAATAGTTTGTACCTTCCACGCCCACACCCCTATATTGCCCCTCCTCACTGGTGACCACTAGTTTGTTCTCTGTATCTGTCAGTCGGCTTCTTTTTTGTTATATTTACTAGTTTGTTGTATTTTTTAGATTCCACATATAAATGATATCATATAGTATTTGTCTTTCTCTGTCTGACTTATTAAATATCTTTTTCTTTCTTGTCAGCCTAGTTATAGCTTTATCTATTTTATTGATCTTCTCCAAGAACCAGGGGTTTGTTTCATTGGTTTTCTCTATTATTTTCTCTTCACAATTTCATTGATTTCTCTCTATCTTTATGATCATCTTATGTCTCCTTATTTTGAGTTTGCTCTTCTTTTTTTAGTTTTTTAAGGTGGAAGCTTAGATTGTTGATTTGAGACTTTTACACAAGTATTTCATGCTATAAATTTCCCTTTAAGCAATGCTTTTGTTGTATCACACAAATTTTGATATTTTGATGTACTGTGTTTTTCATTTTTACTCAATTCAAAACACTTTCTAACTTCCCTTGTTACTTCATCTTTGACTCATGGGTTAGTAAGGAGTGCCTTTCATAATTTTCAAGTATTTGCAAATTTTCTAGATTAGCCCTGTTTTAATTTCTATGTTTATTCCATTGTGATCAGATAATGCACTTAATGATTTCAATTCTTTGGAATGTGCTAAAAATAATCTTATTGCCTAGAATATGAGCTACCTTAGAGAATGTCCCATGTGCACTTGAAAAGAGTAAATATTATCCTGTTATTCAGTGGTTTTCTTCCAAGAATCAAATACCCTCTAGCATCTCCTTGCTTTATGTAACTCTCTAGTGCCTTAAATATTGTTTTAAAAATATATTTTGTTCAGAGTTTATCATTCTTATCAATGAGAAGCTTAGCTTTTTAAAATTTTCTCTACCATTATTTGTAGCCAGAACTCTCAGACATCTTGCAATATAAGAAAAAACTTTATTTTTGAGGCAGGGTGTGTTGAGTTTTTTAGTTCTTTCAAGCAAAAAAATCCTAATACACACACACACACACACACAATTAGTTCACAATGTGTAAACTGTAATGTCAAGAACATCTGGGGTGAGGGGTGGGAAACCCCACAACTAGAACTATTTTCTGTTCAATTTGGCCTAAATTAAACTAGAAGTCAATTTAACCGGAGGAATAAACATGTATGACTGTTTTACTTATAGGTAAAACTATTTACAAAGTGTTCCACAGTATTTACAAATGAAGAAGGAAACAAATGGAAACATTATTACCTTTACACAGAGGAGCGGCACTACTCCATTTGCCAGGTCCAGAACAAATAAGCTTGCTCTCTCCAACAAGTGAGTATTCATCTGATCCATTTGAAGGATTACAACTATAAGTTACTAATTCATTATATTCAAATATATTCCTGTAGCTATTGGTGTGTTTTCCATGTTTTATTTTTGGAGGTCGTCCACAAAAAATCTCTTAAAAAGGGGTAAAAAGAGAAAATAAAGGTAAAGGGAAGGTGAAAGAGTAAGACAGCATCAGTAAAGTCCTATGAACTACCTTCAATAAGTTCTTTAACATATGATTTCTAGAAGTTAGTTGTGAATCCTTTATCCATTTAGAGGAGAGTTTCCATGAGAAAATGTATTATCCCAAATTCAAATCATGTAGAAATAAACTTTTAAGAACCAAACTCATTTTCTTAAATACCTATATAAAGTACCTATATGAAATACCTATATTTATCTATAAGGACATGCTAAGTTTTGTTCTAATCATCATAAGAGATGGAAATTTAATGAGAAAATATGCTTGTGATTAAAAATAAAATTCACTGCTAGCTAAGAAATGCATATTTATAATTTATAAACATATCCATTCACTACATCCATGGTTCACAATAATACCAAGATATGGTCTTATTTCACTGTCATCCTTGTAAGTTTATGGTGAAATTTTCCAGAATCTACAAATTGTGTGATTTTGCCACAGACTGAATCCAGATGTCTTCCTTTAAGCTAGATATTGAAGAGATTTGCAAAAATGTAAAACAATGCCACTATTCCCACTGTTGGTTTTGGAAATTTTTAATTTTTTCATAAAAATATGTTGTATATATTAACATGTATTGACTTTACTGTTCCTAAAAATGATTTAATAATTAACTATTTTAAAAACTTTTGTTTTAATTCCAATATAATGAATACCAATAGACATAACCCACATAAAGAAAAGCTCTTTGGAATCGTTGTTGATTTAACAGCATAAACAGGTCCTGAAGCCAAAAAGTTTGAAAATTCCTAATCCAAATTATAAAGTGAGAATTAACTTACTTTCACAATGTGGTATCAAATCACTCCAATGCACATTATCTCCAATAAGGTTACAAGTTAGAATTTTTTTTCCTCTTAAGTAATAACTAAATGAAAAAAGAAAAGGTTACTGTTTGTTTAATAGCACATAATACTGAAAATTTTTATATGGTTGTTTTTCTGCACTACAGTAGTTTGAGGGAGAAGTTTCTTAAATGACATGATATAATGAAAGTGCTAACCAAATCTGCAATTTTAATCAAATAAAGAGTTTCTGCATGTGGACACACACTGTCCCACAGCAAAATGTCTAAATTACTATTATGCCTGTCAGTGTGGCCTCTTCACCATCTCTGGCAAATGCATCACACATTCACTTCTATGCTTTTGCTCACACCATTCTGCTCAGCAAGGACTGAGCAGAGACATCAGGCCCTAGAGCTTGCCTGCCTGGATTCAAGTCCCAGCTCCATGAATGACTTGTTATTTAAGCTTGGGAAAGTCTCTTACTGTTTCTCTTGCTCAATTTCCTCATCTATGTAAAAGAGATAATAGTACATACTTCATGGGGTTGTTTTGAGAATAAGTTAGCATCTGACACATAGTGAGTGCTAGGTAAGTTTTAGTTCTTTTTAATATTCTTTAGATCAGAATATCTTTCCAGGAATAGCTTGGGAATACTACTTAATGAAATTTTCTCTGATGATTTAAACTCACAGTACTCTCTTCTCCTTCTGGATTCTCATTGTAATGATCATAAATAATGGTATGTATTTGGCACTTCTTATTTACTATTTTGATTTAATATATTATGTTAGTATATATTGTGTTTCTAACCAGGCTACAGCTTTTTTTTGAGAAGAGTCTATGCTTTAAGTTTTTGGTACCTTTCAAAGTGCCTAATAGGCTCTCTATATCTATGACAGGATGTTCTAATATTTTTACTTGATCAGTTTAAAAATAATCAGTGAAACTGCTTGTACAAGGTTCCAGTTGACTTTTCCGTTAAGCTGTACTCATTTTCTGTATATTAGTGTTTTAGGAGAGGATTTTGGGAAGGTGGTAGAGTTGGAAGTTCTAGGAATCTGTCACCATAACTAGACAAAAACTGCAATGGCAGAATCTGTCTGATGTCACTGTTTTGGAACTCTGGAGTCTGTTGAAGGCTTGCAAGTTCTAGAGGAAAACTCAGACAGGTAAATTGCATTAATTTCAGTCAATTTCAGCTCTTAGGAAAACAGCAGCAACTTACCCCTACCCTCAGCAGTGTGGCAGGCAACTGTGAGTGTGCTCCTGAAGCAGCTTACACACAGGTTGCAGGAGGTACAATAGCCAAAAAGACTGTCTTCCAAGTACCAAGGATCTGTACTCTGATTGCTGACTGCTATTTCTGATCACAGAAAGTGGTGGCAGCCATTGTTGTCACACCTTGCCGACTCTTGCAAGCCCTATCCTTGTTGGCTGAAGTGACTTACACGGGATTTAAAGATCCAGCAACATTTGCTTCCACTTTCATTTTTCATGTTTCCACTCTCAGAAGCCAGGCACTAAAGACTAGGACATTCAAAAACAACTGCATATGTGGGGAAATTTAGAAAGTGAGTGTGCATGTTCAGGGAAAAAACACAGAAACAGCCTGAGAAGACCTTCAGTTTACATCTCAGGTGATCCCTGCCACAGAAACATGATACAAAAATCAATAAACAAAAACAGTAACAAAAACTTCAATGTCTAGGGAAAGGGGAGAATCTGATTTGCAGAGTTACACATTATTAGATTCCAATATCCAATATTCCACAAAAAATCACCAGGCATACAAAGAAACAGGAAAGTATGGTCCATTCAGAATAAAAAAACAAATGAACAGAAACTGTTCCTGAAAAAATCTGATGATAGATATATTAGATAAAGACATCAAAATATCTTAAAGATGCTCAAAGAACTAAAGGAAGACTTGGAGAAAGTCAAGAAAATGATGTGTGAACAAAATGGAAGTATCATAAGGAGCTAGAAAACCTAAAAAGGAACCAAAAAGAAATTATGGAGCTTAAAAGTACAATACCTGGTATTAAAAATTCAATAGAGGGATTAAAGGCAAATTTGAGCAGCAGAAGGAAGGATCAGTGAACATGAATATAGAATGGTGGAAGTTACTGAGTCTGAGGAACAGAAAGGAAAAAGAGTGAAGAAAAGTGAGCAGAGCCTAAAGGACCTGTGTGATATCATCAAGTGGATCAACCTACACAGTGTGGGAATCTCAGAGGGAGAAGAGAGATAGAAAGGGGCAGAGAGAATATTTTAAAAAAATAATGGTGAGCAACTTTGCAAATTTGATGAAAGACACAAATATAAACATCCAAGAAGCTCAACAACCCCCAGGTAAAATGAACTTAAAGACACCCACACTAAGTCACATAATAACCAAACTTTCAAAAGACAAAGACAGAGTGGCTAAGATGGCCGAGTAGAAGGACCCTAAGCTCACCTCCTCTCACAAGAACACCAAAATCACAACAATCTATAGAGCAATCATCATTGAAAAAGACTGAAACCTACTAGAAAAGATCCCCTACCACTAAAGACATAAAGATGGAACCACAAGGAGACTGGTAGGAGGGGCAGCCTTGCAATATAATCAAATCCCATACCCCCCAGTGGGCACCCCACAAACTGGAGAATAATTATATTACAGAGATTCTCCCACAGGAGTGAGTTCTGAGCCCCACATGAGGCCCCACAGCCCAAGGGTCTAGCACTGGGAAGAGGAGCTCCCAGAGCATTTGGCATTGAAGGCCAGTGGGGCTTGATTGCAGGAGCTCCACAGGATTGGGGAAAACAGAGATTTCACTCTTAAAGGGTGCAAAAAAAAACTTCACACACACCAAAGGACCAAAGTTAAAAGCAGTAACTTCATAGGAGCCTGGGCCAGAGCTACCTACTCATCTTGGAGGGTCTCCTAAGGAAGTGGGGGTAGCTGTGGCTCACTCTGGGGATATAGACATTGCGGCAGATATATCAGGAAGGATTCATTTGTGTGAGTTCTCCCAGAGGCTGATATTTTGGCACCAAGACCTGGCCCCACCCAACAGCCTGTAGGCTCCAGTGCTGGGACATCTCAGGCCAAACAACAAACTGGGAGGGGATACACCCCCACCCATGAGCAGACAGGCTGTTTAAAGACTTCCTGAGTCCACAGCCACCTCTAAACACATCCCTAGACATGGCCCTGCCCACCAGAGGACCAAAACCCAGCTCCAATGGTTAGGGGGCAGACACCAGAAGCAAGAAAATTACAGTTCTGCAGCCTGCAAGCCAAGTCTGCAAACGCAGGCCAGATACTACCCTGGGACCAGCTGGCCCCTGGCCCTTGGGTAATGAGAGGGGAGTGCACTGCTGGGATGCATAGGATGTCTCCTACAGAGGGTCACTTCTCCAAGGTCAAAAAAAAGTAACAAACCTACCACATACATAAAAATACAAATAGCAATTTAGAGAAAATGAAGCAACAGAGGAATATGTTTCAGATGAAGGAACAAGATAAAACCCCAGAAGAACTAAGTGACATGGAGATAGGCAATCTACCCAAGAAAGAGTTCAGAGTAATGATAGTAAAGATGATCAAAGAACTCAGGTGGAGAATGGATGCGTGGAATGAAAAATTAGAAGTTTTTAACAAAGAATTAGAAAATATAAAGAACAAGCAAACAGAATTAAAGAATACAATAACTGAAATGAAAAATACACTAGAAGGTATCAATAGTAGAGTAAATGAGATGGAAGAACTGATTAGTGAGGTGGAAGACAGAGTAGTGGATATCACTGCCACTGAAGAGAAAAAAAAAAAAAAAGAATGAAAAGGAATGAGAACAGTTCAAGAGACTTCTGGGACAACATCAAGCATGCTAATATTTGCATTATCAGGGTCCCAGAAGGAGAAGAGAGAGAGAGAAAGGACCTGAGAAAACATTTGAAAAGATAATTGCTGAAAATTTCCCTAACCTGGGGAAGGAAACAGTCACCCAAGTCCAGGAAGTGCAGAGAGTTCCATACAGGATTAACCCACAGAGGAATACACCATGACACAGTGTAATCAAAATGATGAAAATTAAAGATAAAGAGAGAATACTAAAAGCAACAAGGGAAAAGCAACAAGTAAATACAAGAGAACTCCCATAAGGCTATCAACTGATTTTTCAGCAGAAACTCTGCAGGTCAGAAAGGAGTGGCATGATATACTTAAAGTGATGAAAGACAAAAACCTACAACTAAGAATCCTCTACCCAGCAAGGCTCCCATTCAGATTTCATGGAGAAATCAACAGCTTTACAGACAAGCAAAAGCTAAAATAATTCAGTATTACCAAACCAACTTTACAACAAATGATAAAGAACTTCTCTAGGTGGAAAAGAAAAGGCCACAAATAGAAACAAGAAAATTATAAAATGGAAAAGCTCACTGGTAAAGGCAAACTTACAAGAAAGGTAGGAAATCAGCCACTAGTAGGGAGGTTAAAAGATGAAAATAGTAAAAATCATTTGTATCCACAATAAGCAGTTAAGGGATACATAAAACAATTAGATGCAAAATATAAAATCAAAAACAGTAATTGTGAGGGGAGGAGAGTACAAATGCAGGGTACCTAAAATGCATTTGAAATTAAGAGATCAGCAACTTAAAACAAGCATGTATAAATATAGACTCTAATACAAAAACCTCATGGTAACTGTAAAACAAAAATATATAATAGACATACATACGAAAAGAAAAAGGAATCCAAACATAACATTAAAGATAGTCATCACAAGAGTAGAGAATGAAAGAAGAAAGGGGAAACAAAAAGACCTACAAAAACAAAACTCAATTAACAAAATGGCAATAGGAACATACTTATCAATAATTACCTTAAATGTAAATAGACTAAATGCTCCAACCAAAAGACAGACTGGTTGAATGGTTACAAAAACAAGACCAATATATACACTGCCTACAAGAGACTCACTTCAGATCTGGAGACACATACAGACTGAAAGTGAGGAAATGGAAAAAGTATTCCATGCAAATGGAAATTAAAAGAAAGTCAGAGTTGCAATACTTATATCAGACAAAAATAGACTTTAATAAAGACTGTTACAAGAGACAAAGACACTGCATAATGAGCAAAGGATCAGTCAAAGAAGAAGATTATAACAATTGTAAATATATATGCACCCAACATAGGAGCACCTCAATATATAAGGCAAGGGCTAACAGCCATAAAGGAAAAATTGACAGTAACACAATGATAGTAGGGGACCTTAACACTCAACTCACATCAATGGACAGATCATCCAGACAGAAAATCAATAAGGAAACACAGGTAACACCCATCCTTCTGAAACTATTCCAAAAAACTGCAGAGGAAAGAACTCTTCCAAACTTGTTCTCTGAGGCCACCATCACCCTGATACCAAAACCAGACAAAAATATCACACAAAAAAAGAAATTTATAGGTCAATATCACTGATGAAAATAGATGCAAAAATCCTCAACAAAATACTAGCAAACCAACTCCAAAAATACGTTAAAAGGATCATACATCATGATCCAGTGGGATTTATCCCAGGGAGGCAAGGATTTTTCAATATTCACAAATCAATCAATGTGATACAGCATATTAACAAATTGAAGGACAAAAACCATGTGATCCTCTCAACAGATGCAGAAAAACTTTTTATAAAATTCAACATCCATTTATGATAAAAAACTCTTCAGAAAGTAGGCATAGAGGAAACATAGCTCAACATAATAAAGGCCATATATGACAAACCCACAGCTAACATCATACTCAATGGTGAAAAGCTGAAAGCATTTCCTCTAAGATCAGGAACAGTACAAGGATGCCCACTCTCACCACTTTTATTCAGCATAGTTTTGGAAGTCCTAGCCACAGAAAGCAGAAAAGAAAAAGAAATAAAGGAATCCAAATCGGAAAAGAAGTAAAACTGTCACTGTTTGCAGATGACATGATGTTATACATAGAAAATCCTAAGGACACTACCAGAAAACTACTAGAGCTCATCAATGAATCTGGTAAAGTTGCTGAATACAAAATTAATATACAGAAATCTGTTGCACTTCTATACACTAAAAACAAAAGATGAGAAACAGAAATTAAGGAAACAATCCCATTTACCACTGCATCAAAAAGAATAAAATATCTAGAAATAAACCTACTTAAGGAGCAAAAGACCTGTACTCTGAAAACTGTAAGGCACTGATGAAAGAAACTGAAGATGACACAAACAGATGGAGAGATATCCCATGTTCTTGGATTGGAAGAATCAGCATTGTCAAAATGACTATACTACCCAAGGCAATCTACAGATTCAATACAATGGCATTTTTCACAGAACTAGAACAAAAAAACTTTAAATTTTATGGAAATACAAAAGACTCCTATTAGCCAAAACACTCTTGAGAAAGAAGAATGGAGCAGGAGGAATCATGCTCCCTGATTTCAGACTATACAATAAAGCAACAGTCATCAAAACAGTATGGTACTGGCAAAAAAGCCAGACATATAAATCAATGGAGCAGGATAGAAAGCCCATAAATAAACCCATACACTGATGGTCAATTAATCTATGACAAAGGAGGCAAGAATAGACAATGGAGAAAAGACAGTCAATAAGCGGTGCTGGGAAAACTGGACAGCTATAAAAGTAAAAGGAACGAAATTAGAACATTCTTTAACACCATATACAAACGTATACAAAAATAAACTCAAAATGGATTAAAGACCTAAATATAAGACAGTATATTATAATACAGAGGGAAACATAGGCAGAACACTCTTTGACATAAATTGCAGCAATATTTTATTTGGATACGTCTCCTAGAGTAATGGAGATAAAAACAAAAATAAAAACTGGGACCTAATTAAACTTAAAAGCTTTTGCACAGCAAAGGAAACCATAAACTGAATGAAAAGAAAACCTACAGACTGGGAGAAAATATTTGTAAATGATGCTACCAAGAAGGGATTAATTTCCAATACATACAGCTCATCCAGCTTAATATCAACAACAACAACAACATAATCAAAAAATGGGCAAAAGACTTAGGTAGACATTTCTCCAAAGAAGACATACAAATGGCCAACAGGCACATGAAAAGATGCGCAACATAACTAATTATTAGAGAAATGCAAATCAAAACTACAATGAGATATCACCTCACACCAGTCAGAATGGCCATCATTAAAAAGTCTACAAATAATAAATGCTGGAGAGGGTGTGGAGAAAAAGGAGCCCTCTTACACTGTTGGTGTCATTTCTGTGAGTCCTCCTTCAACTCTGAGAGTTGGCCATTTTTACTAGGGTGCACTGTGTTGTTAAGGATAAAGTCACCATGATTACTACATTTTCAATGCTTCCAATAGGTTTATTATCACATATAATTAGTATTTGATTTTGCTTTTCTTCAATTTAAATTCCTTTCTATTAATTACACATCATTTCATTCTCCATAAAAAGTCCAAGAGTTGTTTGGCTACAAGTGCAACTTATGACCTAGAAAGAAAAATGAAATCAACTTTAAGGGAATGATTAAGCTGAGAAGCAAAGAAAAATGGAATTCATAACATTTAACTTATTTCCTCTAAGGAGTAACTTACTTACCCCTCATTACAAGAAATGTGAGCTTCTGATTCAAACTCAAAGGTTTTATTTGGGGCATATACTTCACCATGTTTTATTTCTGGATTTGGACATGATTTTCCTAAAAGAAAATTTTCAAATTCGTTTTTTCATACCAATTTCAAAACATTTAAATCAAGATCAAAATTCTACACTGCTCTTTTCTATTGATTAAATATTATTTTCTTTCTTTAATTATTATAAGGGCAAACTTAACATTCACATTTACTGAGGTACCAATCACCAATAAAGATTCCCTGGAGATTTCTCAAAGCCTGAAAAAATGCATTGCTATCTAAAACCTAGTTTTGCATGAGAAAATCATTATTGTTGCAGTGGAAAATTGACCCTAAAATGTGTAAAAATCTCTACAGAAAGCAAAAAACAACAAAAATGGTTTTGTTTCCTTACTTAAACATGCTTCTTCAATAGGGCTCCATGAGCCATTAGGCTCACAAGTAGATGCGAGGAGATAAGGCCACACATAAAAGTATCCTCTGTGACACTCATAATCTATTCTGTCCCCAGGATAATAATGGCGTTTAATGACACCCTTGAGCTTCATACTCTCCAATACTGGTGGATCAATACAGGGACCTAGGAATAAAAATAAAAACAGAAAATTAAGGATTTAATCTCTTTCGCCAGCCACTTGTGGCCTAGCAGCAAGTAGGCAGTACAGAATAAATGGAAAGGTTCTTAGCAAGATTTTAAGTGATTGTCACATGCTTTTACCCAAGTGACGGTAGTAGCGGAGGATGTGTCTTGCTTACTTTAAATAACATCCTATTAGCTTTTAATTTGTTGAGGAATAAGCTAAATTTTTATTCAACAGTAAATTAAAGGAGACAAAATCTTTTTGGTATTGACTAAATATATATATATAGGTACATATCCTTACATACTTTTTTCTAAATTCATTTCAAAACTCACCTCTCCTCTAAAAAGTCTTCCATTGTATATAGCACTCTGCTCAGATTACTCTTTCATAGTTTGAAACACAAGCATATGATCACTTGTCACACAGTTTCCTCTCAGAAGGCAAGGTCTTAGAGGGCAGGGATCATATGCCTTCTTTTTCTACTACACTCTGTACACACTGGGTGCTCCAGACATGCTATGGTAAGAGGTGACTATTAAATAAACATTGTGGATTTCAAAGATCAAAATAGATATGGACTAAGTACTTCAAAGTATGACTTCATTTCATATATTTCATATTTGTGAACTAAAGAATTTTATGAATGAATAGATAACATTTAAATATCAAAATTTACCATTTTGAATAGACTTACATTGAAAAAAATTTGTTTTCTTGATATTATCTTAAATGTAATTTAATTTTTCTTCTCTGATCAATAGAGCATGCATATCCTTAGAAGCTCCCTGAGGTAGCTGTTTGGGCTATTTATCTAATATACCCCAACAGTAAAGCTACTTTATTGCTATACTTTTATAAGTTTTTATTCTTTTTTTTTTTTGGCGGTGGGGAGTCCCTCCCTAGAAGAGTGTAATTCCTACTTCAACAATTTCTCTTCCTTTTAATTATCTGTGAGCTCGATAACCTAACAAATCTGTTAGAAAAATTATGTAAAATAATATTATGGAGACACATCAAGTCCTAAAGTGCTAAAGGAATGCAGAGGCCACACCTATAAGGTTAAGGATCTAAGGAGAAAGAAATAGCCCTATTTTGGTCCCTGAGGAACCTTTTCTTTATTACTCCCTGGATCTTGGTCTTACTGCAGATTGAGAGACTGGTCAAGAGAGGACTCTAAAGAGGTGAAATATTACCCTCCTTTCCTATCATATTCTAAACTCTAAACTCCTCTCTTGATACACCATCCAACATTTCATTTACGTCATGTGCTGAAACTGTTTCAACACTTAGCAAATGTTTTCAACATTTCTACTATGCTGATCTGTTACATGAATGCTCCTCAATTAACTGCCCAAAACAAAACAAAAGCAAAAAGCAAAAAAAAAAAAAAAAAAAAACCCAAAACCAAAACCAAAAACCCCAAAAAACAAAACAAAACAAAACCCTTTAGTATTAAAAGCATTGCTTAAAAAGAAAATTAGTTGAGTTGAATTTTATTAATAATATTAAATTTACTCAATACCCTGAGCCAGACGTTCTCATTTTAACATAGGAAAAAAACAAACAAACAAAAAACACAGGATAGAAATGCTATATAATTTCGTACTGGATACAAATGTATTACATCATTCTAGAATTTCCTGGAACCACCAAGAAAGAAATCAAGTTAACAGCATGCCCATAATTAAATTACACAAGTGTTCTTTGTTTATGCACTCAACTTCAGTAACTATCTCGAAAGTATAAAAAAAAAGAGAAAATTCCTAAAGTAACTCTCACACATAGTGCTCTGAATGGAAAAAGACATGTCAATTGGACAGTTTAATCCATTCAACTAATGAAGGATTTCTTCGTACCAATATACATCATGAAATGAGTACTTTTAACAATGTGCAGTTTAGAATGTTTGCTTTGTCAACCAGTTGATCACAAGCTTTATACACTGTAATAGTTGAGTCCAATATCACACATTTTTATAATCAAATTTCTTGTTTTGCTCAGAACATTGAATTTTTTTCCTATGAGGATTTTCAAAGTAAATGTCCCTAGCTCCAAAAAAATAACATCTTAACTTAGTTTTTTCTAAATAGTTTACAACATAATTATTATTAGGCTGTAATGCTATACTTTAACAATGGATGCTATTACATAATAAGATAGGCTGCATTCAGAAAATTCCCCAGTGTTCCAGGTGAGTGTCAGGAAAGTGAAATAATGCTCTGCTGTGAATCAAGAAAACTGTTCACTTTCTATACACTTGCAAAAATTGTGCAAGCACTCTCTACTTGCTTGCAAAATTAAAAATAACTCCCTGGGGCTTCCCTGGTGGCGCAGTGGTTGAGAGTCTGCCTGCTAATGCGGGGGACACGGGTTCGAGCCCTGGTCTGGGAAGATCCCACATGCCACGGAGCAACTGGGCCCGTGAGCCACAACTACTGAGCCTGCGCGTCTGGAGCCTGTGCCCCGCAACGGGAGGGGCCGCGATAGTGAAAGGCCCGCGCACCGCGATGAAGAGCGGCCTCCGCACCGCGATGAAGAGTGGCCCCCACTTGCCGCAGCTAGAGAAAGCCCTCACACGAAAACTAAGAGACCCAACACAGCCATAAATAAATAAATAAATAAATAAATAAAGTATTAAAAAAAAAAAAAAAAAAAAGGCTCACAGGTTAAAATTTTCAAAAAAAAAAAAAAAAAAAAAAAAAAAAGAAAAAAAAAAAAAAAAAAAAAAATAACTCCCTGACACAAGCACACGCCACACCCCTTCCCATGTGGTTCCCTTCAGAAAATCATGGTCTCTGACCCAAAATGGAACTTCCCGAAATCTGACCACCCCTCCCCTTCTCTCACTGTCCACACAACCTATTTTTAAACTTTCTTTGCTTCTTCAAAACACAGGCTCTAACATCTAACCTATCAATTTTATTTCTCAGTTCCCACTCATTTATAAGCCACTTAAATTATTTTCAAGTCATTAAGTAGCCTCCCTCTTGGTAAATTCACCCTAACATTCTCTCCCTCAGTAATTTTAATTACCCTGTCTCAACATCTGGAGCTATTGTTCATTCTCTTTTCTCCCTTGTGCCTGAAAAGCTCTTTTCCTTGGTTTCCAGGTAGCAAACCAGCCTAGTTTTCAGCCTGCTCTTCCTTCTCTGCCTGATTGCATAATGTGATGTTCCTCATGGGTTATTCTACGAGCTCTCCTTATTTTCATTCTGCAAATCCCCCTGGGTCAGATGTATACTCTCATGACATCATTACAACTGATGAGAGCTGCCTCCCAAATCCCTCTCTCCATCCTAGATCTCTAGCTGGGATGCCAAGTCTGTATATTCAACTGCCTCCCCACAGCTCCACTTGGAATATGTCACCCTATCTCAAATAACAATAATGAAGCCAGCAAACAAGATACATGGTTCCCACAACTGAAATGCCTGTTCCCTCGCTCTGTTTCCACCTTTACTTCTAATTCAAGCCACTATCATTTCTTATCTGGATTGCTATAAGAGTTTCTGAATAGGTCTCCTTACTGGTCTCACCACCTTTCATTCAGTTCATTTTCACATTGCCACCAGAGTAATACTGATATGATACTAGCACCAAGGTCCTTCCAAGTCAGATACATTTCAATGGCTCCCTGTTTCCCTCATGATAATGTCTAAGGCTTCCTCACATGGCTAACAGAGCTTTAATGTCTGCTCACTCTTGCACAGTCTTCTAAGCCATATTCAATCCCACTAGTAGTGCCCATTAAATTACTCAACTTACTGTAGCACTCTAGACCTCCATGCATCATATTACTTCAGCTTTGACCAGAGACCCTGACATTCCTCTCACCCACTCATCCTTCAGTTTCATCTTAGATGCCACTTCCTCCTTGAGGCTCTTGACATCTCTCACTCAAAACACTGGGTTAAGTGTCCTCATGGTGCCCCAATTTACTTCTTTCACAGCACTTTTCATACTGTAATTATTCATTGCTTACTTCCCTAGGAGACTGTAGCCTTCTTGAGGACCATGTCTCATTCATCACTGCATTTCTAGTTCCTAGTGCCAAAGCTGAAGGAGTACTGTTATCAGTTTTATACATTCTTGGGTCAAAATTCAAATTCTTTACTGTTCAGCCAAACTGCTCCAGAAATATCTTCAAATCATCACTTTTTTCACTGCTGTTTCTGTTCCTATTTTCCATTTCTTTCATTCATTTATTTACAAACATTTCACTTTATCAGAATTTTTAATTTCTTTCTTGTCAAAATATTTGTTTTAGTATTTTATTATAAACCCATTTTATATTACTTCTATGACTAGAAATAGTATTTTAACATTATTAAAAGTGAACTCCAAAGACTGTGGGTTATATTTTTTTCCTAAAGATTAGCAATGAACAATTCTAGAACTTGTTTCTTAAAACAGTGGTGATATTAATCATTTTAGAAATACAAAATTAAACCTGTGCCTATCATTATTTTAGTGTTTTTTAACTAACTTATTCTTGACAATCTTCCTATGAGTTGTGTACTATTTCCCATTCTTTAAGATGAGCAATCTGAACCACGGTAAGGTGAAGTAACTTGCCCATGAATACACTCCCTGTAGGTAGCAGACCCAGGGTCAAGCCAGGAAACCCGGTTCCACTACCCACATTGCTTTCCATCACTGTCTGTCATCCAGAATCCTTGTATGGTTATGACAACAACGTTTGTCTGCAATTTAGTCCTTAAGCAATGGTATTCTACTGAGCCTGGGGAGATTAAAGCAACGTTAGTTTAGATTTGCATTGTGCTAGGGCAAACGAAAGGCCTCAAGGTGCCCAAAAAGAACAGGTAATAACATCATAGTCTGATTTTTATGATAGTAATTTTTCATTCCTAACTATCCTGCTCTTCCATAATAATTCACTCTGTGATCTACACCGCTGCCTTCCTCTTGCCTCCTTTGCCCTACTGCTGCCACACTGGGTAGCTAGGCAGTCCATGACTGCCCTGAGCCATGTCACATCTCTGAGCCTTTGCTCACACTGTTTTCTCTGCTCTGAACACCTTTCTTCCTGCTCAGGAGAACTCCTTCAACTCTTGTCTTCCTTGACTTAATTCACTCAACATCTCCTCTAGGAAGTAGTCTCTGCTTCCCTGGGGAGGCACTGACCAGTCCCCTTCTCTTGTGTAAGCAGCTTTTTGTAGGAAAGAGCTATTTGCAGGAGGTTCCTTTTGTCTTGTCACTTTAGCAAAACTATACTTTAATTAAGCTCTGGCCCAAGCACACCTTTCACATCTTTAGATCACACAATACTTTGCCTAACCTGTTGGTTCTCTTCTTAGATCAAAGAAATAGAAAGGAAGAATAATTAACAGATGATCAGATCTTTCCCCCAGCTTTCCCTTCAGTAACCTCCAGAGCAAACTGTGTGAAAGAGATAACATCTAAAGAAATATCACAAGGAGTCGACAAGTCTGCAGGCAACGAGAGATGTCAATAAATATGACTCCCTATCTCAATGATTAACTAAGATTACTTCCCCTTTTTCCCTTAAAAAACTTTCATGGCCAAGCAGAATCTTCAGAGTTAGTTCTGGGACAGGAGTCTGCCTTCTCCCCAGATGCCAGCCTTCTGATTAAACCTTTCCATTCCTACCAGCACTTGTCTCTCAAGTATTGACTTTTTGAGCAGCGAGCAGCCAGACCTGAGTTCGGTAGCACTCGGACTCTCCTCTGCATGGATCTCTCAGCTCACCATCACATGTTTTCGTGTTTAACACATGATATTGTGGACTCCATTCAGCCATGTGGCCACAACACCTCACCCAGTACATGCCTCATAGTCACTATTCAAAACACTTTGGTTCTCAAAGTTACACTGCTGTCAAACAGAAACCAATAGTAAAGAATACAGTATAATTAATCCAACATTGAAAATAATCATCTTAAAACTTTATGCACTGGAGAAAGATTTGACCACCTAATTTCTTTTGTTCTCTATCTCCCAGTATCATGGTAACCTAGCAATGGACCAATAAGGACTATTCTTCTTGCACTGTAATATGCAGAGTAAGAAACTAAGAAACTACTGTGTAAGCACTTATTCATCTTGGCTTCTTTCAAAAGAAAAGACCTAAAATAGGCAGAAGAGACCACCCATAAAAGGAAATTGTAGGCTTTGTCCCACAAAGCAGACTCATTCTGGATGAATGAGACTGGTCCCTTCTGTGATCTTCTACCATTTGGCAACTACCTCTGAGATGGCAGGACTCCCAAGGCACAACACTGCCCACTTACAAAATCTCCTCATGAGACGCTTCAGCACATGTTTATTATATCCACATACTTTCCCTGCCCAACATAGTGAGTTCTCATTTGTACCTTATCTAAGTTTCTTACCTATCCTGATTTTACCTTTCAATCTTAAACCTAACCTTGTTTTTCCTCCTCTTCATTTCTAGCTGTTATCTTCCCTGATACATCCTATTCATTTTACTTATCTATTTTCCTCTATTTTGAATAGTTTCCATCATCTCCTTCAACTTCTAGCTTTAAGCCTATTCTAAACATTATTATTCTTTAAAAAATTCCTTTTAATTTTTTGTTAGCACTGCTGTTCCATCACCCACAACTCTCTTGCAGAGAAATAAACTTTCAAAATGATCCGTAACAAGCAAGACTGGAGTATTGAGAACCCTGAGGAGTCTACAGTCAGGAGAAGATAGATCCTTTCTGACCCCCAGCTGTCCCTGCCTTAGATTTTTAGGCACCACAGAAAGTCCATCTTAAGCATGGCTTTTTAGAGAACCTTCCTCCTGGAAGCAAGAGAAGTTGTTCCTGGGCTCTAAGCCTCAGCCGAATGTTACTTTTAATTTTCTGGTACTTGATAGTTATACAATAATGTTGACACTGAGGCAAAAAAATGGGCATTTGAAACCACAAGTGTGACAAGACAGCCAAGATCTCTGCATTCTAGTGAGGAGAGAACAGAACACATAGTTTGGGAGGGTGACTACCAGTTGGGGGGAATTGAGCTGAAGTGTGTGTGGCTACCGGAAACAGTGGGTCAGAGAAGGTCCCTCTGAGGGGATAACATCACAACTGACTTTAAAGAATAAGAAGGAGCCAATTACACAAGAGGCAGAAGGAGAATGTCCCAAGGCCAAGGGAACAGCAAGTACAGAAGGCAAAGTGGCAGAGTTTGGCCTGTTTGATGAGCAGAAAGTCTTCCCTTCCACCAGTCATTTGTTAAACGCTGTCAGAGAATCATGCTCCTTTCCTCCTGGGTACTTCTCTTGGGTTATAACGTATTCATTAACATTATGTTTTGGCTACTGTCTACCACTCCCAATAAATTGTAGCAAATATTTGATTTCCTAACATGTGCCTGGCACTGGGGACCCAAGACCAGCACAGGACCTGGCATATAGAAGGCAAGTATGTATTGAATGAATGCTGCTAAGAAAAAATGCAGCATACAAACTGTATATGTAATAGATCCTAAAAATAACTTGGACATGGAAACACACGTGTATATAAAGACAGAAGGAAATATACCAAAGTATTAAATATGGTTGTCCTTTGATTGTGTATGTTTTATACAATAAGCATGCCTTTTTTTGGGCATATATTTAAAGTATTTATTCGATTCAATGAAACACGGAAAAGAAAATAAAAAGAAGTGAATGGGCCTCAGCTCTAGTTTATGAGCTGTATGGGAAAACCAGATGAACACCATTTATAGTTCATTTTCAGGATGCTCATTTTTCACTATGTTTGGCTACCAATGTTTTTTAGGTTGCTTTGGTAAGCCCCATACAAAGCAGCTTCCTTGTCCCACACTGGGCACCACTGGGCCGGCGACTTCCACAAAGCGTATACCAGGGTACATTCGCCCAGGCTCCCCCAGCGGGGCACAAACACCCCCCACACAAGGCATCACCGGCCTAGAGAACAGAAGGCAAACCCTCCCCCAGGGCACAGCACCAGACTAGCAGCATCCCCAGACACAGGGGGCACTCAAGGGCAAGCCGTCCCCACCAGCACCGGGTCCCGCTCCTGTTCCAACTTGGCTCAGTCCTGGAAACACCCTACAGACTTTTGCTAGGGACACAGCTTGGCCCGGGGTAAACCCCGGCCAAGCCCACCACCCCTCACCGCTCAGTGCCCACCACCAAGCAAGCCTTCTCCTCGGCCACTACGTGTTCTCCACCCCGGTGGGTCCCCGCACAGCAAGACCCAGGACATTCCGGCCACGCCTTCAACCCTAACTCCGCACGACCCCGGGTGGATCCAGCTTCGCGCCTCCGCCCCGAGCCAACAAGCAAAGCTCCCCCGGCCCTCGGTTCTGGCCTGCCTGCTCCCCGACCCACTCCAGTTCGCCGCCAGGGCGCACACTCTCTCCAGGCTCCTACCGGAGAATATGGGCAACGGGAGCACTAAGGACAGCAAAAGAATCCCGCCGCAGCACCAAGGAAAAGGGGGACTCTCTGGGAGGCCGGGAGGCGCCCGGCGAGGCGCGCAGGACGCCGTCATTTTCGGGAAAATCAGCGGGAAGCCCGAGACCAAACCAGGAGAGAACTTTTAGATAGAGTTCAGTTACAGGACGCAATAATCCCCGGATTCACAGTGTCAAGTGCGGTCACGCAGGTGGGCGTGGCCTAGAACGCTGCAGAGCGAAGGAGAGGGCCTTGTGGGGCCAATGGGCGGGCTGCAAGGTGGGGCCTCGGCGCCCGGGGCGGCCCTCTGGCCTGGAGAGGCGGGGCGAGGCCCTTGCGCGGGGCTAACCCTCCCGGTGGGCGGGGAGCTTTGCGCCTCCTGCTTGGACCCGGACTGTCTCTGACTCCTCAGTCTGCAGACCTGAAGGCGAGCCGCGGCGGCTTGTGGGATATGGCTGGCTCACCGCCTCTACGTAAACAGACTGTTACCACCCTACGCGGGAAGGGTGGAAAGGAGTCAAGGGCTGGTGCGGTCATCACTGTCCCTTTTCCGGAAAGCTGGACTAAAGAATCAAGCGCATCGACCCGAAAATAGAAACCTAGAGCCCAGCCAGTGGGTCACTGTGGGGCAGACACCCCTCAGGACTCCACTTTGGACCTGGGGCACTCCATATGGTCCGACACCTGGACCCTTGCTCAATCTTTAGCATTAGTCAGGCATAATTCGGGACAACAGTTGAGGTTTCCGTGGTTGAGCCTCTGCTTCTGAAGCCTCTCATGGCCTGATTTCAAAATCACGAAAGGTTTGGTCATTGCTCTCCCAACTGCTAAAGTCAATTAGCCTTCTCTGTGTTCCCAGGAAAGGACCCCTGGGAAGGTAAATTGTTAACACCGGGCCATTAGCATAATGGGTTCCAACGCTACAGGGCCTTTGTCCTTGAGCCACTAAATGTTTTATTGAAGATGAAATATACATGCATGAAAAAGGCAAGGACGGGGGTGCATTAAGTGCCAAATTTCTTGGAAGCAGTAAATGTCAGAGTTGGGAGGGGTAGGAATTGGTCAGCTGAAGTGGATAAGGGGGAGAGCTTTTCTGTTGAAACGATCTTGCAAACAATGCTGGAAAATTAACAATGAGCAAGATTTATTTGTAGAATTGTAAGTAAACCTGTATGACTAGTAAAAGAAATATAAAAGTAACCTGACTGGTATTAAAGAGCAAACAAAGGAAGTTGACATTTTCTTCTTATTAGTTGGCAAAGAATAAGAAGGTCAACCAATGTAAGTAAACATATTTGGGGAACCAGTACCCTCAAATTTTAGTATTTAACATAACTTTTCTGTATGTCAAAAGTTTTAAAATGGACATGACTTTTAAACCACCAGTTCCATTTAGAGTTTATCCCAAAGAAATCATCAGAGCTGTGAGCAAAGCTGTATAGTTTTGCAAAAAAAATTTAAATCCATGTGTCTAGAAAAAATATTAAGGATTTTATGGTAGGTAGTTTATTGTTTAAAAAAAAATCAATGTGAGAAACTATGATAAATTCCTGAGTGGAAAAAGCAGACTCCAAATCAGTGTGTACTTTTTTTCATTCCTTTTATTAAAACAAAAGTAGTATATTGATACACACAAAAAAGATATTAGTTGGAAATATACCAAAATTAACCAATAGTTGATAGGATTATGCATATTTAATTTTCTTTGTGCTTTTCAGCTTTCTATACTGACACTATGTTACCTTTGGAATCAGGTAAAGAAAAAAATTTATTTACATCCAACCTATATTTCAATTGCTATTTCATTCATAGAATGGTGGGAATAGAACCTGTATCACACAGAGTTAAGATATGAGAGGATGGTGAGGAAATGGAAATTCTCCGTATAAACTTCAAATGCATCATCTGGCATTACAAAACTTTATATATATATTTTTTAATTTTTAAAATTTTTATTGGACTATAGTTGATTTATAATTCTGTGTTAGTTTCTGCTGTACAGCAAAGTGAATCAGTTATACATATACATATATCCACTCTTTTTTAGATTCTTTTCCCATATAGGTCATTACAGAGTATTGGGTAGAGTTCCCTGTACTATACAGTAGGTCCTTATTAGTTAACTATTTTATGTATAGTAGTATGTATATGTCAATCCCAACCTGCCAATTTATCCCTTTCCCCCTTTCCCCCCGGTAACCATGTTTGTTTCTTACATCTGTGACTCTATTTCTGTTTTGTAAATAAGTTCATTTGTACCATGTTTTTAGATTCCAGATATAAGCGATATCATATGATATTTGTCTTTCTCTGTCTGACTTACTTCACTCAGTATGACAATCTCTAGGTTCATCCATGTTGCTGCAAATGGCATTATTTCATTCTTTTTTATGGCTGAGTAATATTCCATTGTACCACATCTTCTTTATCCGTTCCTCTGTCAATGGACATTTAGGCTGCTTCCAACAAAACTTTATATATTTTTAAACAATTTTATATGTGAGACGTACTAAAGCTATTCTGGGATGAACAAACCATGGAATTTCCTCTTCCTCCCAGACCAATACAATTTTTTGAATTCTTGGCAGAGCATATAAAACACAAAGTGTGGATGTGATGTATAAAATACACACCTTAGTACTGGGGGTTATAAAATCCATAATTTTATAATTAAGGGGACAGTGAAAGGAAATGCAATGAGGGGGAATTATCATTTCTTTTAATTCTTTCAGTTATGAAGGACTGATATAACAGAAATATTCTGTGGCTCACTGTTGGCGTTTACTTATGAAAACAGAATTTATTTCTTCTGCAACTATCTGTACATAATATTGTATGTCAACTATAACATAATAAGCTGAAAAAAAACTTTCCCATTTATTTTTGGGCTTGAAAGTAAGGTTTTTCTTTTTTTTTTTTTTTTTTCTCATGAGAAAATTTAAAAGGTAGGGAAAGAAGTAGGCTAGTTTTTGCTAGATTAGATTCAAGGATTGGGGTTCTATTGGAACTTTGTTTCAGTGAAATTTCTGTACCTGGGGCTCATCAAATCATCCCAAATATAATTGAAGAGTTTCACATAGATTTCTTTAACTTATTTTGATTTGACCCAACTGAGGCTCCATTTGAAACGTTCTAAGTCTTGTTCTCTATTTTTCTGGACAAGTTCCATGAGGCAGGGATAGTTTTCTTGCTGTATCTCCAGTGCTGAGACAGTTCTAGACCTACACTAGGTGCATAATAAATACGCATTAAATACTGAATGAAATAAATGGGCGTTGCTGTCAAGTGCATTTAACATGTTTCTGCCAATCCTCCCCCAGTGCAGATTTACCAAATGCTGGGAAGGTCCTGAGAGATTTTGATTTTAGTAATTTTAGCCACTAGGAACAAAGCAGGATTTGTCTCTGAAAGGAATGTCTCCGAAAGGATTTGTCTACAACTGTCTGCAGAGAAAACTTTCCTAAATCAGACATGGCAAGCTGACCTATGAAGTGGATCTACTGTCTAACCCTTAACCTTGAGATCAATTTAGTGACTGAGTTCAAAGGGAGAGTATTGACTGTGAACTTCCTAAGGTGCTGAGAGGAATAGAACTCAAGAGTCGAGGCTGAGTGAAGTAGGGGCTTAAACACTAGTGGTTCCTCCAACTCTCCCTAAAGATTTTGTCAAGCTGCCAGCGATAAAATGAGGAGAGAATGGAGAATATGATTGTTTGTAGACCAGGTTTTGAGCTATGTAGTAGCTCTCCTGTAAGCTTTAGGAATGGCGGTAAGGTGGACGGAGGTGTCTGTGGATGTCATTAAACCTAGGGGGACTTCATTGAATAAAACAATGTTAGATGATCCTTTGCCTCCTAAATTGGTATATTTACATTTTGCTTTTCAGAGGTGAGGGTAGCAGCATGAAGGGGCCTGTGAATGTTCTTAGAAGAGGCTTTCACCTGTCATGGTGCTTTACAGGTTAGGTGTTTGTGAAAACCTGAAAGAGAATGGCTAAACAGAGGATAGTTAAGCCACCTTTTTGAGGCTGGTCCTGGGAGCTCTGCCACCTCTACTTGCACCTGGTAGGCACCTGCCAGCAAATTGACCTTACTTGGCTGTTACCTCAAGAGCATTCCTGTGGTGCCACTTCCAACACAGGGATTCTGAACCCAGTCAAGTACAGAAAGGAAGGCATTTCTCATAAGGATCACATATTCATTTTGTTGCCTCTTGGCTTTTGAAATCTTTACACAGTAAATATATTACAAACCATATTCTACAAGTTGATTTGCGAAGATAAAATCTCTTATTCCTTTCTTATTATAATGCTGAGACAAATTACATTTAAACATCATGTACTTTTACATCTCACATTTAACTGTACAAAAAGGCAAGTGAAACAAAACAATATTAGAATGTTAGCACTAGGAATAGCTTTGGAGATCAATTGGTCCAGCCCCTGCTTTTCAGATGAAATATATAAGGTCAGAAGTGAACAGAAGTGCTCAGTAATACAAGTTAGGCAATATAGTATTTTACCCATAATTAGTAATGTGAAGGAAAAAAATGTTGCCTGCTATTCCAGTTCTGCAAGGATTAAGCCATTAGCTACTGCAGTTGCTCATGGACAGTGCACCCCGAGGGGAATTCAAGATGGAGAAAAACAGGAAGTATGCTGTGCTTTGGATATATAGGTCCCTAGATAGTTAAGATGCATATCTAAGTAAAAATATCTTTCATACTTAGAAAAGCAATAAAATCATTAACTTGAGATGTCTGTTCTTTGGGATTAGCAGTAATCTTTTGATGTTCAACTACATGTCTGCTTTTTTTTTCCAGCAAAAAACTCATGTATATCCTGACCGCTGCCTTACCTCCTCAGAGCCATTCCTCAGAGCTGAGAGACTGTTTCCTGGGCTGTAGTCCTCAGAAAGGTCCCAGAATAAAACTTAACTCACAACTTTTACCTTGTGAGTTTTTCTTTCAGTGGACAGTATATACATTATTACATAGTATATATATAGTTAATATATACATAATTTAAACATATATTTCCCATAGATAACTGATGTTTAGAGAAACACACAGATTTCTTGCAGTTAGAAAGTCACACACATCAAATATTTTTTAATCACATTGTTCACTGACATACTCCATTCTGGGGGGGGAAAAAAGAGATGAGAATTTTTTTCTTGTGATGGGAAATTTTGATTCTAAGAATGGTTGATTCCCAAGCAATTGATTTCTGTTCTCCTTTAAAATTTACTTCCTCAGAAACCCAAGAAATAATAGAGATTGCTAAAATTTTAGCTAAGCAAAACATTGAGCAACTTTTCATATTTTCAGGGGCTACTTGTCTTTCTTTTTTGTTTTGTTGACATAGGTGTATGTCCTTTGCCTGTATTTTGTGAGGTGAGCAGCAGTTGTCTTTGAATTTTTAAGTCTCATGCCATTTACCCTTGCCTGTGATATAAGTTGCAATTTTTTCTTTCATTTTTCTTTGCTTATACTGTTTTATTTTTCTATATTGTATGATTTTAAATTGAAAGTCAAGTTGATGTCCAGTTCACTCTTTACATTTATCAAGGTAAATGTGGAAGAATATACTTTAAAACCCAGAATTACACAGAAATTAGCAGTAGTCTTATACAAATCTATTGTTAAATATCCAGAAAGATTTGATATTTTTTAGAGATCATTAGAGTGGCCGATAATATACCAAATAAAGTTTTGATCTATAAGGATGTGGATGCATTAAAGATTCCAGGGCTACTTATTTAGAAGGTGTCAGTACATATTTATTGTAGGGGAATAAAATGTGCCACCTGGAAATGTCTCATTGGCATGAGGATTATTAGGCTGATTATTATTATTTATTAAATAAAGTTATCTATTTATTTTTGGCTGCATTGGATCTTCGTTGCTGCGCGCGGGCTTTCTCTAGTTACGGCGAGTGGGGGCTACTCTTCGTTGCGGTGCGCGGGCTTCTCATTGCGGTGGCTTCTCTTCTTGCAGAGCACGGGCTCTAGGTGCATCGGCTTCAGTAGCTGTGGCTTGCAGACTCAGTAGCTGTGGCTCGCAGGCTCTAGAGCACAGGCTCAGCAGTTGTGGTACACAGGCTTAGTTGCTCCACGGCATGTGGGATCTTCCCGGACCAGGGCTCGAATCCGTGTCCCCTGCGTTGGCAGGCGGATTCTTAACCACTGCACCACCAGGGAAGCCCTAGGCTGATTATTTTTAAGAATCAGAAAGCTCAGGAAGTTTTTTCTTGTTACCACCCTCTTACCTGCTTAAAAAAAATTAGATAAAGTGATTGTTCCTGGAATAGGACTATAACCAGAGATATGTGCAAAGAATATGGGCTAAAGTGGTGGGAGTGGTGTGTGGGGGGTAACTTGGCAGGGCCTAGAGATCAGAGTCTACTCTGAGTCTCATTGTCTCTGCCTGGCCCAGCAAGCATTTTTCAAACATTTGTTTTTCCACCTCCATGTAAATTACCTTCCTCCCCTTTAAAGTCCCAAACCACTACCCCCAACATCCTCCTTCGTCTTTAGCTGAAAATGGTATTTAAGGGGAGAGCTCTGACCATTTTGGGAGTTACTCAGTTTTCCTGGGTTTCTCCCACATAAACATGTTATTAAAATTGGTTTGGTTTTCTCCTGTTAATCTGTCTGATGTCAATTTAATTCTTAGACCAGCTATAAGAATTTCCAGAGGGAAATTTTTCCTCCCTGACATTATTAGCTTGATAAATTATTAAAAGTCATGCTTTCTTAGTTAATTTAGTGTACTCTGAATTAATACAAAAGTAAGCTAGTTACTTTTATGATAAAAATTATTTTTATTTAAATTTTAGTATTTTAAAATTAATAACATAGGTCAAAGCGCTTTTGAAATAGAGCTTAGGAAATATCCAAAGCTTAATTTTTTTCCCAGCTATTTCTCTTGGATAGTCTTGACCCATCTCCCCTATAATCGTTTAATACCCTTATCTAAAAATTTATTTATTTATTTGGCTGTGCTGGGTCTTTAGTTGCAGCATGCAGGATCTTCATTGCCTCTTCGTTGCGGCATGCAGGATCTTTGGTTGTGGCATGCAGGCTGTTGTGGCATGCGGGATCTAGTTCCCTGACCAGGGATCCAGCCTGGGCCCCCTGCATTGGGAGCATGGAGTCTTAACCGCTGGACCACCAGGGAAGTCCCAATGCCTTTTTAATAAACAGAAATTAATTTCTTTTTCTTTGAGAAAGTGAAAACTGATATACCATATATTTTTCTCCAAACTGTCTAAAATGAGTGGATTCTATTCAATAAAAAAGGAAGTATTTAAGAAAGAAAAACATATGTGTGTATAAAGAAACATATATAAAGATTAGCAGAACATGAATTAAAATATTAACAATGGTTACCACTGGGTAGTATAATTAATGTGACTTTTTTTCATATCTTCTCCCTGCATTTTCCATATTTGCCCTAATGAGCCCATTCTTATTATAAACATTTGGAAAAAAAAAAAACTGACCAACTTATAAACAGAAATCCTAGGCAACACTTTTTTTCCTTTAAATAGTTGAGACTATTTATAAAATCCTAAGTGTAGCTTTCCCCTGACTAGATAATGTGTGCTTTCCGCAGAAGAGAAGAGGGTGAAGGGGTGACTGTAATCCAAGCTAAGAAGAGGGAGCTTCACTAGGTACTGGTAGAGCTTCAGCATCTTCAAGTGCACATGTTTGCATCTCTGTGAAGTCACTTCAAAGATTTTATGAGTCTCAGATTTTATTCTGTTGAAATGAATTGGCTCCTTCCCAATCAACATTTTAATTGGAAGTGTTCTCCAGCTTTATAGTACTTTGTCAAGGAAGGACACTGAAATAACAAGATATTTTTATTTAGATGACAACGTGGTCGACAACTGAACTACCCAGAATTTATATGCTGATAATCATGATGCTAGCATTGTGCATAAATTACAAGTTTTAAAAGAAGTGTTTACTTGGACTTCCCTGGTGGCACAGTGGTTAAGAATCCACCTGCCAATGCAAGGGACACAGGTTCGAGCCCTGGTCTGGGAAGATCCCACATGCCGTGGAGCAACTAAACCCACACACCACAACTACTGAGCCTGTGCTCTAGAGCCCGTGAACCACAACTACTGAGCCTACACACCTAGAGCTCATGCTCCACAGCAAGAGAAGCTACCACAATGAGAAGCCTGTGCACCACAACAAAGAGTAGCCCCCGCTCACCACAACTAGAGAAAAGCCCACATGCAGCAATGAAGACACAACACAGCCATAACAAAAATAAATAAATAAATAAAAGAAGTGTTTACCGTCCTCTGTTGTGGCTGCTATGTTGGGCACAAAAAAGTATAGTATTGCCAACTACCAATTGGCACTTGCCATCTACCTCTAGAAGGATTAAATCATGAGCCGCTGCAGCTGCTGACTTTCAACATCCCCTGAAAGGAGTTCAGGTTGGAGATCGGGAATGAGGCACTGTGCTTTGGAAAAAGCTTGCAGAACAGGCCTTCAGATAGTTAGATATTTTCAGGAGAAGATTATATGAGATTTTATTTTTATTCTTGCATCTCCTCCTATCTAGGTAAGTACTAAGTACTAAAAGTTTTCATGGTGATGTCTGCTCCTTGTAACTAGCAGCAACCTTCACAAGACTAGCAGCAACCTTCTGCAAAAATGTGGGCTTGACTGCATATACACCCCCACCACCAAAATCACATATATACTGACCTTCCCCCCTGCTCTTCGTAGCGATTTCTCAGAGATATCTGAATGCTGTCTCCCGGGTTATAGTCCTCATTTTGCCCCAAATAAAACTTAACTCACAACTCTCATGTTGTGCGTTTTTTTTCAGTCGACAGCATAAATCGATAAGAGATTAACAATAACTTGACCTTTCCTCATTGCTTCTTTTGTCAAAGGAAGAGTTCTCAGAATTAAGCAACTGGGCTTCCCTGGTGGTGCAGTGGTTAAGAATCCGCCTTCCAATACAGGGGACACGAGTTCGAGCCCTGGTCTGGGAAGATCCCACATGCTGTGGAGCAACTAGGCCTTGCGCCACAACTACTGAGCCTGCACTCTAGAGCCCGTGAGCCACAACTACTGAGCCCATGTGCCACAACTACTGAAACCCATGTGCCTAGAGCCCGTGCTCTGCAACAAGAGAAGTGACCGCAATGAGAAGCCTGTGCACCACAGCGAAGAGTAGGCCCTGCTCGCTGCAACTAGAGAAAGCCCACGTGCAGCAACAAAGACCCAATGCAGCCAAAACTAAAAAAAATTTTTAAAAAAGAATTGAGCAACTAAATAAAAAGAGCCTCATTTTGGAACACACACAGGTCCCTCATAACACAAAAAATGATTCCTTGAGTCTCTTTTCTGATTGATGGTTTTGTTAGAGGAAATAAACAGGAGCTCGAGGTTTGGAGGAGGGTCAGCTTCAGATAGCATGTCCTCCTCCCCTACTCGCAGTAAGATTGAAAGAAGTTACTGTAGAGTTCAAGGTATCCAAATGCTCCCTTGGCCATGCTGAAGCCTCTCCTGTTTCTCAAGGCCAGGAACACTGTTCTTGTACTGATGGACACCCCTGATGAGGCTCATCAGCTCACCTGTCACTCACAGTTATTACTGCCACTGGATCCCTCATCATTGTTCTCCTTCCACCTCACAAGACTTCCCAACATCATGTGTTACCTGCGTCATTGAATATTCTCATGTCCTTTAACATGGGGCTGTGACACTGGAGATGGCTATATTGCCCTCTCTGCCCCTGCACCTGGTCTGGGTGCACAGGTCTTAAGCTTTATACAGACTCTAACTCACTCCTTGTCAACCATGTGTTGCCACAAATGATTAACCTTACTCCTGTGAAATACTATGGCCAAAATTCCAATTTTAAAAGGGAAATTTGAGACAATTTCATTAAGGAATTCCTACCTGTTTTTAAAAAGGCGGTCAACGGTCAATGTGCACAGATTGAGATGCACCTTGAGCAAATGCTTGGGTTCCAAAAGAAACAGAAAAGCTTACTATTCTCAAAGGTTCATAGCATAAATGCACAAAAGTGTAGGAAAGCTTTGAAAAGAAACTGCCTGTGCAGAGCACTGACAGTCCTCACCCCAAAAACACTGGAAACAACAATCCAAGAAGAAAACCACAAAGGCATTTCCAGCTCCTGAAGTCCATTCCATCTCCTTTGGTATCAGTGATCCAACTAGTGCCATAGCATATTCAAATCCTACTTTCATTTTCAACATTTGAGTTGTTGAAAATGCTTTGAATTCAGTTTATGTATTAGGTACCTGATATTTTCCTGATTTGTTTGCAGAGTATGAGGATGGACACCACTGCCTTCTTGGGGGTGCAAATGGATAACTGCTTCTTTCAATTTTTCATCTGTATTGTTGCTAATTTACAATGGAGAAAAATAGGAAAAAATATTTTAAATATATAACTTTCAGTGTTGAAAGAAATTAGTAGCTTTCATTTTGAAATTTAGGCCATACTTTGCTTCAAGTTTCTCAAATCTTTGAAGATATCTAAAAAGAAAAGCCAAATCCCACATTTCAAGTCTAAGTAAAAACTTGCATTAGGAAATAATAATAAAACCATCCTATACATTGTGTCAGAAGATTCTAAATTGTGTCAGAAGATTCTAAATTGCTTATACACAAGTGTCCATACTTAAAATAACACATTTCACTATTTCCAACGTAATTTTGATGAGTAAATATTGTTCACCACAATACTGTGACATTTAGGCTTCACAATGTGAATGGCTTTGCACTGCAATTTTACACAAGGCTTCTTTCTTTCCGTGTAGTGAAGATGTAAATTTTGTTTTCTGTACTGTTAATACCCACAGTTAGGAGAGCAGCAGTAGTTTTCATGAGTTTATATGAGAACTGACAGTATGCAGAAGTACTTAATTACTTTTAAATGTCAATAATAACAATCATGTGTAAATAAAAATAAATAGTTAACTTTTCTGACATTCACCATATGTGAGGCCCTGTGTTAAATGAGGTAGAATCTATTATTTTCCCTATTTTGTAGGGAAGGAAAGTAGAGTTTAGACAGGATATGTATTATCCTGTTATCCTGTTATATTATCCAGGGTCTTACCGGGTATGCTCCTCTGCCTTTTGGTGGGTCATTTAATCAACACTTCATTTTACATAAATGAAATGATGAATCATACAATACCAGTACTTTTAGACTTCAAGTCTAGGTTGGTATTAGGGATTTAAGAAAGGAAGCACAAAGAGTTCAGTCATTCCACCACTTCCCAGTACTTCCTCATTATTCCTCTTGACACTCTCATGGAGGTTAGATGGTGGCACCACTTGAGACAAAGAGGAGACTGTGAGTCAGGAGCAAAGTGTCCACAGGATGAGGAAGGGCAACTTGAGATTCATGCATGAGGAAGCGTAGAGGGCTGGACAGCCATGCTGGATGGGCGTCCAAGGAGCAGTGACTAGGTGGTTAGGTGAGTAATGGCCTGAAAGTGGTCTTGGATGCTGAGTGGTACATGGGGTACGATAGGATACAACCTTAGTGAGTACGTGTTCAAAGAATGGCTGTGCAAGTGGTTGATGGTGGCTAATGTGAATATAGGGTAATGCAGCGAGCCTTTCCAGAGAGCGGCCTTAATAATTTTGAACTCTATGCATAATACTAATGAAGACTTAAGGCTTTATCTGAATGTGGACAAGGGGCTGTTTTGTATAGAAATTGGAGCGAATTAGAGGCAAAAACAACAGGTAAGGATTATTGGGCTCTGAATGGAGGAATCTATTATTTCTCAGTGATCAGTGCATGACTTATCTTGCTTAACATTTGTCACAAATTATTGAGGTAGTAAATACATAGTAAAATACCAAGTGTGCAGATAAGACCTTTTTTAAAACAAAACTAGTGAAATGTCAAGCCAGTGAGGTTATATCACAGAAAAAAACTTTGCATGAACAAATAGGAAAATTGTCACTAAACCTTAATAAGACAGAGGCCCTTACAGAAATATTATAATTCTCTTGTAGGCTAATAGTGAAAAATGAGAGTTTGCCTACCATTCTCTAGAAAGATACTGACTCATTATACCAGAGTAGCTAAGACAAATCCAATAAAATAGAGGGAGAAAAAAAGGATTATTGAAAGAAAGAGGAAATATTTCAACCCTGTACTATACACAGTTCTAGATACTGAAATTCAGTGATACAAAAGCAGAGTCAGAAATGGGCAAAGAAAATTATCAACAGAATGTGGGAAAGGGTTCATGATTTTGCTTCAGATAACTCGGACTAGAGCCTTAACTCTTAACAACTTCCCACTGATATGATTTTAAGCAAGTCACTGAATTTCTCTGCATCTCAGAGGCTTCTCTGCTTTGGGTTAATAATATTATAGGGTCTACCTACTTCACAGAGTTGCTTTGAGGGCCAAAGAAGACCACAAATGGTAAAGCATGTTGTAAACAACGTGTTAGCTATTGCTATTCTTACTACTAGTCTTGACTACTGTAAAAGTGGAGATCAAAAGTCATTAAATAAAATTATTTTGAGTCCCTTGTAGGTGGTCCCTGTTCACAAGTAGCTCATCGTCTGGGGAAGGGCATAGTGAGGAGTGTAGTGAAGACCAAGAAGACAAGAGAGAATTTAAGGAGTGTGAGAAAGGACAATGCAGGGAGAGGCAGGAAATGGATAGATTGTTTGCAACAAGTTCTGCTGTGATACTTTGTTGTTTTTAAAGTCTATATTGGCATCCTCTGTGCATATCAAAACTTCAATTTCTGTAACGCTTCTTTAGGACACTGTATTTGCTGAGAACGTTTGCTATAGAAAACTCTTCATTTAAAGTTCAAACTGTTTCTCGTGGATATAGTTTGCTCATATCTCATTGACTTTGACCTCACTGATTTTGTTATAATTAAATCAACTAGTACACAAGCTGTGTATGTTCTCTTCCCAGTCAAAAACATTTCTTTATTTAGGTCTGAATCCTTGCAAGGTTTGGGCAAGTTTAAAAAATAAATGGTGTTTATAAAAGATTATTATTAGTTTTATTTTATTTTATTTATTTATTTATACAACAGGTTCTTATTAGTCATCAATTTTATACACATCAGTGTATACATGTCAATCCCAATCGCCCAATTCAGCACACCACCCCCCTGACCACCCCCGCTGCTTTTCCCTCTTCGTGTCCATAAGTTTTTTCTCTACTTCTGAGTCTCAATTTCTGCTCTGCAAACCGGTTCATCTGTACCATTTTCTAGGTTCCACATATATGCGTTAATATACGTTATTTGTTTTTCTCTTTCTGACTTACTTCACTCTGTATGACAGTCTCTAGATGCATCCATGTCTCTACAAATGTCCCAATTTCGTTCATTTTTATGGCTGAGTAATATTCCATTGTATATATGTACCACATCTTCTTTATCCACTCGTCTGTCAATGGGCATTTAGGTTGCTTCCATGACCTGTCTATTGTAAATAGTGCTGCAATGAACATTGGGGTGCATATGTCTTTTTGAATTATGGTTTTGTCTGGGTATATGCCCAGTAGTGGGAATGATGGATCATATGGTAATTCAATTTTTAGTTTTTTAAGGAACCTCCATACTGTTCTCCAGAGTGGCTGTATCAATTTACATTCCCACCAACAGTGCAAGAGGGTTCCCTTTTCTCCACACCCTCTCCAGCATTTGTTGTTTGTAGATTTTCTGATGATACCTGTTCTAACTGGTGTGAGGTGATAACTCATTGTACTTTTGATTTGCATTTCTCTAACAATTAGTGATGTTGAGCAGCTTTTCATGTGCCTCTTGGCCACCTGTATGTCTTCTTTGGAGAAATGTCTATTTAGGTCTTCTGCCCATTTTTGGATTGGGTTCTTTGTTTTTTTAATATTGACCTGCATGAGCTGTTTATATAATTTGGAGATTAATCCTTTATCTGTTGATTCGTTTGCAAATATTTTCTCCCATTCTGAGGGTTGTCTTTTCGTCTTGTGTATGGTTTCCTTTGCTGTGCAAAAGCTTTGAAGTTTCATTAGGTCCCATTTGTTTATTTTTGTTTTTATTTCCATTACTCTAGGAGATGGATCAAAAAATATCTTGCTGTGATTTATGTCAAAGAGTGTTCAGCCTATGATTTCCTCTAAGAGTTTTATAGTGCCTGGTCTTACATTTAGGTCTCTAATCCATTTTGAGTTTATTTTTGTGTATGGTGTTAAGGAGTGTTCTAATTTCATTCTTTTACATGTAGCTGTCCAGTTTTCCCAGCACCACTTATTAAAGAGGCTGTCTTTTCTCCATTGTATATCCTTGCCTCCTTTGTCATAGATTAGTTGACCATAGGTGCGTGGGTTTATCTCTGGGCTTTTTATCCTGTTCCATTGATCTATATTTCTGTTTTCGTGCCAGTACCATATTGTCTTGATTACTGTAGCTTTGAAGTATAGTCTGAAGTCAAGGAGTCTGATTCCTCCAGCTCTGTTTTTACACTCCAGACTGCTTTGGCTATTTGGGGTCTTTGTGTCTCCATACAAATTTTAAGATTTTTCGTTCTAGTTCTGTAAAAAATGCCATTGGTAATTTGATAGGGATTGCATTGAATCTTTAGATTGCTTTGGGTAGTATAGTCATTTTCACAATGTTGATTCTTCCAATCCAAGAACATGGTATATCTCTCCATCTGCTGGTATCATCTTTAATTTATTTCATCAGTGTCTTATAGTTTTCTGTATACAGGTCTTTTGTCTACTTAGGTAGGTTTATTCCTAGGTATTTTATTCTTTTTGTTGCAATGGTAAATGAGAGTGTTTCCTTAATTTCTGTTTCAGATTTTTCATCATTAGTGTATAGGAATGCAAGAGATTTCTGTGCATTAATTTTGTGTCCTGCTACTTTACCAAATTCATTGATTAGCTCTAGTAGTTTTCTGGTGGCATCTTTAGGATTCTGTACGTATAGTATCATGTCATCTGCAAACTGTGACAGTTTTACTTCTTCTTTTCCAATTTGTATTCCTTTTATTTCTTTTTCTTCTCTGATTACCATGGCTAGGACTTCCAAAACTATGTTGAATAATAGTGGTGAGAGTGGACATCCTTGTCTTGTTCTGATCTTAGAGGAAATGCTTTCAGTTTTTCACCATTGAGAATGATGTTTGCTGTGGGTGTGTCATATATGGCCTTTATTATGTTGAGGTAGGTTCCTTCTATGCCCACTTACCAGAGAGTTTTTATCATAAATGGGTGTTGAATTTTGTCAAAACCTTTTTCTGCATCTATTGAGATGATCATATGGTTTTTATTCTTCAATTTGTTAATATGGTGTATCACACTGATTGATTTGCGTGTATTGAAGAATCCTTGCATCCCTGGGATAACTCCCACTTGATCATGGTGTATGATCCTTTTAATGTGTTGTTGGATTCTGTTTACTAGTATTTTGTTGAGGATTTTTGCATCTATATTCATCAGTCATATTGGTCTGTAATTTTCTTTTTTTGTAGTATCTTTGTCTGGTTTTGGTATTAGGGTGATGGTGGCCTCATAGAATGAGTTTGGGAGTGTTCCTTCCTCTGCAATTTTTTGGAACAGTTTGAGAAGGATGGGTGTTAGCTCTTCTCTAAATGTTTGATAGAATTCACCTTTGAAGCCATCTGGTCCTGGACTTTGTTGAAAGATTTTAAATCACAGTTTCAATTTCATTACTGTGATTGGTCTGTTCATATTTTCTGTTTCTTCCTGGTTCAGTCTTGGAAGGTTATACCTTTCTACGAATTTGTGCATTTCTTCCAGGTTGTCCATTTTATTGGCATAGAGTTGCTTGTAGTAGTCTCCTAGGATGCTCTGTATTTCTGCAGTGTCTGTTGTAACTTCTCCTTTTTCATTTCTAATTTTATTGATTTGAGTCCTATCCTTCTTTTTCTTGATGAATCTGGCGAATGGTTTATCAATTTTGTTTATCTTCTCAAAGAACCAGCTTTTAGTGTTATTGATCTTTGCTATTGTTTTGTTTGTTTCTATTTCATTTATTTCTGCTCTGATCTTGATGATTTCTGTCCTTCTGCGAACTTTGTGTTCTGTTTGTTCTTCTTTCTCTAGTTCCTTTAGGTGTAAGGTTAGATTGTTTATTTGAGATTTTTCTTGTTTCTTGAGGTAGACTTGTAAAGCTATAAACTTCCCTCTTAGAACTTCTTTTGCTGCATCCCATAGGTTTTGGATTGTCGTGTTTTCATTGTCATTTGTCTGTAGGTATTTTTTGATTTCCTCTTTGATTTCTTCAGTGATCTCTTGGTTATTTAGTAACATATTGTTTAGCCTCCATGTGTTTGTGTTTTTACGGTTTTTTCCCTGTAATTGATTTCTAATCTCATAGCGTTGTGGTCAGAAAAGATGCTTGATATGATTTCAATTTTCTTAAATTTACTGAGGCTTGATTTGTGACCCAAGATATGATCTTTCTTGGAGAATGTTCCGTGTGCACTTGAGAAGAAAGTCTAATCTGCTGTTTTGGGATAGAATGTCCTATAAATATCAATTAAATCTATCTGGTCTATTGTGTCATTTAAAGCTTGTGTTTCCTTATTAATTTTCTGTTTGGATGATATGTCCATTGGTGTAAGTGAGGTGTTAAAGTCCCCACTATTATTGTATTACTGTCGATTTCCTCTTTTAGAGCTGTTAGCAGTTGCCTTATGTATTGAAGTGTTCCTATGTTGGGTGCATATATATTTATAATTGTTATATCTCCTTCTTGGATTGATCCCTTGATCATTATGTAGTGTCCTTCCTTGTCTTTTGTAATATTCTTTATTTTAAAGTCTATTTTATCTGATATGAGTATTGCTACTCCAGCTTTCTTTTGATTCCCATTTGCATGGAATATCTTTTTCCATCCCCTCACTTTCAGTTTGTATGTGTCCCTATGTCTGAAGTGGGTCTCTTGTAGACAGCATATATATGGGTCTTGTTTTTGAATCCACTTAGCAAGCCTGTGTCTTTTGGTTGGAGCATTTAATCCATTCACGTTTAAGGTAATTATTGATATGTATGTTCCTATTTCCATTTTCTTTATTGTGTTCGGTTTGTTTTTGTAGGTCCTTTTCTTCTCTTGTGTTTCCCACTTAGAGAATTTCCTTTAGCATTTGTTGTAGAGCTGGTTTGGTGGTGCTGAATTCTCTTAGCTTTTGCTTGTCTGTAAAGCTTTTGATTTCACCATCGAATCTGAATGAGATCCTTGCTGGGTAGAGTATCTTGGTTGTAGTTTCTTCCCTTTCATCACTTTAAGTATATCATGCCACTCCCTTCTGGCTTGTAGAGTGTCTGCTGAGAAATCAGCTGTTAACCTTATGGGAGTTCCCTTGTATGTAATTTGTCATTTTTCCCTTGCTGCTTTCAATAATTTTTCTTTGTGTTTAATTCTTGCCAATTTGATTACTATGTGTCTCAGTGTGTTTCTCCTTGGGTTTATCCTGTATGGGACTCTCTGCACTTCATGGACTTGGGTGGCTATTTCCCTTCCCATGTTAGGGAAATTTTCCACTCTAATCTCTTCAAATATTTTCTCTGGTCCTTTCTCTCTCTCCTCTCCTTCTGAGACCCCTATAACGCGAATGTTCTTGCGTTTAATGTTGTCCCAGAAGTCTCTTCAGCTGTCTTCATTTCTTTTCATTCTTTTTTCTTTATTCTCTTCTGCAGCAGTGAATTCCACCCTTCTGTCTTCCATGTCACTTATCCATTCTTCTGCCTCAGTTATTCTGCTATTGATTCCTTCTAGTGTAGTTTTCATTTCAGTGATTGTATTGTTCATCTCTGTTTGCTTGTTCTTTAATTCTTCTAGATCTTTATTAAACATTTCTTGCGTCTTCTTGATATTTGCCTCCATTCTTTTTCCGAGGTCCTGGATCATCTTCACTAACATTATTCTGAATTCTCTTTCTGGAAGATTGCCTATCTCCATTTCATTTAGTTGTTTTTCTGGGGTTTTATCTTGTTCCTTCATCCGGTACACAGCCCTCTGCCTTTTCATCTTGTCTATCTTTCTGTGAATGTGGTTTTTGTTCCACAGGCTGCAGGATTGTAGTTCTTCTTGCTTCTGCTGTCTGCTCGCTGGTGGATGAGGATATCTAAGAGGCTTGTGGAAGTTTCCTGATGGGAGGGACTGGTGGGGGGTAGAGCTGACTGTTGCTCTGGCAGGCAGAGCTCAGTAAAATTTTAATCTTCTTGCCTGCTGATGCATGAGGCTGGGTTCCTTCCCTGTTGGTTTTTTGTCCTGAGGCGACCCAACACTGGAGCCTAGCTGGGCTCTTTGGTGGAGCTAATGGTGGACTCTGGGAGGGCTCACTCCAAGGAGTACTTCCCAGAACTTCTGCTGCCAGTGTCCTTGTCCTCATGGTGAGGCACAGCCACCCCCCACCTCTGCAGGAGACCCTCCAACACTATCAGGTAGGTCTGGTTCAGTTTCCTATGGCGTCACTGCTCCTTCCCCTGGGTCCCAATGCACACACTACTTTGTGTGTGCCATCCAAGAGTGGAGTCTCTGTTTCCCCCAGTCCTGTCAAAATCCTGCAATCAAATCCTGCTAGCCTTCAAAGTCTGATTCTCTAGGAATTCCTCCTACCATTGCCAGACCCCCAGGTTTGGAAGCCTGACGTGGGGCTCAGAACCTTCACTCCAGTGGGTGGACTTCTGTGGTATAAGTGTTCTCCAGTTTGTGAGTCACCCACCCAGCGGCTATGGGATTTGATTTTATTGTGATTGCACCCGTTCTACCATCTCATTGTGGCTTCTCCTTTGTCTTTGCATGTGGGGTCTGTTTTGGTGAGTTCCAGTGTTCTCCTGTTGATGATTGTTCAGCAGTTAGTTGTGATTCCGGTGTTCTTGCAAAAGGGAGTGAGAGCATGTCGTTCTACTCCGCCATCTTGAACCAATCTCCAAGATTATTATTTTTTAAAAATACCCATGCAAAACCTTAATTCTTCCACACTGGCAGCCTGGGTATGTGTGCCAGTGGGACACACTTTCTAACTTCTAGTGCCCTGATAGGGTCAGTGTATAGAGGTCGGAGTCTGAAATGTTTTAGCAAAACAAGGATACCAACATTCTCATCAACACACTTTAAAAATTCCTTCTATTTTCTCTTTTGCAAAATTTGAGTCCTTCATAAATTCTAAGCTTTTAAAGAAAGTGTTCCTAGTATCATATATATTTCTTTAAAGAAAGTAACAGACCCAAAATGGAATCATTTGATCCCAAGACTTAATTGCAGTTTTGACCTTCTGCAGAAATTAATCTTAATCAACCAGTCTGAAATTTTCTGTTCAACATCAGTGAGGTAATCTGTTATGTAGGTCCTCTCCACTTCCCAGAGGAAGAAGAGGCAATCAATTTCATAAATCCTTGCTGTCTAACACCTCTGCCCTGCCCCCAAGGAAGATGTCCTGATTTTAAAATAATCCTTTTTTCCCTAATAGCTCCTTTGCCCCACCCTTCTTCCTATGAAAACCTTCCATTTGTACAACTCCTCTGTGCATCCTTCTAGTTACTAAGTGGGATGCTGCCCAATCCATGAATCTTTTAATAAAGCCAATTAGATCTTCAAATTTACCCAGCTGAATTTTGTTGTTTATAATAGTGTGAATACTTCTTTATGCCTAATATGTGTCATCAGCCTTCTTTATAAGAATTATCACCTCTGTTTATGTAGTACTTCTTTTTTGAGGTTTCCTTTGTAAAAGATTAATCCCCCAAAACCTCAAATAAATAGAGTTGGGGGACCAGAAGGGGGAGTTCTCCTGCACTGGGAAGACAACAGAGACCAGCAGGAAAAAGAAAGATTCCTCTTCTTTCCTGGCATGGGCTCAGCCAATGAAAAGCCATGGACTCTTTGTTTACTACATCCCTCCCAACTTCCTTTTCCTCCCAAGAAAAGCACTCTCCTTCCCTTGCCGTGCAGGGACTTGCATATGACTCTCCGTTGTTGCAGACCTCAAATTGCTATTCTCTGCTGATCCCAAATAAACCCATTTTTGCTGGAGAAATAACTGGCAGTCTATTTGTTTTAGGTCAACACCTTTTACATCTCTTTGGCTTCCAAGAAGCAGCAAATAGAGTTATAAACATATTCTAGGAGAATATGGCTGTACTTACCCTTTTTTGCACTTTAGAATTATCAAACAGGAAGCAATGATGGGTAAAATCAAGAGGATCATACCAAGGAACATGCCTAGGCAGTAAAACATGGTAATTAAATGCATGGAAAATATAACCTGTAGGTTTCAAACTGTGTCTTAATGAGTTTTTAAAAAGTAAGTATAAATTCTGTTTTTAAAAAACACCCCCCACAGGCTTATCTTTAAGATTTCCCCTCTGTTCCTGGTTTAATCTAGCATATTAGTCTTATTACCACAGGGTTATAAATGATCAGTGAGAAAGAAGTTTGTGACCTTTGTCCAACAGCAGCATTTCAACAAGTGGGTGAGAACAAGCACTGGAGCGCCTCTGCTCAGCTTGCCATGACCCTGCACACATCTCTTGTGTGAGGCACAAGGCGCGAGTTACTCTATGCAGCAGACTCTACTGAATCTCTTAGAAATTCTACCACAAAACTATTCCTCTCACATAGGCAGATCACAGAAATGGGCTTAGAAAATTGGTCTTTGTGGCTTTCAATTTATGCAAATGGGCACGACTACCATCCTGAAGACTATTCCCAGGTTATAAACTAAAGAGCAAGTTGCCTTCTCCAGACACATTAAAATAGGAAGAATGGTTCTTTTTTTATAATGGTTCAAAGATAGCATAGAAACTTTGATAAAGGACACTCACTCTATATGCATATAAGGATACCAGTTTTGCTACACTATGGCCTGAATTCATTATTCTTTTCTTTCTAATTAAAATTGCAGTCTAGGATATTTTGATCTCTCTTTTTACATTTCATTTATTATCAGTGGATACCTACTGTTAAGGATGTTTCCTCAGCAAACCCTTCATAAAACTTACCAACTATGAGATCATCACTCGTGCCTAAAAGGAAGCAAAAGCCACAAAAAACATCAGTCTGGCACACAACATGATCAAACAGGAGCTCTCAGCCAGTTATAATTCATCCTGATTTTTTCTGTACAGATTCTTAATTTTTTCTAATATAAAAAGCCATTGATTTTACTCACACAATCTCATATTATTTTGTGTACTCAGCAAAGTCTGTTTTTTTCTTTAAAAATTACTGTTTTGTCATAAAAGTAGTATAATTAGAGCAGAAAGTTTATAAAACAGAACAAAAGAAAAATATCATCCATAATCCTACTATCCTGAAATAGTTTAGTACATTCCCCTCTAGTACATTTTCTCATGCATCTAAGTTTTTACATAGTTATAGAATATCTATTTAATCTTTGAACAGTTGAATTAAGTGCTCAACATATGTTAACTTTTATAACCTTTATTATTACCACAACCACCACTACTGCTACGTGTATAACACTATTAACCCTTCATTATATTTTAAACATATTTCTCATCTGTCTACTGCTTTCTTATTTACTTTTCAAAGTTCATAAGTTCTAAGTCAAATTTGTTGCCCTTTTATAATTTTCTCTATCATATCAAAAAGTTCCAAAAGTTGTTTTTCTTTTTCTAGCTGTTTTATCTTCTTTTTTTTCCTTTTCTACTTTAGCTTTCCTATGTTGACTTTTAAAACTTTTAACTATTTATTACATCTGGTATTTATTGTAAGATAAAAAGAAAGGTTCCAAATTTTTTCAGTGCTACGTATACTATTTGATCATCTTTTTCTTCCCCTTGGATTGATGATGTCTCCGTTATTAGATTGTTTTCTGTAAGATACTTTAATTTCTATTTATACTGAGCTCTATTTTATTAATATCTACTTTATTCCATTTTTAATAAAGATAAGTCTATTTTCGGTGATATAAAATGATTTATGTATTGTGACTTTCTATTTTAATATCTGGCAGGTCAGTCCCCCCAAATTATGTGAATTTTCTGTCTCTCACAGCCACATGGTTAGAATACTCAAAAGGCATTCAGATAGGCAGTGATCTTTTTGCCAAAGAAATGAATATAATTTGATATTAAGGGAGTGTCAAGTTTATAATTCAGAAATATTATTCGTGAGTGAGCTTTGTTATTGCATTTAAGGCATTAACTGTAGAAAAATTGTATCTTGAACAATTTTGGTGTTCAACCACATATTTTAAGTAAGAGTGATAAGAATGGGGGCGAAGAGAAGGCTAAGACTAATTCAGATTAAGGAAGGTTATTCATTATTCATTTTGCCCATCTGTTACTTGATGTGTACAAGTTTAAGGTTTAGGATTTTCTATTTTACATCACCCTCTAGTTACCAGCAGAAGGTTACCCTTCTACAGATCTCAATGACACATGATTCCTAAATCACTGTATCCAATGTACCAGGTTAAAATCCTGTAGTCTACACCAGTGCGGGAGACCGACCAGCTAGTCTCTGCAAGTTGGAAGGTGATCCTCGACTCATGCTGAAAACATTCCTGAAGGCCTGCTCTACCACTAATCTGCTACTGAATTTTAAGACCCATAGGATGTAATCAAATTATTACTGTGCAATGTATGCAGCAATAGAGTGATAATGGGCAAAAAGGTTCAGAGGGGGGCCTGAGGAGAGATGGATGGGTTAAGAAGTGTGAGGAGCAAGGCTTGCCTTATTCTCATTGCTAAGGGCTTTGGTGGAAGAATTAGGGACTCTTACTGCACTCCCTAGCTCTTAGCTAATGCACACCATATGGCACACCACCACATTCAGTGTCAGTATAGATGAATGAATGAACAGTAACCATGGCTGGGAAGGACCTACATTCCTTGCACTTGCACTTACGAGAGGTACATATGGCCAGAGGAGGGTCCCACAGGTCATCCTCCTGGCACTGACTCCAGGGACTGCCTTCCAGAGTATACCCATCTTCACACTCCAAAGTTACATTATCTCCAGAGTGATATACTTTTCTCATTTTCAATTCCTTCTGGATTCCATTCATAATCTGTGGGAGGCTACAATTTACTTCTGAAATTAGAAAAATAAAAAAAGAAATTGATATTTTATTGTTAATTGTTAGTTGAAACTTTGCTTTTAGCAAAGATGAGTCATGTCTTCCATCAAAAATTATTGATACCTCTCCTACAACATCTTATTATTTAAAATTCTCTGACTTCCCTTTTTATGTAAAGCAAGGGAATATAAATGTATTGCTTATAATTATTTTAAATTATCATACTTTAAATTATTGTTAACTCTTCAACAGGAAAGTTGTGGAAAGGTTAGGAATTAGGATAGCCATGTTCCAGCCTTGGAACCACTTGGGCCACACCATAAGAAAACAGGAATATCATTTTAACTCTCTTTAGGTATACAAATAATACGGGTATTTTGTCTCTTGAATAAATGCATATTTCTGGCTCATTTCTATACATAGAACAAAGCAATTAATAAATTATGATTCTGAATTTAAGGTATTAATTTTCTACTTAATTTTATCTCATTTACCTTGTAAAAATTAATAAATAGAAACCTTAAATTAAATAATTAAATAGAGTCTGGAGACCAGAAGGGGGAGCTTTCACACCCTGTGATGACAGCAGAGCTCAACAGCAAGAAGAAAGACTCCTCTTCTTTCCTGGCAGCAAATCAGCAAGGAAAAGTCATGGACTCTTTGTTTGCTAGAGCCCTTACAACTTCCTTTTCCCTTCTGTTAAAAGAGTTCTCCTTCCTTTGCTATGCTGGGACTTGCATGTGGCTCACCATGGCTGCAGACCTCAAACCGCAATTCTCTGCCGATCCCAAGCAAGACCATTTCTGCTGGAGAAATAACTGGCAGTCTATTTGTTTTAGGCCAACAAGCCCATCCTTTGTTTTGCTTTCCTTCTCTGCCTTGCCACTGATACCTTCCAAGCAAAGCCTGCTTTTCAGTTGTAATGGTCTCAAAATTAGCCTAAGTTCTCTTTTTAAAATAAGAACCAACAGGGTAAAGTGGCATTTCTCAAAATATGGTCTGTGGTCCTGCTACATCAAAATATTCTGATGGGTTTGTTAAAAATAGACCTCTGGACTCTGCCTCAACATGTCAGAAAGAGAGTTCTTGGGAATGGAATTTTTTTTTTTTTTTTTTAAATTTTTGGCTGTGTTGGGTCTTCGTTTCTGTGCGAGGGCTTTCTCTAGTTGCGGCAAGCGGGGGCCACTCTTCATCGCGGTGCGCGGGCCTTTCACTATCACGGCCTCTCTTGTTGCGGGGCACAGGCTCCAGACGCGCAGGATCAGTAGTTGTGGCTCACGGGCTTAGTTGCTCCGCAGCATGTGGGATCTTCCCAGACCAGGGCTCGAACCCGTGTCCCCTGCATTGGCAGGCAGATTCTCAACCACTGTGCCACCAGGGAAGCCCTTGGAAATGGAATTTAAGAATCTGTCTTTTTAGGGAAAGGTGTCCAAGATGGTAGCATAGGAAGACCCTGAACTCACCTTCTCCTATGGACACACCAAAATTACAACTACTTACAGAGCAACTAACTATGAAAATGACCTGAATACTAGCAGAAAAACAAATTTCCATAACTAAAGAGATAAAGAAGGAACCATAATGAGATGAGTAGGAGAGGCAGAGATATGGTATAGTGAAGACCCACAGCCTTAGTTGGTGACCCACAAATGGGAAGAATATCACAATCATAAAGGTCCTCCCCGAGGAGTGAGGAGTCTGAGCCCTTCACTGGGCTCCCCAGCCAGGGGTCCTGCTCCAGGGAGATGAGCCCCCACAACACCTAGCTTTGAAACCCAGTGGGGCTTATGTTCGAGAGTGCCAGAGGGTTATAGGAAACAAAAATGTCACTCTTATAGGGCACGTGCAAAGTCTCATATGCTCCGAGTCCCAGCACAGAGGCAGTAGTTTGAAAAGAGCTTCAGTCCGACCTACTTGCTGATCTTGAAGAGCCTCCCAGAGAGGCAGCAGGCAACTGGGATTCCCCTTAGACACTGTTAGCAGCCATTCTGGGGAGCTCATTCTACCAAGATAACACCAGTGCTAGCAAATGCCATTTGGAAATCCTCCCTCTAGCCTATTAGTGCTGGAGGCTTACCACCACCAGTGGGCCTGTACCAGCCCAACCCAACCCAGACATGTACACAGCCATGTGGGGACCTGGCCCCACCCACCAGCAGGTCAGCACCTGCCCTGAGTCCCTCTGGGTCATGCAGACAGCCACATAGGGACCTGGTCCTGACCTCCGGTGGGCTCGCATGAGCCCTGAGCCCCCAGGGTCATGTAGACAGCCCCATGGGGACCCAGCCACTCATACCAGTGGGCCAGCACCAATGCTGAGCCCACCACCACCACCAGACAATGCAGACAGCCACACAGGGACACAGTCCTACCCTTCAGTGGGCCAGCATCAGCCCCACATCCCCCTGGGTGTGCAGCCAACCAGGAAGGAAGCTTACCCAGCCCTCCAGTGGGCCCACAGCTACTGTACAAAGCATGGCCTAGCAGCCAACTTGGCTAACTGTCAGCCTCACATACCAGTATGCCCACAGTAGTTGGTACCACCACAAAAGAAGGGCACAAGCATCGCACATAGGGGGCACCCATAGAACATATAGCTTTCATGACCAGAGGGGAGCATGCTAATGGAACCACAGGATGTTTCCTACCATGGGCACTTCTTCAAGATCAGGAAACAAAATGGACCAACTTAACACACAGATATAAACACTGAATATTGGGCAAAATGAAGAAACAGAGGTGTATGTTCCAAATGATTGAACAAGACAAAATTTCCGAAAAAGAAATAACTGAATTGGAGATAAGAAATCTACATGATAAAGAGTTCAAGGTAATGGTCATAAAGATACTCACTGAACTCAGGGGAAGAATGGATGAGCACAGTGAGAAGTTTAACAAAGGAATAGAAAATATAAAGAAGAACCAAACAAAGCTGAAGAATACAATAACTGAAATAAAAAATACACTAGAAGGAATCAACAGTAGATTAGATGATGCAGAGGAATAGATCAGTGATCTGAAAGAAAAAGTTATGGAAATCTCTTAAGCTGAACAGAAAAGAGAAAAAAGTTTTTTTAAATGGGGATAGTTTAAGAAACCTCTGGAACAATATCAAGCATACTAACATTCACATGGTGGGGGTCCCAGAAGGAGAAGACAGAGACCAAGGGGCAGAGAACTTATTTGAAGAAATAATAGTGGAACACTTTCTTAACCTGGGGAAGGAAACAGACACCCAAGTAAGGAAGTACAGAGAATCACAAACAAGATGAACCCAAAGAGATTTGCACCAAAACACATACTATTAAAATGGCAAAAAGTGAAAGATTAAGAGGGAATATTAAAAACAGCAAGAGAAAAGCAACTAGTTATGTACAAGGGAACCTCCATAAGAATATCAGCTGACTCTTTAACAGAAACTTTGCGGGCCAGAAGGGAATGGCACAATATAATCAAATGATAAAAGGGGAAAATCTACAAACAAGAATACTCTACCTGGCAAAGTTATCACTCATATTTGAAGGAGAGTTTTACAGACAAATAAAAACTGAAAGAGTCAGCACCACTAAACTGGTTTTACAAGAAACGTTAAAGGAACTTCTTTAAGTGGAAAAGAAAAGGCCACAATTAGAAATGTGAAAATTATGAAAGAAAATATCTCACTGGTAAAGGCAAAATAGTAGATCAACTATTTATAAAGCTAGCAGGAAGGTTAAAAGACAAAAGTAGGGAAATCATCTATATACAAAATAAGTAGCTAAGGGACACACAAAACAAAAAGATGTAAAATATGACACCAAAAATATTCAACATTGTTGGGGGGGAGTAAAAATGCAGGGTTTTAGAATACATTCGAACTTAAGAGATCATCAATTAATCATATATACATCTATATGTAATCATAGATGATAGATAGATAGAAGATAGATAGATAGATAGATAGATAGCTATTATAGATGAACCTCATGGTGGCCACAAACCAAAACCTATAATAGATACAAACAAAAAAAGAGAGAAAGGAATCCAAACATAATGCTAAAGAAAGTCATCAAATTGCAAAAGAGGAGAGGAAAAGAAGAAAGAAGAACTACACAACAAAACAATCCCCCAAAATTAACAAAATGGCAATAAGTCCATGTCTATGAATAATTACTTTAAATGTAAATGGACTAAATGCTCCAATCAAAAGACAAAGAAAGGGTGAAAAATACAAAGAACTCATACAACTCAACATCAAAAAAACAAACAATCAGATTAAAAAATGGGCAGAGGATCTGAATAGACATTTTTCCAAAGAATACATACAGATGGCCAGCAGGCATGTGAGAAGATGCTCAGCATCATTAATCATCAGAGAAATGCAAATCAAAGCCATAGTGAGATATCTCCTAGCACCTGTCAGCATGGCTAATAGCAAAAGAAACAAATAACAAGTGTTAGCAAGGATGTGGAGAAAAGGGAACTCTCATGCACTGTTGTTGGGAATGTAAATTGTACCCACTGTGGAAAACAGTATGAAGATTTCTCAAAAAACTAAAAACTAGGGACTTCCCTGGTGGTGCAGTGATTAAGACTCTGCTTGCCAATGCAGGGTACGTGAGTTTGAGCCCTGGTGTGGGAAGATCCCACATGCTGCAGAGCAACTAAGCCCGTGTGCCACAACAACTGAGCCTGCACTCTAGAGCCCACGAGTCACAACTACTGAGCCTGCGTGCCACAATTGCTGAAGCCCGCATGCCTAGAGCCCGTGCTCCATAGCAAGAGAAGCCACTGCAATGAGAAACACGCGCACCACAACAAAGAGTAGCCCGTGGTCTCTACAACTAGAGAAAGCCTGCACGCAGCAACAAAGACCCAATGAAACCAAAAATAAATAAATTAATTAATTAAAAAAAAATTAAAACTAGAACTACTGCATGACAGCAATTCCACTCCTGTGCATTCATCTGAAGAAAATGAAAACACTAATTAGAAAAGATATATGCACTCCTATGTTCATTGCAGCATTATTCACAAAAGCCAAGATATGGAAGCAACCTAAATACCCATCAATAAATGAATGGAAAAAGAAGATGTGGTATACATACACAATGGAGTATTACTGAGGCATAAAACGAATGATATCTTACCATTTACAACAACATGGATGGACCTCAAGGTACTATGCTAAATGACATGTCAGACAGAGAAAGGCAAGTACTACATGATTTCACTTATTGTGGAATCTAAAAAAAAAAAAAACAAATGAACAAACATAAGAAAACAGAAACAGAGTTATAGATACCGAGAACAAACAGGTGGTTGCCAGAGGGGAGGGAAATGGAGTGAGGAAAGAAATAGGTGAGGGATATTAAGAGGTACAAACTTCCAGTTGCAAAATACATGGAAAAAAAAAAGACACAGAGTGGCTGTAGATAGATAGATTAGATAGATAGATAGATGATAGATATAGATAGATGATAGATAGATAGATAGATCGATAGATAGATAGATATAGATATATAGATAGATGCTGCCTATAGGAGACTAACTTCAGATGTAAGGACACACACAGACCAAAAGCGAGGGGATGGAAAAAGATACTCCATGCTTATGGAACTGAAAAGAAAGCTGGGTGGCAATACTTATATCAGAAAATATAGACTTTAAAACAAAGACTGTAACTAGAGACAAATAAGGACATTACACAATGGTAAAGGCATCAATCCAACAAGAAGATATAACAATTGTGTATATATATATACACACACATACCACAAAGAGGAGCACCTAAATATATAAAGCAAATATTAACAAATATAAAAAGAGAAATTGACAATAATACAATAATGGGGGGGACTTTAGCATCCTACTTATATCAATGGACAGATTATTCAGACAAAAAATCAATAATGAAACACTGGCCTTAAATTACACATTAGGTCAGATGCAATTAATAGATATATACAGAGCATTTAATCCAAAAGTGGCAGAATACACATTCTTTTCAGGTACACGTGGAACATTCTCCAGGATACATCACACATTGTAGGTCACAAAAAAGTCTCAATAAATTTAAGAAGACTGAAGTCATATCAAGCATGTTTTCAGACCACAACACTATGAGATGAGATATCAACCATATGAAAAAAACTGCAAAAACCACAGACACGTGGAAGCTAAACAATATGCTACCAAACAATGAATGGGTCACTGAGGAAATCAAAAAATACCTGGAGACAAATGAAAATGGAAACACAATGATCCAAAATCTATGATATATATCTAGAACTATCTAAAGAACTGCAGAAGCTGTTCTAAGATGGAAATTTAAAGCAATACATGCCTACCTCAGGAAACCAGAAAAATCTCCAATAAACAAGCTAACCTTATACCTAAAGGAACTAGAAAAAGAAAAAAGAAACAAAACCCGAAGTCAGTAGAAAAAAAGACATAATAAAGGTCAAAGCAGAAATAGATGAAATAGACATTTAAAAATATATAAAGGATTAGTGAAACTAAGAGTTGGTTCTTTGAAAAGATAGACAAAATTGATAAGCCTTTTGCCAGACCCATCCAGAAAAAAAAAAAGGGCCCAAATAACTATAATCAGAAATGAAAGAGGAGTAGTTAAAACCAACAACATAGAAATACAAAGAATCATAAGAGATCACAGCAACAAATAGACACCAATAAAACAGACAACCTAGAAGAAATAAAGTTCTAGAAATGTACAATCTCCCAAGATTGAATCAGGAAGAAATAGAAACTAGGCACAGAATGATTACTAGTAATGAAATTGAATCAGTAGTCAAAATATTCCCAAGAAACAAAAGTCCAGGATCAGACTGCTTCACAGGAGAGTGCTACAAAACATTTAAAGACTTAACACCTATCCTTCTCAAACTATTCCAAAAAATAGAAGAGGAAGGAATACTTTTAAATTCATTTTACAAGGTCAGCATCACCCTGATACCAAAGCCATGCAAAGATACCACAAGGAAATTAAAAGACAATATGTCCAACACACATAGATGCAAAAATCCACAACAAAATATTAGCAGACTGCATTCAACAATGCAATAAAAGGATAATTTACCATTATCAAATGGGATTTATCTCAGGGATGCAAGGATGGTTCAATCTGAAAATCAATCAAAGTGGCACACCATGTTAACAAATTAAAGAGTAAATATCATATGATCATCCAATAGATGAAGAAGAGGCTTTTGACAATATCTGACATCCATTTATTAAAAAAACGCTGAACGAAGTGGGTATAGAGGGAATATACTGCAACATAACAAAGACCATATATGACAAGCTCACAGCTCACATCATACTCAATGGTGAAAAGTTGAAAGCATTTCCCCCAAGATCAGGAAGAAGACAAGGGTGCTCACTCTCATCACTTTTATTCAACATAGGTTTGAAAGTCCTAGCCTCAGTAATCAGACAAGAAAAATAAATAAAAGGAATCCAAATCAGAAAGGAAGTAGTAAAACTGTCACTGTTTGCACATGACATGATGCTATATGTAGAAAAATTTAAAGATGTCACCAGAAAACTATTAGGACTAATGAAAGAATTCAGTAAAGTTGCAGGATACAAAATTAATACACAGAAATCTCTTGCAATTTTATACACTAATATGAACTATCAGAAGGAGAAATTGCAAAAGCAATCCCATTTTCAATTGTGTCAAAAAGAATAAAATTAAAAAAAAAAAAAAAAAAAAAGAATAAAATAAAAAGGAATAAATCTAACCAAAGAGTTGAAAACTTGTACTCTGAAAACTATAAGACATTGATCAAAGAAACTGAAGACAAAACAAACAAATGGAAAGATATACCATTCTCATGGATTGGAAGAATTACTATTGTTCAAATGACCATATTACACAAGGCAATCTACAGATTCAATGCAATCCCTATCAAAATATCAATGGCATTCTCCACATAACTAGAACAAATAATTCTAAAATTTATATGGAAACACAAAAGACCTTGAAGAGCCAAGCAATTTTGAGAAAGAAGACAAAGCTGGAGGTATCATGCGCCCTGATTTCAAAAAATACTAAAAAGCTACAGTAATAAAAACAGTATGGTACTGGCACAAAAAGCAGACATATATATCAATGGAACATAATATAAAGCCAAGAAATAACCCACACTTATATAACCAATTAATTTATGACAAAGTAGGCAATAATGTACAACTGGGAAAAGTCAGTCTTTTCAGTAAATGGTGTTGGAAAAACTGGACAGCAGCATATAAAAAAATCAAACTGGACTACTTTCTTACCATATACAAAATAGACTCAAAATGGATTAAAGAATTAAGTGTAAGGCTGAAACCATAAATCTCCTATAAGAATATATAGGCAGTACACTTTTTGACATCAGTCTTAGCAACATTTTTTTGGATATGTCTTCTCAGGCAAGGGAAACAAAAGCAAAAATAAACAAATGGGACTACAACAAACTGAAAAGCTTTTGCACAGCAAAGGAAACTATCAACAAAATGAAAAGGCAGCCTACTGAATCGGAGAAGATATTTGCAAATGATATATCTGATAAGGGGGTCAATATCTAAAATATACAAAGAACTCACACAAATCAACATAAAAATCCCCAAATAACCCAATTAAAAAATGGTCTGAGGACCTGACATACAGATGGCCAAAAGATAGATGAAAAGATGCTTAACATCACTAATCATCAGGGAGCTGTAAATCAAAATCATATTGAGATACCAATGCATACTTGTCAGAATGGCCATCGTCAAAAAGACAACAAGTAACAAGTGTTGGCGAGGATGTGGGGAAAAGGGAACTTGTACACAGTTGGTGGGAATGTAAGTTGGTGAAATCACTATGGAAAACAGTATGGAGGTTCCTCAAAAAATTAAAAATAGAACTGTCATATGATCTAGAAATTTTATTTCTGGGTATTTACCCTAAGAAACCAAAAACACTAATTTGAAAAGATATATGCATACCCATGTTCATTGCAGCATTATTTACGATAGCCGAGATATGGAAGCAACCTGAGTGTCCATCAATGTATGAATTCTTCATCCAAAGAAGATGAGGTATACATATATACACACACACACACAATGGAATATTCCTCAGCCATAAAAAAAAGAAATCTTGCCATTTGTGACAACACAGATGGATCTAGAGGGTATTATGGTAAGTGAAATAAGCCATACAGAGAAAGACAAATATCATATGATATCACTTATATGGAGTATCTAAAAAAATAGAACAAACAAACAAAACAAAATAACAGACTCACAGATACAGAGAACAAATGGGTGGTTTCTAGAGGGGTGGGTGGGAAAGGTAAAGGGAATTAAGAGATACAAATTTCCAGTTATGAAATAAATAAGCCACAGGGATATAATACACAGCATAAGGAATATGGTCAATAATATTGTAATAAATTTGTATGGGGACAGATGATTACTAGATTTATTTTGATGGTCATTGAATAAAGTATGCAAATGTCAATGTAGTACATGTGAAAGTAACATAATATGGCACATCAATTATATTTCAATTTTCAAAAAAAGACTCCATATTTTTAGAAAGTTCCCTGGCTGATTTTGCTAATGATAAAGACAGAGAATGACTGCTAAAAAGCATGTTTAAAGAGGACAGTTATTAAGACAAAATGAATTTTATTTACATGAGAAGAAAGCAGCTGTCAAGAGAATGGAATATTACCCTCTTATTTTCAGGAGAAGAACTATCACAGAGTCTCAATTTTTATAATTCATCTTTGAACTATTCCCTGAATCTTCATATTTCTTTATGTAACTAAAGCAAGGAGGGACGAGCTTTCCAGTTTCTGCAGAGCCATGGGGACTCTGATTTTGTGCAGTCTACTCTTGCAAATAAACACAGGAGCGTCTCTGTGGCGGGCCTAATTTTCTCTATCTCTTAAATCAGAGGGCTAGGAGGACAAGAAGGATTTAGGTTGGGGAGAGCCCTAAGATCCTATAACCACAGCAGCCATAGGACTAACTGCTCAACATTAGAAACACATGCATGTCTGAAATCTCTCTTGCCTCATCCCTGACCTTAGTCTAGTATTTCTAAAAAGCAAGAATAGAAAAGAAACAAACAAAGCAAAATCACTTAACTTATAGTTTTGCAAAATCAAAAGAACTACATTTGAAAGGAGACAGTGTTCTGAAAGCAGAACGTACACCAGAATTTCGATTCTTGCCTTACAACTTTCTTCAGTGTCTGTAATTTACCACAATCTTTATTGCTGAAAACTATATAATTTTATTACCCAAAGTGTTTTAGAAAGTCATCATTTGAAAAAAGTTTTTAACTAATTAAAAATTCACCACTGTAATGCATTATGAAACACATTGAGAGAATACATTTTATAGCTAGAGTTGTTATGGCTTGTCTAACCAAGCAGTACTTTGTAATTTGCATCTTTCTGTTACAGATTTGGATAGGTCCTGGCAAATCTCGGGTTTTATTTATTTAAGTTTGAAGATGAATTAGTAAGTGGTGCAAACAATCTCTGCTGTATGTTTCCTGTGGTAACTTGTCTCAAATCCTAATTGGTGTTAATTTTGTGTATTGTAAATGCTTGAATTTAAAACTTAAAAATGCGTGTTTAAGGTTCTTTTTGTAATTATGAGATATAGTAAAGTGTGAATCCATTAAAAAAAGGAGACAGTGTTCAGTGCAGTGTTCAAATGCAGGGGCTGAGCAGGGGTCCAATCCTAGCACCACCACTGCTGAGCTGTGGATCACGGACTAGTTACTGGATCTCTCTTAACCTCAATTTCCTCCTCTGTAAGATCACAGAAATAATAATCCCACCTCATCAGATTGTTTTGGAGACTAACACCAATAACTTTCGTAAAGACCTCAGCATCATGCCTAGTCACAGAATATTATTTTCATTTCCACACTTTGTAGCTTTTTAGAATATTGCCAACAAAGATTTTAAAGTCAGATGCCATTTTTATAAACAGACTTGCTCCAGGGAAGAGAGGAAATAAACACCTCACCTTTAGCCCTGGAGATTGTAATGAGGCTTTGTACCCAGTAATTCTAGGAATTAATTGCTTTTAACCATGCTTCAGGTTCAATATTCCGCACAACAAAGTGTGCTTCTAAGTCTCCTATTAATCTCCTAAGGGTTTTTGTGAGGACCACCTGTGATTCTCTCAGGTCCTTTAGAGCTGAAATATTTTATTAGTTAGAAGCCCATAAAGCATTTAAAATTGGTGTTTGATGTCTATCGTACTACTGGAAATTCCAAAAGTTCTTCCTACTTATTTGGGAGAGTTGAGGGTGCTTGGACAGCCTTGCTTCCTACCTTTTCTTCTGCTTTTCTCCAACTCTATTGATACTCATTTTATGATCCCCTCAGAAGTGATCTCTCAGCCTTATTAGCCTCATGCATCAGTATTTCATAAAAATCAGGCAAGAATACCAAATACCTTTGCAATAAAGATCAAACAGGCTCCAGGTTCCCTGGTGTGTACAGAAAATGAAGGCCTTTCCCACCAACTTGTAGCCTGGGTCACAGGTGTAGTTGACTGTCATCCCAGGAAGGTATGGAGAGGCATGTCCTGCAATGTGGTGGCCATTGTTGATCTTGGGTGGATGTGGACAAGCTAAGAACAAATTCCCTCCAAAACACAAGAAAAGACATTCAGTTAAACTTAGAAGTATGAACACTCCAACACAACTAATAATATCTCTGTCTATTAGAATCACAAGAAAACCCAAAGCAGGCAGGTCCCAACACACTAAATGTTTGCTGATCAGCGGGAAAACCAAGTCTCTAAAGCCAGACTTCTCAGCCTTTAAACAGGACCATCTGTAATCTCTACCTGTAAACTGCATCAGTTGGGAATACCACTGGGATCCACAAACTACCAATTCAGTGCATTCTGTCCTCACTGGAGGACGGAGCTCGTGTGGATAATCACAGCCACAAGTGCACCTGATTGTCTGGTACTGTCGTTTAAAGCCAGACTAATATGTAAAAGGAATGAGCTACAGAGGTCAAGAGCACAACCTTACATTCCACTTCTCCAGGGCATCCTGAGTTCCCTTGGCTAAAGGTGAGATGAAGGGTCAACAAAATACAGTCACATGCTGGAGCAGAACTCAGAAATAACAAAAGTAGGATAAATTCCTATATCAGAGTTTCCTTAATTATTTCTACAACATCATCAATTCTGAAATATATTACTAACATCAACATGTGCTTTTTGCTCTGCACACCCATCCATCTAGTATAAAGACAACTCAGTAGAGATGGCGTAACAATGTTTTCTTTGGCATTTGTTTTCAGTGCTTTGAAAATATTTCCTATAAAATCTAGGCTTCACTGATTCTCTCCACTCTCTCCTCTCTTCACCATCCCACAATCATCACTCCAGAGGGAAGGGTCATCAGAACACCCCCAACTGGGACAGAGTGTGGCACATCTAAAGCCATCTGTTATTCACCTGGCAGGTAATTCTGTCCCATATTTATAACAAAGCTATATTCACAAGCAAAAAGGACTGTCACTACAGAAATATGGAGGTTTGGCTTAGACATGCTGATCCTTCTAGGGCATGGGGAAATGTGCACTGACCATTAGGAACAGAAAGTTCACAGCGAGGGGCAGGGCCACTCCAAACCCCATTTCCCTGACTGTCACTGGTGCAGCGGATGGTGCTCTCCCCAGTGAGGCTGAAGGTCATCCTTCTGTCTGGGTGGGAGTCACATGTGTAACCAATTTCTTCTCCATAAGGAATGTCTCCCAGAGAAGTTCCTGTGTGTTTCCCATTAAGGATAGCTGGAGGATTTGGACAAAAGATTTCTAGAAAGAACACAAAAGTTTTAGGTTCCATTAGTTTCAATCAAAAGGATTGTAAAATAATTATGCCCTGTGATTGTTGTATTAATACATTTTTTCTATGACAACGTACTTAAATTGGATGGAACTGAAATATGTAAGGCTTCCTCTGAGAAGGATCTAACTCAGGTGAGACAAATTACAGTTTGTTATGAAAGTACAAAATGCTCTTCAGGTAGCTAAATATTTAATCCATTTGGAGTTAATTAATTTTTTTTTCCAGCAACCATTTTATTGACTAATTTATGTCAGGCATCATAAGAATCCTGGGTTGACAATGGGGTACAACACAGACAAGATTTTTCCCTCAAAGATTTGAAATTCTAGGGAAATCTGGGTTAAGTTTATTAAACATGGACTATCATTTTCAGCAGATGAAAATTTTTCTTGATGACTCAAGACAATTATCATCAGTACCAATACCAAATATACAATAGTGTCATCAGAATACATTGATTCCCATAGGGCTCTTTATAGACAGATTAAAGGGCCTCAGGGAGCCTGTTTTTCTTCTTCCTTTTTTGTTTTTTCTTTCTTTGAAGCTATCAGCTGTCATTTCTTTCTGTCAAACAGTGTATCTGTTTCTAGCAGTTCCCGCCCTGAAACTAATTTGATGCTCTTAATCTGGTACCAACTTAGGAAGAGATATCAGATCTTGTCAGAAACGTGTATAAAGTGAGGGTACACTAAAGATTGACTTCTCATATCTGGATTTTAACTAGGTGCTTGTTTTTCCAGTTTACTTATATATTTATTTTCAGCTTTATGTGTCACAGGAAGGTTGAGCTTGCTTGATATCTGCGTTTAATACATATTGAATGTTCTTGTAAAGCTCCACCATAATCCCATAAGATGTTCAAACAGACTTCTAGCAAAGCGTTTTAACAAAATCCAAAATAAAATGAACAATCTAATCATCAGGAAAAGGCATTTTAAAAAGTCTTAGTAAACAGAGTAGGACAAATCAGTATTGTTTTTGTACATAGAACACTTTTATATATTTATCAATTTCTGAATCTTTATTTGAGTTTTATTGAAATTTAGGGCACCTCACCTAATCATTTCAAATATTGACTCACCTTCCTGCACCACACTAATTTATCCTAAAAATGTTTTCTTTTCTCTGTAACACTTACCACTTTTTGACATACTATTTTACATATTCTATTTTTAAATTTGTTTACTGGCTTGTTTTCATTGTCTGCCTCCTTGAACAGAAAATGAACCTCGTGAGAGCAGGGATAACACTATTCAGCACTCTCTCTAGATTCAAAGTCCTGGCACATGGGAAGCCTTCCTCAATAAATACCATGAACAAAATGAGAGGCTGAATAAATAGTTCAGATATGTGAGAAGATAAAAGGACATAAATATTTAAGAGAAATTACTCCTTGGTGATAAAACTGAAAAAGTAAATGAATAAAGAAATTTTGGTGTACTGTTATGTCATCTACTTTCTCCCCACATATTCCCCACAAAATTCAACACTGACATTAAACTAGTGACTTACAGATTAGTAATATGAACACATGATGTATAATACCTGCCAGACCTTTTTTGAAATTCTTCCAACAAAGAAGTATTTTACCAGTAATTTGTTAAATAAAGATCCAGACAACAGGTGATTCCATGAGGTGAAACATACTAGAAAAACATAAGGGGAGATATCCAGAATGCAGAGTTATTCTTTCTACTCACGTTCACACACAGGAATACTGCTGTTCCAAAGGCTCTTCATTCCAACCAAGACACAATGAGAAGCAGAGCTGCCTTTTAATCGGAATCTAAGGAAAAAAAAAAGGTAGCAAGTAGGGGAGAAATTCCCATTTCTCCATCTCTTCATTGATAGATGGTCAGCTTTCTCACTTCAGCCTAAATACCATTAAGTCTCAGTTCTTTAGGAACCTGAATTCAGTAGTTGCCAGAAATTCAGAAGCCGAAGTATTGTAAAGTATTACGGGGTCCTGTGACAGACAAAGCAAGCAGAACTTGTACACTTAATAGTCAAACAAACAACATAGCCCAGTGTCACCTCAAAAGTCCCTGAACAAAGAGGTGGACTCTCCCCTGTGCCCTAGACCCACACCCATCTCTCACTGACAGTCCTCCGACATTCCTCTTATCCTCATTAGTGAGTCATGAGAAAGAACAGCTCCTGATCTGGGGAAGCAAAGCAGGGAACATCTGAAAAGAGAACTGACACTTCTTGCCACTACAGCTGTAATGGCCAGAAGGAGGCTAACAGAGGTCTCTGCCACTGAAATGCCCAGATTATTATTAGATCCTAGGGTCCTTATGAAATCTGCTCATCATTATTGGGTGGCAGACTTTGTAAAAGTCAAAGATTCCTGGAAATTATTAAAAATAACTACTATATTGCCCAGTCTTGTTACCTCCCACAGACAGTGCATTCTACTGAGAGTCCTAGATCCACATGAATAACTAATAATATTACCTGAAACAATAACATTGGCCATTATGATTCCAATGTCAAAGAATTTACTGATGCAAACAGATGTGATTGGATTAAAAATACTTGCCCATATACTATTACAAAGTCCACTATTGATTAGTTTTTAGTTTCCTAAAACAACCTTTGCCTGATTATCACATTGCAAACAATTCTTGTCTTATACATTAAACTTTTTGTTAGTAAATTTCCCACAGAACTATAATTTTCTGCCTCCAAACAACTATTTCCCCATTTACTTGAAGCTCCAACCATGAATTCAAGATTAGTGTCTATATTTATGTTTGTATTCAACATTGAATTGCATGTGCCAATTTCTTTATCTCCTGATAGTGGTGCCCCTGGGTCAGAAGTCAGTCTCCCCAGGTACTTCTATTCCACAGGTCAGCCTTACTTTTTGGATTAACTCCTGAACCCAAGAGAGTCACTACCCAGCACTGTGTTCCTGTTCTTTATTCCAGGTCACACTTACCCTTCATTACAGATGAAGGATACTTTTGCTCCAAGCTGGAAATTAAGTGGAAAGAGCACACGTCCATTAGGAAGTTGGTCCAGGAAGTCAGCACATGATTTCACTAGGAATGAAAACACAGGAGTGAGATGTCCATGTGAGGGACAAAGAGATTGATCCGCAAACCAGATGAAAGTATAGGCACCTGCACATCTGGGAGTTTCTGGGCTCCAGTCTCCCTGGGATGTACAGTGCAGAGAAGCAGCCCCTTTGAGATCATAGCCAGGCTCACAGCTGTAGAACACTTCCTGGTCAGAGGAAAAGTCATCCTTGTGGCTTGGGATGTGCTTACCATGCAGGATTTCTGGAGGTGGTTGACATACTGAGGAAAGAACAGCAAGATACATGTCAATTATGGAGAAATATCTTTTACTACATCCTATGCCTACCAGGGAGTTTAAAAATCTTATTTATACAGTGTGGATTTTAAAAGAAAAGATTTGCTAATTCAGTACCCACAGTTTACTGATGAGCAAACTAAGGCCACAGGGCAGAGCTATGAGTAGAATGAATCTTTCTCCAACACCTTCTCTGTTTTTTCTACTAAAACATTCCTAAGACTACAAGCAGAATGTTCCTTTTGCTTTCTAGGATTGTCCATCCAGTACAGAGCTGTGAGAGCTGGTGGACTGTTCCACTCTTACACTTCCTAGAAAGCTATCCTTTCTGGCTTCAACAAGGAATACCTTTGCCCAAGTGTCATCCAACAGACCCCACACCTAGCTTACGGTACAGTTAGTCACCCATCCCCCTTCATCTTTTTTCCCAGATCCTCCTTGAGAACTGTAAGCTTCTGCTTGGTCCCTATGTGCCAGTCTGGAATCTTCCCATTCCACTGCTAAGCCAGGCATTTCAGCATAAAAAGACAAGAGAAGTCACCAAGAACAAAATCCCCTTAAAAGAAAAAAGCTATAGACTTTTAAAAGAGAGAACATATTGTTAGAGCATATTTTGACTCAAAAGTTTGGCTGCCTCCATCCACAGACCAATTGGTGTGTTCTCAGGGAATCAGAACACACTTGAGCCTCAATCTGAACTGTATACAGTGGAATAAAAATGAAAACATTTGCTTGGATTTGAGCAAGCCGTTTCCACTTCCTGAGCCTCAAGGTTTTCAGTAATAACATAGGGGAGTTGGAACAGAATGACTGATGTCTAAGGCTTTTTAATCTGATGCTATCATTTTGGAACCCATGGCTCATTTGCCTTCTGACCTTCTCCAATGATAGATCAATGTCATTGTTATCATACATTATTGTTCATAGTACACTTCACTACACATTATCATTGAGCTCTGCAATCAGAAAGGCTCTTGAATTCTAGGCCTTACTCTGTTATTTACTAGTTCTGTGACCTGGGTATAGTTCCCTAACATCCCTAAGACTCAGTTTTCTCAATGCAAATAGGAATAAGTATAGTTCCTACCTTATATGCTTGCTTAAGTATTAAATTAAACAATGTATATAAAATGGGTGCATTACAGATGGGACACAGTAAGCATTACTTGACAATTATTATTATCAGAGGTAACAGATAGTACAGCTAGTATTATGTTTAGAGGGTTTATCCCAATTTCATAGGCTTGCATGCCTATACACACACAGGCATACCCTTTCCTTAGTTTCAACAACTCCTACAATTTATACTCCCTACACCCCCAGCAGAGTCTCAGTGGATGAAACTCACCCCTGGAGCAGCTTGGCAGCTCAGGTACCCATGTGTTGTTGGCCCGGCATTGCACAGTGTTGGACCCTCTCATGACAAAGCCAGGCTGACAGCTAAATCTCACAATCTCATTTAAGGAAAGTGAACTCTTATTTCCCGACACTCTAATTCCATTTTCAACTTCTGGAGTTGTGCATTTATTAGCAGAAATACACTGAGGAGGAAGGCTGCTCCAAACACCAAGTTGATTGTCTTTGCTGGTACAGTATATTGACTGTTCTCCCACAAGGTCAAACAGCTTTTCTCCATCTGGCCCAGTGTGACACTGATAAGTTACCACTGTTGCATATTGATAAACGTTTCTATTGCTGCTGTAGAAGTCTCCATTGGATATGGCTGGGGGTGGTTCACAATGTATACCTGGGATAAGGGAGAGTGTGGTAAACAGCTTAACTTTTTATTTTTTAATACAACTTTTAAAGAGAAATTTTAGTTGCAGAACAAAATTGAAAGGAAAGTACAGAGATTTCTCAAACACCTTCTGCCCCTACAAATGCATAGTCTCCCCCATTATCAACATCCCCCAGCAGAGTGGTACGTTTGTTACACTTGAACATACATTGACACATAATAATCACTCAACATTACAGTTTACATGAGGGTTCACTCTTGGTTTGCAAAATTTGTGGGTTTTAACAAATATGTAATGACATGTTTCTATCATTATGGTATCATGCAAAGTATTTTCATTTCCCTAAAATTCCTCAGTGCTCTGCCCATTAATCCCACCCCCAACCCATCCCCTGGCAACCACTGATGCTATTCCTGTCTCTGTTATTTTGCCTTTTCCAGAATTATTTTTTTTTACTATGAATTATTTTACTATGAATTTAAATAACAAATACAAAGAATCAAGTCACTTCCTAAACTGTAAGTAATTACAGTACTGTTCTTTTGTTCTAATATTTGCTAATATCATGTTATTTACATAGTTGAAATTTAGTTGTGTATGATTGGGTTCTGTCCATAATAATTTCATGTAAAATATCCATGTATTATTAAGGTTTACATACTTATGATTTTAAATGGATAATCTATGTGATTTTATCATAGATTCTTAAGTTATTTACTTACTGCTGGGCTATTTTTCTATTGTTTATTTAATAACATCTTTGCAGGTTAAATATATTACCTCTGCCACTACTCATCAAGTAAAGATCAAAAAGAAAAGAGTCATGTCAGTATGTATTGATGCTTTTTTCTCTCCCCTTTTATTAACAATGAATTGGTCATTCATATCTGAACAAAAGTGCCTCTGCACATTACACCAGAACACCCAGGAAATTTTTATCCATGCATGCTTCAGGAAGTGGGTTGGTAGGACCTTGGATGGGGGGGGACAGATCCACTCTCACTTGCTGTAATTGGAGAAGAAGCAAAACTGAAGAGTACAAAACAGGGTGGATACAAGGAGACAGAGAATTTGTGGAAGTCTAACCAGCCTGATGGGAGAATCAGGCACAGTATAAGAGGAGGATAGAGATGAGTTTGGAGGCAGAGGAAAGGGATTGAGTTCCCCTGCCCCAGGTGACCCTGGCAGGGGCTGGGCTTTCCCCTCTGGTGACAATAGCAAGCTCCCTCACAGAGGAGGTGAAAAGCAAAAGTGTTGAATGATTTACTGCCTGGCTACCTAGTTGCAACTGGAGGGAGCCATTGCTCTCCAGAAGCATGAATTTCTGAGAAGGGACTTCCTTGACTTGGGGGAGGGAGAGGAAAGGGAAAGAGGTGGACATGAATAACAAAGAGCATTGAAGGAATTCTTTGCCTGCTGTCTGCTTTGAGATTTTAGCTCTACTGGAGGATCCTCTTACTGCTCAGTGGTGCTTACATAAGCCAGAGTTGCTAAGCCCACACCTCTCCTCACTCTGCCACCAGCTTTTCCTATGTCATGTTTTTTGTTTGTTTGTTTGTTTGTTTGTTATACCCTTCCTCCGAAGTGCAGCCCCAGAGCCAACTCAGGTAAAAAGAAACCAAAGCTTGAGCTATAGTGCCACCTGTTGAATTGCAATAATCAAAGTAAACAACTAAGAAAAGTATGCTGTACTTCAAATGCACATTTTATCAAACATTATGAAAAGTCACAGTAATATGGTACCACAAAAACCCCAATAATTCTCTAGCAACCAAATCCAAAGGCACAGAATATTGCAATCTGACTAAAAAAGAATTCAAAATAGCTGTTATAAAGAGATTCAATGAGCTACAAGAAGACTCAGAAAGGCAATTCAGTGAAATCAGGAATAAAATTAATAAACAAGAAGAAGTTATTTACCAAAGAGACTGAAATTTTTAAAAAGAACCAGACAAATTCTGGAGATGAATAATTTAACGAATCAGATGAAGAATGCATTAGCGAGCTTAGGAAATAGGGCAAATTAGGTCAAAGAAAGAATTAGCAGCCTGGAGGATAGGAATTTAGAAATGACTCAGAAGAGGGGAGAGAACTAAGATTTGTAAAAGGTAAAGAAGACCTATGAATCAATTACAGGAAAAAAAAACCTGTAAATAATACATACACAGGTAAAGAAGACCTATGAATCAATTACAGGAAAAAAACTGTAAAAAATATAAACACATGGAGGCTAAACAATAAACTACTAAATAACCAAGAGATCACTGAAGAAATCGAAGAGGGAATCAAAAAATACCTAGAAACAAATGACAGTGAAAACACGCTGAACCAAAACCTATGGGATGCAGCAAAAGCAGTTCTAAGAGGGAAGTTTATAGCAATACAATCCTACTTCAAGAAACAAGAAACAACTCAAATAAACAACCTAACCTTACACCTAAAGCAATTAGAGAAAGAACAAAAACCCCCCAAAGTTAGCAGAAGGAAAGAAATCATAAAGATCAGATCAGAAATACATGAAAAAGAAATGAAGGAAATGATAGCAAAAATCAATAAAACTAAAAGGTGGTTCTTTGAGAAGATAAACAAAATTGATAAACCATTAGCCAGATTCATCAAGAAAAAAAGGGAGAAGACTCAAATCAACAGAATTAGAAATGAAAAAGGAGAAGTACCCACTGACACTGCAGAAATGCAAAGGATCATGAGAGATTACTACAAGCAACTATATGCCAATAAAATGGACAACCTGGAAGAAATGAACAAATTCTTAGAAAAGCAGAAACTTCCGAGATGGAAGCAGGAATAAACAGATAATATAAACAGGCCAATCACAAGCACTGAAATTGAAACTGTGATTAAAAATCTTCCAACAAACAAAAGCCCAGTACCAGACGCCTTCACAGGTAAATTCTATCAAACATTTAGAGAACAGCTAACACCTATCTTTCTCAAAGTCTTCCAAAATATAGTGAGGGAGGAACAGTCCCAAAATCATTCTATGAGGTCACCAGCACCCTGATACCAAAACCACTCAATGTCACAAAGAAAGAAAACTACAGGTCAATATCACTGATGAACATAGATGCAAAAATCCTCAACAAAATCCTAGCAAACAGAAACCAACAGCACATTAAAAGGATCATACACCATGATCAATTGGGGTTTATCCCAGGAATGCAAGGATTCTTCAATATACACAAATCAATCAATGTGATACACCATATTAACAAATTGAAGAATAAAAACCATATGATAATCTCAATAGATGCAGAAAAAGCTTTCAACAAAATTCAACACTGATATATGATAAAAACCCTCCAGAAAGTAGGCACAGAGGGAACTTATCTCAACATAATGAAGGCCAGATATGACAAACCCACAGCCAACATTGTTCTCAATGGTGAAAAACTGAATCCATTACCACTAAGATCAGGAATAAGACAAGCTTGCCCACTCTCACCACTATTATTCAACATGGTTTTGGAAGTTTTAGCCACAGCAATAAGAGAAGAAAAAGAAATAAGAGGAATCCAATTGGAAAAGAAGTAAAACTGTCACTGTTTGCAGATGACATGATCTGCAATGACATGATCTGCAGATGACCTGAGAATCCTAAAGATGCTATTTTAGGATGCCAGAAAACTACTAGAGCTAATCAGTGAATTTAGCAAAGTAGCAGGATACAAAATTAATGCACAAAAATCTCTTGCATTCCTATACATTAATGATGAAAAATCTGAAAGAGAAATTAAGGAAACACTCCCATTTACCACTGCAACAAAAAGAATAAAATACCTAGGAATAAACCTACCTAAGGAGACAAAAGACCTGTATGCAGAAAACTATAAGACACTGATGAAAGAAATGAAAGATGACACAAACAGACAGAGAGATATACCATGTTCTTGGATTGGAAGAATCAATATTGTGAAAATGACTATACTACCAAAAGCCATCTACAGATTCAATGCAATCTCTATCAAACTACCACTGGCATTTTTCACAGAACTAGAACAAAAAATTTCACAATTTGTATGGAAATACAAACGACCCTGAATAGCCAAAGCAATCTTGAGAAAGCAAAACAGAGCTGGAGGAATCAGGCTCCCTGACTTCAGACTATACTGCAAAGCTACAATAATCAAGACAGTATGGTACTGGCACAAAAACAGAAATATAGATCAATGGATCAGGATAGGAAGCCCAGAGATAAACCCACGCACATATGGTCACCTTATCTTTGATAAAGGAGGCAAGAATATGCAATGGAGAAAAGACGGCCTCTTCAATAAATGATGCTGGGAAAACTGGACAGCTACATGTAAAAGAATGAAATTAGAACACTCCCTAACACCATACACGAAAATAAACTCAAAATGGATTAAAGACCTAAATGTAAGGCCAGACACTATAAAACTCTTAGAGGAAAAGATAGGCAGAACACTCTATGACATAAATCACAGCAAGATCCTTTTTGACCCACCTCCTAGAGAAATGGAAATAAAAACTAAAATAAACAAATGGGACCTAATGAAACTTAAAAGCTTTTGCACAGCACAGGAAACCATAAATAAGATGAAAAGACAACCCTCAGAATGGGAGTTGCAAATGAAGCAACTGACAAAGGATTAATCTCCAAAATATACAAGCAGCTTATGCAGCTCAATATCAAAAAAACAAAAAACCGAATCCAAAAAACCGAATCCAAAAATGGGCAGAAAACCTAAACAGACATTTCTCCAAAGAAGTTATACAGATTGCCAACAAACACATGAAAGGATACTCAACATCACTAATCATTAGAGAAATGCAAATCAAAATTACAATGAGGTCCATTCTCTGGTAGGTCTGTGTCTTTATTCCTGTCTTGCCCCTAGGTTCTTCATGACCTTTTTTT